>NC_090268.1:321848911-322478911 GCF_040414725.1 Anabrus simplex
AGGCACTATAAATGTGTAACAGTTATTTCTCTGATATTTTCATTTCCAAATCTTAAAAGTCAAAAAGTTGTTCCTCATGTATTGTTACTCTGATGATAATCCACTTAATATAATCCTATCCATTAGATAAATTGTGATACTTAAAGTATATGTAAAACCACTATTATTACTCTTTCACTTTTAGACCTATGCGTTAATCCGCCATTGTTGTGATTATCTATGTATTGTTCCTCTTGACAGAGCTCTTGCTCTCTGGAACCCTATTTATCAATAAATAAAAAATTAAAAAAACACATCAGAAACAGAAAGGAAATAATTTACATGCAGACTTCTAAGATGAAAAGTTCTCTTGGCTGGGTGCTGGTTGTATCGTTGACCTGCAGAGTGGTGTGAGTAGCTCTCTTCTTCTAGCAGAAAAAATTGTAAACAAACACGCCTCCTTGACCTAGTTTCCACTCAGCTGATGCAGGCTTGACAAGACAAGGACTCTTAATCTTCCGCTCTTACAATGCAGACATATAGGTTCGCATGGCCATTCCCTGACAAACACAAGGGATCATTTACTTTCATAAATACAAAATGCTCAATTGCCTGACCGCATCTTGGGTCTACCTCATTAATTAAGAGTACTCTCATGTACTAATTCATCACAAACACTATGGCGCATCTATCATATGGCGCAACACCTCATCCTTGATTCCCAGGTTCAAGTCAAGTGCATAGTGAAGGAAACTCTGTCGAAAATTTAGATAATCTTACAGTTCCAACAGCTTATACACAGCCTCACCCCAAATCACTGAAAATCATGCAAATAAATTATGCAGATCCTGACATAAATTTGACTAACATTTTACTATCTTCCCAAACACCGTCTTAGAGTATCAGAACTTTCCTTTTGAAGACAATTGCGTGACAACCCGTTATGTTAGCATGCATAAATAATAACTTGGAATATATCAGTATATACAATCCTATGTTACACCTAACTCTCCCACATTTCCCATAAATTATAACTAACTAAACAATTCCTACATGCAGTTGACCTGTGGAAATTACTCATCATAAGGGCTTACTCAAACTCATGATTACATCATCAGGTTGCCTGATGGGCTTACTTAACATCGTAACTGTATTATACAGCTGCCTGTAGGGCTTAACTATATTACACCATTGCCAAAAGGGCTTAACTGAGTCTTATCTACATAATTAAGCAAATATCCATCTGCAAAATCATTACTACCCTTAACACATGCCGAAACACTTCTCCACTTAGCTCATTGCTGATGACCTCTTCGCTTCCGCCTTCGGAGGATGGCTACTCCTTCTTAGCCCATCATCATGAAGCTGTCATCCTGGGTCGATCCTCTTGGTCCAGTCTCCATGGATGGCTCATTCATGAGGCCGTCTTCTTGAGGTTACGGTCGGAAGGTCTTGTGCATATCAGCTCTTGAACTCGGTACAGATTTTCACTGGAATTAAATGCCTAGTTATTTAACAGAACGGCACTACTGGCACTTCTATTTAATTTCACAGGCATAAATCAGTTACTGGCAATCTGTGAAGTTAAAAATCACTGTTCCCCGTTGAATGCTTAACCGTGCATGAATGTGTGTGTAGGCTAATACTATCCGCGATCTGAAATCAGCAGCCTAATCTGTCAAACAGATTCTCATTACCTCAAGCTCAACTGATTCACACACATAAGTCTAGTGGGAATAACACGAATTGCTCTAGTTTTTACCTCCACTTATTCCGCACATTATTGTCTATTTCATGGTGGCCCGTACCGCCTCTGTGATGAAGTCTATGCGTACGGCATTGTCTCCAGATAATTACACACTCGCAAACACACTATAAAGCGTCTGAATGCAATCATTCGATTTAACAGTTACTGAAAAATTTATGGATCACAGATCCACTGAATAAATGTTAACACAACCGCACTAAAGTAATCACAGTCTTTGTCCTAAGCCAACTTCTGTGTCACACATACAGTGCCACACCCGTACTAGAGGACCGCACCCAAACTCCTGCGTCCAATCTGGCTTCGCGCCAATTATCATAGCATCCTATTGCGCAACATAATAATTGCGTTAAATATCGCTGTATTTATCATGAACAGTGTGGTTCAATATGTTTCACATATCAAGTTTTGGCAGGATTTTTTTTTTTTGTCAATAAACAATATGTTCTGTTTCTCTCAGTATAAATTTCCGTTGTTGTTTAAAATCTTTTGTGTATTTCTCACAATTTATTCCATTACTAGCAGTGCACAAAACCAAACATCAATATATCAGTTATGCGTGTAGCAGTTGAAATCCCCCTCTGAAAATTATAGATCAAAAGTTTCTATTGCTTGGTCATACCCATTTTGAGTGTGATGTGGACCATGCTTGGATAGAACGAGCAGTGAAACACAATCCATTTGAAATAATGTATGTTCTGTGAGAAAAAAAGGTGCCAGTGAAAGTTACTGAGATGGGTCAGAATGATTTTTATTTTTATTCATATTTTCTGACAGTTAAAATTAAACAGGCAAAAGATACAGAGGGTAATACTGTGAAGTAGTTACAAATCAAATGGCAGTGATACAGAGAATTTGGAGTTGTAGAATTTAAAGAGACCTTTGATCCAGATGTACCGTTTCAGGTCATGGACCTAAGGTGGTATAAATGAGGCCGTCAGGTACCCATATTCCTCAAACTTATTCTAGGCCACCTCCAATCAGTCAAAAGAAGAAAAATGACTTTTTGTCACTGCTACCTCTCATCAGTCGAGAATGCTACAATTTCTATCAAAATTTAGCCACTAGTCATTCTGCATCAAATAATCAGTGTTTCCCCTCAACCTATGACAAAATGAAAAGAAACCGAAGTTCAAAAGTTACAATGTTTTCAGTGATGATGTTAAAAATTGGAAGTTTAAATCTTGAAATTTATAGTAATAGAGGAAAAAATACAATTTCAGTCAAGATTGTTATGTTTGTATTTGTACATGGATTTGTTTAGAATATATCTTAGTAACTTAACTTGTTATGTCAAATATATAACATGCCCTTGTGTCAATACATTCTTTCAAGTATCTGTATAAAATGTATTTATTATGTTTTATAATATGTTGGTCTACAAGTTCCTACAGTTTAAAGTTAATAAATTCAGTTATGTGTTTTACACTCCCACGTGAAGTTGAATTTCATTTCCTGGATTTTTTTTTTTTTTTTTTTTTTTTTTTTTTCCGTATCAACTTCTGGCTTTTCACCACACAAATGTTCTGTTAATTATCTTCCTTCTCATCTATTCATCTTTTTTAATGTTTGTAAATGGAGAGAATAGAAATATTTAGTGTGGTATCTGTTAAAAGACATTAGTTACTTTTTATTAAACTTGCTTTATATTTCTGCATGACATGCGTAGGTATGTCTGAATATTATATTTTGATAAAATGAACTGAGAGGCCAGTTTTGTTGTTAGTATCTCCATAATATTTTGAATGTTATTGATGGTGCCTTGCTCTCTAATGATGTCTCCTTGGAAGAAACCTGCTGAAAGATTAAATTTCTTTAAAAATTTGTTTTAAAAGAAAGCAGTTCTGATGTTATAATTTATACTCTTACTTTGTACCAGTTTCAGGTCAGTATTGCTTATATCCAGTCTAATAAAGTTACATTCCCTTCCTCGTAATGCCTCTGATCTGAGACAGGGATATATTTATTATATTCGAGTGATGCATTAATTGAATTGTGCCACAATCTTTTCCTTCTAGTCTAATTTTTAATTTTTTGTACATATCTTTTGAAGTTTATCTCATATATAAATCGGAATGACCTTAAAAGTGCCTTAGACTAAGTTATTTGGTTATGTGGAACATACACTTGAAAATGTCAAGTGTGGAAATGAAATTGGATAGTGAATAAAGTGTGTGAAATTATTTATGAATTTAATTTTCTTTGTGTTTACTTACCTCTTCTTGCTTTATCCTCTCCAAACTTACGAATCATAAGATGCAGTCTAGCAGTCACAGACTTAGGATCTTCTCAGATAATGTATAATTATATATGCTAGCTTCACAGCTATTTTTCAACTAATCAGGAATTTTTCACTACTGCAGGATAGAGCAGTGGAGAAATTTGTCAGATTCTGTACAAATCCATTTCTTTATTCAAGAAGGATGACCAGAAATGAAAACAAAACATAGAGTTATGTAATTACATTTTTGTATATTTAGATATGAGGTAGGATCCAAACATGCAGAGACTACATGCACCGAGTAATCTTGAGCATTCAGGTAAAATAACTGTTTGATATACATCCTATCTTCTCTCCGTCTTCATTTTCAGACAGATTTCACCCATGACCAGCAAAACTTCAATGCATTCAGATGTGTTCCTCTGTCATCTGTGTTTGTGCTTTGAAGTATGAAACATTGATCATCTGGAGCAGCATATGAACATTAAATTTTGTCAGTATTTGTGAAAGAAAAGAAAAAAAATCACTTTCAAGATATTAACAGCAGTGTATGGAGACACTATGATGATGAGATCAGAAGTGTTCAGTCGACATTGACTTTTTTTTCTTTTGCTACAGGCTTTACGTCGCACCAACGCACATAGATCTTATGGTGACGATGGGATAGGAAAGGCCTGGGAGTGGGAAGGAAGTGACGTGGCCTTAATTAAGCTACAACCCCAGTATTTGCCTGGTGTGAAAATGGGAAACCACAGAAAACTATCTTCAGGGCTGCCGAGAGTGGGATTCAAACCCACTTCTCCTGGATGCAAGCTCACAGCTGCGTGCCCCTAACCGCATGGCCAACTCGCCCAGTATTGACATTTTTGAAAGGGCTGACTATCACTGAAATCATGTGTGTTCATCAAAATAATCATCATTTTACTTTTGCGGACCACTAGCATTATTTACTATCGGTGATCACCCGCCAGTGGTTTTTGATCAAGGATCTTAACCTTCTTACTCTCAAAGTAACTATATATTGTCGCTTATGTCCATTGCAAAGACTGTAAGAGTAACGATGTGTTAATAAACTTGGCCATATTTTGTTCTATTTGATCTGTATTGACTAGTAACACTTAACAAAATCCTGTGAAGCAGGGCTATGAAAAGATCTGCCTTGTCAATACAATTACATGTACAAATATATATATACCTTATTTATTACATAGAACATGTTTTAGGAATCTACCCGTTCTCTTCCTCAGTGACCTTCAAAAGAAAGTTCCAAAATCCATAAGACTTGATCCTAAAACACACTATTTACACTAAAATAAGTATTCACACTAAAAAACTTGCACAACATTTCAACAGTTTCCACTTTGTTATGGTCTAAACACTTTCCTATTCTTCCAAGAAAATAATTCTTCTGATCTTTAAAATCCTGCTTACTGGGTATTCTACAAAATAATCTGTTAAAATATTGACATACTGTCCATAGTATTATAAAAACTGTACATATACCTTGGAGCTAATGTTTGAACTGTTTACATTAAAATCCAGTATTAAAATTACATTTTACCGGGCGAGTTGGCCATACGGTCAGGGACGTGCAGCTGTGAGCTTGCATCCTGAAGATAGTGGGTTCGAACCCCTGTGTCAGCAGCCCTGAAGATGGTTTTCCATGGTTTCCCATTTTCACACCAGGCAAATGCTGGGGCTGTACCTTAATTAAGGCCATGGCCACTTCCTTCCCATTCCTAAGCCTTTCCTCTCCCATCGTCGCCATAAGACCTATCTGTGTTGGTGTGACGTAAAGCAAATAACAAAATTATATTTTCTCTAGTCTGCAAAAACGAAAGTGTGCCTATATTCTGCATGCAGCACTGTGGAGCCATTCTTCCTCTCGTTTTTGTATGGTGAAATTGTTTATTTTTTGTGAGTGGATAAACGATATGAACTTACAGATACTGAACGATGTATCAGCACCACATCTTCACCTACTGAAAGCTTGAATAAGTTCTGCTCAGCACCATATCTTCACCCACTGAAAGCTTGAATAAGCTCTATAATTCCCCGTTAGACAGCACATACATTCTGAACTAAGCCTGCCAGATGTCGACCTTCATATACCTGAGTTTGCACTGTATTTCTTGTTGTTTATCATGAAAATAACGGTTGTTTATTTTGTTGAACGTGAGGTTAGCGTAGATTGAGTCGTCATATAGTGGTGATTTTTGCTGCTGATTTTTATTTTATTATTTTATTTATTTTATTTTTATTGTGATCAGTAGATTGTTTTTATGATTGTAGAAATGTCTTTTAAAGCATTTTGTGTCTTAGGTTTAGTTTAAATTAGCTGTGTCATAGTGTATCATAGGTACATAAAATCTTGGTGGGGAACATTTTTATAGTATGGCTGTCATATTATTGAGTATTTAGACTACGACTGTTTAACAGCATGAAGTAAGTTAACATGACAGCCTATGTTATTATTAATGAAATGTCAGTAATGTGTGTCGTCTTTTTTATTGTATTGTATGATGGGTGACATAACCTCAGTTTTAAACCACAATATTATCTTATGATTATTTTCCTGTTTTGAAAAATCTGAAACTAGTGCACTGAAAGGGATGAGATTTTGTATAGGTGTGTTTTAGAATAAAATTGCATGTGCGACCCAAAGTAGAACAGGCTTAAGTATTATTTAATTTAGAATTACATTTTTCTTCAAATTTATCTTTTAACTTTTAAATAATTTTTTATTAACCTCATAGATAAGATATGGCCATGAACTATTATTTTTCTGTATGCTTATTGTATATACTATCTCTGTGATTTCTTTTTTGAGATATCTGTGAATCTACAGATGTTACAAACAACACATGCCACTTATGTAAGAACATGGGTCCTTGTCACTTAATCTCTGAACAAAGGGAGGAACAGATGCCGATATCAGATAAGTTAATTGAGAAATTCAACAGTGATCCAGCTTTTTTTTTTTCTTTTCTTTTTTTTTCCCCTGGCAAGATCATCACAGTGAATCTTGGTGCTATTTGTTTGATGTTCAGTGAACACATGCATATTCAGTCAACATACTTCTTCATGGAAATCAGTTCATGTGAGTTTTTTCTGGGTTTGTAGGCTGTGGTCTAGAAGCATGTGATGGTCCTGACATTTCACTGAAGACTGCGTTTGGCATTATCAAGGGTTCCGACTGACTTAGATAGCAGCGAAGCTCACAGTGGAATGGAGTGGTGTTGCAATTCCACGTCATTATATAGTGCAAGCTACAATGCACTGCTCACCTATTGGTTTGCCATGTTGGAGGGACGATTGCTGATTGGCTGTTCTTCGGCCAATGATTGAAGCATTAAGGAGCCTGATGTACATCAGCCTACCTTGGCGGAGACAGACAATTGATCACCCTTTACTTTTTCTGGTCTGCAGCAGCCATCGTGTCCTCCAGGATTTAAGGCTTTCAGCACTGAAGGGATGTCATTGTTCATCAGTGTGGTAAAAACAGCATCAGGAAAGATATAGGTATTATTCTGCATTGTGACTGTCCCACAAATAAATAAAACAACGATTAGTAAATCCTGCTTGCAACCTTACTAGTAGTCCTTTTACGTTTAGATCACCTCATATTTACCAAGAATACTGCTCGTAGTTAATGAAACAAAATATTGTGCACATAGTTTCTTTTAAACCTACAGCATGAAGTTAGGAACTGGAGTATATTTATGTCCATTTTGCTTTTCAGACTTGAGGAGTAAATCAATAGTCATCATTTGCATGAATTAGGATGGATTGATTTTTATTCCAGCCATTACGAGTCAAAACTTCCATGGTCTGTTAAACAACTATTTTTTATTTTATTTGCCTGGAAAGATTGATTACCTCAAATTGGATAAGTGCACATCAGTTGTCTGGATAAAGAATGTTTTAGTTTATTTGAAACATTGGCAGCTTGCAAAGCTGAACAATCAAAAAGTGATGCATGTAAAATTTTGAAGTCCTGTATTGAGTATCATCCTCCTGTATGCATTACTTTTTTCTTACTTTTAAGAGTGTTGCATTAACCACATGCTTTAAATAACACGTTCCTGACAAAATGCAACTGTCGGTACACAATACAACCGTCTGTGTCAGAATAACGTACAATGAAATGGTTGAGAAACTACCATAAAGGTTAAATAAATATGTGAAGTGAGGGACATGCCTGGCAAGTAAATCTCAAAGAGAAGTACTTCACGGCGAGTCATTGTTAATTTAGGGGAAAGGTCCTTGGTTATCAACCAGGAGACCCAAGTTTCAATTATTGGTATCAGCATTTTTTAATATATATATTTTTTTTCTGGACTCCATTACTCTATTGTGCAACTATACCAGTTTTGCATTTCCACTCCAAATTCTTGCATTGAGCATGTAGTTTATTATAACTGGCCCCTCAAAGGACTGTTTTAGAGGTGGAAATATGCTATGTGTCATTGTACAGCTGGGAATAGTCTTACAATATTAAGCATGTTCGTGCGAGTGCCAGTTAGCTTTGGTTAGCTCTGAGGAGGCATATCCCCCTGTCAAGGTGAGAACCAGGGTTTGAGTCCTATTGTATGCATTACTTTTCTTTTAAATTTTAGTGTTTTGCATTAACCAAATATGTGTATATTTCTATTCATTGTGCTTTTATTTATGTTAGTCCTGGAATGGACTTTTCGACATGTCTTAGTACCTCATCTAGTATCCATCGGCTTGAACAGCTTAGATACCTGTGGTATTGACTCAGCAAGCTTCCTAAATATTCCTCATTGAGGGCTATCTGCTCCATGCATCCAACATAATGCCCAACAGTGCATCATGCTGATGCAGGAGAGTATGAGGCCAGTGTTTCTGTATAAGGCGTTTCCACCTTGAGCAATTCGATGGAATCCTGCTCAGGAAACCAGCCCTGAACACTGCTTGTGTGGATTGGGGAGTTGTCTTTAATGAACTGTATTACCTCATCTGGATAGTGCTCCCTCACACTCAGAACCATAATATTCAGCAGAATGTCCAGATATTGGTCTGATGTGAGACTTGTCTATCTGTTGAAGTATTTCAGCTCCATCAGACAATATCACCCCTATCATGACATGATTTAACTCTGTCTCAACAAAGAAGCACCGATCAGAGAGAAATTCTTTGGTGGCAGCTGTTCTGCAGTGGAGTCCAGCTTCCCGTAATAGTTCATGGCAGTGGCATGCCCTGAAACCTATCTACTTCAGCACTGCTGGGGCAAGTAATTTTGCATTTAAATTTTCATATTATTCCCTAGAATGTTTTAAATCAACTTGTTCAAGCTGATGGACACTGGATGAGGTATTAAGTCATGTCTAAAAGAGTCCATTCCAGGATAACATAAATAAAAGCACAATGAATAGAAATACACACATATTTGGTTAATGCAACACTCTAAAATTTAAAAAGAAAAGTAATGTATAGAGTAGGACTCAAACCCTGGTTCTCACATTTAAGTCAAGCTAAGTACAGCTGTTTCGATGATCTACTCACTCTAGAGCAATTCAGCTTTCTCCAGTGAGCAGTCGTGAAAGAGAGAAGCCCTAGTGGAATTCAAGTTGCTGAGTTAATGCATGTGCTTTAAGTCACCTTGTCCTGGTGAGGCACTGTGTTCTCTGGGCCTACCTATTCACAGCGTCTTATAGCAATAGACCAGCTAGTTAGAATAAGATACGGTTGCACCACAAAGTAGTTGTGATAGTTAACACTTGAAGTGTCTAGCGCCACACACAAGAGGCTACAAGGAAAAGATCAATGTGTTAGCAGTATAGCCACATGTGCATCATCTTGCTAACAGGAACTAGAGCCAATTTATGAAATCAAAGTTTATTTTTTATTTTTGTATTTTGGCGTATATAAAGTTTTTGGGATCTATTGATTGATTGCACGTGTCAAGGATGTTTTTCAATATATACAGAAAAGTATTATAGTTGCTCTGCATGAACACAGAGCCGAACACAAGTACAAGAATTGTATATCTTATTGCTGTGTATGCGTGGGTTTGCCTGTAATGATAGGGATAGTGAAATTTTGTAATGCCCTGAATATTTTCCCACATTTGTCGTCACACAGTAAGAGAGTGAAACTGTAAAACTTTGGCTACAGTAAAAAATCTGCTAACTTTGCTCAATCAGTTTAGGTTAGGTTTCTTCAGTTAAAGAACAAAAAAGCCCCGTTTTATTTCTGTGAAAATCATGACCATACAATTACGAAGCATCACCAGGTGAAACTGTAAGTACGTTGCTAAAAATCTGCTGTTGCTTCTATTATGATGGTGCTGTGAATACTAGTTTGGAAATGGTATTATGGTGGGGCTGTGATTGTTTAAATTTTTGCAGCTGGGGTAATGAACATGCTTGCCGCATGCCACTGCCTAGTAGAAATCCGTTTTAAACCAGTGCCCAATAGATGTTCAAATCACTGCCTAGTAGAAATCCGTTTTAAACCAGTGCCCAATAGATGTTCAATGTTCCCTGACACCAGTTGCTGTTGTATCCATCTCAGAGCAGTGCTAGGTGAAACGCTACACCGAATCGCTGCCTCATGAATGTTAAAATTGCCATGCTGAATGAAAGTCAGCACTTGCTCTTTTGATGCATGTGAATAATGTGCCATATCACAATGGAGTGAAGCATTTAGCATTGAAATTAGCTTGGCCAAACTTGGTGTGGTCGTTGCCTGGCTCCATCATGGTGTATTCATTTAGGTACTAAATAAATAAAAATTGTTCGTGGTGGTATTCGAACCTTAGCTGTTATGGTAGGCACAAATTTTGTAGCCTACAGCTGACCTATTGCACTATGTAGGAGTTTGCCATGTGTTTATAATTTCCTAGTATTGGACGAAAGTGGATGTCAGGAGGAGGAGGAAGAGGAGAGAGAGAGAAGGAGAGGGTAGAGTTAGAGTGACTGTCATAATGAGTGAGAACTACAGGGCATGTTACAAAATGAATCCAGCTGATTGTACATAGCCAAAGTAGACCTTTTTTTTTTTTTTTTTTTTTTTAATTTCTGCTGTATCTTATACATAGTAATTTGCATAGTCTCAAATTCCACTGCTGCAACCTCAGACCCAGTAATTCGTCCTGTTTTACCATTTAGGCCCGAAATAAATCATGGCGTTTTAACAGGAAAATGTCCCTTTAAATTTAGCAAACTGTGTACCTGTTGATAATTTGTGTGTGAGTATGTGTAGCACCGCTGATCTAGTGGTCAGCTTACTTGACTTCCATGTGAGCAACTCAGGTTCAAGGCGTGCTGGGGCCCAATGTTTTCGGTTTTTTTCTTTTTCTTTCATATTTTGTCTGTTTTGTCTTTGTCTATGCGAACTAAGAAATGCGCAGATTAGGTATAAGCTGTGTTATAAACTCGTTTACTTGCCATTCATGGCTTTATAAACTCCACCTTTTCTGTTATTTTTATAAACATTGCTGCAGTTTGATAAAAGATGGAGAAAGGGTAAAACTGTTCATGTTGTTCAACAAAAAATCAGTAGAAGTGAAAATATACTAGTGTAATGAATTGTTTTGGGGAAGTTTTATTTACAATGTTAATTATTGTACAAGTTTGGCTTATCCTTTCTTGACAATTTCATAAATCACTTTCATTTTAATACAGTAAATCTGTGTGAATTAACATTGTAAGATATAGCATATCTGTGTATGATTTTTCAAACAAATACAGTATGAATTAAATATTTATTAGAACATCAACACATTTTTGTTTTGTGATTGTGGAATATTATACAGCATATTTAATAACAAAAATTAACACACTTCAGTGCATACTAGTCTCTTTTTTTTTTCAAATCAATTAAAGAAAGGGAAAAAGAAAACAGAGAAGATGAAGCTAAAAGTGAAGAGAGCTGGCACTTCATGAACAGATAGGGGAACAGTAAGACTTATCTCATTACAGTGAGTGTTGAAAATGTTCTCCCTCAGCCTGTAAGTAAATATTGCAGTATGTAATAATATTCCTATTCACTCTGTGCAGTTCAAACTTGTGAAACTTCTAAATTTCAGTATCAGTTACATTTTTCAGTTCTTCTATGGTGCAGAGGTTTTTACTTCTGTTAACTCTGTCTTTCAAACTAGCCCATAAAGAGAAGTTGCAAGAGATTGAATTGGGAGAGTGAGCTAGCCATACATTTTCATTAATTATTCTGTCCTCTAAAACATTACACATTGCATTCATGGATTTTCAAGTGTTGTGTTGTAGCCCCCCTCTTGCTGGAAATATCCAAGCAACCTTTCCTGTTCAGTCAGTTGAGGAAAAGTCACAGTCAGTATTAATTCTATATACTGATTAGAATTAATGGTGTCATCAAACAAAATTGGCCCTACAATTCTTTTAGCACTAATAACACACCAAATTCTTATTTCATGGTCATGAAGTGGAGTTTCATGAATTATTCTTGGATTCTCATCACAGGACCAATACCAGTTATTTTGCAAATTTACATGTCTATGCAAATGAAACTATACCTCATCAGAAAACAGTACTAATTCACAATTCAATTCACCACTGTTGACAGACTGAAGAAATCAGTTGCAATGTTGTTTGCATGCAGCTTGATCTATTCTTTAAAAAATGAAAAATTGAGTAAAAGACAATGAAGTATATATATTTCTTCAATAGTAAGAGCAAAGTTATATTTTTATGAGATGTTCTCATATATAAAAAGAAAATAGCTGTAATGAGTCTGTCTGTATTATACTTACCAGGTGAGTTGGCTGTGCAGTTAGGAGCGCGCAACTGTGAGCTTGCATCCGGGATATAGTGGGTTCGACCCCCACTGTCGGCAGCCCTGAAGATGGTTTTCCATGGTTTCCCATTTTCACACCCAGCAAATGCTGGGGCTGTACCTTAATTAAGGCCACAGCTGCTTCCTTCCCACTCCTAGGCCTTTCCTATCCCACCGTCGCCGTGTCGGTGTGACGTAAAGCAAATTGTAAAAAAATATATATATACAGTAAAACCTCCCTATAACGGACACCTTCGGGACTGAAAAAAATGTCCGTTATGAAGGGGTGTCCGCCCGCGAGAGGTTATGAAACTGGTACCATTAAACATAAGTTGGAACACAATAACCCATGTATTGTATGTGTTAACAGTTCTCGCAAATGTACCTTTAATTGTATACTGTATACAGTATTGTACAATAGTATACTGCACTGTACTCACATGAAAAAGTTGTAGATGGGGCTGCTGCAGCTGCGATGCACTGTATTAAAGAGACAAAAACACTTCTGTGGAAACCTCTATTGAGCACACTGTACACTATTACCGTTCACCATGTTAAAATTAAGAAGAACGTATGAGTTTTTGAAACTTCAAATCAGTATGTAGATGTAGCAATCTCTAGCACAGTACAGTAAAACATTAGCACTTGAAAAAATCCTTAATGTTCGTTTGTTTTGTCCATTTCGGTTTAGCAATGATGTTTTCACTATGTGCAATTAAATCCTGGGTCAAATTTACGCCTTTTTCATTGTTTTGTTTATAATAAAATTCTTTCAGTCGCTTAACAATGCTGAGAGCCTCACTGTACGAGGTTATTGGCAGCACATTCATTTCCGTTTTTTCTTCAAAGTCGTCATTAGCATCACCTTCACTCCCGTTTTCGTCAGAATCTTCATTTTTGTCCTTCTTCGCTTGGATTGACTGAAGAATCGTTTTCGTGTCTCCACTCTCACACTCTGTTGGAATATCTGAATCAATTTCGATATAGGTGTTCACTTGTACACTGTAACCTGCTGTATTAATCAACTCTTGTGTTGTTTCCATGCTGTCAGAAAGGGTATCCGATTCTATTTCGGGATGTCCAGCACTAGCGGGAAACCCAGCTTTCAGAAAGCAATTACGAATTGTTGAGGCCGTGATGTCTTTCCATGCATAGGTTATCCATGAAATTGCTTGGAGAACATTCAACCCCTTTGTCAGTGTTTGAAGGGTTACTTCATTCCCGTTAAGTTCTGATACTATGTGCTTCATCACTGACTGTCTGTACATAACCTTGAAGTTCTGGATCACTCCTTGTTCAAGCGGCTGAGAAACTGATGTTACATTTGTTGGGAGAAAGACGATCTTCACATTTTGCTACTTAATTGTATCCGGATGCAATGCTGCATTATCAAGGAATAACAACACTTTTCGCTCCTGGCGTATCATTTTTCTGTCCAATTGTCCTAGCCACCCTGTCATTATTTCTCTGGTCATCCATGCTTTCCTATTCGCTTTCCATTCAATGCCATACTTCGTAACGTCCATATTTTTAAAACACCTTGGTTTTGCAGCTTTTCCTATCACAAGGGGCTCCTCCCGTTCTACACTCATACTTGCACATAACAAGACCGTAAGATGTTCTTTCGCAACTTTTCCACCAGTACAACGATTTCCTTTGAAACACAAAGTTTTGTCAGGTAAAGCACGGAAAAATAATCCAGTTTCATCGGCATTCAAAATATTTTCCGGAGTATACCCGTCTATGATTGAAGGTATTTTTTCTTGCCAGTTGTCAACAATCTCCATATTAACACTGGATGATTCTCCGCAAATCACTCTGAAGTTGATACCATGTCACTTTCTGAATCTTTCTAGCCAGCCATTCGAGGCTTTGAAATCTCCAATACCTAATTCTGTCGCGAATTCTAACGCTTTTGCTTGTATCATTGGTCCTGACACAGGGACATTCTGACTTCCTATTTTAGCTAACCACTCTAGCGTTGCCTTGTCAATGAGAGCTCCACTACCACTTTGAAACAGTTTAATGCGCTGTTCGTTGCCATTTAAATGCCATTCTTTCACTAGTTCCTCTTGCTTTTTCACAATTTCAGCTGCCTGTGTCTTTCCAGTCTTAAACACTTCGGACAGTTTACGCACACCACACTTCTCACGTTTATGATAGTCTATTATGCCTACCTTTTCTTTTAAAGGTAAAAACTTCCTCGGAGCCATGTTTACACACACTTACTAACAAAAAATTGAACACATCAAAAGCCCACGAGTCAATGAAAAGTAACCTGACAGTGAAGGTACGAATTCCAGCGCTGTCGAGCATGTCAGATCACACAACTTCCGGAAGTGGTAGCGTAGCTTAGTGTTGCCTTCCAAGAATGTGTACAGCCAGGATAAAAAGTTACGGTGTCTGTGATTCTTGGAAGTACCAGCTGTGCAAAAAGTAAGTGAATACATACTGTACAGGACACAAATACAGAATTTTTTTAAAAAGAAAGTGTCCGTTAGGGGAGGTTTAATTGGAGTTTCTCGTGGCTATGGTGTGTCCATGTCCGTAATAAAGGGTGTCCGTATAAGAGGGGTAAATTACTCATACACAACATGGCATTTAATTACGGACCTAAACAATCGTCCGCCAATGAGGGGTGTCGCCAGTGAGAGGTGTCCGTTAAGACAGGTTTTACTGTATATATTTTCAGTTGACTGTAAAGCAGAAGGCTGGCAGTGTTGAAATTGCTTGTTAAATTTGCAGTAAGTGCTTCAAATGACTAAAGTCATTGAATAGTGATCTCTTCACTGAATTCCTGGCTGAAAAATAAACAAGTAGAAATAATTTCTGTTAAATTTTGGATTGGTGTGTGTGAATGATAAAATAAAATAAAATATTGCCTTGCATACCAATTTCTAAATGCATGTAGACCTACATATATTTTATAAGTTAGCAGGTCCATATCTGTATACATATTTGTTAATATTCACATATGTTCCTTTAGTTATTCCCTTAAATTTAAACTATAAAACTAGGAAGTTCAGCAGTTGATACATTAATCTACCATCTCTAATAATAGAATAAACACAATAACAGTTCAACAAGAGAAGGGGGAGCAACAAAAAGATGAGACCAAAAAACGGCAATCTCGTGGTCTTCATGTGCTGCTCTGTCGTCATCTATCCTAATTCTTCTACGTCCAGTTCTTCTCAGCCCACAACAAGCTCATTTGTGCTTCTCAGTTTCATCATTGAAGGGCCATCTTGAGACAAATTCAGTCTTGATAAGGGGAGTGTTGACTAAGAAGAAAGATGGATAAACACAAGGAAAGAGAAGAGACAAAGAGGTAAAGATGAACAGAGGTAATAAAAGACTATGAACATAATACCCACAAAAGGAAAGAAGGAACCCAATATTGCCTTGCATACCAATTTCTAAATGCATGTAGACCTACATATATTTTATAAGTTAGCAGGTCCATATCTGTATACATATTTGTTAATGTTCACATATATTCCTTTAGTTATTCCCTCACTGAGCGAGTTGGCCGTACAGTTAAGAGCGCGCAGCTGTGAGATCGCATCCGGGAGATGGTGGGTTCGCACTCCACTGTCGGCAGCCCTGAAGATGGTTTTCCATGGTTTCCCATTTTCACAATAGGCAAATGCTGGGGCTGTACCTTAATTAAGGCCACGGCCGCTTCCTTCCCATTCCTAGGTCATTCCTGTCCCATCATCGCCATAAGACCTGTCTGTGTCGGTGCAACGTAAAAGCAACTAGCAAAAAAAAAAAAAGTAGTTATTCCCTTAAATTTAAACTATAAAACTAGGAAGTTCAGCAGTTGATATATTAATCTGCCATCTCTAATAATAGAATAAACACAATAACAGTTCAGGAAGAGAACGGGGAGCAGCAAAAAGATGAGACCAACAAACGACAATCTCCTAGTCTTCATGCGCTGCTCTGTCGTCATCTATCCCAATTCTTCTACGTCCAGGTCTTCTCAGCCCACAACAAGCTCACTTGTGCTTCTCAGTTTCATCATTGAAAGGCCATCTTGATACAAATTCAGTCTTGATAAGGGAAGTGTTGAATAAGAAGAAAGATGGATAACACAAGGAAAGAGAAGAGATGAAGAGGTAAAGATGAACAGAGGTAGTAAAAGACTATTAAAAGAAATAAGTTTCATAATGATAGATCTGTATTGAACTGTGATTACAATAGAGTAAATTAATATATTATTTTGGGTCCACCTTCTCAATACAAAATGTAAATAGTTTAAATTACATAAGGACTAGTTTCGACCTAGTAATAGGTCATCATCAGCCTCAAGTAAATTAAAGCGTAAATATTGAAGAAAAAAATAAACAATGTAAACACAAGTACAGTCTTTTTAAAAGTACATACCATGTGGGATATTGAGCAGCAATATATTAAAAATTATAACTCTTCCAATTGACGAAGCACTGAGCGGAAGTTATGTTGTTTATTTATGAATAAAGTTCAGTGCGCCGTATAGCAATAAAAGTCCAGTGTGCACTAAAAGATGTTATAAAGAAGAATTATCAGTTGAATGCTGGCTTCTTGAGTTTGCTGTTGTATGTTCGAAGAAGTTACGTCATTTTTTAAAGTATTCATAGACGTCAAAACACATGGATGTTGGAAAGGCCCTTCAGTTTTTTTGGAACTAGGTAATTGTTGTTTTGCCGGGCTGAGTGGCTCAGACGGTTAAGGCGCTGGCCTTCTAACCCCAACTTGGCAGGTTCGATCCTGGCTCAGTCCGGTGGTATTTGAAGGTGCTCAAATACGACAGCCCCGTGTCGGTAGATTTACTGGTACGTAAAAGAACTCCTGCGGGACTAAATTCCGGCACCTCGGCATCTCCGAAGACCTTAAAAAGTAGTTAGTGGGAAGTAAAACAAATAACATTATTATTATTATTATTATTATTATTATTATTATTATTATTGGTAATTGTTGCGGGTGGAGGCTTAGGAGTCCAGAGAAGCGCTATATTATGTTAAAAAATAGAGATCCATAAAAAAGGTCCTGTGCGTCATATAAAAATGACAAGTTGTGAAAGTGGAAATCGAAAAAGGTTGGTTTTCAAGCGATGATGTTGTTCATTCAGAGATCTATTGTAATTAAAGTACCATAACATTGTCTTAAATGTTAAAAATTAAATAACTGGAAAGGAGGTTCAACCTATTCAATACTCAAAAGAAAGAAACGTAGCAATCACATTTCTATTTAAATGGGACCTGTTTCGACCTTAGTCTAGGTCATCTCAGCCATAAAAAACATGTAAAATGTTTATGAATGTTGGAGGTCAGATTCACACTCTGTTAGGCACAAAGACACGACACCACATTCTGTCCTGCACAAAGTCACAACACTACCAATCAACATGCGAAGATCAAAAAGGCTTGAATTCGCAGACGAACAGATCTGTAGTAGAAAGCCGCCAGCTCCCGGTGACCAGCGCGGCACACTCAAGGTCACGCGCTGCGGCCAAACACCAAAGTAGAGTGGAGAACGTTTCGAAGGTCCAGAACCTGTCACGGCTGCGGGAAGCCAAGTACGTATATAAAAATATACGACGCCAATTAGTACAACCGAATGAGCACCCGTACTCCAGTTAAGTTCTTGGTAAACAGTTGACTTGAAAAGTAACATTGTCTTCTCAAGATGTTTATAAACTAGAAATAATTGTCTTTAAATTGTCTTTAAATTGTCTTTAAAAGTAACATTGTCTTCTCAAGATGTTTATAAACTAGAAATAATTGTCGATGCGAAGTAAGATGCTAGAAGAAAACTCTTCTGCTTCTGGAATCTTGAAGGACGATAGATGTTTCACGAGGCGGAATAACATATATGGTGTTAAATAAAGGTGGATATAAATTCGCAGTTCAATGCGGACCATACAATTGACTCTGAATAAATGACAGTAGGAAATAAATAAATTTGGTCAGGTGGAAGAAAATGTTTAAATAAAATATGTCATAAGGGAATTTTTTTTTTGAATAAATGACAGTAAGGAAATAAACAATATTTGGTCTGGTGGAAGAAAATATTTATGTCATAAGAGAATAGATGCATGTTGTAATAAGCTGAAGAGAGAAAATGGTGGTAGGTGAGATGCAAGGAAAACTTGAGGAGGTGAAGGGAGAAAAATAAAGGAAGGAGAAGAAAAAAATCTTTCTTAAATCATAGATTATATGAAACTCACCTCGTAGCTGCAAATTTACTTTTAAGTGTTCAATGGAATTTATTTCAATCTCTAATTGATAATAGACTTTTGAACATATTAGCTAAGAAACAGAAAACCTTGGATAAGAAACTTTGTACACTAAAATCTAATAACACCCTTGCTACTAATAATAGAAATTTCTCTAGCACAACGATTCAGTATCACCCACCGATTATTAATTTATCCAATGTTCCTCTGAATGATGATGAAAATTCAATTTTAGCCAAAGGTCCTAATCACAATTGGCCTAATCTTAATAAGCTTGACACCTCTACTACTATGATCTTAGAATCTGAACTAGCCATCAGTAAATTACCCCTCGAAAAACAGGATGAAGTTAGATTCGAAGTAAAACTTAAAATTAACGACATTCTTAACTCAAGTATGAACCCCAACATCCGTATCGACAATAAAGAATCAATCATTGATCAAAAGCGATTACGCGCTCTTAAAAAAAGAAGATTTCTGATAATAATCTTATTGTCACTAAGGCTGACAAGGGCAATACCACTGTTATAATGAAAAGAAACGAATATATTAATAAGACTAAAGAATTCTTTTCTGACAGTTCGTTCACTGTTGTTAAAAAAGACCCTACTCAAAAAATCCAATGCCTTCTTAAGCAAACTCTTAAAAATACTTCATTCCTTTTAACTGAACAAGAAAAAACTAAATTTATTAGCATGAATCCAAGTCTTCCGACCGCTAAAGCACTTCCTAAGATACACAAACCCGGCATCCCTATCCGCCCGATCATCAATTACAGACCAAGTCCTCTTTATAATGCTTCTCAATTCATTCAAAAGTTTCTAAGAAGATATTATCATTTTTTGTCTAAAAAATCTATTAAAAATACTACAGAGTTGATCGAGAATCTTAATAAATTTCATATCCAACCTAACCATTCCCTTCACTCATTCAACGTTGTTAATATGTATCCTAGTATTCAAACCTCTAAATTATACCCTATCATTGAAAACAATTTAGGAAAATACAGCCACCTAAGTGCTTTAGAAATACAAGACTTTATGTCTATCCTGAAATTGGTTTTAAATAATAACTATTTCACTTTCGATGGTATTATCTATCAGCAGGAGGGTTTGGCCATGGGATCGCCGGCTTCGGGCATCTTAGCTGAAATCTACTTGGATTTTTTAGAACATACTAAAATTGATAATAATAATAACTTCATTAATATTCTTTTTTGGGCTAGATATGTTGATGACACGTTGGTAATCCTAGATGAAAGCACAACAGACGCAGCTTCCACTCTTATCAACCTTAATAATATTGACCCACACATAAAATTTACGCTCGAATCTGAATCTGAACAAAGAATAAATTTTTTAGACTTAACCATCATTAGGCAACTATATTCCTTAAAATTCAACATCTTCAGAAAGCCTACCCAAACATCTTCCACTATTCATCAAGTTTCCTCTCATCCGCAAATCGATAAAAGAGCGGCTTATAATAGTATGGTTCATCAAGCCTATACGGCCCCAATGTCTGAAAGTGATCTTAAAAAAAGAATTGAACAATATCCGTATGATTGCGAAACTCAATGGATACAATAGTTCTTTCATTGAAGGTATTATCAATAAATACAAACATCATCCTATAACCACTCTGAAAAAAGAAAAACCAAAAATTTCTTTATTTTCTACCTTTACGTTCAATAAAGATATTTATAAGGTCACCAACGTTTTTAAAAAACATGATGTTAAAATCTCCTTCAGAACCAACAATAATAACACTAAAGTCTTACACAACTCATAATCTGTTAATAGAACTGATCGTTTTTCAAAATCTGGTGTATATTGGGTCAAATGCAACAGCTGCAATTCTTCTTATATTGGACAAACAGGAAGAAGCTTTAAAATACGATACTTGGAACATGTCAATGCCCAAAAACACAATAAATTTTCTGCAGTTGGTCAACACATGAATGATTATAATCATAAATTTACTGACATTAAACAAGATATGGTAATTCTCAAAATTACGAATAAAGGACCCCTCCTTAACATAACAGAGAATTGCTTTATAAATCTAGACCAATATTTTAATCCTAATATCAATCTTAATGACATTTCCGAAAAATCAAACATTCTTTTTGACTTGCTCATTCAACTTTTCAGACAATCAAAATCTAATATTAAAGGTCCGATTTTTCATTCTATTTATAGTACTTTTCTTAATCATTCTTCCATATTCCCACATCCCTCAGCCCCACCAAAAAAAATCCTTTTCTTCTCCTTCCTTTATTTTTCTCCCTTCACCTCCTCAAGTTTTCCTTGCATCTCACCTACCACCATTTTCTCTCTTCAGCTTATTACAACACGCATCTATTCTCTTATGACATAAATATTTTCTTCCACCAGACCAAATATTGTTTATTTCCTTACTGTCATTTATTCAAAAAAAAAATTCCCTTATGACATATTTTATTTAAACATTTTCTTCCACCTGACCAAATTTATTTATTTCCTACTGTCATTTATTCAGAGTCAATTGTATGGTCCGCATTGAACTGCGAATTTATATCCACCTTTATTTAACACCATATATGTTATTCCGCCTCGTAAAACATCTATCGTCCTTCAAGATTCCAGAAGCAGAAGAGCTTACTTCTAGCATCTTACTTCGCATCGACAATTATTTCTAGTTTATAAACATCTTGATAAGACAATGTTACGGTACTTTAATTTCAATTGATCTCTGAATGAACATCATCATCGCTTGAAAACCAACCTTTTTCGATTTCCACTTTCACAACTTGTCATTTTTATACGACGCACGGGACCTTTTTTTATGGATCTCTATTTTTTAACATAATATAGCGCTTCTCTGGACTCCTAAGCCTCCACGCGCAACAATTACCTAATTCCAAAAAACTGAAGAGCCTTTCCAACATCCATGTGTTTTGACGTCTATGAATACCTTAAAAATTTACGTAACTTCTTCGAATATACAACAGCAAACTCAAGAAGCCAGCATTCAACTGACAATTCTTCTTTATAACATCTTTTAGTGCACACTGGACTTTTAATGCTATACGGCGCACTGAACTTTATTCATAAATAAACAACATAACTTCCGCTCAGTGCTTCGTCAATTGGAAGAGTTATTATTTTTAATATATTGCTGCTCAATATTCCACATGGTATGTACTTTTAAAAAGACTGTACTTGTGTTTACATTGTTTATTTTTTCTTCGATATTTACGCTTTAATTTACTTGAGGCTGATGATGACCTATTACTAGGTCGAAACTAGTCCCTATGTAATTTAAACTATTTACATTTTGTATTGAAAAGGTGGACCCAAAATACAATATCAATTAACTCTATTGTAGTAAAAGACTATGAACATAAGACACACAAAAGGAAAGAAGGAACCCAATGGGTAAATGGAAAGAAACAAACAAGTGACAGATCAAGTAATACTGTACATAGAATGACTAGTTATCATACCTGTCTTTTGACAGGTCGGCCATGTAGAAGATAGTTCAGATAAATGGGGAGTTGGAAGGAAGCGACCGTGGCCTTAATTAAGGTACAGCACCAGGCACCTTAATTAAAGCCACGGTCGCTTCCTTCCAACTCCTTTGCCTTTCCTATCCCATCGTCGCTATAAGACCTATCTGTGTCGGTGCGACGTAAAGCCCCTAGCAAAAAAAAAAAAAAGATAAATGGGGAAAGGCAACTTGATCATCCATGCAAAGCCACAGGCAGGAGCTTTCTACAATAAGTTAGGAAGTAATTGAGTAAAAGTAATGAAATTACTTGTAATGATTACTTTTTCAGTAATTATTACTAGTAATTGTTACTTTTCATCAAATGTAATGTTTACTCATAATTTACTCCTTGAAATAAAGTAGTACTTGGTATACATTGCATCAAGAATTTGGTAAATTTGGAACCCCAGCACTTGCAAGGCGTCATACCAAGTGTATACGATATGCACTCGTTCTTTTGTTCGCAGCTTGTTATGATTACTGGTTGAAATTTAGATAATCGTATACCTAGTCGAGAATGGAACCAGAAGAAACATGTGATGGTGGTGAAGGGTTTAAGAAATTTCTCTTTCCCTATTTGAATAATTATTTTGAATTAGTTGGCCCTGAAAATAATGAAAACAAGAATGTGACATGTAAATGTTGTTTGGGACCAATCATTTTGAAAGTTTGTTTAATCTCATTTAGAGTTGATAGTCTCTTAATATCCCTATGCTTTAAAACAAAAACAAAATGGAGTAATGTCCTTTTCTGTGTAAACTTTGGTATCATTCCACCCCCAAGTGAAATTTTTTAATGATTTCCTAATGGCTTGTGTTCTGCGAAGTAATTGTAATTTTAATGATTACTTGTTGAAAAGATAATTATTAATTTTAATCAAGTAAAATATTCCTCGTGTAACTGTAATTAAGCCCAATCACTTTTATTTTGTACTTTTCCCCTTCACTATTGATTGTCACATGTGTGTTCCTTTCCATTAGTTATATTGACCCATTTTCCAGTTAAGTGATATTCCTCTCAGAATCATTTCATGGCAATTTCTTCCTCGTATATCTAGAGCCCTGCACGGATATCTGCAAAGTTAGTGCCTTGGCGGATACAAACTGTATAGTAGTGAGGATAATTTTGCTGATAATTTATAAATGATGACATTTATTGATTTTCACTCAGGTTTACTTTTAATTTTGTTTGTGGTTAGGCAACCCTTGACAGTGGTAGGGGAGAATGGTGATATGCCTTGTGACCATAAAGCCGTAAATGTGACCTAAGGCTAACTGGCTCTTGCCCGCAATTAATGGAAGGAACAAAGGTCAATATATCTGTAGTTGTCACAAGAAAAAATCCCTCATAAACCTGTGGCTGTAGGGGTTCTGGTGCCAGGTGTCAGGCCTATTGTATTATGTTAACAGATCTATCCGTTTCAATACCTGGGTGTAATATACTGTAGTTAAATATTAACAATATCCGCAGATAACCAATCGCAGATGCAGATAACCATTCACATATGCGGATGCGGGTGCAAATGAAGGAAGTGCGGATCCGGAGTGGATGTGGATATTATTTTGTATATCCGCGCAGGGCTCTACTTATATCCCATGTCTGAGAGTGTGAAATAGTCCCAAGTTGTATGCGTCATGATACAACAGGTCTGAGGAATAAGCAGGAAAACATAAACACACTGAAGACAAAATGTGTCGGGATGTTGAAATGGATTTAATAATCATAAATACATAATTAGGAACATGCAATCTCTCAGGTCTTATGGTGCAATTTATTATATACCGCGATAAAGATGTAAGATTTAGCTCCATTATATTGTAATAAAATAAAATAATTATGCTGTGAATATGTTTTTCATAAAAAATCCTTATAATTGTTTTGAATGCAAAGCAAATGAATCGGTCCTTTTCAGGATCAAAGGTTGTCTCAACACCGAAGCAATCTCCCACACGAAGGCAGACCTCTCATCGCCCTCTTTTGGAACACAAGTGTGATGTGCTCTGTATCCAGGAAACTTGCAGAAGTAAACATTAGAGATTACCAGCAATATGTTCACCTTTGTAGTGTTACGGTAGTGTTATTAGCTGGCGTCCTCAGGGTCCCGGGTTTGATTCACAATATTACCAGAAATTTAAGAATGGCAGGAGGGCTGGTATGTGGTTGACATGGTACATGCAGCTCACCTCCATTGGGGAAAGAGCTGCACCACCTTGGGATAAGAACACAACTTTACTTTACCATCATTTCCAGGAATGATCCTAGTTGCTGAAAGATCTCACGGACAATATGGAAGTGCCATCTTTATTAGCCCAGGTGTCATAGTCTTGTGCTCTGAAGGTACTGAAGAAGGTAACATAGAGATAATATCAGTGAAGTTATCAACTTGCACATTATCTTCAATATGTAAACCACCCAATTCTCCCTTCTACTTCAAGAAAACTAGAAATATGGACAACAAAGATACTCATTTATAACTGGTGGTTTTAATAGCCACAGTAATTTGTGGGGATACCTTCACGACAACAAAAATGGTGCAGCTGTGATAAATTAGGTTGAAGCAAATGAGTTATGCCTTGTGCATGACCTGAGAATGCGTCCATTCTTCAACAATGGAAGATGCCAATGTAATTACAACCCTGTCTTAAATTTTGCTAGTGAGTCAATTGCTGGGCAGTGTGTTAAGAACATAGCAAACCCTCCTCCCATCACACAAGTTTCTGCCAATTTTCCACTGCAGTCCTCAGTGCTTGCCATTTTCAAGAAGATATATAAATTCCAGAATGCTAAGCAGGACATATTTATGGTATTGTTGGATGAATCAGTTCATTAGGTACAGGCCGTCCAGAGAATTATGAACGGTGCGTGGCTACTGTCCAGAAATACTCTCACCACTGCATATTCCAGGATTATAGAATAATGTGCATAGTGGGTCTTACTTCAGAGACAAAAAGTTTATATTCTGAATACACTTGTTCCTTCAATAGTAATCCATTTGGGAATGAAACAGTTCAGTTAGATCATAAACTTACCACCGCCCTTGCAGAAAAAAACTAAACTGATGGGTGCAAACAGTATCGGACCTTGACATGTCTCAAAACAGCTAGAGAGCCTAGAGACTGGAAAAAGATGGAACACTGAACCATCAAAATAAAAAACCCATGCCAACATCTCTCGCTGGCAAACAGCTCATCAACTGATGTAGAACAGCAAAGTCAAGGAGTGCATGCAGAAGTCTAAAATCCAAAGAGAATATGAGAATGAAACAAGTGACCTTTCTATGTCTTCAGATTAACAGAGTTAGAGAAATCCATAAGAATGTGCAAGAGTGGTAAAGCATTTGATGACATTTTTATATAACAAATCAAAAACTTTGGTTAGTAAAAAACCAAAATAGTGGCTTCTACAACTTTTCAATAACATCCTCTGCTGCAAACAAATTCCAAAAGTATGGCAGAAAGCAAAACATCATAACCGTTCTGAAGCCTGTGAGAGATTCATCTGATCCTAAGAGCTACAGACTGGTTTCATTGTTGTTTCTTTTATATAAAGTATTTGAGAGTAATCCTTAACATGAGTTGGCCGTTCGCGTAGAGGCGCGCGGCTGTGAGCTTGCATCCGGGAGATAGTAGGTTCGAATCCCACTATCGGCAGCCCTGAAAATGGTTTTCCGTGGTTTCCCATTTTCACACCAGGCAAATGCTGGGGCTGTACCTTAATTAAGGCCACGGCCACTTCCTTCCAACTCCTAGGCCTTTCCTATCCCATCGTCACCATAAGACCTATCTATGTCGGTATGACGTAAAGCCCATAGCAAAAAAAAAAAATAATCCTTAACAGATTATCAAAACTTGCTTCACAAGTATTGAACGTAACACAACATACTGAAGATGGTTTGAAGAAAAGGAAAATAACTGGAGCAAATTTTGTAGATTGAACAGCTGCCTACAATACTGTTCAATAACAGTCTCTACTTTGTAAATTATTGAGATTCTGGACTCACAGAAATGATTGTTTACCTTCTCCAGAACCAGAGGTTCTTCATAGAGTTTCAAGGAACATGCAGTCGCTGGAAAAATCAACGAAATGGTCTACCACAAGCTAGCGTTCTCTGACCTTTGCTGTTTAATGTGTACATCAGCGATCAACCTACATCTCCATATACCAAGAAGTTTATCTATTCTGATGATCTCTCTCTGACAGTACAAAGTGAACAGTTTGAAGAGGTGGAGCAGTTGCTCTCTGGTGCACTGGAAGACTTTTCAGCTTACTGTGAGAGAAATAAACTCAAACATAATCCATCCAAGATGCAGGTTTGTGCTCTCCACCTTGGAAACAGGGAAGCAGCAAGGAAGCTCAATATTAGCTGGGAAGGAGATCGCCTGGAACATTGTTTTATCAGAAAATACCCAGGGATAACTTTGGATTGCACCCTATCTTACAAGACACGTATGAAAACCAAACAAAAAGTTTCTGAGAGAAATATCAGTAGTGGTGTGACGCCGGTTCTGATCCACTTTGGGGTGGGGGGTGGGCGGGGGGCGTGGTCTGTGCTCTGATTGGTTGGGGGGTGGGGTGGGGGCGTGGCCTGTGCTCTGATTGGTGGGTGGGTGGAGGGCGGGGCTTTGCTCTGATTGGTGGGTGGGGGCGGGGCTTTGCTCTGATTGGTGGGGTTGGGTAGTGCTGGGGGGAGGGTGGGTGTGTTGGTCTGTCTCTGTGGGGGAGGTGAGCGTGCGTGCGCACGCGCGTGCAGGGTGGTGGGGGCGGGGTGTGACCTCCACCCCCTTGGCGGAGGGGGGTTACGTTTCCCCCCTTTGTGCAGCTGTGTGTGTGTGTGGCAGGTGCGCGCTCCCCTCCCGCTGAGTCAGCATCGTTCCCCTCCCCTCGCTCCCCCCGCTGAGTCAGCCTTAACCGCGTTTCCCTTTGTGCAGCTGTGTGTGGCAGGTGCGCTCTCTTCCCGCTGAGTCAGCATGGCGTGCAGATGTGCTCCCCTCCCGCTGAGCCAACATCGTTCCCCCTCGCTCCCCCGCTGTGTCAGGCTCGTTTCCCCCCTTCCTATGTTCTTTTGTGTATGGCAGGTGCGCTCTCCCGCTAAGTCAGCCTCCCTTATCTCTTATTTTTAAACATGCATGCAGGTGCGCTCTCCCGCTGAGTCAGCATTGTTCCCTTCGCAGGTGCACCCTCTTGCCGAGTCAGCATTTTTCTCTTTGTTGTTTTTAAAGAAAATGTGTGCACGTGTGCTCTCCTGCTGAGTCAACATCGTTATCTCTTATTTTTAAATGCATGCGGGTGCAGCAGGAGTGCTTAAGAAAAAGTGGGTGTTATAAAATTAGGAGCGTTGTTGGCTTGCACGTACGCTTTCAGGGGGAGCGCTCTCCCCCCTAGCCTAACCACCTACAGTTTCATCACGTGTGCTCCCCTGCTAGTAAATAAGCGTGTAGTGCCTAAGAGTAGGGGTAAGAGATTGAGTATATATGCTGGAGGGTTTTGTAGACTGTATCAGAGATTCGTCTCAGTTATTGAAGGGAATACTTTTCAACAGCAAAATGGTACGAGTGAAGCAGACGTTGCCGCGATGCTATAAACCTCTGGACTTGAGGTTTAGCTTTCAGCAGCAGCAGCAGCAGCAGCATCAACAACAGGAGGAGAAGGAGGAGATGTTGCCTATACCACCGATGCAGAGCTTTCCTCAAGTCCAAACACTATTGGACTTGAGCTGTGGTAGCCTTCAGCAGCGACAGCAACATTACCAGGAGGCGGAGATGTCGTTGGACTTGAGCTGTAACGGTAGCCCGCGACAGCAGGAGTTGCAGACCACACCACCATTTCGTAGTAGAGTTCAACCTCAGCAGCAGCAGCATCAACAACAGCAGTGGGAGGACAAGAAGGAGATGTTGCCTACACCACCACAGATGCAGTGCTTTCCTCAAGTCCAAACACTACTGGGCTTGAGCTGTGGTTGCCTTCAGCAGCGGCAGCAACATTACCAGGAGGCGGAGATGCTGTTGGACTTGAGCTGTAACGACAGCCTGCGACAGCAGGAGTTGCAGACCACACTACCACTTCGTAGTAGAGTTCAACTTCAGCAGCAGCAGCAGCAGCAGCAGCATCAGGAGAAGGAAGAGGAGGAGATGGACTGCAGTTTACAGCAGGAGGAGGAGGAGGAGGAGCTGCACAATAGTTCAATTGTAAAATGGATTGAGGAAGTGGTGGTACTAATAAGAAAAGAAGAGGAAGAAGAGGAACGACAGAAAAAAATCTTTTCCTCTTTAAGGAGGAGGAAGAGGAAGAAGAAGAAGACCTATATGATGAAGAAGATAGTGATGATGATAATGATGAAAAGACATTCATCAAAGAGATGAAAAAAATTTTCAGTTTTGATTCAGTTGCTCAAAGGGGGCTTGAGGAGCAAGGGTGTTGCGAAGCACCCAATTTGGAAAGAAGTAACAACGGAGAATTTTATACTTGTAAAAATTGCAAATGCATAAATATTTTTTAAATATTGTATTGTATTGTATTGTTTTGTTTTGTATTGTATTTTGCATTGTATTTTGTGCACTATTTTGGTAAATATATAATTATTTTTATATCTTTTTTATTTCTTAAACCTTTATCTGTATCCTTTCATTATTACTAAGAGCAGAAGGAAGGAAAAAGGGAAACAAGAAAAAGCACAACATCTTTTATTTTTTTATTACAATCTGTTCCTTACAATACATTAGTTTCTTTAATCCAAGAATTATGAGAATCATCATACCCTAACCATTTTACAAGCACTTTATTTCCTTTCCTTCGAAGTACGCGTTCTACTAGGTAGATGTCTGGATGTTTAGTCTTTTGCAATTCTTCTGTGTAGAAAGCACCAGCTATTAGATGTTGCTGACAGTCTTTTAAGAGGTATGTTACAGGGTTAGTAGGTTGCACCTTATAAATAGTGAAGAGCTCAGTAGTCCAGTTAGGTGTATACCCTTTTTCAAATTGATGTTTTTGCTTGCTGATGCGAACAATATCACCTACTTGAAATTTTCTCTTTCTAGTATCTACTGTTTTAATTGCGTTATACACTGTTGCAAGCAGTCGATTGTCTTTTACATCACAAGGTTTCATTTTAATAGTACGGTGATAGGTGTGATTATAATCATGGATAAGCTTTTGTAACCTATGTATCCATGAATGAGTTCCTTGTTTAGTAAACATTCTCCACATACGTTCACGAAGTGTTCGGTTGAAACGTTCTACAACACAAGCTTTCATATTGCTGTACGTTGAGTAATGATTAATGTTGTGTGATGTGGTCCATCGTTTGAACTCAGCATTGTAGAACTCTTTTCCTCTGTCTGTTTGAATATGTTTAGGAAATCGTTTGCTCTTATTGTATACCTTACGCAGCACTGCAGCAACTTCTTTTCCACTCTTACTTTTTAAAGGTTGTGCCCAAGCATATTTAGAATAAACATCTATAATGGTTAGCATATACTTAAAACCATTATTTTCTCGAGAATAGGGTATCATTTCTACTAAATCCATTTGGTGTAGATCATCTAATCCTTTAGTAATAACCCCCCGCCGCATGTAACATCTGCGAGCGGGGCGGTGTAACTCTCTAGCAATATTAGCTCTGATGTCAACACTCATTCTGATGTGGTGTAAAACGAAGACTGGTTATTTATGCAATAATTCGAGCTTCTCGAAGTTCTTCAATAATAGATAAAATTTCGTTTTCGTGTGCAGTATGACCTGCTGATTTAGAAGCCATTAACAGTTGTAGACGTTGTACAAGCTCATTAGGATCATCCCAGTGTACATAGTCAACAATAGGTTGTTGATGATTATATTTCCACTTCAAACCCATGCCTGTTCGCTTTCTTTTTCTACATGGCGAACTTTCTGTAGAGAAGAGTGGTTTAATAATGTTTGTATATTTATACCCTCGATTAGACATTAACTGTTTATCCGATCGATGCTGAACTCTGTGCGCGTTTGTAGATTCTAATATTTTTACATAATTTGAAAGATCTCTCTTTGTGTATATACTATTATTGGGGAAAGATTTAAAAATTAATTCATAAAGACCTCGTGTGCCTTTATAGCTTTTGTTATTTATGACTATGTCGTTACCGTGGAAACGTATTTCTGAATCACCAAGAAACCATCTAGCTTCTTCTTTTCGTACCCCATAAACTCGATCTAATACTTTGCGCACACTGTGTGGTTGTGTAAATAAATCCAAGTAAGAAGAAGCAATATTCCCTATTATTGGCTTCTGTGCTTTAAAAATGAATGGAACTTCTGCGTAGGGTTGTTCTAGAAGAGTTCTTTCTTCGTTTTCTTTTGTTTCTTCTGTTTCTTCTGTTTCTTCTTGTTTGATAGGAGGTGCTGTAGGAGAGTTGAATGAATTAGATTTTTCTGAGACGGTAGCCAGTAGAGATTTTAAGGGTTTGGATATAGGACTAAATGTTTTTTCAAGTTGATTTTCTTGTAAAAGCTCTCCTGATTTAAGCGCATCATATTTATATTTTACATTTTTAATAGCTTGCGCAAGATATTGATTGTCATATATGTCTTTCTTTATGTCAGATTGTACTTGGTTTCTCGAACGGATGCTGTTTTTCAAACGGGTGTTCGTTGAACGGGTGCTGATTTTCGAACGGGTGTTCGTCGAACGGGTGCTGTTTTTCAAACGGGTGTTTGTCGAACGGGTGCTGTTTTTCAAACGGGCGTTCTTCGAAGGGCTCCTGTTTTTCAAACGAGTGTTCTTCGGACAAGTATTCGTTGAACAATTCATGTTTTTTCAAAGAAGTTCTGTAGATCTTTAGCTTTTGTTCTGTATCTATGAGCAGACAAACCCATAATGGTATTGTCATACGTTTTTCAACGCTTTTTATTCTATCATAGAGAAATCCAGGTTTGTTGTGTAGTCAAACACAATATGTAAAGGTAAAGTAGTCGTTGAATGCTTACCATCGTCTCCAACCAATTTAAATTGCAGTTTGTCTTTTGCGTGAACAGTAATTATAGTTCCTTCTCCGATTGTTATAACATTTTCATTATGTTTACACTGAATCTTGTTAGCTGCAGGAACAATAGACAATACTTCAAGTGTTCCCGAGTGTGGTAACGTGTATGTAAGATGTCCATTATTGAGACGATAAAAGGGATTATCGTACATTGATGGTATGCTTGTTATTTGTAGAAGGAAATGAACAAGCAGCTTTTTTTTAAAGCCTGTACTATAGATAGAACGCGTTCATTTACAATGCTTAATATATTATCTTTTGTTTCAACGATGGATTTTTGGATCCATTCTATGTTCTTTTCGTTTAACAAATTAAGCGTTTTAGTCATGCTAGCTTTGAGTGTAGCGATGTCTTGCTTATAGGTAACCTCTATGTTATCGGTGTGCTGTTTGTTGTACGCATAATCTTCCAGGTGGTGCAGAGTGACAACATCTTGAGCTTCTTTGGGGTTTGAAACACCAGATAGTCGTTTGTCATTTATATCAATAGTCTCTTCGTTAATATGAAAATGAGCAAAGTGATTGCTAACGTTATTTTTAGGTTCGTTGATATCATAGATTACTACATCAGTTATGAAATTTTTAAGATTAGCTATGTCTTGCTTATGGTAGACATTTATTTTATCAATATCTTGTTTGCCGCATGCATAATTTTCTAGATGCTGTCAAGTGACGACATCTTGAGCTTCTTTGGGGTTTGAAACATCAGATAAACGTTTGCCTTTTATGTTGATAGTATCTTCGTTTATATCAAAGTGCTCAACGTGATTGGTAACGTTATTTTTAAGTTCATCAAGATTATTGACTACTACATCAGTTATGTGAGTTTGAAGATTAGCGATGTCTTGCTTATAATTAGTCTCTATATTATCGGTGTGCTGTTTGTTGTACACATAATCTTCTAGGTGCTGCAAAGTGACAACATCTTGAGCTTCTTTAGGGTTTGAAACCCCAGATAGTCGTTTGTCTTTTATGTTAATGGTTTCTTCGTTTATATCAAACTGAACAACATGATTGCAAACGTTATTTTTGAGTTCATTGATATCTTTGACCACCACATCTGATATACGGGTTTTAAGATCAGCAATATCTTGCTTATATGCAATTTCTATGTTATCAGTATGTTGTTTGCTGCATGCATAACTTTCTAAATGCTGCAAAGTCACCACATCTTGAGCTTCTTTGGGGTTTGAAACCCCAGATAGACGTTTGCCTTTTATGTTTATAGTATCTTCTTTTATATCAAAGTGAGCAACATGATTGGTAACGTTATTGTTAAGTTTATTGATATCATTGGTTACTACATCAGTTATATGAGTGAGATCAGTGATGTCTTGCTTATAGTTAGCCTCTATGCTATCGGTATGCTGTTTGTTGTATGCATAATTTTTTAAGTGGTGTAGAGTAATAGCATCTTGATCATTTTCAGGGTCTGAAACATCAGATAGACGTTTACCTTTTATGTTAATGGTTTCTTCTTTTATATCAAAGTGAGCAACGTTCTGTTTAAGTTCATTAATATCATTTTGATGGTTGGCTATCACACAGTCTGTGTATTGTTTGTTATATGCATAATTCTCAAGATGATGCAACGTAACAACATCTTGAGAATCAATTGGATTAGAAGCTTTAGATATGCGTTTATTGTGTATATTGAGGTTATCAGTGTTTACTTCTATAATGTTATTTTGCTTATTTAAGTTTGATTTGAGTTCGTTTACAGCTTGGTTTATGCTTTCTACAACAGCATTAACATCTTCCTGACTAGATGCATACAGTTCCAAATATTGTTTATTTACCGCATCAAGAGGTTTTCTCGGATCTTCTAAACCGGTTAGTCTTCTTTTCTTAACATCTATATCACTCTCTGTTTGAATATCAAAAATATCAGCGTAAGTGTCAATCTTACGTTTCAGTTCATTAAGTTCTTTTACAAATGATTCGTCTAAATACTCTTTAGAATGTGTATAATTATGAAGATGTTCCAAGGTCACTGCATTAGAAGCTGCGTTTTGATTTACTATTCCGGTAACTGTAGTGGATCCTAATTCCAAACTTCCCACTCCAGAATTGTTAACAATTGTTTTCTTGAATTCGTTAAGAGAATCTACAACAAATTTTTTTATTACATGCATCATTTTCAAGTATAGGGTCGGCTACACAACGTAGTCGTTTATTATTTAATGAATAATCTCCATCTTCAGTGCGGTATAAGTTATTGGCTACAGCTTCAAACAAAATACCATCCACATAAGCCTTAGTTGGTATATCATCTTCCAGTACTGGGTAAGATACAGCAACCTTAACATTTCCACATACCTTCATGATGTTTACACTCACTACTCAGTAGATCAAATGAACATGATCCATATTATATTCGCAGTATTTATACCTTCCGTGTATCGAAATACTTATCGAATCCATTACGATACCGTCCGTTATGTAATTCACTATCTTTATCGATAACAAGGAAACTGTATCGATTTTCATTCCAACACTGAGCGCAGAGTTCTTTAAACTCATCGAAGCTCATATCCGTATTAACATGATCATCGTACACATGCTTTAGGTTTCCAACATCTTGTCGAAATAATATAATAAAATTTGCGTTATCTCGAAGTAAATGTTTGGGTAGACAGGTGTAAGTTTGACATAGATAAAACACATCAACACCAAAATGTCTAGCCATACTGAAATATGTTTTCATAATACTTTGTTTATCGCACGCTACATCATCGAAAATAATCACAGAGTGAGGTTTTGTATCTTCAGGACGTATAACATCTTCGTTTTCAGAATAGCTGTAATAGGAGATACTTGGAATGGAAGCCAGCACCTTTTCTAAGCGAGCATATTTACTTTGCTGTAACGATTTCGAATAGACGTAGACGTTGGCGAAACGCAAACCATTTGGGTGTTCCAACAGATTAATCATAAGATTAGTTTTTCCACAATTCGATGGACCACATATGATACAACGCAAAGAGTTTGGAAGGAGAACACTGTGGCGTCGCACAGCATTTTGTTCTCCTCCTCCATCACCGTCTTCTATTACACGAACAGGTAGAGAGATGGTTTGTTTTACCGTTTTAACCATAGCGGACTGAATGATATGCATCACCTGCATGCTTATATATATATGCTTACCTTGAGGTGAGAGCTTTCACACAATGTTTGTCACTCGAACGAGTAACAACAACGTTACTAGTACAACAAAGAAGAGGAAGAAAAATAATAATAAGAAGAAGACTTATTGTGGACGTGGGTTATTGAATAAAATTATAAACAAAGATATTGACCACCTCCCATTTGAAGCACACATTCCAGGTTACCAGTATTGTGGACCAGGCACCCGACTCGAAAAACGATTGAAACGTGGTGATCCAGGCATCAATCCTCTAGATAAAGCGTGCAAAGAGCACGATATTGCGTACCAAGAAACTGATGCAAATCATCGACGTGAAGCCGATCGAGTATTAGCTTCTAAGGCTTGGGCTCGAGTCAAGTCACGGGACGCAAGCGTACGGGAAAGGCTTGCGGCGTTAGCCGTAGCTGGAATTATGAAAGGCAAGGTAAAGCTAGGAGCTGGAAAACAAAGAAGACAAAAAAGGAAAAACAATTTATTGTTAGCTATTCAGAAAGCTCGCTCTGCGCTCGCACGTCTAGGACCAGGTGTCGGCATCAAGCAGGCAGCTTCCGCAGCACTCAGAGCTGCACGCAAAGCTGTAGGAAACAACAACAAGAACAACAACAGTGTAGGAAAAAGAAGAAGAGTTATCCCATTACCACAAAAAAAGTTGGGGGGATTATTCCACTTATTCCACTATTCGCAGGCCTATCAGCCTTAGGAAGCCTAGCGGGAGGAGCGGCAGGTGTAGTGAACGCTATAAACAAAGCCAAAAAAGCAAGAGAGCAACTGTCCGAGATGCAACGTCACAACCATGTCATGGAAGCAGTAGCTTTACGGGGCGGAAAAGGCCTCTATTTAGCTCCTTACAAAAAAGGATTGGGTCTATACCTCTGAAACTACCATACAAACCGCTCTCTAACGTTGAATTACATCAGTATGCATTACAGTTAGGAATTCCTTATTTTCGTGGTGTTTACATGAGAGACACGTTGCCTAAGTACGCACACAAAAACGAGAGTTGTATTGTAAATCTAGAACCCTCTTCCCTTTCAGGTTCACACTGGGTAGCAATATATAAAAGAGGGAAGCATCCACACTATTTTGACAGTTTTGGTGATTTGAGACCACCTTGTGAAGTATCACGCTATTTGCGTGGTTGTAACCGTATTCTATATAACTACGAACGTTACCAATCTTTTGATAGCGTTATTTGTGGACATTTATGTCTACAGTTTCTACTAACTATAAATAGTGCTGATAAGTGTTGACAACACATCATTCATCATGAAGAGTAAAAAGGAGTCGGTGTACACGTTGACTGGAAATGGGTCGGAATTGAGCATGGAACTATCTCCAGCGCTTGTTTTAGATGACTATTCGTACGAAGTAGGCATGAAGAGTTTGTATACCTCATACACGATTCCTAACATAACTAAAAATAATAATTTTCTGAGAATTAGGTATGTAGGTAAACATAAATATATCAATCATGATATAAAGATACCACCAGGAATGTATGAAATTCAGGATCTTATAGATGTTTTAAATAGAAAGTTTGCACGAATAGGAGATACTCCTGATCAAACACATGAATACGAAAAGAATGGTACAAACAGACCCAACAGTAATTTTACTTTAACCTTTGACAAACATACTTTAAAATCAAAACTTTACAGCAAGTATACAATCGATTTCACCGTTGACGATTCTTTGGCACCTATTCTTGGTTTCGGGCGAACTATTTTGAAACCAAACACAACTAATATCTCACCTTCCCCTATCTGCATTTCGAACATTAACGTTATCCGTGTAGAGTGCAATATTGCAAGCGGTGCATTTTTAAACGGAAAACGTACACATTCCATTTACGATTTTTATCCTAACGTTGCTCCAGGGTATAAAATAGTTGAGCAACCCTTACCTATCATTTATTATCCTATTGCCTTACAAAGTGTAAACAACATCACTGTGACTCTCAAAGATCAAACTGAAAATAAGGTTGATTTGCTTGACGAAAACCTTTCGGTTACGCTTCACATACGACCTATCGAATGAACACATGGGAATCGTCTATAGAAATACAAGCGATAGAAGTGGTAGTGGAGAACGTAAAGCTTCGAACCACATCTATCTAAAACCATTGACATTAAGCAACAAACAATATCTGGAATCTTTAGGATACAAAGTTCTTTACCCTTATAAAGATATAAAACTAAACAGACACACCTCGTTCTCACCTACAGTCAGCTAAGCCTTTATAGAGTAAACAACATATTCATCATGTCTCAAGCGCCAAAAGAAGAAAAACCTTTTTTCAATCATTCTACTTCGGGTACTGCAGGATACAATGATGAAATACGAATCCCCTATTACGCAAGCAAGGATTCTATCTCTTGTAATCCTCACGTTATAAGTACAGTTACAGGCGGAATCTTAAAGTTATTACAAACGGACGCACGTACACCCAATATGTACAACAGTTACAAACGAAAGTTTTAAGTTTTAGTGCTATCAGCCCTTATAAAGGTAAAACACACTCTGTGTTTTGCTCATAGTGAGCTAAACTTTTGTATGGTAAACAACACCTCCACCATGTTTCGTACGCTAAACATAGAAGAAAAACCTGTTTTCAATCGTTCTATTACTGCTGTTAAGGAGCGAACCTATCGCCCTTACGCAGGTACAACATTCGGATACAATGATGAAATACGAATCCCAGCACGCAAGCAAGAATACCATCTGTTGCCTTCAAAAAGTTCTCTTCACGTTATAGGTAAAGTTACAAACGGAGCAGGAGCTATATCCACTACTTCTACCCTAGATAGCAATTTCGGTGCTTTTCTCTTCAGCGAATGTCGATATGAACTTAATGGTACAGAAATCGATCGAACAAGGAATTTGGGAATAGCAAGTACTATGAAGACTTTTGCATCAACGAAATCTACAACCAATCTCCAAAATACTGGTTGGTTCCCTGTCAGTCCAGGTTATGCCCTAGCTGACCCTACAACAGGTTACTTTCACATCGTTATGCCTCTTTCTAATATTTTAGGTTTTGCTGAAGATTATCAAAAGTGTATCACAGGTTGCTCCCACGAACTAGTATTAATTAGAAGTAGCAACGATAATTGCACCCTCAAATCTACAGAAGATAATGATAACTCTAATATAATTATTGAGGATATTTACTGGAAGGTGCCTTCACTCTCTCTCTCCCACCAAGAACAAGCACGCATGCTTAACATTGTAGAAAGAAATGAGAACTTGCAAATCGCATTTCGATCGTGGGAATTGTATGAACTTCCTTCTCTGCCTGCAACCAAACGAATGAATTGGACAATAAAAGCATCTTCACAACTAGAAAAACCACGTTTTATTATCTTTGGATTTCAAACTGACAGAAAGAAAAAACCACTAACGCTTGTGTGTTTGATCATTGTAATATTTCTAAACTAAAAGTCTTTCTCAATGAGGAATATTATCCAAATGAAGACATACGTGTTAAAATAAGTGCTGGAGACTTTTCCGAACTGTATGATATGTATACAAAATTTCAAGCTGTTTATTACTCATTAGAGGAAAATGAAATCGTTGGACCTATGCTTGGTAGACTAGAGTTTAAAACATTGGCACCTTTGATTATTATCGATTGTTCTCACCAAAATGACTCTATTCGCTCATCTCCAGTCGACATTCGTGTAGAATTTGAAACCGACACCGACATTCCTGCGAATACATCTCTTTACGCACTTCTTCTTCATGACCGAATTGTGGCTTATAAACCACTTAGCGGAGAAGTTACCATAAAACAGATGTAGACTTGAGAAGAAACACTCGCCATGCTTGCATACTTCTCTGTTATTATGGAACATACTATACTAGAACTTAAAAATAGGTATGACTGAAGAATAGGGTGGTGTCGTCATAAATCAATGCTTCCTTCACCGCGCTCGTGTCGCCATCTATAAAGTGTTTATTGATGGAGTTACTATAAAAGAGATGTGGGCTAAGAGGAAACCTTCACTCCATGTGCGTGTACTTCTCTTTCATCATGGAACAGTCTCCACTAGTTCTCATCGATCTGAAACCTTTGGAAAATGGGCGAGTTGAATGTGCTTTCTGTGAATACACCAAGGATGCTGACTTTAGTTGTGCAGCTTTAATTAAATTCGACAAACAAGATAAGTTAAAAAAAATTTTAAAAGACTTACAAAACAAATGTTTCGTTGTGGTGAACGGATTGGGTGAAGAGTTTAAAACTGTTTTTTCTAAACCTGTTGCTGATTTGTCAATGTACGGATGTTCGAAAGCAGCCTTGACAGCAGAAGAAACCAGTGATGATGAATACTTTCCGTGTGAACTACATCAAGAAGAAAAACAGAAATGTGCGTTATGGCATAATAAACACATGCATGATTAGCTCTCTAAAGAGAGTAATGTTATGCGTATGGTGAGTGCTTCTATAAACAAATATCGTCATAGTGGACTTAAATCATTCAACACTCTGGACTGGTGTTATATGCCCGATGAGATTCTGATTTCGCTTGCTGATCATCAACTTCCTTTTCTTTGGAACATACTGCCAGATGAATTCAAGGAAAAACATCCTGAATATGAATATTGTTATGAACATTACTTCAACAACGATCCAAACGCTACTACTCAAATAGATGGTACTCCCAGTATGAAGAAGGACTGTCGTATATGTAAACAAAAAAGGTGAAGGAGATGTATTATAATAGTTCTTGCTGTTCAAAGGAATAAATAATAAAAAAGATGGTGTAATTATGTTTATATATACACATTTTTTGTATATGTGTCTTGATTAAATAAATATCATATAACCTCTTTTGTGTATTATTTATTTCACCACCTTCCTTATTGTTAAAATAAAAACAAGCAATATATATAAATTTATTATTTTTTATTTTTACAAACTAGCTCTTTTACATTTAATTACATATATAATCACTTCATTTATACTTTAATAAGAATCAAATAGGTACACAAATAATTTATTAGTTCCTGTACATACATTATAATTAGTACATGAAACATCATACTTCTTATACTTCTTTACTATCACCATCAATGCGGTAATGACCTCACGCTAAAGCTGAAATACCATCTGATTGGATGTATCGTTTATCATCATCTGGTGTTAAAACTACTTTGTTTTGACACACAGTAAACACATGATGAAGATTTGATTGTATAGAATACTGATTTTTCATCATATGCTTATTTTCTCTGAAACACTCCTCATAATCATCTATTGTCAAATTCGCTGTAGATTTTACACCTTTGGCTTTTGTTACAGTTTTCTTTTCTGTTTTTATAGCATACATTTTTGCTCTAAGTCCAATAAATTTACAAAACAACACACCTGACAATTCATCCTTCATGTAGCCTATTTCACGTCTATTCATTCTAGGAATTCTGTAAGGATTATCCTCTGAATAGTCTCCTGTATCAAACCATTCAGCAATATCTTCCTTTATATCTGCGTAAACATCCTTAGTTTTTATATGATAAATAAGGCTATCTGTATCAGTATACACTAATGTAAGGTCCCCCTCCTTTGGATACTTTTGCTTCATGTACGCATAATGAAAATCAACTACCTTTGTTTTAGATAAGTCTAATATCGTCATTCCTACAAACATTGGTTTATCGCTCTTGACTACCACCCTTTCCATTTCAATAGCTGCACACGATTCATCAAAAATGACTCGTTTCTTAAAGGTAGGTTGCGCTATTAAACGCCCAGCACCAAAAGGTCCATCCCAACGCGTCGTCAATTTAACATCCCTAAACTTTCTCACATTCATTAGTGTGCGACCAAAAACGGAATTATTCATTAACTTGAAAAAGTTTTTATCAAGATCGTTTGTGCTTTGCTTACGTTTTTCTGTATTCAATTCAATGTAAGGTTTCATCCAAGGAGCTTGATTAAATTGTAGTATTATGTAAATTTTTAAACATTGCAAACCATACTTTAAACATTGTTTCAAGTTTCGATAATGCAACACATACCGATGTTTATTATGTAGTGTTGTCATAAGTTTAGGAAGAGCCTTTTGTGCAGGAGATTTCCTCATTTCAGGACAAAGTGGAAAATCGTTATGCCAATCATGTATTTCTCTAGGATATAATAAATCCACTTCTAAAATATAACCTATTTCAGATTCATCATCTACATTTAGCACATCAAATTCATCTACATTTTCTACCCAAGAAAAATTGCCTACTGGGAGATACTGCATCATAGCCCACCCATATAGGTTATTTACATCCAAGTACAGTAAATAAGAGTCAGGTATTTCTGGGTTGTAATCGCTCATGTATTTATTGTTAGCTTCAACATACCTATGAGCACAATATACTACTCCTCCTCGAATACCTCTTTCTACAAACTGCATCATATCCACATCGGTGATGAGTTCTATGTGAACTTTTGTTGTCTTTAGAAGCGAACTCCAAGCTAAACCAGGAGCAGTAAAATAATGAGCAGGATCCAACCCATAAGTCTCTCTGCACACCTTCCTAAAGTTTTCAAAAATATCTGCCAAAAGTAGCACATCAGTTTTCAAATACAAATCTGAATAGTCACCCAAAGTAACACAATTAAAAGTTTTCCATACACGTTGTGCTCGTTCATATTCTATCTCAGAAATAGAACTACCAGTAAGCAAACTACCAAACATATCTTTTGGTGGTAAACTTCTTTCATCTAATACGCTTATTTCCTTTACATATTCGTAAGGAAAAACACCTTTTTGACACATCAATTCGAAATGAACAGCGTCTGGAAAATATTTCCGCGTGATATGTTTAGCATCATTGTTCATGTACAAAGCACATTTCTCTAATGAACTGCCTAAGAAGTTGAATGAATCAAGAAATCGTAATTGCAACGACCTGAAAGCTTTACTATCAACAACAGGAACAACTTTAGTAAACGACTTATAGCGTTCTGTATTAGTAGGTATTAATGTTACCCTTCCTGGATTAAATACCTCACTCGCATTATCATCATTCTCCTCTACCTCTACAATCTTCTCACACAATTGTTTGATAATAAAATGACTATCGTATCCACTCAAATTATGAAAAAAGATTGGTATGTAATTCGGTAAGGTGTACTGTAGATTACAACACTGGTGACTAGCACCACGAAATTTTCCAGTTAAGTGGTCATGATCTTTAACTTTAACATCTGTTGCGACAAACTCTTTTTCGCAAATATGACAAGTAGTTGCTCCTATATATTCTTCTTCCTGATCTCTATTAAGTTCCTCTTTCGGAACTACTTGAACATAATAATGTGCTATATCTTGAACAATACTAGATAATTCTCTAACAAACCATTCGCAACAATCGTCTCCGCGATATAAATTAAATCTACTGTATGTTTCATTGTAAGAACAATGCAAATAGTAAGCGATACTGTGCGCTCTGTGATAATTCAAGGGAGCTATATAGGAAGTTTCATTGTTTGGCATAGCCGTGTCAATCGGGTTCAAAACGCATTCGATGTCAGCATAAATAGTAAAAGGAACTATTTCTTTATGTTTATAATGAATGAACTTGATTATTTTTTCATTCTCTTTCGGCATTTCTAACTTTACAGGATTAAATTGACTACACGTAACCATGTGGTTATCTAGTCTGGGTTGTGTACCAAAGTATGATAAACAGCGTTCACACACATAGATCTTACGATTATGTTTGTTAACTGTTGAAGACACTAACCGAGATAGAGATTTGATCCACGAAAAATGGTATACAACGTTATCTTGTTCCGTTTGGAGCAGCAATAGGTTTACATGCTTCCTTGCAGAACCCTCTAATTTCTTTGTAATGTAAATAGGTACAATTGTAAACGGTTGATTGCTATCTTGCCCTGCATACATCCACTTTCCATTTTCATACATTACTCCATACACATTTACTGATATATCGTTTTGGTTTTCAAATTTAGACAACTTTTGCATTTCCATAGGAAATGAAATTCCTTCTAAGTTTAAAACACTTCTATAGTCTGGATATGATGATCGACGCTCGGTATGCGTTCTTGCTGGGTTAAGAGCAGCTACAATTGACCATGCAAAACAGTCGTCATCGTTGCATTGTACATTAACAACAGCTTTCTTATCCCGTATGGCTTTAGGTAATTTCAAATGGTGACCCGCATGAAATCCTACATATGAATTTATGTTTATTCGCAGTTCCAACAGCGACTTAAGAGCCCACCCAGAATCTCTCTCTGGATAGCGACTCAATTTGGTTAAGGTCTCTTGCACAACATTTTCTTCATACCAGTCTCGTAAATCTGTTGCAATAGTAATAATATGATTTTTGGTGTTGGTGTGAAGTTTAGTTGTCTGATCCGAACTAGGCAATATGTGTTCAGATATCAATGATGTGTTTACTTTAAGCGCACTGCTTTCTAACGCTTTTTGCACATACTTTTTAAACCATATGTAACACCTTTCCAAAAACAATTTAGGATCCTTCAACTCACAACTATTTCTAATTGACCCTGTAAACATACGCGTCCTGTAACTAGTTTCTAGTAATGTCCAAGCCATACAACATTTTTCTACTCTTACAGTTACTTTGCTTAAACAATTGTTTTGTATACAATTCTTTAGACTGTCAACTAGATTTACCCAATATGTATTCAATTCATTTGTATTTTCAATTAACGTGGGTTCATAGATTGAAAGATGAGTTGATGGAATAACGTCTACAGACACATTCAACCCTCTGTCCAAACCACATTGTTCTAACATACTCTCTACGGAGGTGTATGTGTCACTTAAAAATTCTTCAAATTTATGATTGTTTGTTACATTATCCAAAGAAAAGGAAAGTTCTTCTGACAACCTCAAACGTTTTGGTTCCATCATTGTTTACCTAATTTCTCTATTTTTAATAAAAAACAGCAATAACAGTTATGTACATCTGCATGAATCCACCATTGCGGAAGGAATGTATAATGCTACTAGAACAAGGAATTAGTTTCAAATCACACTTGTTCTCAAGACTTCATAACAAATGCTAATGATATACCTTACTGTACATATCAATAAACATTAATACATTTGACATAATTTCTTTACTTTAAATAGACAGTAATGACAGTTGCTGTACACAGTATGTACATCCGTATTGTAGTTCAATAACTGTTTTTGAATCCACGAATACGGGGAATGTATAACGTCACAAGAACAGTGAATTAGTTCGGAATCACACTCATCTTGAAGACTGCATAACAAATGCTGTTGATATATCTTACTGTACATATCAGTAAACACTATCACATTCGATTCAAACCTTAGAGTTTTGTAGTTATAACCAGAAATTATTAAAAAATGAGCATTTTTATCCAACCCTGGAGTCTGTAATATCACACGTAACACACACTCATCAACATTTTTCCTGTGCTCTTGATAGTATTCTTTCGAAGAATCTGATGTGTATACAGTAAACGTTAAGGGTGTAATATTGTTTAACCAACAGTCTTCTTCTTCTTCTTCTTCTTCTTCTGCCTTACAACCCTCAAGGCATGAAGAAACTATAACTAACTGTTCTATTCCTTCTCTCTGTCTTACACTTATATGCTTATATTTCATATTTTAGGCACACATATAAACAAAAAACAGCTTAGGCACACATATAAACACAGCTAAAAACTATGGTAGATAAAACATAGGTAGGGAAGATTCTAGCGCCTTCTCCTCCTCAGCAGACTACCCTTCCTCCTATACATGCATGAACAATGTTAAAATATTAAAGCAAACATTTTAAACTTTCTATTTAACAAAATCTACCTCGTTACGTGAATTTATTTTGCCTTTATATATGAGCTTCAATCCCCTTTGATTTAATTCCTCCACGTCGTTATCGGTTAGTTCTTGGTACTGAGCTGGTAAAAATACTGATGTTGCCACCTCTTCGTCACCAGATTTTTCTAAAATATCTGCAACAATTCGCCTCCCGTACCGAGTTTTAACAGCTCGGTACGAGAGTACATTGTAAACTTCATTGACCGCTAATTGATCTAGCGGTCTATACTCGCTTCCTCTTGATTTGGATAAAGTAGAAAGTTTCTTCAACAAGTCCATTACTTGATAGCAAACAGTTAAATCACACTCTGAAACCAAAAAAAAAGAAATCCTAATATTATCCTCTCTATTCATTCAAGTTATAACTTATTACATTGCGTTACAAAGAAATAGAGAGAAAAACTTACCAAAAGATTAGGTGTGAATCAAATCTCTGGTCAATCCCGAACAGCGCGAGCAGCAATCAAGGATATATGTAATAGATCACTGATGTACACAAGCAAGGTTGCAGAACCAGCGAATACGTTTCCACAAACGAATGCTGGCTATATATATACTAAACTCATCGCAGCAGGAGAGCGCACGTGCAAACCAACTCAGCGGGAGGGCGCACGTGCATGCATGTTTAAAAATAGGAGATAAAGGATGCTGGCTCAGCGGGAGAGCGCACGTGCAAACCAACTCAGTGGGAGAGCGCACCTGCCACACACACAAAAGAACAAAGGAAGCGGGGGAAACGAGGCTGACTCAGCTGGGGGGGAGCGAGGGGGGAACGAGGCTGACTCAGCGGGGGGAGCGAGGGGAGGGGAACGATGCTGACTCAGCGGGAGAGGAGCGCGCACCTGCCACACACACACACAGCTGCACAAAGGGGGGAAACGTAACCCCCCTCCGCCAAGGGGGTGGAGGTCACACCCCGCCCCCACCACCCTGCACGCGCGCGCGCACGCACGCTCACCTCCCCCACAGAGACAGACCAACACACCCACCCTCCCCCCCAGCACTACCCAACCCCACCAATCAGAGCAAAGCCCCGCCCCCACCCACCAATCAGAGCAAAGCCCCGCCCTCCACCCACCCACCAATCATAGCACAGGCCACGCCCCCACCCCCACCCCCACCCCCCAACCAATCAGAGCACAGACCACGCCCCCCACCCACCCCCACCCCACCCCCCACCCCAAAGTGGATCAGAACCGGCGTCACACCACCACTAATATCATACTTTGTGAACTTATAGGGGCAAATTGGTATGCTCAGATATTATGCCCCCTGTGTTTCGGAGCATACAATACCCACAGTATCCCCTGCCTGTCATAAGAGGCGACTAATAGGGGCCCCATGGGCCCTCAACTTGGGAGTGTGAGTTTGGTGACCATGGGGCTAAGTCCTGGCATTGTTTCCACTTACTTGTGCCAGACTCCTCACTTTCATCTATCCTATCCAACTCCCTTGGTCAACTCTTGTTCTTTTTTACCCCAATGGTATTAGGTTGTGAATCTTAGGGAGTCTTTCATTTTCATGCTCTTTGTGACCCTTGTCTGCCTTTGACCAATACCTTTATTTTTTGAAGTGTTGGATCCCTTTCATTTTTTCCCTCTCATTAGTGTTAATAGAGGATGGTTGCCCAGTTGTACTTCCTCTTAAAACTGTAATCACCACCACCACCTCAGACACTATGTACAGCTGCATTAGCTCAGCATTATTCCACTGCTGAGTATGCTAGCCCTATATGGTATCATTCAGCTCTTGCGAAACAAGTAGATATTGCTCTTAATGACTCATACAGAATAATTTCTGGCTGCCTGAAATCTACATGTCTATAAACTATACTCCATGGCAGGCATAGCCCCTCCTGGGGTACGTTGTGTGGTCATAGCACAGACTTAAGGAACAAAGTCAGTAGAGGACTATGCTCACCCTCTCCTTGGTCACCTGACTCCAAGAAGATGGCTGAAATCAAGGAAAAGCTTTGTGTGGAAAACAACAATGCTCGCTGCAAAACCTGAGGTAGCCAGGACACAGCTATGGCAATCCACTGTACCATCAGAGTGGATGAAGGGCAAAGAAAGCCTTCCTGCAGGCCATGACACCAACTGGGAAATCTAGTGATCATTCAACAGACTTTAGAGTGATAAAATGAAATGGCGTATGGCTTTTAGTGCCGGGAGTGTCCGAGGACAAGTTCGGCTCGCCAGATGCAGGTCTTTTGCTTCTTCGACCCCCTAGGCGACCTGTGCATTTGATGAGGATGAAATTATGATGAAGACGGCATATACATCCAGCCCCCGTGTCAGCAAAATTAACCAATTATGGTTAAAATTCCCGACCCTGCTGGGAATCGAACTCGGGACCCCTGTGACCAAAGGCCAGCACGCTAACCATTTAGCCATGGAACCAGACTGTGGGGAGATGTAGAGTCAATTTACATAAATGTGGATATCTACAGGGTTCAGAGCTCTGCAAGTGTGAGGAGAGATGGACATTGTTATACGTGCATATCTGTGAACTGTGCCCATACTCTTGCACAACACAAGAGTTAATGGTAGGCTGTGATAATGCTCTGCAGGTGGCCATTTCTGGGAGATCATCTAATCTGAGACCTTTTTAAATATATTTATTTATTTTTCAATTTACTGCATTGTACATTATTGCTTCTTAAAAATTCACAGCCTGTTTGCAGTCATTTGACCAGGTCAGGAATGGAATGAATGAAGCCCCACCTAGCGGCGAGGATAGGAACTTTGCCGGCTGCCGAAGCCTGTCGCACTCCTTTGGGGTAATGATTAATGACTGACAGATGAAATGAAATTATATTGGAGAGTGTTGCTGGAATGAAAGATGACAGGGAAAACCGGAGTACCCGGAGAAAAACCTGTCCTGCCTCCACTTTGTCCAACACAAATCTCACATTGAGTGACCGGGATTTGAACCACGGAACCCAGCCGTGAGAGGCCGGCGTGCTGCCACCTGAGCCACGGAGGCTTCTCATTATTGCTTCGGACTCGAGTAAATAAATTTATATCATTCTGAGTCTACACATATTTTCTGCTACTTCCTAAGCATATCATCTGATGGCATTTGGTGTACTTATAAGCCATTTTTCTTTTCTTGGAGAACGGACACTTGGAACATGTCTTTCTCTTTTCCTTTCTGTCACCTGGATTTGATTTCTGAGTATCTCCAAGTTCCTTTATATCTCTTAATAAATTTGGGATGGAGCTCAGGGATGGGGAATACGAGATATGGTGTGAGTTACCACATAATAGTAAAGGTGCAGTCCTTTACAGAAAGCATGTATGTATGTATGTTTAGTCCTCAGCCCGAAGGCTGGTTGGATCCTCAACAGCTCCGCCATCAGGTGTCATAGATGGCCTAGGCATCACTGAAGAGGCGTGCTAGGGAAAGCATACACCTGCAAATATATGGATGTGAAACCACTATGGTCTATCGCAGCTCTGAATGGAAACATGCTCTTAAAATGACATTATAGCCTTTGAATCTGGATCCATTAAAGGATGCATTCTGGATCCAGCCATACATTTTGAAGCTGGCTCGGAACAACCTAAAAAGGTTGACGAATAGAAGAGGGCCATTTATGAACCTACTGTGCCATATTACAAACCAAAATGTAACCTGAGCCAAACTGAAGTAATTGGGTTGCTCGTAGGGGCTCATGGAACCATTTCAGATTTTTGCATGAGTGTCTGCATGAAGCTGGACAACCCATTCAGTACTTTCAAAGACATAACAAGATCAGCAATAAAGTGGTCCATCGCCATTGTAAGCCATCACTTATATAGTTCTCAGGATCGATATCCAATCTGTTGTCTCTTTGGTTCTCCTTTTCTGACTTTTAAATGTATTTATTATTCAAATATCCATGTCCATAATTGATGTCATTTCCATATGAATTTATGTAAAACTTGAAAATATTGTTCTTTGATATATTTTGTCTGTCAAGCAACTTTTAAGTTAAGGAAGCAGTTAAAACTAAAACCTATAAAGATGTTTGAAGAGCGTAGAGCTGCTGGTTTTGTAGGCATGAAAACACAAAAAAAGGACATCCTCAGAATGGAATTAGTTCTTGTCCATAGTAACAGTAGGGAATCTGGCACCTGGTTGATAACCCTACATAGAGATCAGTGATGATTGATTTACGATCCTTCTGACAGTACAGTTCCTGAGAATTCAAAATAAATTTATAAAATATCCTGGTTATCGCAGCTACATGACTTGATTTCTTTCTTTCATCTCTAGCACTAGCATTGTCAAATCTGGAACAAGCTATAAGAATTTAAAAACATTTCACTAACATCGTTGCTACAAATATTGGATGGCCAGTTAGGTCTTTTCATGGGATAATTTGAATATTGCTGTGTTGCTGTCATCATAAGACCTATGAGACCTTTTATTTCAATGCTGTTGGTTCCTCTATAGTTGGATAGATTTGTTGTTTGTTGCTCTTACTGCATTCAATTTCAGATTTATTTGTAGAACTATTTCATTTGCGTTATCATTTTCTGATCTAATACATTTTCCCAGATTTGTACTTTAGAACGACTTTGTCCCAGATTTTGACTTTTAGCTGTTAGCCCAGGCATGCCCGCCTCCCACAAGGCCAACCCCTCGTCCACGTCGTGGGAGGTGGGCAACGGCATGAAGTAGGGGATTGCCTGTAGGGGTGATGTACAGTGGGGACTGTGTGTGCCCCATGACCGCTACGGTAGCTGTGAAGGCCCTACAGGAACCCTGAAAAGTGACGGCTTACGGGACTCTGGTGAAGACCTCAATGGCAGCAACGGTGGAGAAGGGGTCCTTTGGTACGGCAAAGCTGGCAGATGAGGCAACGCTTCTTCTTGGGGATAAATAAAGAAGAAACCACTGCCTTGTGGTAAAGAGGGATCTTTAAAGGCTAAGAGAGATAACCCCTACAGAAAAATCCTGCAGTCTAGCGCAGACAGGAAGCAGCCCCTCCACTGGACTTAGGGTGCTGTGGGCTAATAACTCGCACACCTGAATTAAACTTATTACAGAAACCAGACTAAATTTATACCTGCCGGATTTTATGGAGATGACTTTTGCAATGAAATACAGAACACGAATCGGATTCTGGAATGTTAAAACTATGTATGAAACTGGCAGACTGAGAGAAGTAGCGGCAGAAATGAAAAGGTATAAACTGGAGATACTTGGGTTGAGTGAAACAAGATGGACAGGATACGGAGAAGTGAGGACAGAAGAGGGGGGTGTCTTCATTTACTCTGGAAGAGAAGAAAATGATCAGCATTCAAGTGAATGGGTGTCTTACTCACAAAGAAAGCAAAAAATAGCGTAATGGAATGGACCCCTGTATCACACAGGATAATTACTGTACGAATAAGAACCAAAGTTAGACCTGTGACCATAGTACAGTGCTATGCGCCAACAGAGGTAGCCGAAGAGGAAGAGAAAGAGAAGTTTTATGATAGGCTGACATAAACACTGGCAGGGGTACAGAAGAAGGACGTTGTGATGTTGATGGGAGATCTAAATGCAAAAATCGGTAATGAAAATGAAGGAAGAGAAATCATCATGGGTAGACACGGAATAGGAGAAGAAAATAATAACGGCCAGAGATTCATAGACTTATGCAGTAATTTTGGATTGGTTATAGGTGGATCATTGTTTCCACATAAGAACTGCCACAAGATCTCATGGGTGTCACCTGATCTCCGCTCAGAAAACCAAATTGATCACTTGGCGATAAGTAAAAGATGGAGACATTCACTCTTAGATGTGAGGAATAAACGTGGAGCAGATGTAGGCAGCGACCATCACCTTATAATTGCTGATGTTAGATTGAAGGTGGCAGCACCAGTAAAACAGGCAGCAGTACGAATGAAACGTTTCAACTCCGGGAAATTTGGGAAACTTGAAGTGCAAAATGGATTTAAGGTACATTTGAAGAACAGGTTTGAAGCCCTTGCCGAACAACCAGATGGAGATGTAAATACCAAATGGAACACAGTCAAGGAACTCTTTCATGACACATGTGAAGAGATAGTGGGATACAGAGAGCCAGGGAGGTAAGAATGGATATCGGATGACACTTGGGAATCAATCCAAAAGCGAAGAGAGTGCAAGGCACTTGTCAACTCCAGTAGAACAAGAAACCAGAAAGCAGTAGCAATAGAAAAATACAGGGAGTCCAACAAGGAGTTAAGAAGAAAGTAAGGAGAGATAAACAAGTGTTTACAGACCAACTGGCAACACAAGCAGAAGAAGCAGCAAGAGTTAGCAACAGCAAAGAAGTATATGCCATTATAAGAAAGCTTTTGAGGAGGAACTTTTCAGAGCAGAAACCAGTCAGAGATGCAAACGGAGTAGCCTTGACATCTGAGACACAACAATTGGAAAGATGGTGACATCACTTTATGGAAGTACTCAATAATCTTGGTGAGGAATCGAGAACTGAAGAAGTTGAAACCATTTTGGAGGATCCAGACATCTCGGTAGAACCACCAACACGACAAGAGATTGCACAAGCAGTGAAACAAATGAAGAGTGGCAAAGCACCCGGTGTAGATAACATTATCCCAGAAGCCCTAAAGATAGATCCAGATTTAACAGCGGAAATCATGGAGCCACTTCTAACACTAATATGGAACGAAGAACACCTCCCTGAGGAGTGGAAGAAGGGTGTCCTCATCAAGATACCGAAGAAGGGTGACCTCTCAGATTGCAATAACTGGAGGGGAATAACGTTGCTCTCATATTGGGGAAAAGTGATGTCAAGAGTCATACTGAACAGAATAAGGATAGCCGTTGACAGGAGACTACGTCAAGAACAGGCAGGTTTCAGAGAAGGTTGGTCTACTGTGGATCAGATTAACACACTAAGGCTAATCATTAAACAATTTGCTGAGTATCAGACATCTCTGTATATACTTTTCATTGATTTTGAAAAGGCCTTTGACTCTATCAACCGGAAGAAAATGTAGAAGGCTATGGAAAAGTTCGGAATTCCACAAAAGGTAGTCCGTCTTACACAGGCAATGTATGATGGATATACTTGTCAAGTAGAACATAAAGGGAAGCTGTCTGAACCTTTTGCTGTAAAATCTGGAGTAAGACAAGGATGTCTACTGTCGCCAATCTTGTTTATCATGACACTGGATTGTATGCTGAGAGAGGCAACGAATAGAAAGCGTGGCATTCAGTGGGGATTAAATAACCGATTGGAAGAACTGGATTATGCGGATGATCTCTGTCTTCTTGCAGAATGTTTTCAGGACATGGAAATCAAACTGAATGACTTAAAAATAGAAGCTAAAGAAGTTGGCTTAAAGATTAATAACAAAAAGACTAAAGAAATGCGCATAAACCATCGTAACAATTGCAACTTGACTCTAGATGGAATGGATATAGAAAGGGTAGAGGAATTTTTCTACTTAGGAAGCATGGTAAGCCAGGATGGAGGTGCTTTTAGAGATGTGGTGAGTCGTATAAATAAAGCCAAAGGAGCTTTTGCACAGTTACGACCAATATGGAGATCCCCTCACATTCGTATAAAAACGAAGCTAAGGATATTCAACTCAAATGTTAAATTTGTGTTACTGTATGGAAGTGAGACCTGGAAAGTGACCAAAGACATTACCACAAGGTTACAGACTTTTCTAAATCGGTGTTTGAGGTACATTATGAGAATATGGTGGCCAAAAACTATCTCAAACAAAGACCTTGGGAGGCCACAAGTCAAAGTCCCATACAGGAACAGATAATGAGAAGAAAATGGAGATGGATTGGACACACCCTAAGAAGACCACAAGAGAGTATCACAAGGCAGGCATTGAGTTGGAATCCACAAGGCAGTCGCAGGCAAGGCAGACCGAGGATTACCTGAAAGAGAACCATAGTTAAGGAGATTGCTGGAGTTAACAAGACAGGGAGGGAGGTGAAAGCATTGGCAGCAGATAGAACAAGCTGGAGAAATTTTGTCGAGGCCCTATGTTCCACAAGGAATTAAAGGAAATAAGTCAAGTAAGTCAAGTCCAGGCATGCCTCCTCTCAAAATTTTGTGCTCAAGCATTCTTCTGCTCTGACAAGTCCTTTGTGTTCTTATTTTATAAAATAACTCTCTTTGTCGTGAAGAATACTTTACCCTGCAATTTACACCCAACTCTTCCTCTAACAACTCATTTTCCACTATCAGTGTCAGTAATTAATAAAAAATCTGGATCTGCATCTGAATCATCAAAAACTGAGTGACATGGCTACGTTGTATTCAGAAGATAGTGGTCATGAGCCCCACCATCAAACTGTCCCTTAATTAAGGCCACGGTCGCTTCCTTTCCAGTCCTGTCATAAGACTTGTCTGAGTCAGTGCAACATAAAACAAATAGCTAGCTGAATCATCAAAACTGTCATTGATTCCATCATTAGCTTCCTTTTCATCACAGTTCTGTAACAAGTTGTGAACCAAGGCTTCAAAATTTGGATCAGAACAAAGCCACTTACTTGTAGAAGGACAGTGAATTTTGAAACTGAAATAGAACCCATAGACAAGTAAATAAAGATATATTGTATCTTGATGTGCAAAGCCCCATAAAAATTAGAAACATGCAGTCTGTAGGACTAACCACAGTGGAATGTAGCATGAATCGTCCAGTCTGTTGGACTCCCAAATAAGAAAACAAGTGTCTCCCTGTGGGTGGGGGCAGAATAACACCCACAGTATCCTCTGCCTGTCATAAAAGGCTCTCAACTTGGGAGCGTGGGTTGGCAATCACGGGGCCCTTAGCTGAGTCCTGACATTGCTTCCACTTACTTGTGCCAGGCTCCTCACTTTCATCTATCCTATCTGACCTCCCTTGGTCAACTCTTGTTCTTTTCCGACCCTGACGGTATTAGGTTTGCGAATTCTAGGGAGTCTTTCATTCATATAGTTAGTTGCATATAAAGTTTTTAGAGCCATTAAATGACTGAAGTATTTTGCCATTGTTGCTTATGATTTGAATAAATAAATCTTTGTAAAACCATATTTATTAATAGACCTACTCTGTATCATGTAAACATTCTTTGAACAAGTAAATAAATGAATCAGTCTAGATCTTGCTAAATCATACTAGATCTTGTGTCCATATTTAATCTAAAATAGATAAGAAACATTTGCGATGAAGGTTAGTCATTAGTAGTTATACAATATCTCAATAAATCTGTATAAAAGAAATTGGTGGTTTTTGAATTTCAAGAAGGCTTGTTAATAGCTGATCTAGGAAAGTATGATTGCAATGTAAAAATATAATTGTTTGCTTTTTAGAAATCCTTCAAACCAAGTTTTAATGTAAGGAGGAAGAGGACAGATGTTCTTTCATTATTTTGTTTATTATGTTATAAAGGCAATATAATTTAAGACAGCTGACAAGTTCATCTTGGATATATGCATATAAACAAAAATTCAAATACACACTATATTTTCTAAGTATTGTGTTTATTTTACTATTTGTTCATAGATGGCTTGATTTTAGTGATATCTCTTGATGATAGCATATAACATTGTACTCATTTATAGTCTACACAAAAAAGGAAACTGTGAAAATTGATGTTGAAAGAATGAGCACTTGTTCTTTTGAAAAATATCCATTGACAATTTCATGTTATAGTTAGTTGCATATAAAGTTTTTAGAGCCATTAAATGACTGAAGTATTTTGCCATTGTTGCTTATGATTTGAATAAATAAATCTTTGTAAAACCATATTTATTAATAGACCTACAAATAAATCTTTCATTAAAAGCTAGAGAAGTTAGCAAGCTAAATACAAATTATCAGGATAATCCCTAATATAAGGTTTAATGAGGAAATTATTTTAAAAGATTTTGATAGTCCTTTATCATTTTAGAATATATTGGATTGCCCATTAAGAGCCAAAATAAGGTAATTAATATTCATAGGGACAAACTGAAACTGTGAAAGAATGAAGATATGAAAGAAATTGGCGTAGGGCCGTAATATTGTATGTCACAAGACATCTGTTGTACCATTTCATTGCCCTGATTATTTCGAAACGAAATGTTTAAATCGCTATTTTGCCGTGAATAACGATAAAGTGTCATAAGTCATGCGGCAGAAATGTACAGACGTGTGGAATCAAAGAGGCAGAAAATACGGACTATAACTTGCAGACAAGTGGAATTAAAGAGGCCATAAGTATGAAGTAAGAAAGTACAGACCAACAGAATCCAAATGGCCGTGAGTTAGATAACTGCATTGAGTTTAAATTGTTAAAAACCAACAGTAGGAACAATCGAACATTACACTAAAAAAAATTCAAGACGAAGTTTTATGTAAGGATTGATACGCAAGAAAAATAACTTGTTTTAAAAGGAAGATTTCTTTAAATATTGAGAAAATGAGACGGAATATATAATCATAACGCTATATTCCTGTTATACATAAGAAGATTCATAATCGGAATATCCGAAAGAGGACAAAAAGAATAGCTGAGCGCAGATTGGAACTGAATTAAAGATTATCATATATTTATTAAAGAAGATGTTGAAAATCACTTACTTAAAGTATTTAATCATAAAACAAGGCAATATATAAGACACCGTTTAGATCATTCAAACTAAAGTATTGACATTTAAGACGTCATAATCTACCTTGTTTATCATAGAAATAATTCTAGAAAGTTCTGTAAATAGCAAGACATGAAACTAATGATGCTTTTAAATATGTTTCCTATGCTTGTCTACGAGATCACCGTGCTGACCAACTAAATTGAAGATGGAATTGACGTCTGGCGGTAACCTGATCGGCTATTCCTACGAATACTTTAAAGGTATGGTCAAATGTTCCACCTTTACAATACTAAAAGTTAATTATTTAATTATTTAAATAACATTTTTAAAAAATATAACGGAACATGTTTCATCTGTCTTGTAGACATCATCGGCCGAAAACTTTTTAAGATCAAGCACAAAGGACAAGAGCAAAAAACAACATATTAAAATAATTTGGATTGCCAAATGCGTCAGTTAAAATAGTGAAGAATGTACTGGAATGTTCTGAGCATAACACTTGAATACCGTTAAAAGTGAAATTAAAAAATTGTACACATGTGATGATTCAATAAAATTGGTATTAAAGTCCTTCTTGACTTGATGGTGCTGTATTGACATACAGTATTCTGATATGTTGGTAAAAACTTGATAATAAAGATCACAATGTTTAGTTCCAGTAGAATAAAGACGATAGATAAACATGTGATAAACATGAGTGAGGAATCCAGTAAAAAGATGTCGAGATCGTCTTATTAGCGTGATAATGTTGACAACTCTTGGTAAGAAATTAGGCGGAATATCTGATCGTAATATCGTATGTAGAATATGCAGTGGAGGGCCCTAGAACGAGAATGACGCCTATTATTAACTTTAAAAGAAGGCAAGTTTTTAAAGTATCTTGTAATACAAAAGAAGAATGAATTAAAATAAAATGCCGCACATTTGATTACTTACGTTCTCACCTACCCAAGAATGACTAGCTCAGCGTGGTATGGATGTTTGTGGCTAACTGGAGGCGAACTATAGAGGCCGTGTGTGATGGTGGCTGGTATGAAGGGGAAGGGGAAGGCTGGAACCAATAGGCAGGGAGCGATTGCTTGGAAGTTTGTTAGCAGGTTTGTCAAAATAGGAACTGTTGACCAATGCCTCGAAAATTATGTTCACAGTTTCTGAAATGACATTCAAATTGTACGCAGGATTGCATTTTTGGTCTATATTAATAAAATTGTTTTCTAAAACGTTGAGTAAATTGCCCTTGTTATGAAAGTAAAGAATTTTTAAGTCCTGTTCTATGGAAGTGAAGGAATGATTGGACTCGGTTATATGAGTGCTCATGGCGGAGTATTTTTTTTTTTTGCTTGGCGACGTTGACATGTTCTTTATATCTAATTGAAAAGCTTCTTCCGGTTCGCCCAATGTAGCTCGCGGAACATTGGTTGCAATTTGACTTATATACACCTGATTTGTTGTATTTATTCACAGTGTTATTGATTTTATGCTGGTTATAAAATAAATTAGTATTATTGTTGACTGTCTTAAAGGCAATATTGACATTATGTTTCTTCAGAATATTGGTGATTTTGTAAATCCTATTATTGGTGTAAGTGAATGCGGCATAGTTATCTGTTTACTTTTTTGTTTCTCTGAGAAGGGTTGAACTGGATTTGTAAACAATTTTCCTGGCTATCCTATCTATGAAATGCCTGCCAAAACCGTTTTCTCTTGCTATTAAGTTGATGGTATAGAGTTCTTTTTTACGATTTGCGCCAGATAAAGGGACGTGAAAAGCTCTATGAATTAAGCTATAAAAGGTTGCTCTTTTTTGAGAGTCCAGATGCATCGAATCTTGACAAATGGTATTAACTGTTTGGGTGGGCTTCCTAAAGATAGTATAAGAAAATTTGTTGTAGCTGTTGTTAATAGTGATTGACTTCAACTTTGGAAGTAAACTTGATCCTTGGATCGACCGCATTTAACTGTTCAAGAATGATGTTGCCGTTAGAGATGTTATGATCTATTAAGGCAAACGTATCATCAACATAGCGCGTCCAGAACACAATACCTTTAATTTTATTATGAATTTTGGAGTTTTCCAAATGGTCTAAATAAATTTCTGCCATTACTCCTGCCCATAGGAAGACTGTCCTGCTTGTAAATTTTTCCATTAAAAGTGAAATAGTTATTGGAAGTTACAAATTCTAAAATATTTAAGAACTCTTCTATTTCCTAATTTACTATGTTTTTGAAAATTGTCCTTGATGATATTTAAAGTTTTTTGATCGGTATATTAGAATACATGTTTTTTTATGTCAAAAGAGTACATTTTTTGTTGTGGTTGTAACGCTAGGTTTTTAGTCAAATTACAAAATTCTATAGAATTCCCAATAGAGCTGGGGTTTTCAAACTTGTAATATTTTTTCAAAAAGTTGTGGATAAATTTGGAGGTTTTGTAAGTTGGCCTGTTCCTATAGTTAACTATGGGTCTTATGGGAATATCTGTTTTCTGGACTTTAGGCAATGCTTTGGCTGTAGGAATACTGGGGTTCATGTTGATAAGTTTCTGAGAATCATATTCACTGAGAATGAAGGATGTTTGTTTCAATATTTGTTTTAAGTTCTTTTGAATATTGTTAGTTGGATCTTTCTTTATCAGTTTAAATGAATTTTCAGAAAAGAAATTTTTGGTTTTTTGCACATAAGTCTCTTTATTCATAATAACTGTAGCATTGCCCTTGTCCACTTTCGTGACTATCAGATCATTTTCATTGATTTTTGTTTTAATGAGTCAGTGGCTTTTTTAGGGAATAAAAGAGCTGTGGATTTGTTGACTTCAATTAGGTTAGAGAGTTTTTTTACGAAGTTGAGTCTAATTTCTGTTTGATTGTCAACTGGCAGTTTTTGTATAGCACTTTCAGCTTCAGCAGAAATGGCAATGGCATCTTTTAATTTAAAGGCAGTAGGCCAATTAAATTTAGGGCCTTTTTCCAAGACATTGATATCTGAAGCGCCAAGTTGGGTATCAGAAAGATTTATAACAGTGTTGTACCGGGCGAGTTGGCAGTGCGCGTAGAGGCGTGCGGCTGTGAGCTTGCATCCGGGAGATAGTAGGTTCGAATCCCACTATCGGCAGCCCTGAAAATGGTTTTCCGTGGTTTCCCATTTTCACACCAGGCAAATGCTGGGGCTGTACCTTAATTAAGGCCACGGCCGCTTCCTTCCAACTCCTAGGCCTTTCCTATCCCATCGTCGCCATAAGACCTATCTGTGTCGGTGCGACGTAAAGCCCCTAGCAAAAAAAAAAAAATATATAACAGTGTTGTGGAACTTCAAGTCTCCCGAGTCGGATTCGTTATTGTGCCTATTGTATGGAGGTGAGTTTTTACTAGAATGATTATTACGCATGAGTGTGTTGAATTTGTTATCTAGAGTGGTCTGTTTTTGATAATAACATTCTCTACTTTTGTAAGTGCGAATTTCTGAAAAGAATCCCATTCTAAAAGGGTTAGGGTGGACAAAGCAACCAGATGTGCTTCATATAACTTTGTGTTGAATAGAGATTTTTTCCTATATAGGAACTTAATTTCATTTCTAATCCATAATGAATTAGACTTAAATTGGGTTTTTCTGTGCCAATAAGAAGTATTGCTCTTGTTTTGATTAAACTTCAAGAAATTATTTATAAGTTCATTATGTAAACATTTCTTCAAGAAAACGATATCCTTGCCTATTTTTAATAGCTTAATCTTGTAATTCAAGTAAGTGTTAGCTTTATTTGCTTGGTTGGCATAATCATTGCATAAAATGAATTTCATTATAAAGCCCGTTTTGTCGTATGTATACTTTAAAGGTATGGTGTATGGTCAAATGTTCCACCTTTACAATACTAAAAGTTTTATTATTTAATTATTTAAATAACATTTTTTAAAATATAACGGAACATGTTTCATCTATCTTGTTCACATCATCAGCCGAAAAGTTTTTAAGATCAAGTACAAAGGACAAGGACAAAAAACAACACATTAAAATAATTCGGATTGCCGAATGTGCCAGTTAAAATAGTGAAGAATGTACTGGAATGTTCTGAGCATAACACTTAAATACTGTTAAAACTGAAATTAAAAAATTGTACACAATTGTCTACGTACGACAATACGGGCTTTATAATGAAATTCATTTTATGCAATATTCCTTTGAACCCGAGACTGGAGACCACAACCCGGATATGTGGCAGCTGTAATCCGGAGATGATCTTCCCACAGGAGAACGAGTGAACATCCGTCCCAGTCCAGAAACGCAGGCAGAATAATAAAGTTTCGTTATATTTATTCAAAATTTATTTATGTCTGTTTTAGTTAGTAGCATTTTGAGATATGATTTTAATGTGTAGCTTCAGTGCGAATGTACCAATAGTTTTACATAAAATCAGTTTCATGGTCCGTATCGCACTTCAATAGATTCACAATTAAGTATTTAATATTTTCCACCTATTCGATACAATGATTGCTTAAGGCAATTTAATGGTTAAAAGTGGTACATGTTTCGTATTTTATCAACATCTTCAGCCACATAACACTGTTTAGATGAAAAAATATATAAAATTGACAAAGTAATGCTTAAGAGGAAGTGTCCTTAAAATTAACATAAGTAATAATTTATATATTTTCTCTTGAGTTCTTGTTTGTTTTAATGTTGTCAATCTTATGTTAGTTTTTAAGGACACTTCCTCTTAAGCATTACTTTGTCAATTTTATATATTTTTTCATCTAAACAGTGTTATGTGGCTGAAGATGTTGATAAAATATGAAACATGTACCACTTTTAACCATTAAATTGCCTTAAGCAATCATTGTATCGACTAGGTGGAAAATATTAAATACTTAATTGTGAATGTACCAATAGTGACGTTAAATGATGGATTTAGGTAATCTATTTATTAGTATATAACCATAGGTAGCCAGTGAATGCTACAGACGTGAAACATTACTTATTCTGCATACGTTTATTAATAAAATTGATTTTGAACAACATGAAACAATGATCGAATATTATGTCAAAAAAAAAGAATCATTTTATTTTCTCTAATAATTATGTACATATGTAAAACACAATATCATGTAAAGGTTTTATATGTTGATGGAACGGAGTAACATGTTAAGAGTTAATATTTCAAGAGAATTTGACAACTCTTAGGTTATATTCCCGAAGAATTTTATTTTATTTTATTCTTATTATATCTTTTCTTTAATTTTTGAGTTAGGCAGTTGAAATGATTGATTAATTTATGTCAAGATAAAGAGTTAAATAATTTTTTTATTTTCGTTGGCATGAGAATGAAGTGATGTCAAGAGTATTCATATCAGGTCAGGAGAATTTCTATAAATAATTTAATTCTGCAGGAAAATATAGGAATGAAATTATTTTATTTATGAAGATGAGACCTTGGATGATTAAAAAAAAAATTGTTTTTGGATTTGAAATGAAGAAGATGAGGAAGATAATAATTTTAGAACAATATTTTTTTATATACCTTGAATGAAATGCTACTGTGTACAAGAGATTGATGTGGAAGGATTTTAAATTATCCCATTTTTAAAAATAATCTTGAATAAAGTTGGTAGTTAAGAATTTAACTTATTATTATTATTATTGTACCGGGAGGTACACCTCCACTCCGCTAATTTAAAATGTGCGCCAGTTGAAACTCCTCTGCTGGAGGAAGTCTGAACTTTATCTACGCTATTAATTCTTTACCTTCTCAGAAGATGTCACCACGTGGAAAATTTTGAGTTTTTGAACTGTGTCATTTTTGATGTGTTTTTGTTTCGCTTGAAGTAAGAAGTGTGAACTTTCTCTTCTAGAGGACACTACTGAAGATCAACAATAGTGCACCCTAGTGCGGAGTCAAAGAACTATTTTGTTGGAGAAATTTTTATTTCAAATGTTTGTTTCTTGCTAAATTTCTTTCTGTTATTGTTTAAGTTGGCTGTATACCCCTCTTTTCCCCCTTGTTTTAAATTTATCCAATCCCGAATTTCTTTTAGTAATTTCCGACCAATCCGATGTATCTTCCCCCATCTTGGATATGTTTCTGTACCCTAGCCAATAAAGTAATTGTGGGCGGGTGTTTTCATTCCCCTAACGCCTAGAAACTTCCGCGAGAGGATTGAAACTGCTGATTTTAGGGTCTCCGGGCCACTTCTGTTCCATCTTTCAGTGTATAAAGTACATAGCAGGAGGCGGGAAGCGCCTCTTTCCTCGGCAGCGGTCATCAATAAGGTAATGGCCGATTAATAAATTCTTTCTTTGCTAGCTCAGCAGTTTAACTCTCGGGGCGGGTGCGAAGCGTTCCACCATGTAACCTTTTCCTAAAATGTAACAATCTTTCTTCTATTCTCTTTTAAGCTACCTTCTGGGATAGAGAGTGCTAACCCTCTCGAGCTCCCACTCTTATTGTTTTGAGGTGAACTTATTTTCTCAACCTATTCTTCGTTAATGTAAAACAAATTGCTCTTTTCTAAAGTCACCTCGGTAGTATGGGATTAGCCCTTGCATTAGTGGCCTAGAGCCAGATTAGGTTTTTTTAAAAACAAGTGTATTAGGAGTGCAGATTGCCTCCTCTCAAATTGTTATTTTAGAGGTCATGTAATTGCCCCTTTTCATTTAATAGACCTCAGTAGGTTGGGTATTGTACCCCTGTGTCTATGTCCAGTGAGGACAACTTGAAGGTGGAGTTTGGTGTGGCCTGGGAGAGGCTTAAATTTTGAGAGCGAGTGGCTCTTTTGAAAATTAAGTGTTGTATGCCTCGTGGAGGCTTTTCTGTGTAATTTGGAGCAAGGGCTCCTAGGTATGAATGGGGTTTTCTGCCCCTCTGTTAAAACTCGTGTTTGGGGTAAAACTGAGCTGATTGCCCAAGCTGTGTAAAATCAGGGCGCAAAGCCCAATTCCTGTAAATATTGTAACTACCCTTTTTGACTTGCTACTTTGTACCTGCCATGCTTGTTATTTCTTGTTTTTGAAAAGAAAATATAACCTTGTTAAATTTTAAATTAATTTTGCTTTCGTAGCTGGAGACCTATTCACACCCGCACCTTCTTTCACCTCTACCTACCACGGAAAAACTCCATAACAAGTGGTAGCAGAGCGTGGTTGAATGGGTCTCAATTTAGCCCCTTTTGACGGCTAAACATTGTTTGTTCCGAACTCTAACTATTTTCCCAGTTGCTGGAATTTTTTGAGTTTTTCAAAATTGTTCTGTCACCATGCCCGGCCCTCGCGATGTTCTCCATCTTAACTATTTGCGCAAGGAGGAGTTGATCTATGAATTGACTATTAGAAATGTACAATCTGGAGGCACGGTTGCAGTAGACACAAACAAGCTTAGAGAGTCCCTAGATTTGCCCATTTCCATCCCCAATTTGGGAGAGAAAGAAATTGACGACTCTCTTTCCACGATCACGGAGAATATTACTGGGCTAGCTTCTGTAGTTAGTTTTTTTGATGAAAATGATCCTTCTCCTAATCAAATTAAGCGTGTGCAAGCTAGGCTATATCATTTTTCGAATAGGGTTAACGATCTATTGTCTCTAAAGTTGAATGACGTTCAGAAGAAGGAAGCTAGTACGCTGCTTGAAAATATGTCTGAATTATCTAGCAAGGTCACTCAATTGTTAACAGGGGAGGTTCCTCCCAAAAGCGATCTACCCACCACAGTGAATGCAGGTAGTGAGGAAGCGCCTCCCAAGGGAGAAGTTAATAGGATAACCGTTGCTGCTCAAACTATCCCTGCCCCATTGGACAACAAATCTGAACGTCGTGCATCATTGAGTAACATCCGTTCTGAATTAACTTCCTTGCCATTGAAACCTTTACCTACTATGTCACCCGGGTTTAGCAGCTTGCCTCATCCATTGGCAATGTTGCTCAGAGGCATCTCTAGGTTTTCCGTTAATACCACCAGTGATGTAATTTCATTTTTAAGATTTCTAGTTGAATTTCAGGATCATGCCCTTGTGTTTTCTCTTTCTCCATGTCAAATTTTGCAAATTATCTATCCGTATGCTATTGGTATTCTCTCAGATAAAATCGTAAGAGCCATTGCCGAGCAATCATCTATTGAGGATTTCCATGCCCATTTGCTAGCTAACTTCATCCCGGCTAGGGCCAGGTCCTCCCTTATTCAGAAGTACTATTACCGTGTACAACGCTTGGATGAAAACTTGGCTGATTTCATACAGGACATTAAGTTTTATACTAGGGTGTTTGCTCTTCATTTCCCTGAGGATCAGATTGTACAAGCTATTGTGGAAGGGATTTCACCACCCTACAGGTCATATTTGTGTTTCGCGGCGTGCCCGCAAACTTTCTCTGAACTTGAAGCATTGGCCGTCTCAGCGGAAGGAGTTAGATACGCCGATTCTTTGCGTGTCGCGAAAGAACCCCCGCCTTCCTTTAGTAATACTCGGCCTCCACCTCGCCGACCAGTCAATCCCCGTAAATGTTATGCTTGCGGGTCGCCTGACCATCTGCGCAACAAGTGTCCACTGATCAAGTCAAGTGGGACAAGGAATGGAGCCGGGTCATCACAAGGCTGTTTTAAATGTGGGGCTTTCTCACATATCGCCAAGAATTGTCCCAATTCGAATAGCACCCCCTCCTGCTCAACTTCTGGTGCAAATTCCACCTATGCCAATAATAAAAAGTGACTAGTGGCTTCGGCTGAGTCGACTAATCCATCTTCCCGAGACTCAGCCCCTGGTAAACAGGTTGTAAATTCAGGGAACGAGCAATTTTCAAATTCATCTTTTGAAGGTCCCAAAGAGTGTCTTAGGATTGCGGCGGATACCCCCGCACCGGTCCCCTTTCTCAAAATTGAGTTAAATAACGAGCCTATAACAGCTCTCTTAGATTCAGGTAGTGTTTGTTCTATTATTTCGGCTGATTGGTATTCAAAATTGAAATCTGTTTGTAAACTTCCTAACTATTGTTTGTCGGCGACCCAATACGTTTCGGCTAATTCCTCTCCATTAGAAATTCTCGGTTCCTTATATGTCAAAATTCGTATTTTTAAATTCACATGGAAAGTTAAATTGTTTGTGGCCAAGCACTTGTCTTGCCCCATTATATTGGGAGCGGACTTTATTTCTCACACTGGTCTTGTGCTCGATCTTCAGAGTAGGTCTTGCACTTTCAAATTTGCCTCTAATTGTAATATCCCTCTATTAAAGTGTAATTCTGCATCATGTTCTTCTATTTCGCCTACCCAGGATGAGATGTTGTTAGACCTTAGGCATCTACCTGAGGAGCAGGCTGATAGTATTCGCAAATTGTGTCAGTCGTTTCCCGAGGTGTTCTCTGATACTTTTGGTGTTACTGACCTTATTGAATACAAAATTGAGGTCACGGATTCGATTCCTATCCATTTTCCACCTTATAGGCTATCTCCACCTAAAATGAAGGCTCTAAAAGAAATCATCGATCAGATGTTGAAGGACGGTATTATTAGGCCCTCTAAGTCAGCGTATTCTTCGCCTATTTTTTTAGTCCCGAAACCCCAAGGGGGCTTCAGGCCTGTCATTGATTACAGGGCTCTCAATCGGAAGGTGGTGTTACAATCTGTGCCCCTTCCCGACCTTCATTCTTGTTTTTCATGGTTTCGTAAGGCCAAGTTCTTTACTATCTTGGACTTGAATCAGGCCTATAATCAAATTCCCCTTGCCGAAGAGTCTAAACATCTTACAGCGTTTGCCACGGACTGGAATTTATACGAATACAACCGCGTGCCTTTCGGGCTCCCCACGGGAGCAGCTGTACTCACTAGGCTACTAGATAGGGTCTTCTCCGACATCAAATTTGAGTACTTATATCACTACTTGGACGATGTCGTCGTATTTTCAGAGACTTTTGAAGAACATCTAGATCATCTGCGAGAAGTTCTCGATCGCCTTCGTAAGGCTGGGTTAACTGTTAAGTTGTCCAAGGTTGCCTTTGCTAAGCCCTCTATGTCTTTCCTAGGGCATATTGTGTCACCGGATGGTGTAGCAGTCGATCATTCTAGAACACAGGCCATCCGTGATTTTAAACCTCCCAAAGACATTAAAGGTATCGCCAGGTTCATTGGTATGGTGAATTTCTTCAGGAAGTTTATTCCTAACTTCGCTAATAGAGCGGCGCCCTTAAACCTTCTTCGTAGGAAAGGCATCAAATTCGAGTGGGGACCTTCTCAACAAGCCGCTTTTGAAGACCTTAAATTAGCTCTTTGTAATGCCCCTGTACTTGCTATGCCTGATTTCTTGAAGAAATTCATTGTCCAAACCGACGCATCGTCGTCAGCGGTAGCTGCAGTCCTTCTTCAAGAGACTGAACTAGGGAGGCGCCCCATCGCCTATGCGTCTAGGACATTGTCGGCTCAAGAAGCCAAGTATTCCATCTATGAGCTCGAAGGTTTGGCAGTCTTATTCGCCTTAGAGAAGTTCCGTCTCTATCTGGAACATGTCAAATTCGACCTGGAGACAGATAATCAAGCCTTAAGCTGGGTCTTAGGTAGGCCGCGTCGTACTGGTCGTATAGCCCGCTGGGCCATCCATATTTCTGCCTTCCAGTTTGATGTTAGACATATCAGAGGTACCGAAAATGTTGTTGCTGATGGACTCAGCCGTATGTTTTCTAACGACGTCGAGACCCACGAACCGGTCGACAATTCATCACCTTCCGAGTCCATACTATCTAAGGTTAATGCCATCCTAACAGATGCTCCCATGCTCTTTAGGGATATCGAGAAATACCAACGTGAAGATCCGACGCTGGCTCCGATAATGGAAACCCTTTCTTCTGGGGAACATGTTGTCCCTTATGTTCTGAGGAATGGTGTTCTATGTTGCCCTTCGAGGCATGATAAGATGATGAAAGTTGTCGTTCCAGCTGTTCTTGTACCTATGATCTTCAAGTATTATCACGAGACCCCATTAGGAGGGCATCTTGGAATCTTTAAAACTCGTGAAAAGATTCGTGAAATGTTCATCTGGAAAGGTATGGACGGTGAAATCCGTGAACTAGTAAAGGCTTGTAAATCCTGTTTGCTTAGTAAACCGACCATGTCCACCAAGGTAGGCCTCTTGTCTTCTCAGCAAGCGTCGCGCCCCATGGAACGCCTGTATATTGATTATGTAGGACCATTCCCCCAGTCAAAGGGTAATGCCAACAAGTTCATCCTTGTGTGTGTAGATGGTTTTACCAGATTTTCTTGGTTATTTCCGACTAAGCTGGCTACCGCTCAGTCTACCATTACTGGCTTAAATTCTATTTTTGCTTCTTTTGGTCCGTGCCAATATATTGTATCTGATAATGCGAAGGCTTTTACATCTAACTTATTTCGTAAATTCTGTTTTGACTTATCCATCTCTCATGTAACTACTTCTGCTTATTACCCTCAACCATCTCTGGCTGAACGGGTTAATCGTAATCTCAGGTCCGCACTTATTGCCTATCATCATGAAGATCATTCCAGGTGGGACACGTCCCTGCATTGGTTAGCTTTTGCTTTGAATTCGGCGGTTCATGAATCTCATAAGTTCACTCCAGCTTCCTTGATGTTCAAGTTTGTTCCCAACACGCCGCTCTCTAACCTTTGGTCTCTGAGTGACATTCTACCCGAGACAATAGATCCGGATAATATTAAAGATCTTTGGAAGAAGGCTAAAGCCAATCTTAAGGTATCTCATGAAAAGGTTAGGGAAAAGTATGATCGTGGACGGAGACCCACCACTTTGAAGGTAGGTGACCAGGTGATGGTCAAGAATTTTGTTCCCGCGGGCAAGCTTGCCCCCAGATTTCATGGGCCATGCATCATTCTCGATTTTCTTACGCCGGTTACATTGTTAGTAAGCAATCCAGCCACCGAGAGGATATTTAGGGTTCACCTGTCCCAGGTGAAACCGGTGTAAATTTTGTGTCAACTTGCTTCATATAATTTGATAGGAATATGAAGGTTATATTTTTTTTTTTGAGTTCCACTCTTAAGGCATTCTGCTCCTTCTATTTTATTTTATATGTAAGCATTTCTGTAAAACCTCCCCCGATTTGTTAAACTGCCATCCTGTCCTTGCCACGGCCATTACCACGCTCCCGTCTCCTGCTCCACTACACACAGTGGCTGGCTTAGATGAAATGCCATGGATATCTGCACGCCGCTGGCCCCTCAATCTCTCTACATCCCTGTGCCCTCAAAAGAAACATGATGGTCCAACACAATTTTGCCGCCTAGCTTAAATGTTTCAGTGCCCCCGCAGCCGCGCGGCGCTGTGCCGCGGCTGGGTTCGAGGACGGGCCCCCTCGGCCCCAGCGAGGACGACATGTGCACGGCGAGCCGGAGCTCTCCTCCCGGCCAAGGCTGATGTGCGGCGCACGACCTGCTACTTGCCCGCAGCCTGTATATGTTCACCGCGGGCGCGGCGTGTTTCAACACCTCTGCTTCCCTCATAGTGCGGGCGAGCGGTATCTCAGGGTACTTGAGGGGTCCGAGCGGCCTCCTTTGGACGCAAGCTGCAACGGCCGGTCTGGCCATCCAACTTCATCAACCTCAACTACATGGACAGTTACGATAAGCAATGACTACACTCGGGAATTCAACAGCAATATTTGGTGGACATTGCAAAATTTTTCATCACTTTTAAGTATTAAAAGTCTATCTTCGGAATTCTACTTCTACAAACTTAAAAACTTTACTTCATCTGCAACAACAAAATTTTGAAACTAAATCAAACCAAATTAAGAAAATCTTATAAATTTTTTTTTTTGGCAATTAATCTCCATATCTACATCAAAACTTGGACCTTGTTTTCAAACAATTTCATGTGTCACCCCGGGAGGAACTTTTGGGGGGGGGGAGGTCTGTACCGGGAGGTACACCTCCACTCCGCTAATTTAAAATGTGCGCCAGTTGAAACTCCTCTGCTGGAGGAAGTCTGAACTTTATCTACGCTATTAATTCTTTACCTTCTCAGAAGATGTCACCACGTGGAAAATTTTGAGTTTTTGAACTGTGTCATTTTTGATGTGTTTTTGTTTCGCTTGAAGTAAGAAGTGTGAACTTTCTCTTCTAGAGGACACTACTGAAGATCAACAATAGTGCACCCTAGTGCGGAGTCAAAGAACTATTTTGTTGGAGAAATTTTTATTTCAAATGTTTGTTTCTTGCTAAATTTCTTTCTGTTATTGTTTAAGTTGGCTGTATACCCCTCTTTTCCCCCTTGTTTTAAATTTATCCAATCCCGAATTTCTTTTAGTAATTTCCGACCAATCCGATGTATCTTCCCCCATCTTGGATATGTTTCTGTACCCTAGCCAATAAAGTAATTGTGGGCGGGTGTTTTCATTCCCCTAACGCCTAGAAACTTCCGCGAGAGGATTGAAACTGCTGATTTTAGGGTCTCCGGGCCACTTCTGTTCCATCTTTCAGTGTATAAAGTACATAGCAGGAGGCGGGAAGCGCCTCTTTCCTCGGCAGCGGTCATCAATAAGGTAATGGCCGATTAATAAATTCTTTCTTTGCTAGCTCAGCAGTTTAACTCTCGGGGCGGGTGCGAAGCGTTCCACCATGTAACCTTTTCCTAAAATGTAACAATCTTTCTTCTATTCTCTTTTAAGCTACCTTCTGGGATAGAGAGTGCTAACCCTCTCGAGCTCCCACTCTTATTGTTTTGAGGTGAACTTATTTTCTCAACCTATTCTTCGTTAATGTAAAACAAATTGCTCTTTTCTAAAGTCACCTCGGTAGTATGGGATTAGCCCTTGCATTAGTGGCCTAGAGCCAGATTAGGTTTTTTTAAAAACAAGTGTATTAGGAGTGCAGATTGCCTCCTCTCAAATTGTTATTTTAGAGGTCATGTAATTGCCCCTTTTCATTTAATAGACCTCAGTAGGTTGGGTATTGTACCCCTGTGTCTATGTCCAGTGAGGACAACTTGAAGGTGGAGTTTGGTGTGGCCTGGGAGAGGCTTAAATTTTGAGAGCGAGTGGCTCTTTTGAAAATTAAGTGTTGTATGCCTCGTGGAGGCTTTTCTGTGTAATTTGGAGCAAGGGCTCCTAGGTATGAATGGGGTTTTCTGCCCCTCTGTTAAAACTCGTGTTTGGGGTAAAACTGAGCTGATTGCCCAAGCTGTGTAAAATCAGGGCGCGAAGCCCAATTCCTGTAAATATTGTAACTACCCTTTTTGACTTGCTACTTTGTACCTGCCATGCTTGTTATTTCTTGTTTTTGAAAAGAAAATATAACCTTGTTAAATTTTAAATTAATTTTGCTTTCGTAGCTGGAGACCTATTCACACCCGCACCTTCTTTCACCTCTACCTACCACGGAAAAACTCCGTAACAATTATTATTATTATTATTATTATTATTATTATTATTATTATTATTATTATTATTATTATTATTAAATTAGAGGATTAATTTAAGTTAATTTCATGAGGGCTGATGAATAATTGAATTTTAAATCAGGTATATTTTGATTTAATGACTTAATTGATATGCCAAGATACTAAAACTTAAGAGAGGGGATTCTCAGTTGGACACACGTAAAAAAAAAATGTTTTTTTATATAATTAAATCCCTGAGACATAATTCGTAGCTAGCTGAAGATTTTCTTGTATGCCAGCATATGACTAGATAAAAGAAAGAGTATACACTCAGGTTTTTTTTATTTTTTTTTCCAAAATGGCGCCCGGTAATGACGACGTAGTGTTTTATTCTCCGAGTAAATTAATCGTAAAATGTGACGAAAAGTGCGGAAAATGTCGAAAATTAGTGAAAAATGGAATGTTGTGTGATTCATGTGATCGATGGTGGCATTATAAGTGCGGAAATTGCCCTAGAGACGTAAAAACTAATGAAAATGTTGACTGGATTTGTGAGCAGTGTGTTCGGAATGTTGTTGTTGGGGACGGCGTTGACGAAGCACCGAAAACAGTCGATGAGGAATATAAAAGTGCATTAGAAATTATAAACATTCTAAAAAAGGACAATGAGACTCTTAAAGTTGAAAATCGAGAATTAAAAGAAAGACTGCGATCGCTAGAATTTGGGACTGACCATTCTTCGAGTGATATACCGGTACCAGGTACAAACTCGAGCACGTGGTGTCAAGTAGTTCGTGGATGGCCGGCTAAGAAGAAATCTACAACTGAATTTCCGGAAATAAACATTAGAAGTAGGTTTTCTGCCCTAAATAATCTAATCCTGGAAGAAAGTGATCGCGCGCGTGAAACCAAATCATCGCGATCCGTTGCCGTGCCGAGTTTAAAATTTAGGCCTAGAATTCAGATTCAAGACCCAGTTAGGCCTAAATCAGCGAAGGTAGCTGTGTTTGGTGATAGCCAAGGAAGGGGAATTGCGGGAGTTATTAACGACGAGAATATAGCAGCAACCGGAGAAATATATCCAGGAGCTTCTATCAGCAGTGTTGTGGAAAACGTAGAAGTAGCAACTAGGAACTTCGGGAGCGGCGATGCAGTGCTTATCATCGGTGGGACGAACGACGTAGCTCGCGACGACGCCAAGAATGTAAGATCACAACTTAAACATACACTAGGGAAGCTGACCCACACTAACGTTTTTGTAGTGAACGTGCCCCACAGGCATGATTTGAGTAGAGACTCGTGTGTGAACATTGAAGTGGACAAGGTCAATACAGATATTGTTAAAATTTGTAAACATTTTCGGAATACTCAGGTTATTGAATGCAGCAGTTTTGAGAGATACTGTTATACAAAACATGGCCTCCATCTAAACAATTCAGGTAAACGAAAGATAGCAAATATTGTTCTAGATTTTATTAATCTTAAGATATGTACTGTAAAACAGGCAACTCCCTTGAGTTATAATACTGACCAGGAAAACTAGTAGAAAGAGCCAGCTGTACTTCAAGCTGGCTCAGTCAACTAGAAAAAGAAACTCAGGATAGTAAGGAATTTCAAGTTACCCAATTGCAACAGTCAAGTTTTAGGGAGGAAGGGGGTCTGAGATTGCTCTTGGTAAACTGTCAAAGTGTAGTAAATAAACAATTAAAATTCGGTACATTGATGGAATCTTATGAGACTGATGTGGTGATAGGAGTGGAATCGTGGTTGAAAGAAGGGGTGGGTAATAGAGAAGTATTTCCAGAAGGGTACACAGTCTATCGTAGAGACCGAGGAGATAAAAAGGGAGGGGGGTGTTTATTCTGGTGAAGGAAAATTACTGTTCACATGAATGGTTTACCGATGAAAGGGATGAAATATTAGGGATAAAATTAGTTTGTGATAATATGAAGGAGGTGGGAATTATAGGAACATACAGGCCTGGAAGAGAGGAAAGAGACATGGAAATCTTTGAAAAAATAATAGATTATACTCATAAAAACAATAATAATGATATGGTAATAATTGGGGGAGATCTAAATTTGCCTGAAGTTGAATGGAAAGGAGCTGCAAGTGAAGCCCATGAACAGAAACTGGCAAATAAGTTAATTTGGGAGGGAGGATTTACACAAGTAGTACAAGAACCGACTCGTCTCAATAACTTACTAGATGTATTCTTGGTTAAACCATGGGAAATTGTTGATAAAACTGTGGTAATTTAAGGAATAGGAGACCATAAGGCTGTAATGATGGATGTAGGACTCGTACCAAAAAGGCTTAATAAGAGGGTTACACAAGACAAGAAATTGTACAGAAATACTAAAGTTGATGAATTTGGGACTTACCTTAAATCACAATTCAGTTGTTGGATAAGTGAAGGGTGTAACGTGGATACACTTTGGGCTAAATTTAAAGGAATTATTTGGGAAGGAGAGAAGAGATTTGTACCTGTTAAGAAGGGTAAAATGACCTCAGACCCTGTTTATTATACAAGGGAAATAAGAAAATTAAAAAGAAAATGTAGAATAGTAAACAGGAAAATCAAAGAGGTTAGGGAGAGTAGAGAAACTAGAAAACAGCTAATGAGGGAACTGAATAGAGTGAAAAAGGAAGCAAAAGAGAATTATATGAATGGCATACTTCAAGAGGGTAATGACCACAAAGGGAAATGGAAAAAGCTGTATTCATATATCAGGAATCAAAAAGGAAAAGGAGTCCAAATTCCTACAATGGTGGGAGAAGGGGGTGAACACTATTTAACAGATACTGAGAAAGCAAACCTATTTAGTAGGGAATTTAGAGATTCAGTAGATGATTGTCAAGAGTTGGAAACCGAAACAGAAGATAGAGAGGGAGACAGACAGAGGGAAACAAGAAGCTTCTCATTCACAAACGAAGATATTTTCAGAGAAATCCAACTGCTTCAGCAAGGAAAAGCTGCAGGAAGTGATCAAATTACTGGGGAGGTATTAAAGACAATGGGGTGGTACATAGTGCCTTATTTAAAATTTCTCTTTGACTATGTCATAAATAATAGTGTAATACCAAAGGAATGGAAGGAATCTATAATAATACCAATTTATAAAGGAAAGGGTGATAAAAGGAAACCAGAGAACTACAGACCAATCAGCCTGACCAGTATAGTTTGTAAAATTCTGGAGAGTTTAATATCGAAGTACATCAGAGGGATATGTGATGATAAAAATTGGTTCATGAGGAGCCAGTATGGATTTAGAAAGAAATTTTCTTGTGAGGCACAACTGGTGGGATTTCAGCAGGACATATCAGATCAGTTGGATTCAGGAGGTCAGTTAGATTGCATAGCCATAGATCTTTCCAAAGCCTTTGATAGAGTGGAACATGGAATATTATTAAAGAAATTGGAGGGAATAGGATTGGACGTAAGGGTTACACGTTGGATAAAAGCATTTCTAAATTCAAGGGTTCAGAAAGTCAAAGTAGGAAATAATGTATCGCAGGAAGAGAAAGTTTGGAAGGGAATTGCACAGGGTAGTATAATCGGTCCGTTACTTTTCTTAATATACGCAAATGATTTAGGGAACAATATAACATCAAAAATAAGATTGTATGCAGATGACATAATTGTTTATAGAGAAATAAACAACATTGAGGATTGTTCAGAATTACAAAGGGACCTTGAAAGTATCCAACAATGGGTTGAAGAAAATAATATGAAGGTTAATGGAGGCAAATCAACTGTTACAACTTTTACAAACAGGAGCTTTAAAACTGAATTTGAATATACTTTGGATGAGGTAGTTATCCCAAAAGATGGCAAGTGCAAATACTTAGGTGTGAGATTTGAAAGTAATTTGCACTGGAAGGGTCATATTGATGACATTGTTGGGAAAGCATACAGATCATTACATGTCATAATGAGGCTACTTAAAGGATGCAACAAAGAATTAAAAGAAAAAAGTTACTTGAGTATGGTTCGTCCATTATTGGAATATGCAAACAGTGTTTGGGATCCTCACCAAGAATACCTAATAAAAGAAATAGATAGTGTGCAGAGGAAAGCAGCAAGATTTGTAACAGGGGATTTCAGGAGAAAGAGTAGTGTATCAGAAATGTTAAAGGAACTTGGGTGGGAAACTTTAAGTAAGAGAAGGGAGAAAACTAGACTTACAGGATTATATAGAGCCTATACAGGAGAAGAAGCATGGGGAGATATCCGTGAGAGGCTTCAGATGGAAAATAATTATATCGGCAGGACTGACCACAAATATAAAATTAGAAGGAATTTTAGCAGAAGCGATTGGGGTAAATTTTCATTCATTGGGAAGGGTGTGAAGGAGTGGAACAGTTTACCAGGGGTAGTGTTTGATCCTTTTCCAAAATCTGTACAGATATTTAAGAAGAGAATAAACAGCAACAGAGAAAATAAATGAAGTGTTAGAGGGCATTCGACCGGTGCAGGTTATTGTAAATAAAAAAAAAAATGTGTGTGAATAAATTAATTCCATCCCCTGGTCTAAGGAGTTTGGACAGCCAAAGTAGGGGACTGCCTGTAGGGGTGAAGTACAGTGGGGACTTCGAGGGCCCTGGGACCGCTACGGTAGCTGTGAAGGCCCTTCAGGAACTCTGAAAAGTGGTGGCAAAAGGGGCTCTGGTTAAGACGCAGCAGGTCGTTATGCTACTTAGGATCCAGAACGGGTAAAAAAAAAAAAAGTAAATAAATAAATGCAATGTAAATATTAATGTTATACCAGTTTTATAGTATCATTTGAAGCAATTCCACATACTGTAAATCAGTTGACTATATTTGTAAGTAGTACAGGAGATATTATAATTAGAATTTTGTAAACAATATAAATTTATTAAGGATGAGCTGTGTGTTTAATAGAAAACATTGTTAGCGTAAATTGTATAATATTGTATTATAGGAAAAATTTTCTTCTCTTGTTAATTTAATATTTAGTGCTTGACAATAATGTATTTTAGTGTACCATTTGCCACCGAGGTAGACACCTCATTTGCAAATAAAGAGATTTTGATTTTGTTTGCGAAAGGTCCAAGAAAAATTATCACCCGACTGTGGGGCTTGAAAAAGAGATAGAAGACACCCAATAAATGGCGCACTATAGAATAGTAAATAATCCTATATTATGTTTTATTGTCAAACTGAAGAGTACAGTAGGCCTACAATAGATTTTGCTCTCTCTAACCCAGAAATCGTATGTTAGGTCCTAATGTTAGGAGAAAAAATACCTGAATATTATAGGTTATTAAACAATGCTCTTTGTTTTATAGCATGCAGACTCACACCTTAGCTGAAATCAGAATGAGCCTCTTTATTGCAAATTTAGAACTGAGAAAAGCAATCTGTTAATAATTTGGGCCATCCTACAATAATATTAAAGGATATGTGCTTTAATGCCGGCCCCATGGTCTAACAAGCTTAGCTGGTTCGATGTCTACTCTGTCTACATGAGAACAATTGATGATTTATTTGATGATGAGGTAATAATAATAATAATCATATGGCCTCAGCTGCCGTCAATTTAATCAATATCGATGTTCCGTTGTACTCTAGGCCTACTAGATGGCAGAGTAAACTGAATCTCTCTATTGTGTCTGTGGCTGAGATTTAATTCATTTTGTCAGGTAAACACCAAATGTGTCACCAGAGATCTTTTACATGTCGACATCGTATGACATGGAGTGTCGAATGGACTTTCTTTCCCCGCCCTTCAAAAATTCGACTACCTGTGCCGGGTTTAAAACTGCTATCTTTGGACCCGGAAGCTGACACTCTACCACTTATCCCCAGAGGTAGCTATGGTGAGCTAGCAGTCCCAGTATAGAAAGCCAAGAAAAACAGTGCTGACCACACATCACCTTGTAATCTGCAGGCTTTTGGGGTGAGTAGTGGTCGCTTCGTAGGCCAATTCCCATCGTGGCTGTAGCACCCTGGGAGATATCTTCTTTAATGCATATTCAAGCCTATAATTTTCCAATGCAGAAAACAGCAAATTTTATATTGCAAAATATTATCTTCCAGGCTAACAGGTGGCTTAACTACCACACACAATCTGATGAGACCTATGTGGCATAAAGGTATGTTCCTAATATTATTTCCTAGTATCATAATGAAAAAATAGTTATGTTTAGGTCTATGAAATTCTCTGAATCTCTGAAAAGGGAGAAGGTGGGGCAGGGGAGGTGGCAGGTGCCTTGGAAATCTTAATTGAATTTGCAGTGATTCATGAAGGTAGTTCTTTCACAATGGTAAGTTCTATTTATAGTTCAGATACCTGCCCTTGAACAATAATCCCTGGTGCTAATTCAGTCATCAGAGCTGGATTAGTGATTTCATTCCTGTTAATCATATCTTCCTCAATGTTATTGTAATACCCAACAGATGTGTTATAAGAAACATTTCGTGGTTCATTGTTATACATCTTAATATTGCTATGGTTTCTGTTTCGTGTTTGTGAATCTGCATAGGATGATGCCATGTACCCATGATTCTGGTTTTGACTTGATTTCATGTTAGTTGATGGGGAATATCTCACACCAGGCTCATTCCCATATTGCTTTTGTCTAGATGGAGAATAGTATGATGACCCAGGCATGTCATTTTTCTCAGGTCGCTCTGGAGTTGTAGCTAGTGGATAGTAAGTTGATGCTGAAATACTATTGTTGTTATCTGCCCTCTTCAATGATGCCCTGTTGTGATTTGTCTTCCGCAGCATTCCCTGCAGAAAGAGAACCAGAAATTCAAATGAGTATGCACTTCATGCTGGATTTTAAACTATGCACTTGAGTTTATTTTTTTACAGATAAAAACACTTCCAATTAAAAATGTGTCACTATGAAACTGTTAATATTTGTGAAATACATACATGCTTGAGAATTTTTTAAAAAGACTGGAGGATATCTTGTAGATATAATATCTACAAAGAGCATTTCATTAGAAGATCGTTATATACTGATATGTACGGGGTCTTTATTTTAAACCGATGCAAGTCAGGCACAGTGCTAATTGTGAGGCGACTTCACTACATACAACCACAGTAGCAGAGTTATCTGCAGGCTCAGGCTGATAGTCGAGCATAGTGAGAATGATAAATGAAGTTTCTTACTGACTTCAGCATTAGTTTAGTAACACTTCTATCACTCTAGTCTTAATAAATTGATTTTGGCAGTGTAGTTTCTCTAAGAAAAGTTTTTAATAATGTTATTTAAAAAGTAACATTTACATTAGAACAACATGTTTTCACTGTGGAATATTATGTGATGTATGAAACTATTAAGGAGAGCTTATTTCAAGTTATTCACAGATTATATAAAGTTAGTCTTCTAAATGGGAATGCATGCTTAATATAGTGAAGAACTTTGCACCATCAGGTTATTTTCTTAACAGAGAAAATGCTTGCCATATAGGTTTGTGTCACTTCCTTGTGCCCAAAAAGCAACTAAACTGTTAAAAATGAAACCATGCAAACTTGCAACTGTCCAAAATTTAAGGGAGCTGTTTGAGTTCAGTTTTGTAATTGTCTTTTATACAGTTTCTTCACCTTGGGTATGTTGATCTGAAATTATCAATCTTTACTGATGAGGCATGGATTCATTAGAGTGAAGAGCTGCAGGAGACCATCTGATGAGCTATAATGAACATCTCATAGGCTGAAATTTGCCAAATGTTTACAAATCTGTTTCAGAGATGTCAAGCTTGTTTAAGAGCTAAGGAATATCACCTTAAGTATCTCCTTTAATGCCAGTAAGCTAGATTAACCAGAAATAGTTGATGTATAGTTATAAATTAAAGACCTGGTAGGCCTATATACATACTGGGTTAGTCCAGCTAAAATGTAGACCTCAAATAACTTTAAACCAGTAAAGACATAAAAAATCTATTAGCCTTCAGTAATGGTGTTAATAAGGGGCTCATAACATTTTGCACAGACCGTTTCCTGTAAATCCAACCTCTCTTCTGCATTGGTGGGAGATGGGCAGTGGCTTGAAGTTGGAGGCTGCCTCTAGGAATGAAGTACAGCAGGGGACTAATGCTGCCACTATGAAGGCTATATGGAATCGTGAAAATTTATGGCTTACGGGGTTCTGGTGAACTTACATCTGACCTAGCAAGGCAGTTGTGAATATTTAAATGTTTTCAAGAATGAAAGGATTGTCAGGACCTACATTTACCACAACCTAAGCATGATAAAGTTACATGATTTAGAACTATTAAATATTGATGCAAGTGTAGTAAACTGATATAATTTGAAAACAATATTCTTTAACCCATGGATAAATAATGCTATTATTATTATTATTATTATTATTATTATTATTATTATTATTATTTGTGAGGTATAGCTCTGAAGTGTTTATATCCACGTATTAGTATCATTATTATTTATGATTGCATTGTTTGTGAGGTTAAGTCATGAAACATGTGCTGTGTATATATATATATATACACACACGAGTTTTAGTTAATGGGAAGAACCTGTAACTAATAGTATATAATTTATTATTACCTGTATATATGGTGTGTAATCCACTACAGTATTGTGCAACACATTGTAATAACCAGAATAACACTAGGTAAGACGAGAACTATGGAGAACCTTCCTTCCAGTTGTAACTATGTGCTAAGCACACTAGAATTTACTAGAAGATTTGCTGTGACATATCCTTCTAGAAGCCTGGCCAGGTGACATACATAAGGAACCGGTCTTGATGGCGGAGTGGAGTTATTATTTAACAGGAATTGTGTTTTGTTTAGTCCGATATGCTAATGTAAGCAGTCAGCATTCAACTGTTTCAAGGTGCAGTCTCCATGTGCTTAGTGATAGGCAGTTATTAAAAATGGTTGTTTGTTGATGTGTGCGTTTTGTTTGTGACGGCAGTTGATTAGGTTATGTGTGTGTTTAATGTGTAACTTGTAAATAATTAACTGTAAATAAAAATCCTTTTACGCAATTTGACAGCATTTTGTGTGCATCTTTATGGCTACATTATTGACAACCGTGGACAGGACATAATAATTTATGAGTGAATACGAGTGTAGTGCGAAATAGAACAAAATGCAAGTGATACTAGAAAAGATGTCCGCTCAACACTCAAAGATGGACTCGCCAAGAGAAATCTTCCAATGAACGGCAAGAAGAAATCGCTGCGGACATAGTTACGGAAAGATCTCATAGAAAAAAAAAAGATCCCGAAAAGTTTTTCATCGAAGCCAATGAAGATTCCCATTCAGAAGATGAGGTAAATATTCCCAAAACGTGTTCTAATTTAATGATGCAGGCACTCAATGACAAAATCTCAGACGTTGATTCGTGAATTAATTCCAACTTAACAGATCAAATTTCGAAAGTAAATGACAAACTTTCAGACAAAATTTCAGATGAAATTTCCCAAGCTAATACAGTTTTAACCGGACAATTAGCACAAGTGTACACATAGGTTTACAATGTAGAACAGGGCCTAGAATAGAAAATTTCAACTGTGGATGACAAAATTTCATCCCAAATTAGTGACGTCACCAGTCGATTAATGCAGCAAATATCGGACATCAGGTCAAAACTGGGACAGATTGAACAGATTGTTAGTAGGGTAAGCCAGCTGGAAGGGGATATCTCAAACCATGGAGGAGGTGGAAATCCAGGTTTCCACCATAAAGCAACAGGTTGAGTGGAGTATTTCTACCATCGAGAGAAGTTTTGAAAGCCGTATTTCTGCTGTTGAGGAAGATTTTGGGAGCTGTATTTCTGCTGTTGAAGGAAGGTTAGAAAACCGGTTTTTGACCATCAAGAGAGATGTGCAGATTATAAGAGAAAGCATCCTTCTCACAGGACGTATCGCCACACCTTTAAACCCTTCAAACCTAACCTGCAATACAGGACACCTAGACCCGATGGTGATTATACAGAGCCTTCCGGAATACCACGGGCAACTAGCTTCATCGAGGGTTCGATCAGTCTATTAGGAAGGACTAATTTACCAGAGGACATCTTCGTGCAACTCATCACACTGCAATTAAAGGGACAAGCCGCTACTTGGTGCAATAACTTGAAGGGCTTAAATTTAAACTGGACGGACTTCAAGAGGGAATTTCTCACTAGGTTTAATTCCAAAGGGCTGAAGTGCTCCGTGAAGAGGAAGCTACTGACTGAGGCACAACCCACTGGCATGAGAGCTAGCACCCTTGTCCTACAGACGTACCAGCTCTTCAAGCGTCTGCACCTGGAAGGAAGTGAGAGCAAGATCTTACCAGATATCACAGAGCTGCTCCACAATAAGGATCAACCCCTAGTAAAAGTATCACAACCGAGATCCTTTATCTATGTAGAATCATCGCCCAGTTGTAGGAGGAACACATGAGGAAAGCTACGGAACAGACCAGCGCAGTTAGGAAGTGCTACCAGTGTGGAAGAACAGGACACTTGAAGAACAAGTGCCTTCCTTGATGTCGGAGAAACTAGGTCCGGCCCATTCTGGATTAAGGTGGCATAGGACCAGGAACAGGAAGGTGCCTCAAAACCTGACAGACACGCAGCCCTGGACAAGCAGGGGAGGGATTGTTCAGAATGTGGTTAGAACAGACCAATCTCACCCAGCGATCGTCTTAAGGATAGGCAACGAGAATTTTTAGATATTTTAGATATTTTATTCTCCCACCATTGAGTACAGAAAATGCACACTAGGTACTGTCAGTATTAATAAAAATAATCTATATACAATATCTTAGTCATAATGCTTGAGTCATTAGAAAAATTATTTTAGCTACCTACATTAGGTCAGGTTTTGAAATACCACATTCTAGATACTCTTCTTCTTCTTCTTCTTTTATGACCACATAGGATCACTTTAGTCAGTCCGTCGTTCAGGTCTCTTTGAAGGGATTGTTCGGGCTTTGCGGTCCTCCCAGTACTTCTTCAGACGCTCCGATCTTCGTGCCCTTTCCTCAGTTGAAAATGTGCGTGTTGTTGGTTTGTTTTGTGTAAGGGTAAAGCGGAGGTTTGTATTCTTGAGTTTTGTATTCAATTTTATCTTATTTTTGGTGTCTTCTGTTGTAAGGCCTATTTCCTTCAGATCCTCTCTTACTTCTCTGATCCATTTACATCCTGTTGTGGTATTTTTTGAGACGAGATTGTGTTGTACTAGTTGTTTCAGAAGTCTCGAGTCCTGCATCCTAATGATATGTCCAAAGAATCCCAGTCTCCTCTTACGCATAGTATCTGTAATGGGTTCTAGCTCTTTGTACACGACTTTGTTAGGTATTAACCGCCACTGTCCATCTTTCTGATATTTTTTGTTGATACAGGTTCTTCCAATCCTCCTTTCAATTTTCTGAAGTCTGTCAGTCTTTGATTGTTTATTCAGGTAAAAGAGTGTTTCTGCTGCATATGTAGCTTCCGGTTTTATAACTGTGTTGTAGTGTTTTATTTTTGTATTTATTGATAGACATTTCTTTTTGTAGATATCCCATGTTAATTTTTGTGCTTTAGCTAATCTATTTGTTCTTACTTGGATTGAGATTTTTTCATTTAAGTTATGTGTTATTACTTCTCCAAGATATTTAAACTGAGTTACTATTTTGATTTTATTACCATTTATGGTGACTTCTTTTAGCTGTGTTGGTTTTTGGGGCATAATTTCTGTTTTTTCAAATGATATTTTGAGGCCAATTTTATTTGCAATGTTTTGAAGTTCTGATATCTGGGTTTTTGCTTCTTTTATGTCCACTGCTAGTAATGCTAAATCGTCAGCAAAACCCAGGCAATTTGTTTTGATTTTTCGGCCAATCTTTATTTTGGGGGGACATTTTCTAAACCATTCCCTCATTACCATTTCTAGAGCACAGTTAAATAATAGTGGTAAAATGCCTTTTTCCTTAAAAATTGTAACAGTACCCTGTTAAATGCACTATTGTTTAATATTCAAATAGGTAGTGGAAGCTTATTGTACATCTTAAGCTGTTGATAACAGTGGCTGTTTGTGCTTTTACTAAGCCTGGAGTAAGGAGTATCCAGATCAATCTTGTGTTGTGCATGTGAACTGTAAATCTTTCTTTAAATTTGGAAAGATTCTCTTTCACATGCATAATATTTGTAAGAATGTATAAACAGGGAACTGTCATAATTTTTAGGCTCACAAAGGAAGTTTTACAGGAGTCTCTAAATTCTAATCCAGCAATTAGATGGACTGCCTTTTTCTGCCATATAAATACGTTATTTGATGTAGGACAATTGCCCCATAACCTGATCCCATACAGTATATGAGGGTGAAAGAAAGCATGATAGGATGCAAGTAGCATATCCCGACTGATGCAGGTTTTTAGTTTCTGCAACAGATACCACACCCTGGGTAATCTCTTACAGAGTTCTGATGTATGTATTTCCCAGGTAAGTCGCGAATCTACATGTAGGCCTAATAATTTAACAGAATTACGGCAGCCATTATTTACAGTGTGATCCAAGGTAAATAGGATATTTTCTGTTTTAGTGACATTAGTTATTGTGATGAAACCAGTTTTCAGCAATTTTAACAGATGTGTTGACTTGGTTTTGTAGTGTTGTGATATCAACATTACTGTTTAGGAAAGTTGTATCATCAGCATATAGAACTGATGTGTAGGGAACATTACATACTAGGTCATTGATATAGACCAAAAACAGGAAAGTTCCCAAAACAGACCCTTGTGGGACACCTGCTTTAACCATTTCCATACCAGATTTTTTATCACTTATTACCACCATCTGTTTCCTTTGATGACGATAGGATGCCATTAATTTCAGTTCATGACCCCTTACTCCATAATAATCGAGCATATGAATTAAGATTTCAGGCGAGAGACAATCAAAAGCTTTTGTCAGGTCAATTAATGTAGCACCTGTGACTGTTTTATTCTCAAAATTATTTAATATGTCTCTGATGACACATTCAACTGCTTTTTTCAACTGCTTTTATCGTTGAATGGCCCTTTCTAAATCCAAACTGTTTGTTGCAAAGAAAATTATTTTTGAAAAAGTATTCGTCGAGTTGTATAAATATACAGGATTCAATAATTTTGCTCAGAATGGGTACTATTGTTATAGGGCAGTAATTTGATGGGCACATTCAATCCCCCTTTTTAAAGATAGGTATCACTTTAGACATCTTTAAACACTCAGGAAAAACACATTGTTTAAGCATTAAATTTATTATGTCAATGGCATTAATATCATGTCAATAACTGCTTTGATTGTATTGTTGGAGAGACCATAAATGTCTTGGGTATTAGATGAATTCAAATTTGTGACAATACTTCTGACAATTTGCAGATTTACTTCCACCCACCTAAAATCATTATTCAATACATTTGAGGGAAGATCAAAGTTATGCAACCAGTCTAAGAAATTATGTTTACTTGCATCCCCAGCGGATGAAATGCTATTATCCTGATCACATGTGTTTTCATGTGCATTGATAAAATACCTATTACACTGATCAGGTTCTAGAGGAATCACATCTTTGTTATTTAAAGTATGACTAGCACTTCTTATGATAGACCATGCAGCTTTGCATTTATTGTTCGCACTTTGGATATACCTGTCATTTGCTGCAAGTTTAGCCTCATGCATTTTTATATAATTTCCTGTAGGTTTTGAATATTTCTTTATCCTCTAAATTATTATTTAGTTTATACTTATTATAATAAGCTAACATAATGCTATGCATTTTACCCAAATTAGGTGTAAACCAGTTTTTAACTTTATTTCTTGGTTTAGAGCTGTTAGCCTTAATAGTTACAACTTTTTCAGGGAAGGCTGAATTAAAATATGTAATTATCGTGTTAATGAAATAAGAAAATGCAAAGTTGATATCCCTCATGGCATAAAGGCTAGTCCAGTCTGTTCTTATTAATTTGTCTTGGAATTAATTAACCCCTTTAATTGATATGACACGTCTGATACATTTTAATTCTTTCGATGACTCAATAACTCTTCTCTTACAGTTAACTTTAAATTCAACCCAAATACCAGAAATACTAGAAATGAACATTTGTAAAATGATTTGTGTACATTGGTTACAACATTATCTAGGCATGTATTATTTCTTGTGGGTTCACCATTTGTACAATATAAGTCATGCGATGTGAACATATTAAGGAAGTTTTGAGTATTTTGTGATACCTCTAAGATATTTCTGTGAGCTTGCATCCGGGAGATAGTAGGTTCGAATCCCACTATCGGCAGCCCTGAAGATGGTTTTCCGTAGTTTCCCATTTTCACACCAGGCAAATGCTGGGGCTGTACCTTAATTATTGGCCATGGCTGCTTCCTTCCAACTCCTAGACCTTTCCTATCCCATCGTCACCATAAGACCTGTCTGTGTAAAGTCCATAGCAAAAAAAAAAAAAAAAAAAAATATTTCTGAGGTTATGTCATTAAAATTTGTACCAGGCTTAATCACAGCAGAAACATCATGCTTACTGTTTCTAATTAGTTCTGTAGCAGTATTCCTCCCCTGACTATCGGCAGAAAGGCTTATCTTCACAGATTTCTGCAAGGTTTTGCAACTTGGTTTTTCAATATTCTTGTTACTTTCACTTCGAACATCCAAAAAATTTACTTCAGAGCTGTTATCTACCGATTCATGAGTGCCACTTGCAAGGGGTTCAAACCTATTCTTTAAAACGGGAAAGTGACAATCATCCATTATCTACTTTCTGAAGCCCGCGTATTTTATCGGCACCGATTTCCATCGTCTACAGTTTTTAGGCCTAATTGTTTCAGTTCGCACAGGTTCATAATTCGAATCCAACTCGAGCTCTAATCCACAGTTCAAATACTTACACTCCATCACATTAATCTTATCCTTAAGTGCGTCATTTTCAGCTTTAAGATCCTCAATGTCATTTCGCAAAATATTGATAATTTCCAACGCATTTTCATACACTCTATCTTTAGATTTCGAGAAGCCATCACCGATAACAACATTCGCAATGCACTGATCACAAAACCAGTCTTCAATTGCATTAATTTTTTCCTCCCTGGGCCTCTTCTCGCACTTAAAATGCCACCAACGATCGCACAATTTATACAGGATGCCGTTTTTAACTGTTTTATGGCATTTTCTGTACTTATCATCAAGTTTTACACTTACTTTCTCGGGAGTAGACATAACCGTGTTCACAATAGTGGACGCCATACTCGACAGCCAAGCAAGCCATTCATTTTTCAACGGGACTGTTGCCAGATTCCTACCGCCTATGAAGTCTCACCATCTTGGAAGGGTAGTGGGAGCAGCAGACGGGGTAACCTGTTCCATCCAAGGGCAGACTAACCTAAACGCTAAATGCGTGGACCTGCCTATTGTAATTGACGTTGCAGTGATTCAGATCCTGATACCTGATTAAGGGTTATGAACTTCATATTGGTGGTCTGTATTGAACTGAGATAACATATAAATAATGCGCACTTCATATTGTAAAATTATGTTTTTCATAAGACTCTTACTGCTAGGAAACATGTTTTAGGATTTCGCCATATATTTTGTGTATGTTTTGTTATAGCTGATGATGACCACGAGTAGGGTTGAAACTAGTCCCATGTAATGTAAATACTGTAAATAAAACTTAGTATTGAATAGGTGGAAAACTCTACTGTGCATTATTCATATGTTATCTGATACCTGATATCATATTAGGTCATGACTTTCTGGTGGAATACAAGGTGATCCTAGACTATGCAGCTCATGAGGCCTTTTCGGGAAAAGACAGATGTCTGAGGGTCGCCTGGTACGAGGGAAATCTCCGGACTCGGAAGGATGCGGAAGTTGACGTAGACCTAGGAGATATCCAATTAACGCATCTTTAATCACGTGAAGAAGAGGAGTTTTGATGCGCCTTAAAGGACTTTCCGGAAGTCATCAATAAAATAGGACGAACTGCCATAATAATGCACACCATTGAATGCAGCACTTCCTCACGCATCAAGCAACATCCATATCCAATCAATCCGGAAAAGCGCAACTTCCTCATTCAGAAGATTAAAGAGATGGAAGGGCAAGGTCTCATCGAACCCTCTACATCCTGTTGAGCTTCACCTACCGAAAAAAAAAGAATGGGGAGTATGGACTGTGTGTGGACTTCTGCAAGTTGAACGAGAAGACCGCTAGTGACGCGTACCCCATGCCTGACCTGAAAGACTCACTGAAACAAGTAAGTAGGTCTAGGATTTTCAGCACGCTGGATCTCAACTCTGGATATTGGCAAGTGGAGGTCGAGGAAAGTTCTGGACCACTGACTGCCTTCATGACACCGAGGGGATTGTATCAATTTACAGTAATGCCTTTTGGATTGAAGAATGCTCCTACCACTTTCATGCGACTGATGGATAAGGTATTGTAAGGATATGTTGCAGATTTCTGCCAGGTGTATGTCGATGACATTTTAATTCACAGCAAGAATTTTCAAGAACACCTTGTACATCTGAAGAAAGTACCGGAATGACTGAAGATTCATGAACTGAATTGTCAACTGGAGAAGTGCCACTTCGCCATGTCCTAACATCTGAAGGCTCAGAAAGTCAACTGGAGAAAAATCGAGCTCTCAAAGAAGCTGAACGCCCGCAGACCAAGCAACAAGTACGTCAGTTCCTTGGATTGTGCGGATGGTATAGCAGTTTCGTGCCACATTTCGAAGAGAAGGCAATACCACTCACTGATCTACTCCATAACAGCCGCCCGTTCCGATGGACTAGCAAGGAAGGTGCTGCATTCCAAGACATTAAGGCTGCGACATGCAACGCTTGCAGTCTAGCCCATCCCGACCGTCAACTGAAGATGTGCCTGCAGACAGACGCCAGCGACTGTGGCCTAGGCGCGGTGTTATTCCAGGAGAGGAGTGACAGTGGAGGGACGTCATCGAGTATGCCAGCAGAAAGCTATCTCCCACGGAAAAAACGCTACTGCACTGCCGGGAAGAAAGCCTTAGCCGTGGTGTTGGCCATGGGCAAATTCAGAGGCTACTTGGAAGGAAGGAAGTTCCAGCTCCACACTGGTAATGTTGTTCTTAAATGGTTGAACTCAGTCTCTGACTCAAATCTACACTGACTGACAGAGCAAATGCAACACCAAGAAGGAGTGGTCAGAACTTTATGCCAATTGCAGGGTAGACTGACGTCACTGAGGTATGCTCATGATGTGAAATGTGCCGCTGTGCTGCGCACGTAGCGAACGATGCCTGTTACCCATTGGTTCAAGATACAAATGGGCTGCATTGCAACTTGTCTGGTGGCCATTGTTTGGACTGAACGTGTATGGGGGCTGTGGGCAAACGGCCGTGTGGGCAGCCGCATCATCAGCAATAACCAGTGGTCAAATTGGGCGACTTCGATCCTGTGACTAGAGTGAAAACTGACGCAAGTTCAACTTATTCCAAATGTTGTCATGAAGGAGGTAGTGGATGCCTTCTTACAGAAAGTAAATGGGCTCTGGATTACTGACATATTGTGGAAGCAATGTGTAATACATACTTTTCAGTGGACAGAGTTAAAATGGTTGAAGGGATTTTGGAATGTTGCAAATACATTGTTGGGCTGTTATATTTTACAAATGTTTATCACTTTTTTTAAAAATATTTATGTTCTGTTTATATATAAACTTTAGAATATCTGAAGTTGCTCAAAAGACCTTTGGTATGGTAACATTTATATATATTTTTTGATATTTGAAATTCAACTTAAGATAACCATTCCTGTCAGTAAAGTGAGTGACTGTCGAACTATCTGAAAACTATCAGTGCACTGTATACTTGAAATTCTTTTGTGAATGCCATTATTTTATGTTTTACAAGATATCACTGCTATAGTGTGTGATTTTTAGTGTGATCAAAACCCCCAGTCTCTAGTGTATTAATATGGTCATTTGTCAAGCGTAGGTCACTAGAGTGGAACCAGAAAGCAGTAGCACCTAAATGTGGGTGAAACAAGCTAGGCTACTAAGGAAGAAGAAGAATGGGGGTAAACCAAAGTGTTAAGAGAGAGTGAAACAGCAAACCCGGCCTGTACGACACTCCCGTTTTGCAAACGTAGGGTTGGTGTTATTCACTTGAAAGTACAGCTGAACTTGTCCTTGACACTAACACTTATGACTCAAACTTAAAACAATAAAATAATAAATAATGAACTCAAGCAGATACAGTAAATAACAATTTAAATATCAATATAATAATCAAAGAAAATTATTTAATAATAATTATAAAAGCAAACTAAGGCAATTAAAAAAATAAAACAATAGTTATAAAATCAAAACTTCAGGCATTTCCACTATATTTGTACATTTGGTAAATGCATTTTAAAACTCTACTCTGTGTTAACTTAAATACTAAGTTCCATTGACTAGGCATAATAATATAGATGATAAGATGAGATAATCTGCATGATAAGAGGACACACTCAGTGGCAATCAAAGTTACCTGCTGGAAAGGTTGTTACAAAATGAACCAACATCCCTCAAGTGGTTGTGATGGATGAGTCCATTTCATAGATTCCAAAAATAAGTCCATGCGCTACTGCCATGACTTCTCGGCTTCACTATAGTACAGAAAATTACAGTGGTGCAGTTGGCTAGCCATTGTACTTCTGTTCCCTAGATAGTTCAATTCTATTTCACAGTGAGCTTGGTGTTTTACAGAATGTTTTAATGCAACAACTCTGTGTTAATGTCTTTCAGCACATTAAAGAACTACTATGGGTTAAAATTCTTATATCTAAATGTGTCTTAAAATCTATAGAAAATAGGAACATTAAGTAATTCATTTATTTTTTTGCTAGTGGCTTAATGTCACACTAACACATCAAGGGTTGTTGGCAATGAAATGATGTGAAAGGGCTAGGATTGGGAAGGTAACAGCCATGGCTTGAATTAAGGTACAGGCCCAGCATTTGCCTGGTGTGAAAATGAGAAACCATTTCAGTGCTGCTGATTGAGCGATTAAAACGCACCATCTCCTGAATGCAAGCTCACAGGACCTTAACCGCACAGCTAACTCACTCAGTAATTAAAGTTGTTATGATTATTGCATCACTCAATAACTCATAAAACTTGTCCACTTCATCCTCATCAGCTCCTTTACACTGTGAATGCACTGAAACAATTCCAGTTCTTGTAACTGTCAAATCTACTTGCATAATTAATATTTAATTTATATGCCTAACAGAAATTATGTTATATGTCATGGTTTTTCTAATGAACAGTCCCACTCTGCACTCTGCTGTTAACAACACCTTGTAATCTCCTACTACTTACTCTTTAATATTCCCCTTACCCAAATACTGTCAATTCCTAACAGGTCTTGATGCATCTGCTTTGCTGATTCAGCCAGTGTTCTTTCTTCCATATTGACAGTACCCCATTGAATTTCATTCTGTTCAACGGGTTGATTCCTAGGAGTATTTGGCCTGCCAGATGAAAATGAAATTATCACTTCCATAGGTCAAAGGCTTGCAGAGTAAATTTTCATGAAACAGCGTGCTAGCCTTACTTACACACTGTACCCATGAGAATTTTTTTAACATTAATAGTTTAGGGACCACTGATAAATTGGGTACCTTGTAGGGCCATGACCCAGAATATACTCAAGTTGCCAACTTCTATTCCATAGTAACATGTATTCTAACTCTCAGGACCCCTTACTGGGCAAGTTACCTATTGTCTGTAGTTCACAAACTAGGAGTGACTACAGGAACTCAGTCTATGAAATACATCTTGTCCTAAAATCTAGTGATGCCTCTCTTTTCATAATCAGCCTCTATTCAGTCAAGAAATATTCTTAAAATAAATTATTTACTGCTTTCTTTGATGCTGTCTTGGTATACATTGATTATTATTGCTACCAGTATGTAAAATGGAGCACCTTTTCCTGTCTGAATAGTGTTCAGATTTGTATTGACCTGGATGTAGTGAACTTAATAGATGTATTTACTGTCTCCAATACATACACAAAAATAGTTAAGAATTTTGGTCTTACCTGAAAATTGAATGGTGGTGCATCATTCTCGGTGTCGACATTGACTTGACGACCTCTCAGCTCCATCTCAACTATTGGATTATTTGGCCGATTTTTATGGCTCACACCTTTGTGACTGCAAGCAATAATTATACAAGTAATTGAAACCTTTCGAGTTAAAAATGTTCCAGTACAGTTGGTATGTCTGATAGTACCTTGAAAGGACCCCTTTCCTGGCTTACATAAGAAGATGCTATTTGTTTTACGTCGCACCGACACACATAGGTCTTATGGCGATGATGGGACAGGAAATGCCTAGGAATGGGAAGGAAGTGTCTGTGGCCTTAATTAAAGTACAGCCCCAGCGTTTGCCTGGTGTGAAAATGGGAAACCATGGAAAACCATCTTCAGGGCTGCCGACAGTGGGGTTCGAACCCACTATCTCCCGAATACTGGATACTGGCCGCACTTAAGCGACTGCAGCTATCGAGCTCGGTCATAAGAAGATGGTCAATGGTTTGGACAGCAGAAGAGGACATTATTAGCAGACAAAGCGGAAGAACTATCTTCACCTAGCAGCATCTGTACATCAGTGATATAGCTGTGAAAGATGTCTGTACTAAAGAGACCAATGGCTGTGGGTGGATTAGCTTCTCTAGGAGGGTCCACTCAATGTAGGAAATAACACTGGAATCCACAAAGCAGCGTTTGTTCTCCAGACTAGGGGCAGCTGCAAATGCTTACAACCTGACTTTTCACACTTTTTTTACTTTCATATCATTGTCTGCTGTCCATCTCACAAATTCAAAGAGGTATATTTTGCAGTTGCTCTCAATCCTGTAACTTATTTATCACTCTGTACAGTATAACATCATCTGCAAGAAGCCTTATCTGTGATTCTAGTTCTGTCATGCAGTTCTCTCTTAAGATGTACAAACAAGATATATAATTATTCATGAAGTATATTTTGGGCTTATTTGTGTAATTAATCGTAAACACACTCTACGCGTTTCAAAAGGAACCTTGCCTTTCTTCATCAGGAGACAACAGAGAAATGAAACCTTGGTACAGTTGGTGTGTCTGATAGTTCCTTGAAAGGACCCCTTTCCTGATGAAGAAAGGAAAGGTTCCTTTTGAAACGTGTAGAGTATGTTTATAATTAATTACACAGCATAAGCCCAAAACATACTTCACGAATAGTTCCACGGGCCGTAAAAGTCTAAATGATAAGATATATAATAATAATAAGTCCGACTCGTTGGCTGAATGGTCAGGATACTGGCCTTCGGATCAGAGGGTCCCAGGTTCGATTCCTGGCTGGGTTGGGGACTTTAATTGCTTCTGATTAATTCTTCTGGCTCAGGAACTGGGTATTTGTGTCCATCCTGACACTCTCCTCTTAATATTCACACAACACACTACACTACCAACCACCACAGAAACGCGCAATAGTGATTATGTCCCTCCATATAAAGTTGGCATCAGGAAGGGCATCTGGCCCTAAAATAGGGCCAAATTCACATGTGCGACGCAGTTTGCACCCGCGACCCCACAGGTATGGGAAAAGCAGTAGGAAAAGACGAATAATAATTATAAGAAAGACTCAATGCGTGGAAACAGTACTACTCTACGAAATCAGAAAATGATTGGGAAACCTACAAAACCCAACGTGCCCAAGCAGCTAGGGTGTTCAGAACTGGGAAGCATAAATACGAAAAATCTCTCATTGAAAAGATAGAACAAAACTTCAGGAAGAATGAAAGCAGAGAGTACTACAGAGCCTTCAAACCCAAACTCGCTGGCAATAAACCACCATCTCTATGCTTTGAGCGAAAGGACGGCACACTGGCAATGGCAAATGAAGAAAATTGCAGCATTCTGGCAGACTACTTCAAGAATTTACTTAATTGTTCTAAACCGCAAAGCCCCATTGAGACCAAGGAGCTCTTACTCAGGTACCCAGATTCCAGACCACCCGACAGAGATGAAATCAAGCGCCACATTGCCCATCTCAAAAATAACACAGCGCCAGGGGAAGACTCAGTAGTAGCAGAACTATGGAGATATGCCCCAGAGGAATCACTTGATATCTTGCAAAAGCAGACAGAAGAAATTTGGAGCAAGGAGACCCTACCCAAAGATTGGAAAATAGCTTTGATCCATCCATTACACAAAAACGGCAGCATTAAGAACATCAACAACTACAGAGGAATATCTTTGCTACCCGTGACTTACAAAATTCTATCGCTGGCCATCCTGGAGCATTTGGAAGCACAAGTCAAACATCAAATAGGTGAATACCAAGGAGGGTTCAGAAAAATTCCCTCAACAGCCGAACAGATCCAAAATCTCAAAACGATCATCAGATATTGTACACTAAGGTCTAAGCAGTATGTGTCTGTCTTTGTGGACTTCAAGAAAGCGTACAACTCCATTGACCGGAAAGTCCTGCTAAACGTCTTAAATGAATTTGGAGTTGATTTGAAACTTTTGGCATTAATTAGAGCCACCCTGACCGATACAAAATCCAAGGTGAAGTTCCACGGATGTCTCTTGCATTCATTTGGCGTCAAAACAGGAGTCCGACAAGGTGATCTGCTATCCCCGATACTCTTCAACTGCGTTCTTGAAAGGATCATCAGAATCTCGTGGGTGAGATTACAGGAAACCAACTACAGTCCACTAAGAATAGGAATCAAATCCAAGGGGATCACAACAGACTACTTAGCATTTGCCGATGATATTGCCGTTCTCTCAAACAACGTAGAAACCGCTAGAGCTCAAGTTGAAATGTTAAAGCAAATTGCCGAACAAACTGGTCTGCAGATATCATTTGAGAAAACAGAAGTAATGACTAACATCAAAGAGGCCCCACCAAAACTCCATACAAAATACGGGGACATCACCCGAGTAGACAAATTCAAATATCTGGGTGAGATCATCATGAAAAATGGGCTGGACAAAGAAGCACTTCAGGAGCAAGTACACAAACTGGAAATAGCCTACCAAACATCCCGTACAATCTACAATAAAACACCAAAACACCAAAATATGTTATATGAAACAGTTCTGAAGCCAGTAGCTCTATATGCAGCTGAAACCCTGTCTCTAAATGCCAACAAAGGACTTTTTGAAGAACTGAAAAAAAAAGAGCGCAAAATTGTGAGAGGAATCTAGGGATCAAAGTACAGAAATGGTATCCATAAAAAGAGATCCAACGAGGAAGTCTACAGCAAAATAGAGAAAATTACTGACACAATCCGAAAAAGATGGGCACGATCTTATGGTCATCTGAAAAGAATGGACGGAAGAAAGTTAACTAAAGAGATCTTTCACATTTTTGATTCAAACCCTAAAACCATAATTCCCTGGTTTAGAAATACCAAGGAAGACCTGCAAATGCTACATATCTCAGCTGAAGATGCCCTTAACAGAGATTGCATCTGCAAGAAACTATTGATGAACGGGCTAAACTGAGACGAGCAACCGAAGAGAAGACACGGTGCCCCTTGGACAGAGGAGCATAAGCAGGCCCACTCACAAAGAATGAGGTAAATTTGGGTTCTAAAGAAGGCCAAGTTCAGTGTCAAATGCAACAAGACTTAATGTGGTCCTTGATGGCCCCAGCAAATTATATTATAATAATAATAATAATAATAATAATAATAATAATAATAATAATAATAATAATACCGGGAGGTACATCTCAACCCCGCATATTTAAAAGAAGCACCTCAAGGAACACTATCCATCAGACAAATATTGAAACAGCTAATGCATAAAGTTAAGGGGCTGCCCTGGCCGAGGTGGTAAAGGCATGCTCGGTTCGCCCGGAAGGACGTGGGTTCGAATCCCCGTCAGGAAGTCGTAAAATTTAAGAAGGGAGATTTCCACTTCCGGAGGTGCATATGGCCCTGAGGTTCACTCAGCCTACACCAAAAATGAGTACCAGGTTAATTCCTGGGGGCAAAGACGGCCGGGTGTAGAGCTAACCACTCTCCCCCACCATGTAACAAGGTTATGGATAGTGGAAGCCTTTACCTTCCACCCCTCCCAGGGCCTTCATGGCCTGTACGGAGAAGACTTTGCTTTTTTTTCATAAAGTTGGGACATTAATCAGAAGATGTCACTACTGAATAATTGAGTAATATGTTATTTCAAAGTTTCCTGAACTGACAGGATTTACTTGTTTTGGTTTTGGTGTACATCAAGAAGTTTGAACTTTTCTCCATAGATGCCTCTGCTATAAAAACTGAGGTCATGCACTCTGGTGCAAGGTGGAATAATTAATGATTTGAAGAAATTTGGTGGTTATAAGTTTTCACGACTGAGTTAAGCTTAATTTATTTTGGCACTTCAAGGTTTGCAACACTTCCTTCTCATCCCGCCAGTTTTTGAGTCTGGCCAATAACAAATTTTCTGTATTTATTTTTCAGCCAATCAGAGGCTTCTTGTAGCTTTTTATTCTGCCAATAAAAATGAGAGGGTGTGTCCGGATTTAGTCCAGAGCCTTCTCAAACCCTCCTCTCAGGTATAAAAGCTGCGGCTTTTTCAAGTTACCTTGTCTTATTGATCGTTGAAGTTCTTCGGCAGGCCCAGGTAATGGCCACCAGTTTTATATCTCTGTAGCTATCTCCGCAGACTTATCTGAGGGGAAGGTTCTAATTTCTAACTATGTAACCATCCATTTCCTAAGAATGTAAATTACTTCTTCTCATGTAAAATTTCATAAAGACTTAAACTGTAAATCCGGGATAGAGAGTGCGTTACCCTTTCGAGTTCCCCTTCAATTTTTTTTTTTTTTTTTTGCTAGTTGCTTTACGTCGCACCGACATAGATAGGTCTTATGGCGACGATGGGACAGGAAAGGGCTAGGAGTGGGAAGGAAGCGGCCGTGGCCTTAATTAAGGTACAGCCCCAGTTTTTGCCTGGTGTGAAAATGGGAAACCACGGAAAACCATTTTCAGGACTGCCGACAGTGGGGTTCAAACTTACTATCTCCCGAATACTGGATACCGGCCGCACTTAAGCGACTGCAGCTATCGAGCTCGGTCCCCTTCAATTTATCTTGAGGTGACTATGATTTTGTATTTGTTTCTATTTCTGTAAAGCATTAACTAACCTTTCTGTCTAGTCACCTCAGTAGCTTGGGATTAGCCCAAATAGGGTTTTATTCTTGGTTTTCGAGGAGCGCAAGTGTACGCCTCCATACATTTTGAGTTTGGGCCAGTAATGTTAACCTGTTCTTCTTTTTCATGAAGGCCCAGTAGTATGGGTACTAGATACCCCTGTATTAACTAAATTGTAAGTGGTAGGTTGTGCCTAGAAAGGCCAGAGATTATAAGATTTTTGTGAAGTTGTCTTGTGTAGGCTGTAAGAAATTGGGAGTCAGTCTCCTTTGTTGAATTCGGAGAGCACGTAAACTCTTTTCTGATTTTAGTGTAATATTGAGTGATGCCTTTGGAAGGCCATAAATTGTATGGGTTGGAGCAATGTGCTTTGGAATTTTGCGTCTAATTAAACGCTACTTTGGCGACATTGTAAACTTATAAATTTGGGGCTTGAAGCCCAAAAATGTTAAATTCTCTATTGTGGGTTTTTTAAATTCTGGTATCAAATTTTTCATTGTACCTGATACATTGGTTTCTCTTCACTAAGTGAAGAATGTTGTTAAGTTTGAGATCTGAAAAGAAATATAACCTTTATTTAAAATTATAAATTAATTTTTGATGTCGTAGTTAGACCCATTCAGGCCCACACCTCCTCTCACCTCTCTGCGTTCCACAGATAACCCCAGAACGAGTGGTAGCAGAGCGTGGTTGAATGGGTCTAGATAAAGGCCCTTTTGATGGCTTAACGTAGGATCCGCTCCGAACTCTAAGGATTTTCGTGGTTGCTGGGAATTTTCCAAATTAATAATTTTTCCTGTCAACATGTCTTGTCCTCGCGAAGTCCTTGCTTCCGGGTACTTGTGCAAGGAGGAATTGATTTATGAGCTTCTCATTAGACAGTTCCAATCTGGAGGCACGGTTGTGGCAGATATTGCCAAACTTAAAGAGTCATTAGAACTACCTATTTGTATCCCAGTTTTTGGGGAAAAAGAAATTGATGGGGCTCTGTCCACTGTCACAGACAATACCACTGAGCTAGCATCTGTAGTTAGTTTCTTTGAAGTGAGTGATCCATCTGCTAACCAACTTAAGAGAGTACAGGCTAGACTGTTTCATTTCTATAATAGGGCTAGGGACCTATTGTCTCTAAAGTTGAAGGAAGATCATGCTAATGAGGCTAGCAATTTGGTTGAACATCTCCCAGATATGTCTAATAGAGTTAGTCACTTATTGTCTGGGGCAGTGGCTCCCAAAACCGACCAAGTCCCTTTGATAAACTTGGCTACTGAGGAGGATCCTAGTAAATCTATTGAAAGTAGGAAATCTGTGGCAACTCAACAAACATCTGCCCCATTGCAAACTGAGTCTGGTCATCCAAGACAAATTCCATCTTTCTTTTTGATAATCTGCATTTGAAACTTCTCAACCTCCTATGCCATCACCTATCATATCACCTGGTTTCAGTAGTTTGCCTCATCCATTGGCTGAGTTGCTTAAGGGAAATTCTAAATTTTCTGTAAACTCAACTAATGAGGTCATTTCCTTCCTAAGGTTCTTAGTAGAATTTCAAGATCATGCGCTAGTGTTTTCCTTCTCTCATTCTCAAATACTTCATATTATGTACCCTTATTCTGTAGGTGTCCTATCAGACAAAATAGTCAAAGCCATAGCTGATCAATCATCTATTGAAGACTTCCATGTCCACCTCCTGCAAACTTTGTTCCGGCTAGAGCAATGTCATCATTAATACAAAAGTTCTATTTTAGAGTACAGCGATTGGATGAAAATCTTGCAGACTTTATCCAAGATATTAAATTTTACACCAGGGTGTTTGCTCTTCATTACTCTGAAGACCAAATAGTGCAAATGATTGTTGAAGGAATCTCTCTGTCCTATAGGTCTTATCTATGTTTTGCATCCTGACCTCAAACTTTCTCAGAATTAGAGGCTATGGCTATGTCAGCCGAAGGAGTATGGTACGCCGACACCTTGCAAGTTGCTAAGGAGCCCCCTCCGTCTTCTACCAGTTCTCGGCCTCCACCTCACTGAACTTTCTCCACCCGCAATTGTTATGCTTGTGGTTCAACTGAACATTGCAATAAATGCCCATTGATAAAATCGAGTGGGACTAAGAACGGAGCAGGTTCATCTCAAGGTTGCTTTAAATGTGGCTCTTTTACTCACCTTGCCAAGAATTGCATTATTTATTTATTTATTTATTTATTTATTTATTTATTTATTTATTTATTTATTTATTTATTTATTTATTTATTTATTTATTTAATTATTAGATACAGCCTATAGAGGGCCATTTTACACTACTAATAATAATAATAAGTTTAAATGAGTATAAAAGATAACAAAGGTATAAACAACAATATTAAGTAGCAACAATAATTAACAATTTTAACAGTAACAATGTAACAACAATGACAACGGTAACTGGCATGTGTCGGTTTCAGAAATTAGGAAGAAGAAAGGTCAAGGGTTGGAGGGATGGAAGAAAGTGAAAACCTGGAGAGGACTTCAAAGGAATCTTTTAATTTTTTTGTTTGAAGGATGCGAAAGGTGTGAATATGTCGATATCGGGTAGTGAATTACCAAGAGTAGGGAGACGGTGGAAGATAGAGCGTTGTTGTAAGGTTAGGCGCGGATGGGACACATGATGGGTGCGCCGGTTGCGTGTAGGGCGGGGAGGAACGTGTATAGGGAAGTACGCTGGAAGTAATATCAATAGCACACTCTCCTGCTCAACTTCTGGTGCTACCTCTGCTAACCCTGATAATAGGAAATGACTAGTGTCATTGGCTGAGTCAGCATGTTCACTTTCCCGAGGCTCAGCCCCTGTTAAACCCAGTAAAGGTTCTGTTAAGTATGAAGTTTCTTCTAATTTATCATTTGAAGGCCCCAGAGAATGCCTCAGAATTGCGGCAGAGACCCCTGCATTTGTGCTATTCCTTAGAATTGAAGTTAACAACGAACCCGTCACTGCTCTATTAGATTCAGGGAGTGTGAGTTCTATTATTTTGGAACAATGGTATTTTAAATTAAAAACTGCTTGTAAATGTCCAGAATATAGTTCCTCTGCTGTTAAATGTGTTTCAGCTAACTCCTCTCCATTAGAAATTTTAGGTTTCATTTGGGCTAAAATTCGTATTTCAAAATTTACCTGGAAAGTGAAATTGTTGGTCGCTAAACAATTGTCTTGCCCTGTAATATTGGGGGCCGATTTCATGTCTTCTACTGGTCTTGTGCTTGACATTCAGAGCAAGTCGTGCACCTTCAAATTTGCTAGTAATTGTAACATTCCCCTGTTAAAATGTAACTCTGTGTCATGTTCATCTGTTTTGCCTACCCAGGGTGAGATGTTAGATCTTAGACATCTACTTGAGAAGCAGGCTGAAAGTATTCGAAAGTTGTGTCAGTCCTTTTCTGATGTATTTTCTGATACTCTTGGTGTTACTTACCTTATCAAATATAAGATCAAGTTAATAGATTCTATCCCAGTTAGGTTTCCACCTTATAGACTGTACCCTCCTAAAATGAAGGCTCTTAAGGAAATCCATTGAGCAGATGTTAAAGGATGGTATCATTCGACCTTCTAAGTCGGCGTATTCATCGCCCATTTTTCTTGTGCCTAAACCGCAAGGTGGCTTCAGGCCTGTGATTAATTAAAGGGCTTTGAACCATAAGGTGGTGTTACAATCTGTGCCCCTTCCTGATCTTCACTCTTGTTTTTCATGGTTTTGAAAAGCCAAGTTCTTTACCATCCTTGATCTTAATCAGGCATACAACCAGATCCCTCTAGCAGAAGAATCAAAACATCTTACGGCTTTTGCTATGGATTGGAATATGTATGAATACAACCACATGCCTTTCGGGCTCCCCACTGGTGCAGCTGTTCTTACTAGACTTCTAGATAGAGTCTTCTCAGACATCAAATTTGAATATCTGTATCATTACCTTGATGATGTCGCATACCGAGCTCGATAGCTGCAGTCACTTAAGTGCGGCCAGTATCCAGTATTCGGGAGATAGTAGGTTCAAACCCCACTGTCGGCAGCCCTGAAAATGGTTTTCCGTGGTTTTCCATTTTCACACCAGGAAAATGCTGGGGCTGTACCTTAATTAAGGCCATGGCCGTTTCCTTCCCACTCCTAGCCCTTTCCTGTCCCATCGTCGCCGTAAGACCTATCTGTGTCGGTGCGACGTAAAGCAACTAGCAAAAAAAAAAAAAATAATAATGTTTTACCTAAGGAATTAAAATTATCAAACCTTTATTTCAATTGAATTATGCATATTATTTTTTCATAATGGTACTTCTGTAGGCCTACTCTATGCAGAATTTTACGAAAATTGGCCCGCGAACATGACAAAGGTTTCCAATATGGCCCTCGAGCCCTTACAAATTGGAAACCCCTGATTTAGATCACCTAAAAGAAGTACTCAATCGCCTTCGTAAGGCTGGGTTGACTGTGAATTATCTAAGGTACCTTTTGCTAAACCTTCCATGTCGTTCTTAGGACATATTGTGTCGCCCGATGGTGTTTCCAGAACACAGGCTATCTGTGATTTCAAACCACCTAAGGACATCAAAGGCATTGCCAGGTTTATAGGCATGGTGAATTTCTTCAGGAAATTTATTCCTAACTTTGCTAACAGAACGGTGCCCCTGAACTTGTTGCAGAGGAAAGGCATCAAATTTGAATGGGGACCGTTTCAACAAGCAGCTTTTGAAGATCTGAAATTAGCTCTTTGTAACGTCCCTGTATTAGCCATGCCAGATTTCTCTAAGAAATTCATTGTCTAAACAGACGCCTCATCATCAGCTGTTGCCGCTGTCCTTCTTCAAGAAACCAAACTTGGAAGGTGACCCATCGCCTATGCTTCTAGGACCTTATCGGGTCAAGAAGCCAAATATGATCATCGTACTGGACGTATCACCCATTGGGCTAGCAGGATTTCGGCTTTCCAATTTGATGTGAGGCATATTAGAGGTTCAAAAAATGTAGTTGTGGATTGATTAAGCCGCATGTTTTCACATGAAGTGGAGACCAAAGAACAGGAAGATAGTTCTTCTCTTCCCACGCCCTTACCTTTGGGTATTAATGCTATCCTGACTGATGCCCCTATGTTATTTCAGGATATTCAGAAATATCAACATAAAGATCCAGTGCTGGGTCATATAATGGAAACCCTTTCTTCTGGGGAACATGTCGTCTCTTATGTATTGAGGAACGGGGTTTTGTGTTGCCCTTTGGGGCACGATCAAAAGATTAAAGTAATGGTTCCAGCTGTGCGTGTGCCTATGATCTTCAAATACTACCATGAGACCCCATTAGGGGGGCATTTAGGCATCTTCAAAACTCAGAAAAGATCCGATAGATGTTCATTTGGAAGGGTATGGACGGTGAAATTAGAGAAATGGTGAAAGCTTGTAAATCTTGCTTACTTAGTAACCCCACCTTGTCTACTAAACTAGGGCTTCTGTCATCACATCAGGCATCGCGCCCCATGGAATGCCTATATATAGACTATGTCGGACCTTTCCCACAATCAAAGGGGAACGGAAATAAATTTATTCTGGTGTGTGTAGACGGTTTCGCGAGATTTTCTTGGTTATTTCCGCCTAAGCTGGCTACTGCTCAGTCCACCATTTCTTGTCTGAATACTGTATTTGCTTCTTTTGGTCCTTGTCAATACATAGTTCTGATAATGCTAAGGCGTTCTCATCTAACTTATTCTGAAAATTCGTGAAATTCAAAGAACTTTTTTTCTTTTTCTCAAAGTTCTACTGTGTCACCCCAGGGAAGGATCTTTGTTGGGGGGGGGTCTGTACTGGGAGGTACACCTCAATCCCGCACATTTAAAAGAAGTGCCTTAAGGAACGCTATCTATCAGAAGACTTCAAAACTAGTTTTCCTAATTATTTTTCTAAAAATGGACCTTCAGCAAGAAATTTCTGATCAATAAAATTCCAACAATTTTTTTCTTTCTTTTTCTTAAAGTTCTACTATGTCACCCCAGGAAAGGACCTTTGTTGGGTGGGTGGGGTCTGTACTGGGAGGTACACCTCAACCCCGCACATTTAAAAGAAGTGCCTGAAGGAACGCTATCTATCAGACAAATATTGAACCAAATAACTGAGTAATATGTTATTTTGAAGTTTCCTAAACTGACTGGATTTATTTGTTTTGGTTTTGGTTTACATCAAGAAGTTTCTTATGAAAAGGTTAGAGAAAGATATGATCGTAGATAAAACTGTGCTCCCAGATTCCACGGGCGTGTATCATTTTAGATTTTCTAACTCCTGTCACCTTATTGGTCAGTAACCCAGCCACAGAGAGGATATTTAGGGTTCACCTGTCTCAGGTGAAGCCAGTATAAATTCATTGGGGTATTACTTTAGGCACTAAATCTTGGCAGGAGTCGAAGGTTATCTTTCTTTTAAGAAGAGTAGTAGTACTTAAAATTAATTAGATGGTAATATGGAGGCCTTCTGCCACTATTATGATAAGTTATGTATTGTAATTACTGTTGTACAACCTTCCCCTCCGAGAAAATTCCCATTTTCCATTACCTGGTGGCCATTACCTAGCCCCCATCTACCTAAATCCATGCACTACTGACACACACTCACCATCAAAGCCGCCCGCCCTTCTACATCCTGCAAAAATAAATATAATACTCTCAAGCTCCAGCAAAACAATCTCTGTCGCCAAGATACTTATTGTTTCAGTGCCCTCTCAGCCATCGGTGGCCATGTCTCAACATCTGGCGAGCGATACCGGAGTGGGGAATGGGCCCACTCCACTCTAGTTATGTCTCCTTCTGAGCAGCGCGCCGGGCTCCATCTTTCCGGTAAGGGCTGAGGTGTGGTAACTTTACCGCCAACCCATCAGGGGACTGTACTTCCACATCTGATCTGTGGCGACTATCACCATGACTACCCCTCTCATAGTAGCGGGAGAGGTGTATCTGAGAGTACTTGGGAAGTCCGGGGGACCTCGCCCGGGTAACAGCTGCGGCGGCCAGTCTTGCCGTCGAACTTAACCGGCATGTCCTAGACTTCTACGATGGCCAGAAGACTTCAAACTAGTTTTCCTAATTATTTTTCTAAAAATTGACCTTCAGCAAGAAATTTCTGATCCGTGAAATTCCAACAATTTTTTTTTTTCCTTTTTCTCAATGTTCTACCGTGTCACCCCAGAGAAGGATCTTTTAAAAAAAGTGCCTTAAGGAACGCTATCTATCAGACAAATATTGAACCAGCTAATGTATAAAGTTGGAACATTAATCAGAAGGTGTCACTACTAAATAACTGAGTAATATGTTATTTCGAAGTTTCCTAAACTAACTGGATTTATTTGTTTTGGTTTTGGTTTACATCAAGAAGTTTAAACTTTTCTCCATAGATGTCTCTACTATAAAAAATGAGGTCATGCACTCTGGTGCAAGGTGGTTAATTAATGATTTGAAGAAGTTTTGTGGTTATAAGTTTTCACGACTGAATTAATTTTCATTTATTTTGGCTCTTCAAGGTTTTTGAGTCTGGCCAATTACAAATATTCTGTATTTATTTTTCAGCCAATCAGAGGCTTCTTGTAGCTTTTTATTCTGCCAATAAAAATGAGAGGGTGTGTCCTGATTTAGTCCAGAACCTTCTCGAACCTTCCTCTCGAGTATATAAACTGCGGCTTTTTCAAACTACCTTGTCTTATTGATCGTCGAAGTTCTGAGTGTGTGTGTTAAGACAGGAGGTGGGATGCCTCATTCTTCGGCAAGCAGAACATCAGCCCAGATAATGGCCACCAGTTTTATATCTCTGTAGCTATCTCCGCAGACTTACCCGAGGGGAAGGTTCTAATTTCTAACTATGTAACCATCCGTTTCCTAAGAATGAAAACTAATTCTTCTCATGTAAAATTTCATAAAGACTTCAACTGTAAATCGGGGATAGAGAGTGCGTTACCCTTTCGAGTTCCCCTTCAATTTATCTTGAGGTGACTATGATTTTGTAACTGTTTCTCTTTCTGTAAAGCATTAATTAACTTTTCTTTCTAGTCACGTCAGTAGCTAGGGATTGGCCTCTGTATTATCGGGCTGCGGCCCAAGTAGGGTTTTATTCTTGGTGTTCTAGGAGCGCAAGTGTACGCCTCCATACATTTTGAGTTTGGGCCAGTAATGTTAACCTGTTCTTCTTTTTCACGAAGGCCCAGTAGTATGGGTACTAGATACCCCTGTATTAACTAAATTGTAAGTGGTATGTTGTGCCTAGAGAGGCCACAGATTATAATATTTTTGTAAAGTTGCCTTGCGTAGGCTGTAAGAAATTGGGAGCCAGTCTCCTTTGTTGAATTCGGAGAGCATGTAAACTCTTTTCTGATTTTAGTGTAATATTGAGTGGTGCCTTTGGAATGCCATAAATTATATCGGTTGGAGCAATGTGCTCTGGAATTTTGCGTCTAATTAAACGCTACTTTGGCGACATTGTAAACTTCTAAATTTGGGGCTTGAAGCCCAAAACTCTTAAATTCCCTATTCTGGGTTTTTTAAATTCTGGTATCAGAATTGTCATTGTACCCGATACATTGGTTTCTCTTCACTAAGTGAAGAATGTTGTTAAGTTTGAGATCTGAAAAGAAATATAACTTTTATTTAAAGTTTTAAATTAATTTTTGATGTCGTAATTAGACCCATTCAAGCCCACACCTTCTTTCACCTTTCTGCATTCCACGGATAACCCCAGAATAATAATAATAATAATAATGATGATGATGATGATGATGATGATGATGATGATGATGATAATAATAAATAATGAAGAAACAAATGACAGCACTATGACTGCACTCTTGTGCAGGCCAGTAAATGTCTATAATCGTAAACATACATTATCTTAATGCACAAGCTGGTTATTTCATATTCTGGTACAAGAAGACAATACAGGAACATAATAATAATAATAATAATAATAATAATAATAATAATAATAATAATAATAATAATAATAATAATAATAATAATAATAATAATAATAATAATAATGTAATATTATAATTTATATATTTATTATATTTATATTATAATTTATATTTTATTATTATTTATATTTTTATATTATTATTATTATTATTATTATTATTATTATTATTATTATTATTATTATTATTATTATTATTATTATTATTATTATTATTATTATTATTATTATTATTATTATGGATATTTTAAAAGATTGTTCTGAAATGACACACAGTCAGTATCTACTTAAGGATTTACATTACTAATCTATCTTGTACCCTGTATTAACAAAACAGATTTGTTGCATTTTTTTAAAATTTTCATAATTACTTATGTTTTTTTCCTTTTGCATACAGAATCTGGTTCACTATGTATTTGGCCCAGGCTCAGCAGTATGTTGCCTGGCCATTGGCACAACAAATCCCTTGTTTCTGCTATGCAGTAATCTCGAATGTTGTTAAACAGATATTTATTCCTTTCTGCAGTCGTGCCTTTTACTGTACTTCCAAAAGTCCAGTCACAAAATAATTTTGTATGACCCACTGGCAGAAAAGAAATACAGTAGTGATTTCTTCATTTAAAGCTGACACAACTCTCCACATGATAATGTTATTTTTATTTTGTGCGACACACTTGTCAGCATGAAGAAACAAATCACAGCACTATGACTTCGCTCCTGTGCAGGCCAGCAAATGTCTATAATCGTAAACACACATTATTTTGATGCACAAGCTGGTTATTTTATATTCTGGTACAAGAAGACAGTACAGGAACTTCATTTAAAAACCATACCTTAAGTTGCCAATGTTAAATTCCCATTGTGACTTAAGGTATAGTTTTAGACTGCACAACTTGTTTCCAGGGTTATTTTGAAGATTTTTCCGTATAGTCATGTCATTGTCATCCTTTCATCATGTAGGTCAAGGATCAGGCTAACAGATAGTGTTCAGATCAAAAAATCAATATTTCTCACTCTTCCCACCATTTTTCTTCGTAGCATAAAAATTTGTCATGCGACTTAAGGCATGGTTTCCTGGAGAGCGTCATAATTAGAATGAAATGGATGCCACCACAGCGATCCTAAAAAAAATTGCAGACCAATCAATTTGTTTGATCATCAACTATCACAGATAATGTTTAACTTTTGATGATTTTCCCAAGTTAAAATTTTAATTGTTAGTCAAATATTCATGAAGCAAAGCCTAGAATTTCCAAAGCTTGTTAACAAGTGGTTCTTTGATGAATGCTAAGCAGGATACAAGTATTGTCTGCAATTATGTTTGTAGAGCAAATGCTATAATGTATTGTTTGTTAGGTCATCAGCCAAGAGGCTGTTTGGATCCTCAAATACCACCAAAAAAGCACCATCAAAGGTAATGCAGTTTTAAGTAAACCACAAAAACTGATGCCCCCACCAAAATGAGGCATGCCAGGCAAGATGAGGAATGAGGTAGTTTGTCATTGCTTTCCTCACTGGGTCAGAGAGTGCTATTGCAGCATAACTGACCCTATAACACCTTTCAGAACAATCAGACACACGGTTCGTGCTCTGATTGTTATTACTCAGCACTACCCCTACCCCAGAAGCTTCTGTATTGTCACAGCCATGGATGAGACTGGGAATTCAGTGGAAGTTACATTTTACTCTGGCCTGTGGCAAGGAACAGATGAAAAAGTACCTCATCCACCAAGAAATGGCAGTAGGCAGCTATAATGTATATTGCTGGTAAAAACAAAATACTTTTAACAACAAAATAAGGTATCAAATGAATATAAAGTAACTTAAAACTAATCCTAATTTGCATCAATGTTTTGAATATTTACATTGAAACAATAATCCTATTGAGCTACAAATTATATTTAATTAGTTTTTGTCTAGTTCATGGAATATTCAAATAAGCAACATTAATATTTTTACTGATTATGTTCATTTTCACAAAGTGTAGAACTATTGATTTCAGATACTTCATGTATGCCCAGCCCTTGTCCTAATTCTGATAGGGTCAGGTATGAAGTGAGATGAAGCTTCGTAGCAAGTTTTTACAACCAGATGCCCTCCCTGTCATCAACCTTATCAGAGGAGAATGAGATGAAATGAATGACTTGGTATATGATGAGTCATAATCATTATAAAAAAAGAAAGCCATTGTAAACAGTGCTGATGGTTTGATATACTTATTAAACAGACGGATTGCCATCAACAGCATCAGATGCCCTCACACCATGGAGAGCTTTGGAACTGAATCCAGGCTTTTGGCACACCATCTAGTTTTTAGAAATTGTATCCCACCATCTGGCCTGTCTGCTGGCCAACATTCTGATGGATAATTTTTTTTTTTTTTTTTTTTTTTTACTAACGGGACTCAAACTGGCTAACCATAGTGTCAGACCATATAGACTTAATACCTTGATGATCATGGCTACCAGGTGGGCATTTCAGATACTTCATAATTATTGAAATATTTATAGACATAATAGTCTTTTGGATTTATATTTATGTTTGACTCATTTCATACAGTATAAACTCAAAAGACAATTATGTTCAAATTTCCAGGCTCTGAAAGAATAGATCAAAACAAAATATTTGTACTTACAGGTTGTGATCATTTTGTTTGTTAAAGCTGCTTGGTTTGTTTGTTGGGCTTGGGGACTTTGGAAAGTTGAAGCTGTTATCGATAGGTTGTCCTCTCTTGTATGGAGCAGGTCCATGGATGCTGCTTTGTCTCCTTTCACTCTGTGTGGCTTGGCTGTTTACTGCATTGTAGTTGTTGCATCCAGTGTAGTTATTATTTGTCTGAAGCAAAGGAGGGTCCAAGCCTGTGGGTCCAAGGTAATGGCACAATAGCTTTGCAAATTGAATATCACACTTAAGATTAATGGGTTCCCGGGAAAGTCTGTTCCCTCTTGAATAATAGACTGTTGGTGCCACAAATGTCTGCTGCTAGTTCATTACTGTTTATCACCTGTGGTAACTCATTTTGAGAAGTTTGGAGACATTATTTATCCTCATATTTATATTAAAACACTTACAATAGCCCTGGTCGCCCTTCATGGCCCTTCCCTTTCTTTTGCCGACACCTTCTTTCTCAAAGTGTCAGACCTCTTCCATTTTCCTTCTGATTAGTGTAGATAGAGGATGGTTGCCTAGTTGTACTTCCTCTCAAAACAATAATCACCACCACTACAACAGTGAATTCATCCCTTTACACAGGGGTGGCATCAAGAAGGGCATCCTACCATAAAAATAGAGTTAAGTCCAGAGGTGTGACACAGTTCATATCTACGACCCCAACTGGCATGAGAGAAAAGTGCTGGAAGAAGAGGAGGAGGAGGAGGAGGAGGAGGAGGAGGAGGAGGAGGAGAAGAAGAAGAAGAAGAAGAAGAAGAAGAAGAAGAAGAAGAAGAAGAAGAAGACCTATGAACACTGCATTAATTTTACTGCACGTTCATTTGATTTTTCTGTACCTTGATGAATAAATAACTCTGCCCATGATATTGTTCAAGCACTTATTAAAGGAGTTAAATTTTCAAGGGTGATTTGCTTGTTTCTTGTATTATACAGAATGGGAGTGCACTTGACAGATACACACAGCTTTGGCAGTGTCTTTAGGCAGTTTTGTCCCACTGTATCTTCATCTGAGAGTATGTGATCAAACACTATTCAAAGAAAATGACACTGCAAGAGTCTGGCCAGAAAGTTACCTGTGATCAAGAAATCATACCTGATCTGAGAGAAGAAGAATAGTGTTCAAATTTCTGACTACCAAGTTTGCTAATAGTTACTTTTTGAATGCATTCTGAAATGAAAGTATCACAGTAGAGGAATAATACTGACTGCTCATTACGCCTATCTGAGATATTTTCTCTTAACTCTGTAAGAAACACTTGTACAGAAAGGGAAGCATGCGATTGTGGAATTTGGATGCTAATTAGTGAGGTCCTGTAACCACTTGCAATGGCAGGTGTTGATATACAATCTGAAGTTCATTACATTACTCACAAGTGTTTCCAACCGACTGACCGACCCACCCACCATCCCACCCACCCACCCACCCACCCTGATCTTCATTTAGGGCAGTCGCCCAGGTGGCAGATTCCCTATCTGTTGTTTTCCTAGCCTTTTCTTAAATGATTTCAATGACATTGGAAATTTATTGAACATCTCCCTTGGTAAGTTATTCCAATCCCTAACTCCCCTTCCTATAAATGAATATTTGTCCCAATTTGTCCTCTTGATATCTTCATATTGTAATCTTTCCTACTTTTAAAGATGCCACTCAAACTTATTTGTCTACTAATGTCATTCCACGCCATTTCTCCGCTGACAGCTTGGAACATACCACTTAGTCAAGCAGCTTGTCTTCTTTCTCTCATTCTCCCAGTTCTTCCCAGCCCAAACTTTGCAACATTTTTGTAACCATAATAGATGAAGATATTTCTCTGTTAAATAATAATAATAATAATAATAATAATAATAATAATAATAATAATAATAATAATAATAATAATAATAATAATAATAATAATAATAATAATAATAATAATAATAATAATATATTTTATTAATGGTAAAACCATCTGTAAGTGACAATTAGCATTGAGAACATGCAACTGCTATTGTTGAATAAATATATACAAGCACATACACTGTCTGGAACTACAAGTTATAATTTGTTTAATACTAACCCTCATAAATTGATGTGCTGAATAATTGAATGCAACAAAAAAGGTCTTAAATTAGATTTTGAAGATTATTCTGATGATGGATTTTTAGACAGTAGGAAAGAGAGTGGAAATGATGATGGAGAGTATGCTAAACGAAAACCAGTCCACTTTCAGACCGTACAGTAGATGGGCCATCAGAACTGAATGTATCAAGTAATTGAAAAATGCTATGAGAGGAATAGACAGTTACACTTATATATCTTAGATTTAGAGAACATATGTGACAGAATACTGAAGGAAAATATGTCGATTATACTGGAGGATTGTGGGATCAGGGGTAAGCATTTACAAGCAATTAAAAGCATTTGCAGTGACAGTCAGACCACAGTGAGAATTGATGGCAGAATGAGTTCTTGTTGCAAAGAAGGCACATGGGTTAAACAAGTCCATAATCTTTCACTCTTATTGTTCATTGTTTACATCTGCCCTGACAAAAATGTGTCATGCCCTGAGTCACTGTGTACTCAGAGGAATGTTTTAAGATGGGGGAGGGAGAGAGAATACCCAAAGAGGAAGTGAAGCAACAGTCTGATCACTAGCAGCACTTAAACATATTTGGAGACAAGGTTGCTGGCTGGTTAGGGACTGGGTGGAAGTGGGAGATGTCAGGAAGCAAGAGAACTGCATAGCGAGTCAAAATGAAATTGGGAGTCATTATTGCCACAACTGACTTCCAGGGATCACAGGGATCATTAACTGAAGTGAATAAAATGGCAGGGAGGGATTCACTGGGTGGAAATGTGGTTTGCAGTTAGCCTATGCTGACGACTTCTGAATGGTAGACTGTGCTAAAATTTTGAAATGTAATATCTTAAATTTTGAAAAGAAATGCAGCAAATATTATATGAAAATGAGCATTTCTAAGACTGAAGTTATGTCAGTTAAAAAGAAACCTAAGAGAATTGAACGTCATGCAGGGAATATAAAACTGGAACAGGTGGACACTACATTTCCAGCAGTTGCATCCCTCCTTGCCATATATAAGATTTGAAACAGACAGCTTGCAAGACACTGAGGTTGACATTGAAAAGAAAAGGTGCTATGAATCTTGCCTAAATTATAAAAAAAAAAGAAAAAGTAATATTTTGGAAGTCATAGGACTGTTGTTTCAATGTTGGGGGGAAAATTCCAAATTTATCTATTAATTTTTTCAGATGTTTTGTGGGTATTTCATCCATAATGCAAGAAGTAGCTCTAAGTGTGTTAAGAGACTCTACACATTGCACAATATCACTGGAATTTTAAATAAAGCACATTCTATGCAAGAATTTCTTTGGATTTCTTATTTTTAATTAAGCAGAATTTATTGTATGACTGCATACCATTAAACTAATTATTGGGATGTTCCTCATGGTAACCTTTGCTTAAGGGCAGCTATCCCTTGAGGATTTTGCTCCCCCCCCCCCTTCTCTCTCTCTCTCTCTCTCTAGAGGTTTGAAAAATTTCAAAATCTTTTCATTTACCTGTAAAAATTTAGATTAATTCCAAGCAAGAATATGAAGACAATTATGCAGCATTTGAAATTTGAAAAATAAGAGGAATTATTTTTACCTGTATGAAGTGGGTAATAGGATATCAATCATATTTCTATAGTGAGTTCTGAGAAGTGTTAAGATGTAACACATTAATGGTTATCAAAAGAACATTAGTGAATCAGGATTCTGAAGTAACAATGCAATCAATGTCTCACTCTAAAGCCTACATGTTATATTTGACAGTCTGGTTTGAGACAAGCATAGACTAGACAAAGATTGTTGACAAAGAGAAAGGGAGATATATGAGCTCTGCCTGCCATACCTTTGCCAATGCTACAACATCTCATTAAGCAACTAGAAGTTGATGGTCTACACTTTGGAGTCAGGCGTGGGATAACTAAGTTTGGCTACAAGATATTGGTGGAAGAAGGTCTCCCTGTCAGTGTCCTTAGCAACGTGATATTAGATGTGATAAAGGGCTCATTAAGCATTCTTCATCACCATCTCTATTTCTAGTTTTGGAACTTAAAATATTTATTGGAAATGCCAATCATTGTTCATTGAATTGACCTTACATGAAACAAAATTTTGTATTCTGAAACCTTGTGGTCACCTGCAGTTCCAGGCAGATGAAAATAAAATGTAATTCTATCTTGTTTGTGTTGTAATAGTAAACCATATAACTGATTTTGTAGCAAAGGTTAAGTAGGTGATATTCTTCTTATAACACAATTTATTTTACTATGACTTTATAATAATGAAGGAATGTAATCAAATAACAACTAGTAGTAATTAATACTGTGTTATTATTTATTTGTTATACTTCAAAAATTAATATAAATTATCCAGATATAATTACACAACCCAGCATGATTTTTGTGGCAAAGCGTATGATAATTGATTTTAATTAAATAAGGTCTCCTGATATCAGATATGTCATTACTTCTTTTGTAACACATCCATTTTTCATCTTAATTGCCATTTACTATCTGAAAATGTGTCAATGCAGCTCAGTGCTGCTTTGTGATAACAGCGAATTGGCTGTTAGTGTGGCCGTGGTTTGCTTTGTTATTGTTGCATGTGTTTGTCAATCCAAACCTCCTCCATATTTTAAGGTAAAATTAAGAGCCTTGGACAAGTCATGGGCTACATAATTTGTTAAATGTGCTTTGAGTGGAGCATTGGGAAACTAAGGCCCTTCCATTTGGGATAGGGATGGTTTGGTGCGAACCCCAGGACCATAGCAGTGGCTGTTACTTTTGCCTGTGTAAACTACCAGGATTCAATAAGAGAAACAAGGACAGTATTGTATACTCAAATTTAAGGTCGGCGATGAGACCTGAGACCTATTCCTCATGGACCAGAAATTCCATTACCTTCACCTCATATCAGTTTACCTGACTCTTGACTGTGAGGGTTCCTCAAATTCTGATGACGAGCAAGTTGATATGGATTTTTCACCAGCCGCAGATGCAGCAAGTCCACAATTGTTTAAACAGTCCGAGTTGAGTGATCTGATATGAGACTTAGGCCGCACGAAGGGAACAAGTGAACTATTAAGGTCACGATTGAAAGAAAAAAATCTTCTAGCTCCTGGAACTATCTTTTCTCGGTATATACATAGAGATAAGGAGTTCAGGAAGTATTTCAAGAAGGAAGATGATCTGACCTACTGCTGTGACATTCCAGGATTGATAGAACAGCTAGGGAGGCATTATAATCCTAAAGAATGGAGATTGTTTGTGGATTTCTTTAAGAGGGGCTTAAAGTCTGTACTACTTCATAACAGAAACATTCTAGCTTCGATTCCTGTGGCACATCCCGTTTCATTAAAGGAACATTATATCACAATGCAAACTGTTTTAGATTAAATCAAATATCATGAGCATTAGTGGGATGTATGTTGTGACTTGAAGGTGTGTGGTATTCTATTAGGACAACAAGCAGGCTTCAATAAATTCCCTTGTTATTTATGTGAACGGGACAGCAGAGCTAGGGACATACACTGGTCTACACCTTCCTGGACCAAGAGACAAGTTTTGACACCTGGTATAATTTTTTTTACAAATGCTGCCTTAGTTGACCCACAAACATTATTTTGCCACTGCTACACATCAAACTGGGAATCATGAAGCAGTTTGTTAAGGCCTTGGACAAACGTAGCCCCAGTTTCAAGTAATGTACATTGCAAGAAATTTTCCACATTTATCTGATGCAAAGGTCAAGGAAGGCATTTTTAATGGACCACAGATTAGAAAGCTTCTGAAAGACAGAAACTTTGAACAGACTATGAATGCTGCAGAACTTGCTGCATGGATTTCAATAACAGATGTCATGATGAAGTTCCCAGGAAATGTAAAGGATGAACAATCAAAACGATGTTGGAACACATGAAAGAGTTGGGGTGAAACTGCACTTCCTTCATTCTCATCTTGATCACTTTCCAGAAAATCTTGGGGCTGGTAGTGAAGAGATGGGAGAGAGGTTCCACCAGGACATCAAGGAGACAGAAAAAAGATACCAGAGGATGTGGGATGTACCATTAATATCCGACTACTGTTGGTATTTGAAAAGAAAAGACAACCATGATGCAGTCAGATGCTGGGCAGCTAAGCATTCATTCCAAGGCTACACCTAGGACTGTTAATTTTTTCACATTTATGAATTCATAAAGATACTAAATAAAAGTTATATTTTTCTCTCCTAAATTACACTGAATTGTCAAAATAAATTGCTGAAGTGTCATTGCCTCAGAGTTGTTTGTTTATGTGTTTATGTGTAAATCAGTATTGTAATTACAATAATTGCTAAGTATTTCATTGTAATTCTATACTCAATAATTATTCATTGTATACAATAATTCAAGACAATATTCGACTATTTCAAAATATAAATTATATAAAATATGCTAAATATTTCCAAAATTATCAACATTCGTCAGTACTTTTTATATGCAATATTCAGGTTTATCTCTTATTTTGATATACCTATTGCAAGAAAACGTGACATGATACATAGAAACGGACAATGGATTTGTGTTCAGTGACCCAAAATTAAGATCACCTATCACACCTTTTGCCGTGAAGAAAAATTTTAAAAAATGCTGGGTTGTGTTATTAGATTAATTTTAAGAAGGAGGAAAAATAAATAGGAAAACCTGAAGACCTGAATAAACGAATCAATGTCATACCTGTCGCTGTTGTGGTTTGTTCCCCTTGTACACTGCATTCTTCCCCGTACTGTTGTATCTCACTGGTTGGTAAATTTGGGACATCTTCTCTGGATCCCGACAAAATGGCATCAGAATTAAGCTCTCCTGACCCATGTGATATTCGTGCTGCTCGTTGAATGGGGAAGAGCATGTCTGAACTTCTTGGTCTGGAATTACAAAGGCAATTCATTTTTAAGTTTGATTGAAATTCCTAGTTAAATCATCAACATAGATCTAGCATTGCAATAACAGGTTCATGGAGTAGAGATTTTGACATTTTATTACCATTTCTTGTGCATTTATGTGATGTCAAGGCTTTAAGAAAGAATGTATACCTGAATAGTGAGGACTAACATCTTACTGAATAGTGAGGACTCAAGTCTTTCTATGCTGACACTCTCATTTGTTTTACACTCAACTCTCAATTAACCAGAATAATGTAGGGTTAAGGCTTCCCAGATAAGTAAAATCACAGTTAATTTGCAAAAAGTTAAAAATAGAACAGGTGTACTGAAAGTACAGTTAAAATGATAATAAATGATACTGAAAATCCACAGTGTTCTCAGTCATTCGACCAGGTCGGGGATAGAGTGAATGAAGCCCCATCTAGCAGCAAGGATAGGAATTGTGCTGGCTGTCGAAGCCTGTCGCACTCTTCTGGGGCAATGATTAGAATTGAAATAATATTGGAGAGTGTTGCTGGAATCAAATATAACATGGAAAACCAGAGTATCCGGAGAAAAACCTACCCCGCCTCTGCTTTGTCCAGCACAAGTCTCACACGGAGCGACCGGGATTTGAACCACGGAACCCAGTGGTGAGAGGCCTGCACGCTGCCACTTGAGCCACGAAGGCTCTCCTATAATAAATGATACTACTGTATTGGTTTTTATTAACTTACCCAATATGTTGCAGTAAAAGTAGCACTTAGCACAATTAATAAACGGAAAAATAAACAGCACTTTTCATTGAAACTAATAAGGCAAAGAAAAATATTCAGACTGCCTAACTTCACTTTTTCTCAAAATAATCAGTCATGGTTTTCTGCTTTTGTGCTGTACATTTTTAGCATTTTTGATATCGCGGTTAAGCCGCAACACGGTTGATCCGATTACGGTAAATCGAGAGTTGAGTGTACTTCTTTTTACATTCTTCAGTACTGACGTCCATTATGCGGTGAGGATTAATAATTAACAATGAAAAGTAATGACTTCAATTATAGGTTTTATAGTTAGCAAATCTTGCTGTACCTATATAGAAAGGAATATGGACAGCAGCACATAAGAGGATAAACATAAGGACAGGTCATTTTGAGAAGAGGTAGCACCAGAAAAAGGAATCAAGGAAAAACATGAAAACACAAAAGGATGGGGGACTATCTCCACACTTTCATACACTACCATCTTCAGTGAGGTGGGCTCTCTCCTCATCAATCCCAGTTCTTCTCAGCCCCTGGCATCCTCATTCCTGCTTCCCATCTTCATTAGGATAGACATCAACAATTGCTGGGGGGGCTGTCTTGACAATTCCTCAAACTTGATATTGAAAGTGTAGGATAAGAAGAAAGCTTATTGCTTTCCATTATATATATTACTATGTTTGTCCTGTGTTTGCAGTCTTTTTTACAATTTGCTTTACACTGCACCAACACAGATAGGTTTTATGGTGACGTTGGAATAGGAAAGGCCTAGGAGTGGGATGGAAGTGGTCGTGGCCTTAATTAAGGTACAACCCCGGCATTTGCCTGGTGTGAAAACGGAAACCATGGAAAACCATCTTCAGGGCTGCCGACTCGTACCCACTGTCTCCCGGATGCACGCTCACACTGCACGCCCCTAACCGCACTGTCAACTCGCCCATTGTTTGCAGTCTTTTACCACCTGTATTAATCTATCTTTTTGACTCTTCACTCTTCCTGTCTTCATCAGACCTCTTTCTTATTTTACATGTTCCACACCAAGATTTAGGAATTGTCAAGATGACCAGTCAATAAATGTTGATACCCACCCTTGTGATGAAGCTGGGAAGCAGAAATAAGGTTGTCAGGAGCTGAGAAGAAATTAATGTGTAAGAATTAGGATTAATGAGGAGAGAGCCCATCTCTTTGAAGGCAGAGGAATATTATGAAGATTGTCCATGTCCTTTTGTGCTTTCCTTGACTCCTGTTCCTGGTGCTCCCTCTTCTCATATTGACCTATCCTAATGTTCCTCTTATTAAGTGTTCCTATCCATGTTCCTAACGTCCCTAAGTTCGCGATGTTAAAGCATCCGATTGAATCGCCACATACTCGTAGAATTCTACGTAGGGCGAGCTTTGCTCTCATTCGAGAGCAGATTCATGCTTTGAGAAGGGAACTAGATTCTGTTTCAGGTGAGCTTTATAAGATTCATCTTTCTTTAAGTCGGACATTAGAGGTGAACACTTTCAATCATCTAGACCTTGTGTCTCACCTGGCTTTCTTATTGCTTTCATCTTCTTTAAGGGCTAGACATGTATCCAGATTTTCCCGTTTATCAATGTGCCAGAGGAAGAATTCTGTCCCACACTTGAATTCTTCTAAAGTAGTGGTCAATCTGTCCACCAGTAATTTGGATACTCCTTCTATGTCTGTGCTCGAGAAGGGATTAAATTTTGCTATTTCACCTCTTAAGCTTCCGACGGAGGAGATCATCTGTGGTGTTGAGGCTTCTCTAAAGCCCTTACCGGATCATATTGCTGAGGAGATTCATCTTGAAACCGTCACCATTATCAAACATTTCAAACCCCCTCGTCCTAACTTTACTTCTAAAGAGAGGTATGCTCTTAAACAACTAAAATTGAATAAGGACTTGGTGGTATTGAAGGCTGATAAAGGCAATGCTACTGTGATTATGAACACCGTCGACTACAATAACAAAATTGAGGAACTTCTCAGTGATCCCACCTAAAAGGTGCTAAAAAAATTATCCTACCAACACCACTGATAGGAAAACAGCGTCTCTTCTTAAAGCTAGCTCAATTCCGAATGATGTTTCTCGTGGTTTGCGACAGCAGGCTTCTACGGTTCCCCGACTTTATGGGCTTCCTAAGATCCATAAAGTCGGAGTTCCCCTTAGACCTATTGTTAACAGTATAGGTTCCCCTACATAGAACCTGGCCAAATACCTTGGAGAACTTCTCAAGCTGTACATAGGTAATGGGGTATCCATCAGGAATTCATTGCACTTTATTGGCATTTTATCCAATCTGCATGTTTCTCCTGGTGATATTCTAGTCAGTTCTGATATTGTATCTCTGTTCACTAGGGTTCCAATCATGGACACCTTGTCTCTGTTGGATAAAATCTTTCCTGGTGACATTGTTAATCTGTTTCACCTTGTCCTCACCACCACATATTTCAGTTTTCATGGTACAATATACAAACAAATGGATGGGGTTGCCATGGGATCGCCATTGGCATCAGTCATCGCTAATTTCTATATGCAAGATTTTGAAGAGCGTTGTCTTCAATCTTGCACGCTCAAGCCTTCCATCTGGTTGAGATATGTCGATGACACATTTGTTATCTCGCCCCATGGTGAACATGAATTATCCATATTTTTGGATCACTTGAACAGCATATATCCAAACATTAAATTTACCGTGGAGACTGAACGTGGAGGATGTTTGCCGTTCTTGGATGTTTTGGTTTCTAAGAAATCAGATGGAACTTTAGGTCATTCGGTTTACCGTAAACCTACCTATACTAATAGATACCTTCATGGGTCCTCTCATCACCATCCTTGCCAAAAACGTGCTATGCTTAACACTCTTATCAGCCGAGCAAGGGAGGTTTATGAGGAGGATAAATTAAACGGTGAACTTGAGTTCCTAACCAGAACCTTTCTGAGCAATGGCTATTCAAGGAAACAGATTGACGAAGTGCTACATCCTAAGCCAAAAGACAGATTGTCACGTGATTCTCGTCCTTTGTCTGGCCTTCTTACCATACGTACAATCTGTCACGGATAGGATTGGCAATATTCTCAGAAAGCACAATATCAAGACCATTTTTAAGCCTAATATCATCATAGGCAATTGTTTGCGATCTGTCAAAGATCCTATTGGTTTAAACTGCGCTGGAATATATATGATTCCTTTCTCCTGTGGATCGGTTTATGTTGGCCAAACATGTAGGAAAGTAGCAGCAAGGATTAAAGAACATCGCAGGCACATATGTCTTTGCCAGCCAGAGAAGTCTGCTGTGGCAGAACATGCCATACATAATGACCATCAAATAATTTTTGATGCAATTTTTTGTCATTTGTAAAGGGAAACATTTTATTCCCAGAATCATTCGTGAGACGATAGAAATTGCTAAACGCCCGAATAATTTCAACAAAGGTGACGGCTATATACTGAGTAAATCATGGCTACCCTCCATAGTTAACTCGTCAACATCTTTCTCCGTGACTCTGGAGGCCCTGGAATGAACTATATTTCTAACAGTGTGTCTCTATCTTGAGTCTGGTTACTGTGGAGTGACAGTAGCCATTTTGTTTTGTTGTTGCTCTGAAGACGATCCTGGTCGCAGGATTGAAACGCGTCAGCTTGTATTTAATATTGCACAACCTAATATCCCCAAATAATTATCATAATGTCATTTAGTGGTCGTGAAAGTCTATGTATTAAGATTACATTTGTATAGTTCCAGTTACCCTGTTATTCCTATTATTTTATAATAATTATGATACACTTAAGTAATACTTAAGTGTTGTTATTTTATTAATTAGTATCTTCCTTGTTTATTATGTAGTCCTTTCTGTGAGTTTTTATATTCACTGAAACTTTATTTTAATTTTGTAGATTTTTTATAATATTTCAATTGAGAAGTTTAAGAAGTTGAGGGAGGCATGTGTAGGGACTGTGGATGTTTGCGTTCTTTAAGGAGTATCAGGGATGAGGTAGAGAGTTTAGGACTCTAATGGAGGACAGGAATGTAGGTAGGTCTCCCTCAAACTATGCGTAGGGTACGGTTGGTGGACAAGAACGTGGGGAAGGAAGACAGGTGGGGATAATGTTTTAAGGGGAAGGAAATTGAGGGCCAAGGGAGATAGTCAAGAGGGAGAGTTCAGTTCAGGAATGGTATCGGTGAGAAATCGGTATGATTCACTGCAGGTGGTACAGCTGAGGTAAGATCAAGAACAGGGAAGTGTTACACAGGAGGGGAAAGGAAAGAGAAAAGAGAAATCAGCGACTCTGAAACACTAGAGGATAGGAAGAGGGAGGTGGAACAGGGTCGTTAGGGAGAGAAAAGGAAGGAGATGGTAGGTTCTGAAGCCGTCAGAGAAGATAAGGGAGACTTGGAGGGGTGGGAATATAAAGAGTTGGGTAGGGTTGAAGCTCTGGTTATGGAGGATTGCATTGTTAGGCATGTGGGGAAAGTGTGTGGAGAAAGTGAATAAGGGTAGAATGTTATCCAGGAGTTAGGTTAAGGCTGATGTTGAACAACATGGGAAGGGAAGGAAGAGGATAAGGAGAAGTGATGGTAGTTTTTCAAGTTGGTACCAACAATATAAGGCAAGCAGGAATAGGTACTAACATAGTTGGGGATGTGTGGGATCTGGTTAATACAGCGCAGGAGAAATTTAAGGGATTGAAGATTGCTATTATTGAGATATTGTGAAGGAGGGATGCTGTCTGGCAGGTGATCAGGGATTTAAATGAGACTATGGAGTAGGTATGAGGGAAATGGGAGTGAGATTTGTAGATCTTAACACATTCCTCGCAGTTCAGGTCACCATGTGTCCCATAGAATGTTACTCTTATCCATCAGTGCGAACTTCCCAAAATTGCGGAGTAAATAATTATGTCCTGGTTAAAAATTTCTGGTAGGTAATGACAACATCATGTTCATATTAAAGTAAAGGATCAAGGCATGCTGCTAGTTTCGATTGGACCACTGGTGACCTAAAGGAATATATTTGCATCCTTCATTCATTATTAAAACATTTACAGTTTATTTAAAACCACCTATTCAATACTATACAGTCTTTAAGACTTACATAATCATTCTAAGGTTGTAATGGTACATGTTTCACCTGTCATTGCAGGCATCATCAGCCATAAATTCTATACACTAAGTCAGAGCTCTGAAGTTAATGTTAATGTAAACTAATTGTTGACAATAATTTACATTGATGTATAAGGATATTATAGTCATATTTGGATTGAATTGGCCAATCCTGTTTTAAAGTTTTATTGGGATATAATGTATATGTTCACATATAATGGAGATAATATAAAATACTATTAACACTCATAATGTTGATACTGGGTTGACAATTGAAGTCTAACGGTCAAAATATTTACACAGGATTTTTCAGTATATACAAGAAATCAATAGGTTTAGCTTAAAATGATTTGTGGATTAGTTAAAATCTTCTATAGATTAACATTTTTTTTTATTGAACGAGTCTTTATTAATAATGTTTGAAGTGAAAGATGCTGGTTAGATGGCAAGTATAGCTAGTAGAAGATGCTCGATCAAGTCTCATTCAAATAAAAAATTAATTCTTCTTCTCTTTGAATATGCAAATGTGCTGCCTAGGTTGTGAAGGTTATGAAGTTATCATCTGTGTAAGTCTGAAGAGGAGTTCAACTGGATTCATAGGTGTAAATGAAATGGGTTGTGATGCATGTTGAAGTCTGTGGAATAAGATGAAAAAGTGTGTGGGTTGCTATATTGGAATTGTTCACTAGTGGAATTAATCTTCTTAACACTTACTCATTTAGACTTTAGGAGAAATGTCCAGCAGCGTTGCTTGTGTGAGGTGGTCTGACAGTTTACTCTTCGTATTGTAGAGATGTGTCATTGTTGGCGGGCAGTGTGTCAGGTGGAGAGGGGTGGGCAGGGCGTTGAAGGTGTAGGGGAAGGGGAGTGTGCCGGGTGGAGAGGGGTGGGCGGGGCTTTAAGATCGCTGTTGGTACGCATAGGGGAATGGGTGTGACCAGGCGACGGGACATTAGCTGCTGTTGATATAGGGATATTAATACTGGATTTATAGTTGAAGATTTAAAAATATAATTGTTATTGTTTATGTTGAGAGATGACAATAAGTTGGGAATTTGTTGAGTGACCAGGTTCTTTGTTTCTACGATGTCATTCAGATTTTAATTCTTATTGAAATGCTGGTCTAAAGAGATACAGATGTTTTTGAATTCAGTCATTAAACTGCCTTTATTAATAATCTTTACAATCTGAAGGTCCTGGTCTATAGTGGTGAAGCTGTGTCCCATTTCTTTCATATGAATGCTCATAGCGGAGGGTTTGTTGTGCTTAGATGCATTGTAACGCTCTAAGTATCTCGTTTGAAAGCTGCATCCAGTTTGTCCCACGTAAGAAAACTTACAGTGAGCGCATTTGGGTCTATGAATCCCTGAGTTTGAGTATCTGTTGTGTGTTAAATTTACTGTATGGGAGTTAAAGAATATATTTCTGTTTGTATTACAGGTTTTAAATGCAATATTGATGCCATGTTTCTTAATCGGGTTGGTGATCTGATACAGAGCCGGATTTGTGAAGGTAAAAGCAGCAAAACTGGTTTTATTTTGGGTTTTTCATGGGTTAAATTAGTTACAGTTTTTATCTTGAATTTGTTTATAATTTTGTTAACCATATCTGATTTGTAGCAGTTAAGTTTAGCCAGTTCTTTAATATATTGTATTTCTTTTTTTTCGGCTGTCGTTAGAAAGAGGAATTTTGAACGATCTATGGATCAAGCTGTAAAAGGTCTGTTAACTTGTGAGATTGTGGGTGTAAAGATTCTTTTTTTATATTAAGGGGCAAAGGTGGATTTCCTATAGATTTGAAAAGAAAATGTATTACTGCCTCTATTTATGGTTACCTCTAGGAAATTTAAAGGGTTGTTGATTTCATTTTCCTTTGTGAAGGTAGTGTTGTTATTGAGTCCATTAAGGAACTTTAAAATGTTATCGCTGTTGTTTTGCTGTTTATCAATGATGGCAAACATGTCATCCGCGAATCTTATCCATAAGTGGAGACCATTGATTTAATGTACTATTTTATTAGCCTCTAGATTATCCATAAAAATGCTAGCTAAAATGCCCATAACAGGATCACCCATTGCCAGTCCCTTTTGATGATAAATTTTGTTGTTGAAGGTGAAGTATTTATTATTCAAAACAAAGCTCAATAATTTAATGAAGGCAGTTATTTCAAATTTGTGTTTAGAAAGGTTCCTTTTTATAATTTATGGTATCAATTATAGGGATGCTTGAGTACATATTGGTAATGTCATATGAAACCATTATGTGGTTTGATTGTAGTTTAAATTGTGTTAATTTTTCGCAGAAATCAATGGAATTTCTTACGTATGTTTCATTATTAAATTTAAAATGTTTGCTAAGAAAAGGAGGTAGACATGCGCCCCATTATAAATAAAAGAAACAGTCCCACTTATAAAGTTTCAAGATTTTTACATTATTTTCTTAGTAAACATTTTAAATTTAATAATGAAACATACGTAAGAAATTCCATTGATTTCTGCGAAAAATTAACACAATTTAAACTACAATCAAACCACATAATGGTTTCATATGACATTACCAATATGTACTCAAGCATCCCTATAATTGATACCATAAATTATAAAAAGGAACCTTCCTAAACACAAATTTGAAATAACTGCCTTCATTAAATTATTGAGCTTTGTTTTGAATAATAAATATTTCACCTTCAACAACAAAATTTATCATCAAAAGGGATTGGCAATGGGTGATCCTGTTATGGGCATTTTAGCTAGCATTTTTATGGATAATCTAGAGGCTAATAAAATAGTACATTAAATCAATGGTCTCCACCTATGGATAAGATTCGCGGATGACATGTTTGCCATCATTGATAAACAGCAAAACAACAGCGATAACATTTTAAAGTTCTTTAATGGACTCAATAACAACATTACCTTCACAAAGGAAGATGAAATCAACAACCCTTTAAATTTCCTAGAAGTAACCATAAATAGAGCCAGTAATAAATTCTCTTTTCAAATCTATAGGAAATCCACCTTTGCCCCTTTGACTATAAAAGAAGAATCATTACACCCACAATCTCACAAGTTAGCGACCTTTTACAGCTTGATCCATAGAGCATTCAAAATCCCTCTTTCAAACCACAGCCGAAGAAAAGAACTACAATATATTAAAAACCTGGCTAAACTTAACTGCTACAAATCAGACATGGTTAACAAAATTATAAACAAATTCAAGATAAAAACTGCAACTAATTTAACCCATGAAAAACCCAAAATAAAACCAGTTTTGCTGCTTTTACCTTCACAAATCTGGCTCTGTATCAGATCACCAACCCGATTAAGAAACATGGCATCAATATTGCATTTAAAACCTGTAATACAAACAGAAATATATTCTTTAACTCCCATACAGTAAATTTAACACACAACAGATACTCAAACTCAGGGATTCATAGACTCAAATGCGCTCACTGTAAGTTTTCTTACGTGGGACAAACTGGATGCAGCTTTCAAACGAGATACTTAGAGCGTTACAATGCATCTAAGCACAACAAACCCTCCGCTATGAGTATTCATATGAAAGAAATGGAACATAGCTTCACCACTATAGACCAGGACCTTCAGATTGTAAAGATTATTAATAAAGGCAGTTTAATGACTGAATTCAAAAACATCTATATCTATTTAGACCAGCATTTCAATAAGAATCAAAATCTGAATGACATCGTAGAAACAAAGAACCTGGTCACTCAACAAATTCCCAACTTATTGTCATCTCTCAACACAAACAATAACAATTATATTTTTAATCTTCAACTATAAATCCAGTATTAATATCCCTAAATCAACAGCAGCTAATGTCCTGTCGCCTGGCCACAACCTTTCCCCTATGCGAACCAACAGCGATTTTAACGCCCCGTCCACCCCTCTCCACCCGGCACATTCCTCTTCCCCTGCATGTTCCAACAGCTATCTCAACGCCCTGCCCACCCCTCTCCACCTGATACACTGCCCGCCAATCAATTTCATTCATCAATCACTACTGATCTGCATTTAGGGCAGTCGCCCAGGTGGCAGATTCCCTATCTGTTGTTTTCCTAGCCTTTTCTTAAATAATTTCAAAGAAATTGGAAAATTATTGAACATTTCCCTTGGTAAGTTATTTCAATCCCTAACTCCCCTTCCTATAAATGAATATTTGCCCCAATTTGTCCTCTTGAATTCCAACTTTATCTTCATATTGTGATCTCTCCTACTTTTAAAGACACCACTCAAACTTATTCGTCTACTGATGTCCTCCCACACCATTCTCGTCTGACAGCTCGGAACATACCATTTAATCGAGCAGCTCGCCTCTTTTCCTCAAATATTCCCAGCCCAAACTTTGCAACATTTTTGTAACGCTATTCTTTTGTTGGAAATCACCCAGAACAAATCGAGCTGCTTTTCTTTGGATATTTTCCAGTTCTTGAATCAAGTAATCCTGGTGAGGGTCCCATACACTGGAACCATACTCTAGTCGGGGTCTTGCCAGAGATTTATATGCCCTCTCCTTTACATCCTTACTACAACCCCTAAATACCCTCATAACCATGTGCAGAGATCTGTACCCTTTATTAACAATCATATTTATGTGATTACCCCAATGAAGGTCTTTTCTTATATTAACACCTAGGTACTTACAATGATCCCCAAAAGGAACTTTCACCCCATCAACGCAGTAATTAAAACTGAGCGGACTTTTCCTATTTGTGAAACCCACAACCTGACTTTTAACCCTGTTTATCATCATACCATTGTCCACCGTCCATCTCACAACACCGTCGGGGTCACCCTTCAGCCGCTCACAATCTTGTAACTTATTTATTACTCTGTACAGAATAACATCATCTGCAAACACCCTTCTCTCTGATTCCACTTCTTTACACATATCATTGATATATATAAGAAAACATAAAGGTCCAATAATACTGCCTTGAGGAATTCCCCTCTTAATAATTACAGGGTCAGATAAAGCTTCACCTACTCTAATTTTCTGAGTTCTATTTTCTAGAAATAAAGCCACCCATTCAGTCACTCTTTTTTCTAGTCCAATTTCACTCATTTTTGCCAGTAGTCTTCCATGATCTACCCTATCAAATGCCTTAGATAGGTCAATCGCAATACAGTCCATTTGGCCTCCTGAATCCAGGGTATCTGCTATATCTTGCTGAAATCCTACAAGCTGAGTTTCAGTCGAATAACCTGTCATAAACCCAAACTGCCCTCTGTCAAACCAGTTATTAATTTTGCAAACATGTCTAATATAATCAGAAAGAATGCTTTCCCAAAGCTTACATACAATTCATGTCAAACTGACTGGCCTGTAAGTTTCAGCTTTATGTCTATGACCCTTTCCTTTATACACAGGGGCTACTATAACAACTCTCCATTCATTAGGTATAGCTCCTTCAACCAAACAATAATCAAATAAGTATTTCAGATATGGTACTATATCCCAATCCAATACCTTTAGTATATCCCCAGAAATCTTATCAATTCCAGCTGCTTTTCTAGTTTTCAACTTTTGTATCTTACTGTAAATGTCATTGTTATCATAGGTAAATTTTAATACTTCTTTAGTGTTACTCACATCCCCTATCTGGACATTATCCTTGTAACCAATAATCTTTACATACTGCTGACTGAATACTTCTGCCTTTTGAAGATCCTCGCATACACACTCCCCTTGCTCATTAATGATTCCTGGAATATCCTTCTTTGAACCTGTTTCTGCCTTAAAGTACCTATATATACTCTTCCATTTTTCACTAAAATTTGTATGACCACCAATTATGTTTGCCATCATGTTATCCTTAGCTGACTTCTTTGCTAGATTCAATTTCCTAGTAAGTTCCTTGAATTTCTCCTTACTTCCATAACCATTTCTAACTCTATTTCTTTCCAGTCTGCACCTCCTTCTTAGTCTCTTTACTTCTCTGTTATAACATAGTGGATCCCTACCATTCCTTACCACTTTTAAAGGAACAAACCTATTTTCACATTCCTCAACAAATGCTTTAAACCCATTCCAGAGTCTGTTTACATTTTTATTTACCATTTTCCAGAGATCATAGTTACTTTTTTAAAACTCCCTCATGCCTGTTTTATCAGCCATATGGTACTGCCTAATAGTCCTAATTTTAATACCTTCCTTTCTTTCACATTTATTTTTAACTATGATAAAAACAGCTTCGTGATCACTAATACCATCTTTTACTTCGGTTTCTCTATAGAGCTCATCTGGTTTTATCAGCACGACATCCAATGACACATCCCTACAATACGAAGAGTAGACTGTCTGACCACCTCACACAAGCAACACTGCCGGACATCTCTGCTAAAGTCTAAATGGGTAAGTGTTAAAGAAGATTAATTCAACTAGTGAATAATTACAATATAGCAACTCAGACACTTTTTCGTCTTATTCCACAGACTTCAACGCACATCACAAGCCATTTCATTTACACCTATTAAACCAGTTGAACTCCTCTTCAGACTTAAATGGATGATAACTTCATAAGCTTCATGACCTAGGCAGCATATTTGCATCTTTGAACAGAAGAAGAATTAATTTGTTATTTGAATGAGACTTGATCAAGCATCTTCTACTAGCTATACTTGCCATCTAACCAGCATCGTCACTTCAAATATTATTAATAAAGACTCTCGTTCAATATAGAAAAGATTTTAATCTATAGAAGATTTTAAATAATCCACAAATCATTTTAAGCTAGATGTATTGAAATATACTGAAAAATTCTATGTAAATATTTTGATTCTCATTTGACTTCAATTGTCTATCCAATATCACCATTATCTCCATTAGATGTGAACATATATATGATATCCCAATAGAACTTTAAAACAGGATTAACCAATTCAATCCAAATATGACTATAATGTCCTTATACATCAATGTAAATTATTGTAAACAATTAGTTTTAAAAAATAGTTTAAATATAACATCTACTTCAGAGCTCTGACTCAGAGTATAGAATTTATGGCTGATGATGCCTGCAATGACAGGTGAAACATGTACCATTACAACCTTAGAATGATTATACAAGTCTTAAAGACTGTAAAGTATTGAAAAGGTGGTTTTTAAATAAATTTATTGTAAAATGTTTTAATATTTTGAACTTCAATACGGTCTAATAATGAGATTAACCACTTGTAATCTTCCATTCATATCGCTTCGGTCACCCTGTGTTCAGATTGCTGTCTAACCTATATTTTTCAAGGGAATTGCTCAGTGGGGTTACGGAAAATGAAGCCTACAATGTTGTAGCCTTCAGATGGCAAATTGTTGTTTAATATGAAGAGCACCATCCTTTTTATATCTCATGTAAGCTATTTCTTTTTACATTGCTCTAAGGTAAGCAAGTTTTCAGATTTTTATTTATTGGAGTATTTATTAGCATCTTCATTGTCTTCCCTAGATAATATTTTCAAGCAAGTTCACTTTTTTTTTTTTTAGGCATGGAGCCTTCACATTCTGGTATGCCAGCAGCATGGAAAATAAAGAGGTTTAGGATGGCATTATACCCTGGATGAATTGCTCATTATTTGGAACAAAGTGTCGGTGATTTCTCTCCAGTATCTGATGATGACCCTGCATACTGCCTGCAAGATAGTGACTCACCTCCTGTCACAGATAGTGACTCTGAAGCATGTGGGTTAGCTATTTATGGGGATGAAATTCCAAGTGATACTTCTCCAAGTTAGATTGTTGGTGATGATGATGTAAGAGATGAGAATGTGCCAAGGTGGAGTCCAGTAAGCAGGCATGATATTGGCATACTCATTTTTTGTGATGACTCCCAAGTGAACATTGTGACTAATTTTGGTAGGCCTTCTGACATTTATAACATGTTTGTGACACAGCAAATTATGCAGACTATGGTAACCAAAACAAACAGATTTGTTGTAAAAAGTTAGCAAAGTGCCCACCAAAAAAAGAGGGTTTGGTTATCCAAATGGATTGGTACCATGGAGGAAGAAACAGCAAAGTTTTTGGGGATGTTACTTATCAGGGGATTAAATTATGTCTTTGAACTAACACTTTATTGGACAGAGAATCCTTTATATGAAAATAAGGTAATAAAGGCAACAATTGCTCATGATCTTTTCGTAGCTTTGATCTCCTCTTGGCATTTGCGTGATAACGAAGCCCCTAGAGAAGAAAATGAAAGTGTGTTCAAAGTGAAATTTCTAGTAGACCAGCTTCAGAAAAATTTTCAAAATGCCCTAACCGCTGGGAGAAATGGTGTAATAGACAAGTCTTTGGTGCTGTGGAGGGTAAGATTGCTTTTTATGCTATTCTGAACAAGTCACGTAAGTATGGAATTAAACTCTACAAAGTCTACATTTGCTGTAAAAGTTTACCAAGGGAAAAATGATGAGCTGCAAGGAACAGGTCATGCTGAAGCAGTCATCATGAAAATGTGTGAACCATTGTTGGAAAAATGTTGCATCTTGTTTGCTGACAATTTTTATACAAGTATTCCATTGGCATAGAATATATTGGACAAGAAAACACTTGTCTGTGAAACAATCATCCTAATAAGAGCAGTTTCCCCAAAGATGTGGTTAATAAGCATCTTAAAGTAGGGGGGCAGGAGGGGAGGGAGGGAGGAATTTGTGGAGAAGAGAATGAAAAGAGGGTCAATCTAAGTAACTGGATGGACAAGCAAAGAGTCTTGGTGATATCCATTGTACTTGTTCATGGCAGTATTCTGGAAGACACCAGAAAAACCAACAGGAAAGGAGATCCAATTCTGAAGCTGAAATCCGTGTTGCTCTACAAGATCAAAAAGGGTGTTGAGATTAGTGACCAAATGTCATATTACAGCCCGTTGAGAAAGGGTGTCAAATGGTGGAAAAAAGTTGCTTTTGAACTTCTGTTGGGGACTGCAGTTGTAAACGCCTGGATCGTACACTGCAAGCATAGTTCTGGAAAGAAAATATCTTTCCATCATTGTAAGGAATCTCTTACCTTCCCCCTATGTTGGTACAGTACTGCTATACCTTGTGCACTTGCAACAAGAAACAAGGTGCACACACTGGGCAAAGTGGAAGGACCAGTCAGGAAAATGCGGCAACACTGCACAGTGTGCTACAAATAGATATTTGAATGGCAAGGAAAGAAAACTGCTGACAACAAAACAAAGACGGTTAGTGACAGTCTGTGCAGTGTGTCCAGGAACACCAAAAATGTGTATGGAATGCTTCAATGAAACTCATGTAAAAAAGTGTTAGCAAACATGTAAACTGCAACAGTGACAGTGTTTGTATTATATTTCTTCTGGAAATTAGTTATTTTACTTGATGACTTTTCTGAAAAGTGATGTTACATGTTTATTATATCTGTAAATAGCTGTTTAATTATATTTTTGTGTGTGTGTGTAGTAAATAATGGTCTTAATTTATATTCTTTGTCTTTTGTGATATTATTTTGTTACTAAGCATACCATAATATGAAAATAATTAACATAGGTCTATCATACTCCCATAACAAAAGAGATCAATGAATGAGAAACTAACATTTATTTCCAAGGTCATTTCTGGGTCAAGCACTTGGTGCATCGTAAAACTGTTGGAATGTGTCCTCAACAATAATGCACAAAACAACTGCACTTGCATTCTTTTGGATCTCATAGTAGGGACTAACCAAAGTTAAATTCATCAGGTCACCGGTGGGCTGATACGACATAAAATCAAGTAATCAAAATCCCCTGTCACAGGGAACATGTAAATGGGCATGTAGGAGATAGGGGATCTGCGCTCAGATGACCTTGACTTGAACCACAGGGGTAAATATGTTAGGAGATTTGTTTAGAGGGTTTATAGAGAGTGGTGATCCCAATTCAGGGAGCTGTTAGGTTCTTCAGTGTGCTGAAACTTATTTTGAGTACCAGTAATACATTTATGAACTACCTACAAGAAAACATATGGTAACAGTATTATATCTGAAAAAAGATAAGTAGGGACCACCAAGCAAGTTGGCTGCACGGTACAGGCCTTGCAACTGTAAGCTATGGTGTTTGAACCCCACCGTTGGCAACCGTGATGACCATTTTCCCCATTTTCACTTTAAGCAAATACTGGGGCTGTGTCTTCACAATCCTAGCCTTTTTTCTCTCATCATCTCCAAAGACCAAGTTGACTTAATATATCATTAAACCATTAGCAAAAAAAAAAAAAAGAAAAAAAAATGAAACCTACACATTCCAGTGTTTCCTTGATAGCTTGAAGCTATCTATTACTTCCAGTGTCTCTTCTTTCAGTCTGATTATCCCCCTTCCACTCCTGTTTGTTCTTCACATGACTAGGGACTTGCTCTTGTATCTACTTATTCACTCCTCTAATCTCTTGTCTAGGTATTTAGTTTAACCTGAACTTCCTTTGCATCATCTCCAAAGATTACTATGTCACAGGCAAACAATCATACCTTTGAACCCAGGAGCAATTTTCTTTTCTCTTTCTTGTGGATTTCAACCATTATGATAACAATAGGATAGATGACAGTACACTAACCTGTTTTAGGCCTACTTTAACTTTGAACCATTCTCAGTTGGCCACCTTGGTCTTAGTCCTCATGCATTGCTTCTATATCATGTTCACAACTGGGCTGGTCATCTTATTTCTGAAAGCCTCCCATATCATTTTCCTTGTGACACTCTCATAGGCCTATAAACTTCATCATGCTTTCCTGTATTCTCACCTCTTCTCCATTATTGCCACATGGCAAAGATCAGGTCTACTGACGATTTTACTCTTCCGAAGCCATATTGTTCTCCTGTATGGTGTTCTCTACTTAATTTTTCTAATCCTTGCTTCAAGAATTATATAGAATCTGCATCATATTCTACCTTGAATAAATTAATACAAAATTTAAAACACAGTGCCAAGAACATAATGCGGGAATGTGTCGGAGCTTCCCAAATCTCTCAAATTGAAATGCAAGCACTTCATATAAATATCAGAACTACTCAAAATTGGAAAACTGAAGCAATTAACAGATGTAATGGACAAAGTTGACATTCAAATTCTAGCTTTACAAGAAACTTGATATACCGAGCTCGATAGCTGCAGTCGCTTAATTGCGGCCAGTATTCAGGAGATAGTGGGTTCGAACTTCAACATTGGCAACCCTGAAGATGCTTTTCCATGATTTCCTATTTTCACACCAGGATAATGCTGGGGCTGTACCTTAATTAAGGCTGCGACCGCTTCCTAACCACTCCTAGCCTTTTCCGGTCCTATCGTTGTCATAAGACCTATCTGTGTCGGTGTGACGTAAAAAAACTTGAAAAAAACCCACATAAACTTGATACAGAGATCGAGATCACTTTGAATCAGGAAATTATAGATTCTACAAAGGACTGCCAGCAATATCTACATGCAATGAACCTCCAAAATTTAGCACAGCATTCTAAGTCAGGAAAAATATCACTGATTCTGTGCTAAACTTCACATCTCCTTCTGAAAGAATATCTATCTATCAATCAATCAATCAATCAATCAATCAATCAATCAATCAATCAATCAATCAATCAATCAATCAATCAATCAATCAATCAATCAATCAATCAATCAATCAATCAATCAATCAATCAATCAATCAATCAATCAATCAATCAATCAATCAATCAATCAATCAATCAATCAATCAATCAATCAATCAATCAATCAATCAATCAATCAATCAATCAATCAATCAATCAATCAATCAATCAATCAATCAATCAATCAATCAATCAATCAATCAATCAATCAATCAATCAATCAATCAATCAATCAATCAATCAATCAATCAATCAATCAATCAATCAATCAATCAATCAATCAATCAATCAATCAATCAATCAATCAATCAATCAATCAATCAATCAATCAATCAATCAATCAATCAATCAATCAATCAATCAATCAATCAATCAATCAATCAATCAATCAATCAATCAATCAATCAATCAATCAATCAATCAATCAATCAATCAATCAATCAATCAATCAATCAATCAATCAATCAATCAATCAATCAATCAATCAATCAATCAATCAATCAATCAATCAATCAATCAATCAATCAATCAATCAATCAATCAATCAATCAATCAATCAATCAATCCTGATTTGCATTTAGGGCAGTCGCCCAGGTGGCAGATTCCCCATCTGTTATTCTCTTAGCGTTTTCTTAAATGATTCCAAATAAATTGGAAATTTATTCAACATCTCCCCTGGTAAGTTATTTCCAATCCCTAACTCCCCTTCCTATAGATGAATATTTGCCCTAATTTGTCCTCTTGAATTCCAGTTTTATCTTCATATTGTGATCTCTACTACACCAGTCAAGCTTATTCGTGTACTGATGTCATTCCACGTCATCTCTCCACTGACAGCTCGGAACATACCACTTATAATACCAACATATATGGTCCGTTATTGGATGTTATAAATTTTCCAGCTAACTCATTCCTGGTTGCCAGCATTTTGCCCCATTGTGCTAAGTTGAGCTCATCAGTTGGTAAATAGCACACCCACCAATACACAGGGCTAGTGCATACCGTGGAGGACACTGTGTAGGCTACTTGAAGCCACCGGCAGTGTCAATGCACTATGAGAGATTTTGTCTCATTACGATGTCTGCCTAGACATCAGATGATATAGATGTTGATTCCCATAGGAAACCTGAAATATTTGTTCCGAATGAGTAAATTTATAATACCAATATAAATGGTCTGTTATTGGACATTATAAATTTTTCAGCTAACTTATTCCTGGTTGCCAGCGTTTCGCCCCAGTGTGCCAAGTAGGGATCATCAGTTGGTAAATAGCATACCCACCAATACACAGGGCTAGTGCATACCATGGAGGACACTGTGTAGGCTACTTGGAGCCACCGGCAGTGTCAATGCACTATGAGAGATTTTGTCTCATTACGATGTCTGCCTAGACATCAGATGATATAGATGTTGATTCCCATAGGGAACCTGAAATATTTGTTCTGAATGAGTTACTCATTGATGATCTGATGGCCAGGCAGGCATCAATGAAATATTCAGAACAAGTATTTCAGATCCCCTATGGGAATCAACATCTACATCATCTGATGGCCTGGTAGGCATCAATTTTAGGTACTGAGACAAAGTCTCTCATAGTGCCTTGGCACTGTCGGTGGCTCCAAGTAGCCTACGCAGTGGCCTCCACGGTATGCACTAGCCGTGCGTCTTGGTGGGTGTGCTATTTACCAACTGATGAACCCAACTTAGCACACTGGGGTGAAACGCTGGCAACCAGGAATGAGTTAGCTGGAAAATGTATAATGTCCAATAACTGACCATTTATATTGGTATTATAAATTTACTCATTTGGAACAAATATTTCAGGTTCCCTATGGGAATCAACATCTATATCATCTGATGGCCAGGCAGGCATCAATGTTTGGTACTGAGACAAAGTCTCTCATAGTGCATTTGCACTGCCAGTGGCCCCAAGTAGCCTACATAGTGGGCTCCACGGCATGCACTAGCCATGCGTCTTGGTGGGTGTGCTATTTATCAACTGATGAGCCCAACTTAGCAGACTGGAGCGAAACGCTGGCAACCAGGAATGAGTTAGTTGGAAAATGTATAATGTCCAATAACGGACCATTTATATTGGTATTATAAAACTCATTCGGAACAAATATTTCAGATTCCCTATGGGAATCGACATCTATATCATATAACATACCACTTAGTCGAGCACCTCGTCTCCTTTCTCCTAAGTCTTCTCAACCCAAACTTTACAACATTTTGTAATGCTGCTCTTTTGTCGGAAAGAACCATACTCTAGTTGTGGTCTTACCAGAGACTTATATGCCCTCTCCTTTACATCCTTACTACAACCCCTTAATACCCTCATAACCATGTGCAGAGATCTGTACCCTTTATTTACAATCATATTTATGTGATTACCCCCACGAAGACCTTTCTTTCTTTTGATTAAATTGGAAACAAGGCATATACATTAATCAATGCACAAACTCCCACAAACAATTATAACCGAAAAGATCTGTAACATGTACATGAATTCTGGGAACACTAGAGGAAGTATTTTTTTGTTTTGTTTTTTGCAAGTTGCTTTATGTCACACTGACACATATAGGTCTTATGGCGATGATGGGACAGGAAAGGGCTAGGAGTGGGAAGGAAGCATCCGTGGCTTTAATTAAGGTGTGAAAATGGGAAACCACGGAAAACCATCTTCAGGGCTGCCGACAGTGGGCTACGAACCCACTAGAGGAAGTAACAAACAAAATTGCAGCACACCACATCAAAGTGTTTTGGAAAAGCATTCTTTCTAATTATATCAGACCAAGGGAGATGTTCCATAAATTTCCAATTATTTTGCGATCATTTCAGAAAAGGCTAGGACAACAACAGATAGGGAATCTGCCACCTGGGCGGTTGCCCTAAATGCAGATCAGTAGTGATTGATGTGCTGATGGGAGACTAAAATGCACAAGTTGGTACAGAAAACATTTTTAGGAGAATAGTGGGAGTGTATTGAGCACATAAAAGGACAAAAAAAGTGGTGAAAGATTAACCTTCAGGTGGGCTCGTGGCTGCAAATTAATTTGTTTTTGATGATAATTTGTTTTTACTTTGCTGATGAATGTAGTTGTTTCCTGCCTTGGGAGTAAAAGTATGCTCTATTTATTATATGACCACTAAGTTTCAACTCAATTGCTCACTTATCTGTCTCTTATCATTCTTCTATGGGCTATGGAAAATGACAGGTACTGTGACGCTGTACTGAGTGAAGCACATGCCCACTCCCATAACAATTTATTTTGCACTTGGTGTAGGATATGTTCACTCCGTGTGTGCTTGTTTTATAGTTCATGCAGATCATCAGTTGTGATGTAAGTATTATTTGAATAACTCTTCTCGCTGTGGACATTCCATAATTGTCTTTCACGTCTGCAAATATGTTTCAGATCAATTTCATTTCCGTAAATAAAGGCGATTCCTTTTTTTTATCTTGTTCGCAAATTGTTTCTTGATCTAAAGATATGTTCAAAAGATTACTTATCTATTTCTTTTGGAAGGGCTGAAACATTGGCAACCATGGAGAACATTTGTTAGGTCCTCCTGGAGCTTAATAATAGTTAAATATTTTATTTTTAAGGTCCACCTTTTCAGTACAAACTATGCAATGTTTACATTACATCTTCGTTCAGGGGCTAGTTTCGACCTAACTGTAGGTTATCATCAGCCATAAAGCAATTCACACAAATACACCAAATAAAATAAACAATGTACAGGCACAATGACCTAAAAATAAAAGTGTATGCACAACCCATAGGATCCACATTAAGAATGGTTACATAAATACATTCTGTTAAAAGTTCAATCAATTTAAGACACAGTGCAGTGTCAATGGCATTAAAATGATATGTACATACCACGTATGCATCAAAGTAAGACTCAAGAAATGTGTTGCACTATGTTAAAATGTTGTTTTTGATAGAGATTCATAAAATTCTTGTTAAGGTTGACGTATAGAATTTTAATTAATGCTGGCTCCTTAAATATGTTGCATTCAATTAAAAGTTAAATTGAGCCGAAGTCAAGATGTCTTCTCAAGATGTTAAAAATATTTGAGTTATGTAGACAAACACATATTCAATACACATGAATGCGATGCATGATGTTAGAAAGGCTCTTCTGTTTAAAGACTCTTGAATGTTGCTGATTGTTGCGCATGGAGTTCTAAATATATTGGTAGTTTTTAGAAGGTGGTGGGATTTCGCAGTTCAATGCAGATCATAAAGTTGACCTGAATAAATAATAGCCAAGATTACAAAGAGTTATACTAGTGGTAGAATATAAATAAATGACATATGTTGTATGGGAATCACCTCGTGCTGCAACGTGTGGAGCGAAGCTGGATGTGGGACGTGACTAAGGAATGGAGTGGATGAGGTTCTACAGAAGCCTTGAAGAGGAGGTGCTGGGAGAAAGAGAGGGGAGGTGGGAAAGGAAAGGAGGTGGAAAAGAAGGGAATCAAGGCGGGGCCATTCGCCCGAACATCAATTACAGACCAAGCCCCTCTATATAAAGCCTCTCAATTCACTCAAAAGTTTTTAAATAGGAATTATCAATTTTTATCAAAAAATTCCATTAAAAATACTGCAGAATCGATAGAGAAACTAAATAAGTTTAGTATCCAACCTAATCATTCCCTTCACTCATTTGACATTGTAAATATGTATCCTAGCATACAAAGTAGTGATGGGCAGTCTGAGACGATGTCTCGAGATTTCTCGGGATTTCTCGAGACTAGCGTAGGAATTATTTCTCGCGAGAAATTTGGAGAAATCTCGAGAGCGTTGTCCCCACTTTGAGCGGCGAGCAGCATGTCGTAGGCCTACAGGTAGTTGGAGCTGAATGTTGTTTGTTCCGCATATGCGAATAGCCAACCACGGCCTTCTCATTTGCGTAAATACGTGTCAACAAGTGACTAGGGCGTTCATTTCTACCAAGGTCTATTTTGACGCAGTATAACATAATTATAAGGGATACCCATTCGGGCATTGTACACGAATGAGTGGTTTAAGTACAGAACCTGACGGCTACTGTAGGTACATGTAACTGGATACTAGAGGCGTTCATTATTCGAACTCGAGATGGGGCAAGATGCGCCTTGCTGCATATGCAATCACCATTACGCATGAGTGGAATGTGCAATCTAAATTGCTTCATTTTGCTCCAGTTCTTCTGTCAGGCAGGTGTACATTGTTATCAGACCCCGCATTCAATAACATATGACCACTGCTTGTGTTTACCGATATTTTGGTGACGAAGGAAATAATTACTTACAATGCTTTAGAGTATTTGCGTCATAATTAGGCAGGTACTTCGATATATGGTGGTGCAATGTGAACTGTGTCTAATTGTACGCAACAACTTGAAGACGATGTCCGAAACGCATCGTAAGTCGTGGATGTCGGTTATTTTTCAGAGATTTCACATAGCACAGCCTACTGTGTTGCTTATTCAAAAGAAGTAAAAATACATTGGCAGAAATACTTCTGGGATGATCCGGCACTTACAAACGCATAATATCAATGAAGAGGAATCATCACAGAACACCTCCGGCCCGGTCTGAATCACAAGAAACTACCCTGCCGACAACGATTGTGAGGCATCCAGGTAGGTTTACATCCTAATAAGAATTATTAACAAATTATACGGGTTATTCAGCTAAGAAGTCCATCTGACATAACTCGTGAACAGTTTAAGATACTGGCATTCTGTATTCACTTTCGTTAATGGGAAGGAGTTCATAGTTCAACATGCAGTGCTTTCCTAGGCTTTTGACAAAATTTATCGTCACACACATTTCCATGTGAGAACTGCTGATGATAACTATCAAGCTTACACTCGTAGTTACCGGGACGTCGCACAGCTCACAGCACACAAGAATCGGTCTCGAGAGCGTTGCCTATCACCCCTGCTAAAAGAACTGGAGCGAAGTCGGGCATTTTAGATTACATGTTCCACTCATGTGTAATGGGGGTTGCGTATGTAGCAAAGCACATCTTCCCCGTCTCAGGTATGAATAATGCACGCCTCTAGTATTCAAGTAGGTGTACATCCTATGTACAGTTATTCACAAATTATGCATTGTTATTCATCTAAGATGTCCACCCCAAATAAGTCGTGAACAGTTTAAGATACTGACATTCTGTTTCCACGTTAGTTAATGGTATTAAGGGGTTCATAGTTGAACATGCAGTACTTTTCCAAGCTTTTGACAAAATATATTGGCTCAAACGTTTTCAGAAGAGAACGTTATTTCACGCAATAATTGCCAATGATATACTATCAAGTTTACAATTATAGTTACTGGTATGTCGCACAGCTTGCACTACAGTAGGATCGGTCTCAAGATTCTCGCGAGAGTCTCGAGATCAGCGACGTCAGTCTCGAGAGTCTCGAGCGAGAGCGTTGCCCATCACTAATACAAACATCTAAATGATACTCAATCACAAAAAGCAATTTAAGCAAATACAGCCATATAAGTACTTTAGAAATACAAGATTTTATGTCCACCCTGGAATTGGTTATACCATAAATAATAAGTATTTCACTTTTGATTATGTTATCTATCAGGAAGAATTTTGGCTATGGGATTGCCGGACTCGGGTATGTTAGTGGAGATTTACTTAGATTTTTTAGAACATTGATAGCAACAATAACTTAGATAATATTCTTTTTTGGGCTAGATATGTGGATGATACTTTATTAGTTATAGATGAGAACACAACAGATGCTGCTACCACACTTTTTAACCTCAACAGTATTGACCAGAGGGTTAATTGACTTTTGCCAAACTTTTGATTTAAAAATAATGTCACTACCCAGCAAGAAGAAAACTTGGATATCCTGTTAATCATCAGCAAGACCAAATTCAAATCGACCATGTAGCAGTCATCAGGCAGAATCAGAGAGAAATAATGAATGTTAAAGTCAAAACAGGAACTGTAGATTCCAACCATCACTTATCACTAGTAAAATTAAGGTTGCAACTAAATAAAGACAACTATTAGAGAACTATTAGAACACCAAGAATTGATCTTGAAATTCTTAAACTAAATTTCTTGGAAATTTACCCTCACATATACCAGCTAATTGGAATGATTTCAGATATTCAATACAGCAAGCATCGCAAAAGATTGCAACACCACTAAGAAGAAGAAAACATAGATGGTGGAATGACACTTGGAACAAAGCAATTGATCAAAGACTCAAGACATGGCAACAATCGCAATTCTCACAAATCCTCACAAATCAATTGGCAGGAATTCCTTAAAATTCAAAAACAAACATCCAAAATCATTAGAACAGAAAAGCATAAATACGAACTGGTAGAAATTGATCAAGATTTCAAGAAAAATAATACCAGCAACTACTATAAGAACTCCACGATTATAGTGCCCCCAGCTTATGCTTTCAAACGTCCAGAAGGAACAATAGAAACAAATAACAAGGAAAACTGCAAACTTCTTGCAAACTACTGTCAGAAGTTGCTGAATTATGAAAGTCCCAGTGACCAAGTTGCTTTTGAAAAACTCACACCAAATCCTAACCCAGCACCTTCCCACAAAGGAGGAGGTTAAACTAATAATTCGGAACTTAAAAAACAACAAAGCATCAGGCAAAGATGGAGTAAATGCAGAAATTTTGAAATTTGACAAATTGGCCCTGATCACCCATGAAATATTACAGAACATTGGGCATACTGAGAAAATCCCCAAAGATTGGCAATGTGCATTAATTCACCTACTTCAAAAAAAAAAGGGGACAAATCAATTATGGACAACTACAGAGGAATTTCTCTACTGTCGATCACCTATAAAATCCTCTCTAAAGCCTGCTTAATAGGTTGGAAGAACAAACTGAGCACTTAATTGGTGATTATCAGGCAGGGTTTTGAAAAGGGAGGTTGTATGTAGAGCAAAATTTTCAACCTTCAAACCATCCTTCAAATTTGAAAAACCAGACAAACAGTAGTCACATTTCTTGACTTCAAAAAGGCATACAACTCTGTAGACTGACAGACAGTGTTTAACATGCTAGAGGAATCCCAAGTTGATGAGAAAACAAGAGAACTGATCAAGCAAATATTGACCAATGTAACATCAAAAGTAAATTTTTTTGGAGAAATTTCTGAACAATTTAAAAATCAAAACAGGAGTCAGACAAGGATATGGATTATCTCCCTTACTATTTAATTTAATTCTGGAAAAATGATTAGGATATGGCAAAATGAAACTAAAGGTATAAGTATTGGTAGATGTATCCAGAACAAAATTCACCTTAATTGCCTAGCATTTGCTGATGACATTGCTATCCTATCTAACAACAGACAGTAAGCAATCCAGTCTGTGGAAAATCTCCATGAAATAGCAGCCAAAACACGACTTCAAATTTCTTATGAAAAGACAAAATATATGGAAGGGACTAGATCAGGTTTCAACAGTCAACCGTTAATCACCAGAAATGGAAATATCACTCAAGTAGACAAATTTAAGTATCTAGGTGAAATTATTGAACCAGCAAGGTTAAATCAGCAAGCTAAGAAAGAAAGAATTGCAAAACTTCAAAGAGCATACAAAATGACTTGGAACAGATACAATAAAAGAACTACATCAATAGAGGCAAAATTATGACATTATAACACAGTAATTAAAACAGAAGCACTTTGTACACGTGAAACTATTATAATTGGTGGCAGATCTTGAATTAAAGATGATAGAAAAGAAAGAAAAATTATCAGGAAAATTTTTAGGGCCAAAATGCAAATATAGAATTTGGATGAAAAATAAATCACATGAAATCTACCAAGTTACAGAAAATATCACAGATACAATGAGGAAATGGCAGTTCCAATAATTTTATGGTCACTTATATAGAATGGATAATAACAGGCTTACGAAGTAAATTTTAAACTTAGCCTTATCAATGAAAAATCACAATAATTGGCTAAAAGAAATCAGTGAAGACCTAAATGAAATTGGCATTAATGAATAAATCATTCAAGATAGAATAAAATTCAGAACCTTAATTCACAAATGCAAATTTTCTGTAAAGCCCACCTGACTGGATGGACTGAACAACATGAAAAGGAACACAGCGAGAGGATGAAGAGATATTGAGACGGGAAGAAGAAAAACAAGAAAAGGTGCTAATAAGTTCAAATGAGCTCCTTAGTTGGGCATAACAAATCAAAAAAGAAAAAGACTCTTCAGACACTCAAGCAGAACACAGATTCTGTTTTTGCTAACTTCATATTAGATACAGGGCATGAATGTGGAAAATCTCCACATCAGCCCTATCAGACATTCTTTTAACACTTGAAACCAATATTAAATACAAACACACACTGAGAACATCAATATTATCAGTGAATAGACTGAAATTTGAAGGTTTTTAAAACTTGTATTCTATATCATTTATAAAGTATAAATATCAAGTCAAAATAGCTTACATAGCCTTATACAGGAAATCGGGTGACAACCGTTAGACCTAAATGATCATCTGCTATGGCATTTTACATTTCCTTCTCAATGTTATAACTGCTTCTGTTTTACACCCCATATTTTATAAGCATTAATTGAGAGCCAAGTACTTTCAACTACATTTTCTCATTCTGATGAAAACAGTAGGTGTGTTTTAAGAAAAATTACCTCTGACGCTGAGATTTGCATTCCACATCCCTGTCTGTGAAGTGTTCCGGCGGAGAGGGGCATCCCAGTCCTCCATCTCTTCCAAGCCGTCTGACTCGTTAAAGCTGCACAGACAAATTTAATACTCTGTTTTCACTGTTTGCAGGCACCCTGGCCCAAGAACCTCTGTTCTGATAAAGATTTGAACACTATGATTGTGATTTTATTATTTAGTTTCTCTTTAAAATGAGGTTGATGATATGTCAAGGTAGAAACTATTATGTAGAAATTTTAGAGTGAATTTCATGGGCCAGAGAATTCTGAGTTTATTATTAATAATTAAACACAAAGAATATAAAAAATATTTATAAGGAAATTTTATGTATATTTAATCTGACTTATCTCTGACTGTTAAAAACTTCTTCAATAATCAAGATGGCTGATTAAGTAAATTATTCAGTATAAAACTGTAATAATTATGTAATAAACAGTAAACCTCAATTTAGTATTTTTGTGATATGGTTTCTGTTTGGTTCTATTTATCCAGAAATCCATGACCAAGTTTACCAGCAAATGAAGGCCAACGAATTAAAAACTTCTGGATATATCTGAAACCTTGCTAAAGAGAAATTTAGCTCCAGCTGTGTAAGTCTATACAGTACATATCTCTCTTTTCTTAGCTTAGGGTCTAGTTCAATGGCCATTAATTTTCTCTCATGTACAGAAATACTGATCTGAATACATATTCCTTTAATATTGAATATTCTGTAATAATTTACACATTATTTTCAATCTAAAAGCATCATACTGTACATTAAGGGCCAGAACCTTTTGCATGACATAGTCAGGATATTAAAATCCTTAAATGGAAATTAAAACTTTTACTGCATATTGTAAATGAAATTAGAACATTAGGTCCTAATTTAATTTCTTTGCAATCAGAATTGCTGTAAATATGATAAAACTATCTGTTCATGGGGAATAAAATGTGAGGTCTAGTGGATTTTAAATTCCGTTTAGTGAAAAATGTTCTACTAAATAGAGGTTTCACTGTAATTACCGGTCTCATTCTGAACTATATGTGAGATTTTGTTGAGATACAGCAATTAAGTTATTAGGGAACTGATTGTGACTTGAAGTTCCATGAATTGAATGAGTGTTGGCCTATTATGTTCTCTGTAGGCCTAAAAATTATTTGGTTTTAAAACAAACAATCAAATGCAATGGATTATATACAAAATGTTAACATTATGTTAAATGAGTTTAAAAATGATACATTTAATGAATACATTTCAATAGAAAATGTATAATAATTATTTACAAAATAATTTTAAGGAATGATGTAATTAATTAATTAACCTTAAAACACAATTCATTATGGTAAGGGTTAATTTACCCTAGATCACTGACCCTTCATAATTTTTACAAAGGCAGGGATCAGTTTGCTATAGTTTATTGCTTTCTGCACATGCATGTCTATTATCCGCATACTTTATCTTGGTGCATTTGCACCCTAGAGCTGAATCGGTCAACCTCCGCGATCTTCGAGATTCGTACTGGCAACCTTTGAAACACAAACTATGAATCGCTTAAGCATCGTTGTGCGACATACGTACTAGTACTGTTGTTGTTTACACAACAAAGCCAAAGTAGAGAATTCATGCTAGGAACAAGATTCGCATAGAAAAATGTTTTATAATGTTATATAATGTGTATGTGACATAGTTGTTGGCTTAAAATGATAACGGTTTAGAAATTTCATGTCGATCGATCATATTCTCAATTCAATTCAGATTTAATTTTCATTCAGTTGGCAGCACCAGGCAGCACTATCGATACCGGGACAGCTCCCTCCTTACTCCTCACACCCGTACACAAATGCACCAAGATAAAGTGTGCGGATAATACCATCATTTTGTGTAGCTACATTTCTTGGGCAGTTGCTGACTGTGGCATGTTTGATTGGTAACATCTTTGTTCATTCCTGTGATAATTAGGTTGGTTTAAAGATAAAAATTTCCTTGTTCCGTATTGAAAAGTATCACAGTTAAAATTGAAATAATAAATAAAGAGGTTCAACCTATTCAATACATAAGAATAAGAAATGCAGTTATTACATTCTTATTTAATAATAAGTAGGAGTGGTACCGGTTTCGACCCTAGTCCAGGTCATCATCAGCCAATTAAAACATGAAAAACAATGCATAGGAAAAAGAAAATAAAAGATCGAGTTCACTCCAGATCAGTAGAAGAGGCGATATAAAATTGACGGGGGTAGACACTGTAAAATTCAGAAGAAGTTAAATGTAAGTCACTTAAAAGAAACTTAAAAACAGTGCGTAACTTTCTGAGCGGCAGTATGGCACACGTAGTGTTAGGCAAAGTCTTATAATGTTTATGAAAAGCGGAGAACGGTTACATGAGTTAGCTTGTATACACTGTCAGGAACAAAGTCATAACACAATCGAACACATATGAAGATCCATAATCTTGCTGAAGCTGAAGATGAGTAGATCAATTGAAGTAACTTGCAAGCTCCCGGTGATTAGCGTGATATATTCAACATCAGGCACTGTGGTTTCAAAGGCCAATGTAAAATGAAGAATAGCTTAATGAACCAGTTCTTCTCATTCAAATTTAACTCTTGCCTTGTGCCAACTTCGATTACTTCAATTACGACCTGAATTTTTTACATTTTAAATAATAGCGCACTGTGCATTTACGTTTTCATTTGTTTCCGGTATTGCACTTTTTACTATTTTTTTTTCTCTTCACATTTGTTTTTTCACGTCAACTGTTTCAAGAATTCTACAGGATCACAATTACTTATTCAATTATATTGAATTATATTATATGTATCTATATATACTTACATTCCCGCAACCGAAGCAAATACTGGCTCATTAAGCTATTCTTCATTTTACATTGGCCTTTGAAACCACAGTGCCTGATGTTGAATATATCACGCTAATCACCGGGAGCTTGCAAGTTACTTCAATTGATCTACTCATCTTCAGCTTCAGCAAGATTATGGATCTTCATATGTGTTCGATTGTGTTATGACTTTGTTCCTGACAGTGTATACAAGCTAACTCATGTAACCGTTCTCCGCTTTTCATAAACATTATAAGACTTTGCCTAACACTACATGTGCCATACTGCCACTCAGAAAGTTACTCACTGTTTTCTTTTAAGTTTCTTTTAAGTGACTTACATTTAACTTCTTCTGAATTTTACGGTGTCTACCCCCGTCATTTTTATATCACCTCTTCTACTGATCTGGAGTGAACTCGATCTTTTATTTTCTTTTTCCTATGCATTGTTTTTCATGTTTTAATTGGCTGATGATGACCTGGACTAGGGTCGAAACCGGTACCACTCCTACTTATTATTAAATAAGAATGTAATAACTGCATTTCTTATTCTTATGTATTGAATAGGTTGAACCTGTTTATTTATTATTTCAATTTTAACTGTGAATTAGGTTGGTGTCATCATATTGATTAATGTTTATTGATAGTGCAAAATGGTGTGACTTATGGGTTTATACAGCTACTTTATTTAAGGTAGGTACTGGACCATATCAAGGAGCGACACCAGGAGGAAATTTGCCACGCATTTGGTGTATTAAATATCCGTACTAGGGTGCGAACTGTCAAGCTTCATCGGAGACAGTCTCGTATTCTTCCTTCGTTCAAACAAAGGCAGAAGGGGCTGAGAGGGAAAAGTAGCGTGGATTAGGAAGAGAAGAAGACAAGCTGCGCGAGGGGTTGCACTGTCAAAGTCAGATCTGAGAACTCCCATAGCCAACTGTTGGACAAAAATTTGAGCCAACACAGGGCTGACAGGATCATGGAAATATGAAAGATCTCAGATGATAGGCTGATTCAGGTGAATCTGGTTTAAGTGAAATTTAAGAAGAGACTAATCATTAAATATCGGATTATAAAACATGGTGATGAATGAAAATGAAAATCCACAGCCTGTTTCCAGTCGTTCGACTGGGTCAGGAATGGAATGAATGAAGCCCCCATCTTGTGGCGAGGATGGGAATTGTACCAGCTGCCGAAGCCTTTCACACTCTTTGGGGGCAATGATTAATGACTGTCAGATGGAATGGAATTATATTCGAGAGTGTTGCTGAAATGAAATATGACTGGAAAAACCGGAGTACCCGGAGAAAAACCTGTCCCACCTCTGCTTTGTAAAACATGGTAATATCAAGGGTCAAAATAATCTGTGATATATTCGAAGGACCATGGGATACAGCTAGCTTGCTCCACAAAGGAAACTGTAATGTATCTAGGGGATTTCCCTGGCATGGTGGAGTGAGACAAGTCTTTAAATATTGGAGGAAGCGAGGAGTCTGGGTCTTTATCCTTGGTGAAGTTGCGGGGTATGCATGTCGCTCCCTGTCTTAATACCTGATCAAACAAGAACCAGTTGAACAATTTAAGAAGTGAGAGTGGTGAACTGAGAAGGCTGGTCAGAAGAGCTGATTCACTTTTAATAGATGATTGTGAGTGAAGTCAGGAGACGAACTAGGGCTCCCTCAATAGGAGACAGACAATACCTGAGTAAAGTTCATGCTGAGTATTTCTTTATGACGGGAACTGCCTGGAGACATGTGTCGAGAGACTGTGATAAATATGATTCTTTGTACTGTAGCAGCAGATGGATCAAAGTTCCGGGTCGGTAGTTTCACCAAAGTCAGTGGTTATTACCAAGACGAAAGCTGGGACCTGTTCAACTGCCGTCACCAGACTGGTGATGGGATAACTCAGCTTAAACATATAAGATATTAATTTTTTACAGCCCAATTTTTTAAAATAATGTAAATATTAAGCTGTAATGCTGTATTGGCAAAGTTCTTTGCTTTAGTAACTAGAATGGGGCCATAATGCACGTTTAAAGAGTGCAATTTTCTTTACTTATGGTTTGCCGTATAGGGGATTTAATTTAATCAGGATTGTTTTACGTGAGACCACCAGATGATATGTCAAGGTAGAAACTGTTATGTAGAAATTTTAGGGTGAATTTCATGTGTCAGAGAATTCTGAGTTTGTTATTAATAATTAAACAAGTAGTCAGGTAGCAGGTAGGGACCCTCTTCGGAGGCAGCCCTACCCAGGGAGTGGCGCCCCTGCCTATGTGAGTCCCAGAGCACACTGACCCGGTGTGTATCATCTGGTAAGGGTCCCAGCTCAGGGTTACGGGTGAAGACCTCAACGGCAGTGAAGGCGGAGATGAAGATCATTGGTACGGCGGAACTGGCGGAAGAGGCATCCTTGCTTTTTGGGATAGTAATAAAAAGCATTCACGAAGATAGTCAACAGCTTCAGCAGCGAATGAGGAATTTGGATCCCAACGGTGAAGAAGGTGGAAGAACTATCTTTGAAATGTAAATCCACACATGTCTGATCCCGCAGCGGGCGGTGTTGTGGTCAGCGTCTGTATCCAGGTCAGGGTCGGCTGTTTAAGCATGCTCCAGGTCTTACCAATCTGGTTCTAATTGTTGTGGGACCTACGGGTTCCACCCTCATGTGAAATGATTCACACAATCTACCATGATGGTACAACGCACATCGGAAACTACCCCAGCCGGTAAAATCCGGGGCCAGTTAGAGTCTGGTCTAAACAGGGCATTGGATTCTGGGGGCCCTGCACCATCATGTTGGGATCAGTCGGAGGATCCCTCACCCCGCAAGATCAGGACCAAGAAAAAATACTTCTTTGGTACAGTGAATGTCAATACCCTCCTAAGAGTCGGTAAACAGATGGAACTTATCAAAGAACTGGAGAGATATCAGATCAAGCTACTCGCTGTACAGGAAACAAGATTCCCATCTAATGAAGTATCTATGATGGGCAAGTACAAGATAATAAAGGGTCAACCAGCGATCAGGGAATATAAAATGGGTAATAAAAGAAAATCACCTTCAATTCTAGGAACAGCATTTTTTGTTCACAATTCAATTATAGATGCAATCATTGATTTTCGATCACCTTCCCCTAGGCTTTCCATCTTAACCTTGAAGAGTGGAAACAAATCATATGCTATCTTCAATGTGCATGCACCTATTAATGAGGACAACAAGAAAAATCCAGATAAAGTTGAAGAATTCTGGTCTCTCCTGGAAAAAGAGTTGTTGGAAACTCCGGAACATATGATTAAAATATTAATGGGTGATTTTAATGCTCAAGTTGGCAAGGAAAGAAAATACAGAAAAATAGTTGGCAGTTATCCTGGGCATATAAGAACCAATAGAAATGGGGAAAGGCTTATTGAAGTGTGTGAAGCATTCAACCTCAAGTTAATGTCCACCCAATTCAAGAAAGAAAGGAAGAAATTAATGACATGGCGTTCACCAAATCCCATGTTAGGGGAGTTCCAAATAGACCATGTAGCCACATCGAACCCTGCAGAGATTTTGAACGTTAAAGTGCAAAAAGGTGCAAACATAGATTCTGACCACTACCTTGTTAGAGTCAAGATAAGATTTATTCCAAAGTCCTTCAAGAGACCTTCACCCAAAATCAAGAAATATCGAACTGATGAACTCAAGATAAACCAAGAGATTGTTGAGAACTATAAACGAGAGCTTGAGGTCTTGGAATCTTCGAATTGGGACGAAATGGCAAGGAGGATACAAGAAGCAGCTGAAAAGACTATAATGATCGCCAAAAAGAAGAAACATCCATGGTGGAATGATGATTGTGAAGTAGCCTTACGGGAAAGGTCTAAAGCGTGGAATAAATGGTGTACTAATCACAAGAATTTCGAAGACTTCAAGGAACAACGGAAACACACAGCAAAAATTCTTCAGAATATGAAAAGAAAGTACGAGAAAGAACAGCTGCACAACATAGAAGAAGATTTCAAGAGAAACAACACAAGAGATTTCTATAGAAGGTTTAAAAACAAAATCAAAAAATTCTCCCCTGGTAATCTATGTTTTAAAAGTGAACAAGGGAAACTCATTATTGGTGACAAGAAGAACTGCGAGTATCTGGCCAACTATTTCCAGAATCTTCTGAACTGTGAACCTCCCGAAGATGGATTGCTATTTGGAGAGCCTCAATTCAAGTTGAAGGATTCATTACCACCAAATAAGGAAGAAATTAGGGACATCATTAAGCAACTAAAAAACAACAAAGCTCCTGGGAAAGATTCAATTACTGCAGAGTTATTCAAATTTGCAGGTGAAAATATAGTGGAAAAACTAGAGGAATTATTCGCTTTTATTTGGGAAAAAGAAGAAATACCAAGTGATTGGAAAAATGCACTCATTCATCCTTTACACAAAAAAGGGGACCAAACTAATGTCAACAACTACAGAGGTATCTCTCTTCTTCCTATAGCATACAAAATTCTATCCAAAGCATTGCAGCGGAGGCTTGAAACACATCTAGATAAACAAATTGGTGAATACCAGGCAGGGTTCAGGAAAGGGCGTTCATGTGCTGAGCAAATTTATATTCTAAAATCACTTATAAAAATAAGATCTATGAGAAATCAGAAGAGGACAATCATAACCTTCGTTGATTTCAAAAAGGCATATGATTCCATAGATCGTGGAGTGCTCATGAACGTTCTACAGGAGTTTGGAGTGGATGAGAAATCTCTGGCCATAATTCGGCAATCTCTTACAAACACTTTTTCTCAAGTCAAATTTATGGGCGAACTCTCAAATCCATTTGAGATAAAAACGGGTTTGAGGCAAGGAGACAGCCTTTCTCCACTACTCTTTAATTGCATTTTAGAAAAAGTTATTAGGGAATGGAGGCTGAGAATGACTGAAAATGGAATGAAGAATGGGGTAAAGATAGGTTGTGGAAAAAATGCGATGATGTTGGATTGCCTTGCCTTCGCAGACGATGTCGTTCTTATTACAGACAACCGTCAAACAGCCAAGAAACAAGTCGAAGAACTACAAAATGTTGCAGTCAAAACAGGGTTAAGAATCTCTTTCGAGAAAACAGCATTCATGGATTCTATAAAAAAAGGCGACACGGACAGACTTGTTACATTGTATGGGGATATCCAGCGTGTGCAAAAATTTAAATACCTGGGAGAAATACTCACCCCCAATGGAGATGAAAAGGAGGGATTAAAGGAGAGGGTGAGAAGGATGGAGCTGGCATTCAGACTGTGTCATGACACCTATAAGTCCAAGTCTCTCTCAATTCAGGCCAAGTTAAAACATTACTGCACAGTGGTTAGAACAGAGTGCCTTTATGGAGCAGAAACCTTGACGAGGATGGCTGACCCAGTCCTTGAAAAAAGAGAAAGAAGATTCTTGCGAAAAATCTTAGGCCCTAGAAAGTCGACGAGTGACCCAAACACATTCCGGTTAAGATCGAATTTGGAGCTCTACAAGACAGTAGAAAGAATCACGACTGTGATGAGAAAAAGGAGACTGACGTTTTATGGACATATCAAAAGAATGAACCCTGAGAGATTGACCAACAGGATACTTCTTCTGCAGGAAAGGTGGAAAAAACAACCGGGATGGCTTACACACGTGCACAATGACTTGGCAGAAATAGGTATCAAGGAGGAGGATATAAAAGAAAGGACATCATTTAGGAAGAAGGTTGTGGGATTGAGGGATGCGTCTGAAGAGCAACATGCGAAGCCACGGAACATCTCGGTGGAAGAACGAGCAAGAAGAAGTCAAAGACTCAAGAATCTTTGGCGAGAGTGTAAAGAGAAGGGTATCAGTCTGCGTGACAGAAGGAAGATTGTGTAAACGTGGCCCACAGGTGGCCGTATCGATTAATAATAAATAATAAACAAGTAGTTTATGTATGTGTAGTTATAGAGTCATCTTGTGTCAGGGGCTATTGTACCCCAGTTAAAGATTGAACTAGGAGGTTGAGAAGAGAAGGCAACCATTTAACGTTAGTGCAAGCATGTGTATTGTGTATTTTCTGAAGTGCATGAACTTTTCAGATAATGTTGAAGACTGGCCCGTGCTACAATAGTCCGTTGCTAATTAGCATCTTTGAAAATAACAAGAGGTGGAATGGTTCAGTAATACAACCAGAGGTTGAACCAGAATGTGTCAGGGTAGAAGCTGTGAAAGTGCAAACACAGGTTGAAATCCTATCCCTTTCAGACCGTGTATGCACAATTGTGCGGGTTCGTATTTTATTTATGTCTGAGCTTATTTGACATTTTCTTGGTGCTAGACCGGATTGCAGTGCTTGTGCGGGACACGTAGCATGTACTTCAGCTGTTTTAATTTAGTACTTGACCACCAGGGAGCAGGAACAAGAGTTTAAAAATACAGTTCATTAGCAAGATGGCGGGAAGCAGTAATGCCTAAAGTAAGTATTTATTTATTGCATTCATATTAATCTAGAAGCTTTACTGAATATCAGAATATAATCAATGAAGTATGTAAATTGTGTAGCAAACGTAAATTGTGAACTTACAACATCGTACGTAATACCATGAGGTTTTGAACGTTGATACGCACATATGTGCGGGCTAGATTTCCTTACAGGCAATGCATGCAGGAGTGTTGGGTGCTGTTACAAAAAGGACTGTGAAAGCAAAACTCGTACTCTATATGAGAAATGTAATGTACAAGATTTTAATTGTTTTAAATCATTCCACACTGTAAAATAGAACATTTGATCATGTACAAGCGCATATTCACATGTACTGAGTTGAATTTTTTTATTTTTTTTATTTTTTGCTAGTAGTGAATGAAGTCCTGACAGGCACAATTGTGTGGGATATGTTTTTCAGTCGATAGTTCTTATTTTGTAAAATGAACTGTAAAAACATGTATTTGAGAACATTTTAGTAAGTTTTTGACGTTTTGACACCTCCTGATTTCTTTCAGGTATGACAACAAGTTGCTACTGCCCCAAGGGCAGTAAAAGCAAAACTCTTCCTGAATGTAGAAAATGTAACGTTTACTTGTGTTTGAATGAAGATTTAATAGTTTTAAATTATTCCCCACTCTAAAATAGAACATTTGATCATGTACATATGTATGTTCACATGCATAGAGGTAATTTTTCTTTTTTGTAAGTAGTGAAATAAGTCCTGACATGCACAATTGTGCCAGTGCTTTTTTCCGATGTTAATTTACATTTTGTAGAATAAACTAAAAATATATGTTAATTTACATTTTGTAGAATAAACTAAAAATATATGTATTTAAGAGCATTTTAGTCAGTTTTTGGCGTACAAACAAAAATTCACACCGGCAGTTTTCTTTCAGGTCTGAAAGGGCTATGAGTGGTGTGTTAAATGTGTTTTTTGTGTGGTGCTTGGACAAAAGAGGAAAGGTCTCACTCAACTGAGGAGTGATTTGAAAGGTGCTATGTGGAATGAATTATGCCTTGACCTTGTTGACGGCTGTCTTGACAGCTGAGAGAACATGGGTTATTGAACCAGACCGCTTCTTGAATAATTTTTTTCTAAAAATGCTATTTATTCAGGACGTTGACCCATGTGGATCTTTTGCCCCTACTGGCACCATATTGTATGAACCTGCATGTAATTGGAATGTTGTGTATGAGGAAAGGAAGATTAAGGATGTAACAAACACCCAGTCCTCAGACCAGGGATGTTAATCATTACAATTAAAAACGCCTGACCCAGCCGGGAATCGAACCCGGGGCCGCCAGGTGACAGGCGGACGTGTTGCCCCCTACACCGCGAAGCCGGACTCTTGAATAATTAAAAGGGATATCAGTATTCGAAGGGTTGTTTGATCGGACCAAGGACAAAAGCCAGCTGACCAGATGGAAGACCAAGAGGCAAGCATTCGTGCCCAATACGTCTGTTTACAAGTTGATGTTATTTTCATGTGTATCTTATTTATTCTTTGCAGGTATAAAATTAAACATGGTGATCACTATGACATTTGTTTTGTTTTGTGTGGTTGGTACGTTGTATTGTGTTGATTTTGTTAATTTTTTTGGTGTGGTGAGCGCACCATGCATGTTCAAAGGTCTTGGGTTCCAGTTCCATTCGTGCTATATGGCCGCAACTATAACATTTAGAATCTGTGTTCTTTTGAATGTATAAGGACGGTTCCATATCCAAAGTGTATTTATTTTGCAATTTGCCCTGTCTGAATTCGCTGGGAGGATTTCCTGTAGTTGCAAAATTTATTCTTTCTGTTGTATAACATGTATTGAATAATGGTCTCTGGAACAAAAGTTGAGAATATTTGTTTGCTATCCACATCTCCCATTTTCCATAAAATCAAACCAAACACGTTAATAATAAAGGGGTGTGATTTCATGCAATCTTTGATTTTTTGTACAGTGATCTGTAATTTTATTTGATGAATTAAATCATTAAACCACATTTTTATCCCTAATATTGAATAGTTCTCATTCATAGTTATATGCTCTTGTCCTGTTCTCATAGGATAAGATTTTATAATTAGATTTAGAGGGCCCCTCGAACATACCACAACTTTGATAGAAAAATAGTTGGCCAGGCTAAATTTAGGACAGGTAGAAGGTAGAGTATGTACATTATAATTATGACTTGAACGGTCACTTACTGTTTCGTAAGTATACACACCTATTGTTTTTATGTCACTTTCAACTTTGTGTGATTTATCATAGGGCATTGCAGAAGAGAAAATATAATAATGCAAATGGCTACAGGAATACCAGACAAAATTATTGGCAATGAAAAAATAAACTGATTATTGTACGAATCAGATGAAGATGAAAAGATGAGGCACGGAGTAAAGAATAAGACTTCGTGGAAGATGTCAGTGTTCATGATACCAGAGTTAGTGAAGAATAATTGAATTAGAAAGAAGAGAAAGAGCAGCTAAGTTCTGAAGGAGGAGACAAAATTAGTGTTTGTGGTACATCACTTCACAGATGAAGGAATGATCAACAAAATCTTACTTCATACTGACAAACAAATAGATCGAGTAAGAATTCTCTATAAAGAGAGAAAGCTGAAATGCATACTTTCTTGGGACTACTTGCACTCATTGCTATAATGATGATGTAAGTGTGAAAGAACTATTCAACTCTTCACTTTGTGGGGCAAAGTATAAATCACAATAACTAATGAACTTCATAATTATCCTGTATTAACTGATGAATTGGTATACCAATGATCTTTTATAGAAGATATGTTAATTTTTCCACCTTTTCAATGAAATCACATTTCAATTTTCATTGTTGTCCTCCTTTCCCCTTATCCTGCTCCTGCTGGGTCGAGGCATTTATGGCACTTCTTCACCTTCCTCTCTCCTTCCACCACTCCTCTTCCATAATTTCGTCCTAGCCCAGGTTTCTTCTTATTGCACTCCTCTTAACTGAATTGATCCACCTTGTTCTAGGTCCCCCCTCACCCCTATCCCCCTCTCTCTTTGCCACCAACTTCAGCTCCATCTTCTGTTTTGGTAATGTTTTTTCCTCCATCCTATTTACATGTCCAAGCCATCTTTGTGTATTCCTATCATTTGTCTCATTTAGGTTTTCTATTCTTATTCCCATTCTAACATCTTTGTTTCTCACTCTGTCTTTCCTTGCCTTTCCTTTCATGATTTCTAGGTATTTTATTTTGCTGGCTTGAATTATAATCTCCTCCCTATTTGTCATTGTCCAGGTCTCAGGAACATAAGTCAACATGGGGGCATAATACATATTTTACATTATCTTTTTATACTTCCTTACTTCCTTATTCCTGACAAGTTTTCTTACACTCTGGTTTGCCCTGTTGCACCTTCTAATCTTCACGTCCAGTCTTGTATTCTGCATTAATTCACTCCTTAGGTATTTGAAACTGTCCACAATTTCAAGGTTTGAGAATCTTTGTCATGATTAAAAACTAGAGCAGTACATGTTTCGGTTCTTTTAAAACTTCTTCAGCTATAAAAATTATATAATATTATATTATATACAATCATAATTCATCAACAGAATGTTCTTTTGAAGTAAGTCTTGATTTGCATTAAAAGATTGCCCTAGTACACATTTTTCTCATGAAAATTTTATAGTTTAAACAAACAAGTTTTAAAACATTAAATTTCAGGAAAATTTAGACTCAGAAAATATAGCTGTGGGATTATTCATTGACTTGAAGAAAGCTTTCGACACAGTGGATCATGATATTTTAATCAGGAAGATGGAAGCTGCTGGAGTTAGAGGAACAGCATTAAACTGGTTTATCAGTTAGTTTATCAGTTACCTTACAGACAGAGAACAATTTGTGGCCTGTAATAAAGTGAACAGTATCTCATTGCCTATAAATGATGTTCCTCAAGGTTCAGTACTAGGTCCCATTCTTTACCTCATATTTATGAATGATATAGGCTCACTAAAATTGTATGGACGATTTTCTGTATTTGCTGACAACACTAACGTGTTTTACATGGACACTTCTTCGGATAACCTGTACTTTACTTCAGAAATGTCTTCTTGTAAATTGTCTAACTATCAGTCTGACTAAAACAAATTATATCTTCTATCATAACCAGCATGCAGGCTTTCTCTGGAAATTACACTCAAAATTTATGACTGAAAAATACCTAGAGCTAGGTTGACAGAGTTCCTAGAATTAATTCTTGATGAATTCCTCTCTTGGAGTGATCAGGTTCAGGTGATATGTAATAAAATTACACCAGCAATTGGCGTTCTTAATAGATTTAAATACAGATTTACTTACACTCTACTATAGAATATTTATCACGCTCTTATTCAAAGTCATATACTTTATATGGTGCACATTTGGGCATGCTGAAGTAAAGAGCTATTTCAGAATGTTGAAATTCAACACAAGAGAGCATTACAAATACTGTTTAAGCTACCTATAATGACACCAACAGCCTATCTATACAAACATTGTAATGTTCTTCCACCTGTGGCTTTACATCAGAATGCTTCAGCTGTGATGGTTTATAAATTGATAAATAATTTGTTTCACTCCAATACTTTACGTGTGACAAATTCTGACATTCATACAATACAAGAGGTCATCATCATTATCATCCGTTCCAGGTTCGGCTTTTCCCTCGGACTCAGCGAGGGATCCCACCTCTACCGCCTCAAGGGCAGTGTCCTGGAGCTTCAGACTCTTGGTCGGGGGTTACAACTGGGGAGAATGACCAGTACCGCGCCCAGGCGGCCTCACCTGTTATGCTGAACAGGGGCCTTGCGGGGGATGGGAAGATTGGAAGGGATGGACAAGGAAGAGGGAAGGAAGTGGCCGTGGCCTTAAGTTAGGTACCATCCCGGCATTTGCCTGGAGGAGAAGTGGGAAACCATGGAAAACCACTTCCAGGATGGCTGAGGTGGGAATCGAACCCACCTCTACTTAATTGACCTCCCGAGGCTGAGTGGACCCCGTTCCAGCCCTCGTACCACTTTTCAAATTGTCGTGGCAGAGCCGGGAATCGAACCCGGGCCTCCGGGGGTGGCAGCTAATCACACTAACCACTACACCACAGAGGCGGACCAATACAAGAGGTACCAATAAAATTCACATTGAATTAATTAACTCAACTAAATATGGCAACAAATCTGTATAGTACTACTGGGCACATGTGTATAACTGAGTTCCTGAAAATATTCAACAGGCAGCTTCATTTTCTGTCTTTGAGCAGAAACTTGTAAAATATTTATGTAAGATGCTATGAACATCTGAGTTATCTCTACTATGTAACCTGTATACAGTACGTTAAATATACCGTACCTCTATAATGAGTTTAACTCACTTTCCATTTATTTTCATGTAAAAACATCAGTCTATTTAAGATTCTGTGTTATCTCCTAAATCTGCTACATGTATATCACATATGTATTGCACCTATATGATCCATGGCTCAGGTGCCCTTTAGGAAATAAATAAAAAATAACATTTTGCTGATGAATTACAATTGTGTATATAATTTTTTTTCAAAAGAACCAAAACATGTACTGTTCTAGTTGTTCATCTTGTTTTAGGTTATGAAATCAAAATGTGGTTGTATTGAATATTTGGAAAAATCAATATATTTTCTTTAAAAGAAAATGATTACCGGTATCCTTTTTTCAGTCAATATGTCAGTTATCAACACTAGTAAGGCAGAAATTTATAACAAACTGATATCTCTTGAATTAAAGAAAGCTGTATGACCTTATGACATTTCAGCTTACCTGCTCAAGAATTGCTCATTTATTTTCTGTGAAGCATTCTTTTATCTGTTCAACTTATCATTGTGCTTACTTGTACTATGTAAATCCACAGCCTGTTTCTAGTCATTTGACCTGGTCAAGAATGTAATGAATGAAGCCCTCATCTAACGGCGAGGTGTTTTCCCAGAGAAATGGAAGAAAGGGTCCATTAGCCGAGTATTTAAACGTGGCAATAAAACAGATATAAATCAATATAGACTGCTTACAATTTCTTGTCATATTTTTTACTAAGTAATCCTTGACAGGATCACACCTCTCTTTAGAAATATCATCAGTGATGACCAACATGGATTCTTTTCAGGATGGTCAACTTGTAGCAATCTTCTTTTATTCTGTCAGTTGCTCTAGGATGTAATAGAGAACCACTTTCAGGTGTACTGCATATATACAGATTTCTCAAAAACTTTTGACACTGTTAACCATGAGATCTTGCTGCAAAACTAAGAGGTTATGGAATTAATGGTCCTCTCCTGGTTTGAACCGTATCTTAATAATCATATACAGATTGTTAAAATAAGGGATCATTTTTCTGCACCTATTATTGTTACCTGTGGAGTTCCTCAAGGATATCATCTTGCTCCCTTAATTTTTACTCTCTACATAAATGACATTAAAAATATACTTAAGAATTCAGAATTGCTTTTGTTTGCTGACAATGCAAAACTTTTAATGATAGGTAATTGTGCACTTGCTTGTTTAAAAGTTCAAGAAGATTTACAAAGCATAATACGCAAGTTTGGCTGAAACTTAATCATTAATAATGTAAAATAATATTTAAAAAAAAAAACAAACAAGAAAATATCATTTCGGTACAAATTTACTAATAACAACACTTTCTCCTGTTCCATAAGTATTTTATTCAGCTATAACCTATCATTTAATGAACATACTGGAAATATTTTTAACAAATCATTACAAAGACTGGTTTATATTACTAGATATACCAGATATACTTGAACCCTGTACACCTGTATGGAACTCGTCTCATCAGACCTCTATCCATACATTTGATTTAGTACAACATTAATTTCTTCGTTTATATTAATTTAGAGCAGACTTCCCATATGATAATGTTGATCATACAGCCCTATAACAGTCTTTAAATCTGCACAGGCCATCATAACACTGTGAATTACTGGATACACTTTTCATTTTTAAATGGCTCCACTCCTTGGTGAACTGCCCAATACATCTAGAAAAAATAAACTTACACATACCAGAAAGATGCACAACATTTAATCATACATTGTCCACAAATTGGCATAGAACTAACTATGCATTCCATTTACCAATTGAATGAATGTCAAGATTGCTAAACAAAATGGATATTGATGTATTTAATTGCACAGGGTCAAAATTTAGAAATCACTTACACAGCCTCCAGAAGTGATTATTACTTTCCTGTGCTTACTTGTAGGGCTTCTTTGAAAATCCACAGCCTGTTTCTAGTCATTTCACTAGGTCAGGATAGGAATTGTACCGGTTGCCGAAGCTTGTCATACTCCTTTGGAGCATGATTAATGACTGACAGATGAAATGAAATGATATTGGAGAGTTTTGCTGGAATGTAAGATGACAGGGAAAACCGGAGTACCCAGAGAAAAACCTGTCCCGCTTCCACTTTGTCCAGCATAAATCTCACATGGAGTGACTGGGATTTGAGCCACGGAAGCCATAGGTGAGAGGCCGGTGTGCTGCTGCCCGAGCTGTAGAGGCTCTTGCTTGCTTGTACTATAAACTATGCTTATATTTGTATATTTTACTTTCTTCTTCTTCTTATACTACACTGACTCTTTAATTTTTTTAGTTTGTTTGTTTTGTTTATTATTTATTATGTTGTAAAATGGTGTTACTATTATTATTGGTATTATTATCTTGTATATCAACAATGAATGTCAAGAGATTTGAGTTTCTTAGCAAATGTCTACATTTTGACAGCAAAGAAACACATGATAAGGGGAGGAAAACCAATAACTTTACAGCAGTGAGAGAACTGCAGGTCAATTTTGTTCAAAACTATAAAACTGACAAGGGAGCATTCCCTACTCGTCACCACCGATTTCGCTCAAATTCATAGAACATGCAGGGCTTGGCTAGAAATGAAAGTAACCAAAGTGGGAACTCCAGATGGCCAAGCGTATAGAAAATAAAAATAAAAATAAAAATGTTGATGTGGATCCCGCACCGTATAAGCCACTTACCTTGGTACGCACCCCCAGCAGTAGTTGTCATAGCGGCAAGAGCTTGGAGTAGTAATTCGATGGTCGTGGGTTCGACTCCCCGTGTGGATAATATTTTTCTCAATTAGTATATTATTCATTTATTTTAATTTATTTATATGCAAAAGGTATATAGGACGTCATTTCTTTTAATGAGCGCACAATTGTAGAAAATTTGGAGTTGTGAACTTTTCTGACATGTTCAAACAGAAATTCTTGTTTTTTCTCCTTTAATGGCTATCTCCCCTCCTTGGGGAATGTGCCATAAACATGAATAGTCGTTTCGCTGTAAGATTCGTTTTCACCTGATAAGTGAAGGTTGCTCCTGGCGGCTGTACACAAACAACAGATTCTTGGCGCAGGTAGACAATGACAATGAAATCCCAATTTTTTAACTTTTCTATACCTTTTGCCTATAAATAAATATATAAAATGAACTATTTACCTCTTTGCGTAATTGGAAAATGAATGATATAAAAGTTGACAGAATAACAGTCTCCGCATGGGGAGTCGAACCCACGACTATCGAATTACCAGTCCGAGCTTTTACCATTACGCCAACAACTGCTCGGCGTACGCAGTAATGTAAGTGGCTTATACAGTGCGAGATCCGCGTCAACATTTTTTTTTTTTTTTTCTATACGCTTGGGCATCTGGAGTTCCCACTTTGGGTACTTTCATTTCTAGCCAAGCCCTGCATGTTCTATAAATTTGAGTGAAATCGGTGGTGACGAGTAGGGAATGCCCCCTTGTAAGTACACACGAGGAGTGTTTGTAATGGTAGATTAACAATTGCTAGGTTTTAGGGGCAAGTGCAAATTCCATATACATATACCTAACAAACCAACCAAATATAGTTTGAAGACTGTGTGGGCATGTGGTGGAAGCATGAACTACATGATAAATGCAATACGTTACTTGGAAAAGAACACCAACACAGGAGGTTTATCTCTAGGGGAACATTATGTGAAAGAGGTAACAAGGCCTGTCCATAGTAGCTATAGAAATGTTACAACAGACATTTGGTTTTTTAGTGTCAAACTAGCAGATGATCTATTGAAAGCACCATACAAATCACTAGTTTCGTACACACCTAAACAAAATGTAGTTGTTTATTTTTTATCAAGTGAAAACATCAATCAAGTGTGCCAAACAATTACATGCAGCCGAAAGACAAAACATTGGCCTTTTCATTTTTTTTTGTATTTTTTTTTTTTTCCAGTCTGATGAACATTGCTTTTTTGAACTCATACCATACACCATCTACCATTTGAATATCCTTGCAAGGAAGGAAAAACCAGTGAGATGGAAAGAGTTCATGAAGTCCCTTAATTATGGGCTTGTCGCCCCGCACATAAGGAGTGGTCTACACTGTAATGATCATTGAGTCAAATGATCTGTGAAAATCTTGAAGTCACAGTTCATCCACAAGCTCTACATGTACAGGGAAGGAGGAAAATCTGTCACTTTTGCCCTTCATCGAAGAGGAAGATGAAAACATCCTACTGCAGTCACTGTCATGTAGCAATGTGTGCTGAACATCGAGCCATGGTTTGCGTAACTTGTGATAGCAAGAACTACACAACGTACTGTACCCTGGTGGGGGTGTCAACTGCATCGTTCAATTATAATTATTTATATATATATAATAACTTGTTCTGACTGACTGACTGACTGATTCATCATCGCCGAGATAAAACTACTGCACATAAAGGAATGAAATTTTGAGGATACATTGATATTACGATGTTGATGCTCGCTAAGGGAGGATTTTTGGATATTCCATCGCTAAGGGGATGAAAAGGGGGGTGAAATTTTAAAATGAGTATATCTATATCTCGAAACTTTAAAAGATTACAGATCTAAAAACTGGTATTTAGATTCTCCATTAAAAATAAAGACATATTTTTTTGTTTTACGAAAATCCCGCCAGGAGGGGTGAAAAAGGGTGAAAAATGGGTTGATAGCCATTAATAAGGATACTTATACCTCAGAAACTGAAGATATTACAGACCTGAAAATTGGTATTTAGAATCCCCTTTAAAAATAAAGAAACACGTATTTTTTTGTTTTTGGAAAATCCAATTAATGGCGGTTAAACAGGAGTGACAAATGGGGTGAATTTTTAGACAATTTTAAAATTAGTGTATCTATATCGCAAAACTTTAAAAGTTTACAGATGCAAAATTTGGTATTAAGAATCTTCTTTAAAAATAAAATAAATGTATTTTTTTTTGTTGCTAAGGGTGTGAAAGGGGGGGTTAAATTTTGAATGACCGGGCGAGTTGGCCATGCGCGTAGAGGCGCGCGGCTGTGAGCTTGCATCCGGGAGATAGTAGGTTTGAATCCCACTATCGGCAGCCCTGAAAATGGTTTTCCGTGGTTTCCCATTTTCACACCAGGCAAATGCTGGGAATGTACCTTAATTAAGGCCACGGCCGCTTCCTTCCAACTCCTAGGCCTTTCCTATCCCATCGTCGCCATAAGACCTATCTGTGTCGGTGCGACGTAAAGCCCCTAGCAAAAAAAAAAAAAATTTTTGAATGAGGATATCTATATCTCAAAATCTTAAAAGTTTTCAGACTTAAAACTTGGTATTTGGAATCTCCTTTAAAAATAAGGAAACACTTTTTTGTTTTTTTTGTTTTTGCACAATCCCATTAAGGGGGTTAAAAAAGGGGGAAAATTGGTTGAATTCCTTTTATGAGGATACTTATATCTCAAAAACTGAAGATGTTACAGACATGAATATTGGTATTTGGAATCTCCTTTAAAAATAAAGAACACATCGTCATTGCCGGGACAAAAAAATTGGCAATTGGAATCTCATAAAGAAATGCATATTTTTGTTTTCAGAAAATCCACTTAGGCGGGGGTGAAAAAGTTGAAAAATTAGTTAAATTATTTGCATGAGTCTACTTATATATAAAAAACTATAGATATTGCAGACATGAAAATTGGTGTTTGGAATCACCTTTAAAAGTAAAGAAACACATATTACTTTGATTTCGGAAAATCCAATTAAGGGAGTGAAAGAATTGAAACATTTATTGAATTATTTGTATAAAGATACTTATACCTTATGAAAACTAAAGTTGATACAGACGTAAAAATTGGTATTTGGATCTCCTTTAAAATAAAGGAAAGGGCATTTTAGGGAGAAAATAAACTTGGGGGGAGGGGGTGAAAAGGAATTGAATTCCTTTTATGAGGACAAATATCTAGAAAACTGAAGATGTTACAGTCATGATAATTGGTATTCAGAAGCTCCTTTATAAGTAAACATGTATTTTTTTTTCTTCAGAAAAGTCATTTAAGGAGGGAGGGTGAAAGGAAGTGAAGAAATGGAATTCTTTTAATGTGGATACGTATGTCTCATAAACTGATGGTTACAGACATGAAAATTAGTGTTTGAAATCTCCTTTAAAAATAAAGAAACATGCATTTTAGGGGGCAGGGGAATCAACTTAATGGTAGTGGGGTGAAAAAGGAGTTGAATTCTTTTTGTGAGGATACTTACATCTCAAAAAAAAAAAAAAAGTTACAGACATGAAAATTGGTATTCAGAATCTCCTTTAAAAATAAACACGTTTTCTTTTGTTTTCGGAAATCCACTTATGGGGGGAAAGAATTGCAAGATTCGTTGAATTATTTGTATGAGGATACTTATACCTCTAAAAGATAAGGATGTTACAGATGTGAAACTTGGTATTTGGAATCTCCTTTAAAAATAAAAACAAGTTCTTTTTTGTTTTCAGAAAATCCACTTAAGGGGTTGAAAAGAATTGAAAAAGTGGGTGAATTATGAAAATGAGTTACGGTATATCTGCAGTATATGTAAAAATCTTAACATGTTACTGACATGAAACTTGGTATTTGGAATGCCCTTTAAAAATACAGGAACAAGTACTTTTTTATTTTTTTTTATTTTTTGGAAAAGGCACTTAATGGGGGGGGGGGGGGGGGCTGAAAAGTAGTGAAAAAAGAAGTAAATAATTTTTAATGATTATGCTTATATCTCACAAACTGATGATGTTGCAGGTGCAAAAATTAGTATTTCGAATCTCCTTTAAAAGTAAAGGAACATGGGTTTCTTTTTGTTTTCGGAAAATGGGAAGGACTGATAAAAAGGTTAATTTTTAATGGGGATTCTTATAGCCTGTCTCAAAACCTGAAAATGTTTCAATGTGGAGATAGATATTTGGAATCTCCTTTAAAAATAAGCATTCTTTTTTCAATTTGAGAAAAGACTGTTTCTCATATGTACAGTTCTATGTTGTATGGTCATCTTAGCCCCAAAAGGCAATAACATAAACATGGTTTACAAGAAGTTTTTGGGGTAAATGAAACTCAATTTGTAGATTAGGGATTTTCAGATAATGTTTTAGTACAGTAGCGAGGAATGATTACTTTTATTATTTTACGAAATCCACGCGAGCGAAGCCACGGGTAATTGCTAGTTAAGGAATATATTTCATATTCGCTAAGCCAGAATATCTTACATTATATATTGTAGGCCTGCTGGCCAGTTCAGAAGGTATTGTAAAACCTACCACAGACTTATATCTCCACTAGAGATCATGTAACAAAATGGCCAGCAAAATTTGTATTTCCAGAAATTATTTCCAAGTTGGAAAGAGAAGGGGATGTTATTACTTAGTCAATGGAAAATTCTAAGCCTGAGGGCCAAATGATATTTAGAACAAGGAAATTATGGCGTGCAAGATTCTTGGAAATGATGTCAGGGAAGGGCCAGGTCTGCAGATGGGTATGAAGCGTGCAGTTGGAATTTAAAGTAAAAAACATGAGATTTCGAACTCCTGCTTAGCTATGGACTAATAGTAAAATTCGCTGGTGAGAAGCAGTCAAGCAGTCAAACCAATCATATTACAGGAGGCACTATCAAATGTAACTTCACTGATTAAATTTATAAAGGAAAACTGAATACAGATTCGTAATCAGGAAGAATTTAGAAACATGACCAAATGTTAAAAGTAATTAATTAATGAAGGTTGACTATCATAATTCTTTGAAATCAGTGACGCTATTCGCTGATTGGTTGAAAGCAAGGGACACCACAAATGGTGTGTATTTACCCGCCAAGAATACAGGAGCTAAATTTGTAATTATATTAATTACCAGCAATTGAAATGAGTTGAGATTTGACATAGAGATAAGAATCATATAATCACATCAGTGGATCCCAAGTTCAAGCCACTAGCAGGTCTGCATATAGTCAAATGGGGAAATTGGAAGTGCTCACTCTAACGTGACCTTTCGTGAACTCGGAGAGGGGATGAACATTCACTTAAATAGCAGGTCAGAGCGACTGAGGAGACACTTGGTAAAAGTTCATCAAGCAGTTACTACATCAGTGCGTGTAAACACTTTGTGAAAGTTATTAGAGCCGACGCTACATCAGTACGTGTACACACTTGTAAAATTTTGGTCAAGCAACCACGATGTCAGTGCCTGTAACCAATATACTTTGTAACATTTGTTCGAGCTGTTACGTCTTTAGGGTAGTGTAACCAATCGACTTCATAAAATTTAGAGTCACCAGCAGTAATTGCCTAACGGCAAATTTATAGCAATTCATAAACATTTGCGAAGACTTGCAGATTTGGAACAAGTCCTGGTCAGTCTCTCTCACCGAGCTTGATAGCTGCAGTCGCTTAAGTGCGGCCAGTATCCAGTAATCGGGAGATAGTGGGTTCGAGCCCCACTGTCGGCAGCCCTGAAGATGGTTTTCCGTGGTTTCCCATTTTCACACCAGGCAAATGCCGGGGCTATACCTTAATTAAGGCCATAGCTGCTTCCTTCCAATTCCTAGGCCTTTCCTATCCCATCGTCGCCCATGTCGGTGCGACATAAAGCAAATAGCAAAAAAAAAAATATGGTCAGTCTCACGGACAAAGATGCCAATATTACGGAGTGCCGAGTTTGGAAACCACGTGTGCTACGGGCCGTTAAGGTGATCTCGTTAATATTACCAGTTCTTAAGTGCCGCAAAGGAACGAAGATATGTATGTGTAAATTAGGTGGGCCAGACATAAGGCCAGAAGTGCATTATTTCATTCAAATAAGTTCTGAGTGTAAAATTTTCATATGTTAAAATTTTAATAAGTGAAAATGTGTAAAGTTCCAAAGTGCATTGGATTACTTCTTCAAGCTAACATGACAGCTAACAGAATGCAATGCTAGATGGAGAAGAGCCATGAGGCTTTATGTCCGGTCTAGCTGACTACAGGCTGAGATGAGTACCATATCAATTTAATTATGTAGACTGCTAACGTTAACAGGAGAATCATATTCCTTAATTATGGTAACTTGATCGTAACTTGATCAGCTTGTCGAATTCAAATATAGGTAGACAAAGGAACAAATTAATATGTAAATAATTATATCAAGCACTTATAAATATTCTTGATTATTTTAGTAGAGTAAATTAGGGTTGACTTTGTCTTGTTCAAGTGCTTGAAGTGTTCATGGTTGATTGTATAGAAACATGTTTCACATAAAGATAAATTGAGATTCATGTTAGAAGTACTCCAGGGTCCTATTCCACAAAAGTATGGTCTTGTACATTACAAGTTACTAGTGTGAGTTCTTGTAATGTATGGAGTTGTACATTTCTGTTCCACAAAAGATTGAAAGTTTCTTGTATATTACCAGTGAATTGTTACAAGTTTTACAAGTGACGACATATCAATAAACATACTACGTCATAGCATGGATCAGCTGTTTATCTTCATATTCCTAAATAATAAATTTCATATTATTCCATATTGAAGAGCAATATAATGTAAAAAAAAAAGAGCTAAAAGGTTTCCACCTATTCAATTTTTATTTATTGTAACCTAAAAAAAGTTACAAATATTTGAAAGCAGTTTCGGTCTTGCTAGAGACCATTATAGTCAAAATCATAAAGTTAAAGCAAGACATGAATTATAACACAGGCCTGCAAAATTGAAATTTTTGAAATATACAAGAGATTTTTGCTAATTTCTGTGTTATTTGGTGTGCTTATTTTGAAAATGACCTCAATTTTTTTCCATCACATCAGGTTTTTTGTAATATCGATATCAATACTTTTGCTAGTACATATTTTCCTTGGGGTTAATCTTTTTACATCAAATTATGGTGCAGTTTCTAGAAGAAAATCACCAATGTATTAATTTGTTTTTATTTAGTTAACTTGCATAAAAATAGATGATTGACCAAGAGGACCAAATATTATGTATGTTTACATGAAAGTTTGAAACAAATTTTAAACTGAGCAAAAAACAAAACAAAACAAACAAAGTTTCTATTTAAGTACGTATTATTTTTCCTTTGAAACTTCTTTTTGACGTTCTTCTATTATGTTCAATCTCAAACCTATCTCATGTTATCATCCAACAATAGTTGGCGAGCATCTTCTTGTCCCATCTTCCTTGATATTTGCGCTCCATATCTTTGATGTCTTGGTAGAACCTTTAACCTTGTTTTCGCTGACTGCTCCTAAATTTTTTGGGAAAAAGTCCACATGTGAGTGAAGGAAATGTATTTTGACACTCATGGAGCAATCCAATGCTTGAAATTTGTCCAGCATATTCATTACAATTGCTTTATAGTCAGGATCCTTGTAATTACCCAGAAATTTACTGATGGCAGCTTTGAAGGCAACCTAAGATTCTTTTTCCATTTTTTGTCATCCTAGTCTCAAATTCTTTATCCTTCATAAGCTGCAGATATCGGGACCAACAATGATTCCCTCTTTCAACTTGGCTTTGGATAAACCTGGAAACTTGTTACATCTTTTGGAATAGTCATAACAAACTGTTTCATTACACCTAATTTGATATGCAGAGGGGGTAACAAGAGTTTATTTTGGCTCAGCTAAGCTTTTCCAAATCACATTCTTGTTGCCTGGTTCAAGATTTTTGTCTTTCTGGCCATTCTTTTTTAACCCAATGTGGAGTCTTATCGCAGCCGTCCCACTCAGAAATGAAATATGGGTATTTTGTATATCTGACTTGTTGACTAAGGAGCGTGGAGAGTGCTTCCAAATCTCTGCAGATGGTTCAACTGTGATCAACATATTTTATTTAGTTGAGGACGAGAGCCAGGTTTTCCTAGCATTCTTCTAAATACACCGAGTGTTCAACTGGTTCAGATGCATACTGGCTTCTGTTGTGAAGGAAGACAGCTTTCAGGCTCCTTTTTGAAGAATCTATAAAGAGCTTCCATTCATCTTTATCATAGGTGATATTAAATTTGCTCATCAATCCAGGAACATAAGAACAATTGACCAGTTTTTCCTCTTGTTCAAAATACTTAACAAATTCCTTTTCTCATTTCCTGTACCAGTAAAAAGATGTTCCTTTGGCTGATATATTTCTTTCAATCTGGAGCCCAACAATTCCGCTGCCTCTTTCGAAACGTCCAGATCTCTAGTCAGATCATTAAGTTCAACCTGAGAGAAAGGCTTATATTCGATATCGGAGCCTTGAACTTCAGGATGTTCCAAGTCTGAAGAGTTTGAATAGATGACTGGCAATTCATTTGGAGGCAAAGGCACTGGCACATCAGGTCTATGAGGAGTGAGGCATATGGCTCATGAATTATTTTTTTTTCTGCTAGTGGCTTTATGTCACACCGACACAGATAGGTCTTACGGCGATGATGGGATAGGAAAGGCCTAGGGCTTGGAAGGAAGCGGCCGTGGTCTTAATTAAGGTACAGCCCCAGCATTTGCCTGGTGTGAAAATGGGAAACCATGGAAAGCCATCTTCAGGGCTGCCGACAGTGGAGTTCGAACCCATTATCTCCCGGATGCAAGCTCACAGCCGTGTGCCTCTAACCACATGGCCAATTCGCCCGGTGCTGATGAAATGTTAACAGGATAAGAGATTAGCCTTTGATTTCTGCAGTTATACCCATGGACATGGTAGGAACTAAAGTAACAATCATTGGAGTTGTTTTTTGGCTCCATCCATGTCATAGGAATTCCTAATCGTAAAGCAGTCTTCTTTCATTTGAGTCACAAGCGTAGATCATTGAGACACTGCACACAAACTTTATGAGGAGCCCATGATTTGTCCTGGTCTCTGAGTTTCATGCCAAAATAAAGTTGTCTTAACATAGTCTGTAAGGCTCCTCATGTGATTTTTAACAACACTCTATTTGTCACATTTATATTACAAAAATCAATTGGCAGGCAGTGTCTTGAACTGGAAGCCATCTTTCATGTAATACACAGAGAAAAGAACAATTAAAATTGTTTCTGTGAAGATGTTTCTACTTGTCACTGTATCAACGAACGCACTACACTACTTGGTGAGAGTTCCTGCAAGGTCATCTGACACATTTTCACAATGTCTCGAACTGGAAGCCATGTCCCATGAAATACACAGTGAAAAGCAACTTTTAAATATAATTGTTTCTGTGAAGAAGTTTCCACTTGCCACTGGATCAGCGCATGCATGACACTACTTGGCGAGCATTCCAGCGAGGTCAGCAAACAGAGATGATATGAGATATGGATTCGTGCGAAGCTATTGGTAGAGAGAGATTGCGATGGGGAGGTGTCACAGGAGGGTAATCTATAGGTTTCACCATGGTAGAATGATGGTCAGGTGAGGAGGGAAGAAATTCTACGCTGGAAACAAATTATGGTAAATGTTCATAAAAATCCGAGTACAATTGAATTTTTCAAGAAAATGTGACGTGATAGAACTTTTTCATTACTGTTTTTGAAATCAGCACCGAAAAATACATAAAGTTCAGATATCACTTCCCTTGTATCTTTTTCAACGCAGGCCTGTGTGATAGATCAAATTTATGAAATACAAGTGTGTTGTTGATATTTGGCGCAAGACAAGTAAAGAGTTGAATGATAAACACTCATCACGATCACACTTGTTCTAGTGTAAGTTCTCGACGTTTTCTTCCAATTTGAAGAATGCATCTCCCAAAAGACCAGGTCAAACACTTAAAATACTAGCACTTGAAGAATCTTCCTGAATTCAGTTCAGCTGAAACAAGTGTGAACAGAATAATGTTGATGGGAAAGTGTTGAGATATTAATTTGTTTTCAGTATGGAAAAAGTTGAAAGAGCAAAAACAAAGACATAGAACAGAGCTGAGTTTACATATGGGAAGAGGAAGAGGAGGGAGGTATAGTGTGGCCTAAGTTGGGGTTGAGGGATGTGGAATGGTGGGTGATTGCTGGAGGGAACTGGGAGAAAAATAGAAAAGGTGGTTTAGATTACTTAATTTCTTTTTATTGAAAATAGGAGTTAATAGATCAAATAAAGGGTATGATTTTTCTGATATTTCATCAAGTTTGCAATTGGGATTAAAGTATTGATCCAGGTGGATGAAACAATTTTCAAAGATATTGCGCAGTGAGCTCTTATCAACCATTTTTAAGATTTTTCAGATCTTGATCAATATTCGTGAATTTATGGTTTGAGTCCATCATTTGCTTTCCCATAGCTAAAAATCTATTATATTTATATGAATTTACATGTTCTGAGTACCTTATGTTGAAGTTTCTACCTGTTTGGCTGATATAAATGGATGACAGTTACTACATATAAACATCTGATCTATATAATTTATTATTATTATTATTATTATTATTATTATTATTATTATTATTATTATTATTATTATTATTATTATTATTATTATTATTATTATTATTATTATTATTATTATTATTATTATTATTATTATTATTATTAATTGAGTTTGTGTTGTGTAGAACTGATGCATTATTATTGTCTGTTATAAAATATATATATTTATATCATGTTTTTACGATTTGATTTGGAGCATAATTTGTAACAACTATGAAATAATCTTCCACAGGATAATGAACATCATTTACAGTATTTGATTCCACAACCAATCGTATTAACTCATGTATTCATGTCCATGTGTAATTGTTCCCTACTTACCATGTATTCTTTGCAGGTTTTTCTTTTGTATAATATTGTATATACTTGTCCATTCTGTAAATTCCATACGCTTAATAATAATAATAATAATGTATTCATGCATGGGATGATGTAATGAGGGTAGTAACGATAATCTTATTCTGTACCACAAATGACTAGAGCATTGTCCCGATGTGATGATATTGTAATAACATATTTCTTTTGTTTGTACTATCATCTTAATAAAATTATATTGCCGAGTAGGCAGCTAGATGGCATGAAATTGAAATGTCTGCACACAGTACCTGAGGCCATACGATTATTATTATTATTAATACATTTATATTGAATTCAACAGTTCTTTGCGTTGAGCATATTTTTATGCCAATGATTATATACATATATTTATTGAACAGATCTGCAATTACGGGTCGGCACAGTGGACAAAGTAAAGCATGCCAGAAGAATGTTTTGTCATATAGAAATATAGCAGTAATATGGATTTTTTAAATAACGGAGGTCCGTACAAATGAGATTTCAGGATGTGGACAGATCTACGTATTGTGATGGTAACTATTCTTTCGATGCTGCTCATAGGCAGCTCGAACTTCTTCCAGAATTCTCTGGACAAGGCAGGTATTGTGCCACGAGCACCAACTATTAAGCTGATGATCTCTATACTTCATTCAGCTGATATTTATTTTTGTAAAATGGTGTGGTTGGTGCATACATTTTCAGCTTCTCAATATGGACTTCAGTGGGCTGGCCGACATGGTGCTCGAATCAGATGGTCAGATCGATAACGAAACCTTTCTTTTCATTATCTTTAAAGGCAATTATGTCAGTTCGTCTTGTACTCCCTCTCATAAACAAACTGTGGACTTCTTCATGTACATGAAAGCTTTTACTGCGAAGTTCTTTTGCAATCAATGATATTATCTTGAGGTGGCGTGAGTTTCTCAGTACTTCACTGTAGGGGCAAGAACTCAGAATATGAGCCAGTGTTTCTTTCTCTCTGACGCATCTGCGACAGAGGTTTCTGTTCTGAGTTCTGCTTGGAATAGTTCATACTGCAGAAACATTTAATGTCATCTTGATTGCCTCTCACCATTTGCTACAAAAAAGCCCTTGATAATGCCTAATGCAATTGTTGGCCGGAGTGTACTCTTAATTCAGCTCTATGCTGATCCCCTTCTGAGGCAAAGAGCACCAAACTGCCATTTCACGACTTCTTAGTTCTTAGTTAAATTGAAATAATAAATATGGTAGTTCAACCTATTCAATACAAGTAAATAAGAGATGTAGAGATTACATTCTTATTTAATTAAAAGTGGAAATGGTACTGGTTTTGACCCCAGTCTGGGTCATCATCAGCCGATTATAACTCGAAAAACAATGCATAAGTAAGAAAGAAGTTAACAGTCAAGTCCACACAATATCAGTTGAAGAGGCGATATAAAAATGATGGGAGTAGGAACTGTAAAATTCAGACGAAGTAGAATGTAAGTCACTTAAAAGAAGTAATGTGTAATCTTCCGAGCATCAGCACGGCACACGCAATGTTTGGCACTGTCTCACAATGTTCACGAAAAGCAGAGAACAGTTAAATGAGCCAGACTGCATACACCGTCAGGCACAAAGTCACAACACAATCCAATTATGAAGATCTAAAGTCATGAAGAAGCCGAAGACGAGCAGCTCAACCGAAGTAACTTGCAAGCTCCAGAAGTTTGGCGCGGTTTTTACAACGTCAAGTGCTGTAGTTTCATATGCTGACGGAGATTGAAGGATAGATTAATGATCAAGTATTTGCTTAGTTCACGAAAATGTACCTCTATATATATATATACTAGCAAGATACCCGTGCTTCACTACGGTATTATACTGAAATTTATAATTGAATGGATATCGATTTATATATAATCCGTCAAAATTTGAGATCTAACTCGTTTTCTGAGAGATTATGGCAAGTCCCTCCCATTTTTCAATCTTTCCTTCCAGCAATCGATTTCGTACTTCCCGGGCTAGGACCACGTATTCCACCCGGTCAGTTCGGTCCCTAAATGTTTGCCATTTTTTTCCTATAAGCATTTTTAATATGGATCAAATTCTTGAGGAGATTCGGCGTGGTGTCTTCTTGGGTGCCTTGGCAGTACTGAACCCGCGGCCGGACTGCATTTGTAGTCATTACCCATCCAGACCCGTTTCCAGCGCGGTCCGCACATTTGACGATGGTCCAGAATATTCTTCTTCTCCTTCTTCTTATAATAATAATAATAATAATAATAATAATAATAATAATAATAATAATAATAATAATAATAATAATAATAATAGATGTTCTGGACCCCCACAGCAAGATTCAAGACCGCTAATTGGCGGTAAATTCCATCTGCTGCCATTGTCATTTTTGACATAGTGACCAGCACCATTGTCGCGCGTAGGCAAGTACGCGGAATTTCTGGCGATACCAATGACATACTTCCGTGCATTATTGACCTTATTATAGAGGTGAACAATTGGACAATCAATCTCATTCCTATCGTTTATTTCAAATGTTTTTAATTTTTATTTATGTGCCATGAGAATCTACTGTAATCTAGGAACGTTCTCCCAAGGAAAATATTTTTTTGTTTTTTTTGTTTTTGCTAGTTGCTTTACGTCGCACCGACACAGATATGTCTCATGGGGATGATGGGACGGGAAAGGGCTAGGAGTTGGATGGAAGCGGCCGTGGTCTTAATTAAGGTACAGCCCCAGCATTTGTCTGGTGTGAAAACGGGAAACCACGGAAAACCATTTTCAGGGCTGCCGGCAGTGGGGTTCGAACCTACTAGCTCCCGAATACCAAGGAAAAGATGGCTCTTGAAAACGAACCCAGGAAAGATTAGAAATGATCGGTTTATGATAAGAATAAGTACATCGAAAATCCACAGCCTGTTTCCAGTCATTCGACAGGGTCAGGAATGGAATGAATAAACAGTAAAATCAATTAGTCTAACCTCCTTTTACACCCCACCGTCGTTAGTTTCATCCCCCCCCCCCCCCCCCCCGCAAAAAGAAAAGAAGGTGTGTTTCTTTATGTTTAAAAGAGATTCCAGACTCCAGTGTTCACGTCTATAACCTTCAGTTTTGAGATATAAGTATCCCCATAAAAAAATTCATATTTTTTTTACTTCTTTCACCCCCCCCCCCCCAAGTGAATTTTCCTGCAACAAACTCGTTTCTTTAATAGTAAAGGATCTTCTAAATACCAATTATCACGACTCTAACCTCTTCAGTTTTTGATTTATGTGTCCTCATGAAAGGAATTCAACTCCTTTTCACTCCCGCCCCCCCGCAAGATTATTCCCCCCCAAAACGCGTTTTTCTTTGATTTTAAAGGAGATCGAAATACCAATTTTCACGCCTGTAACAAATATAGTTTTTATTAGATGTAAGTATTCTCATACAATTAAGTGAATTAATTTTTCAATAATTTCACACCCCCCTCATTGGATTTTCCAAGAATACACGTTTCTTAAAGAGATTTTTTAAAGCAGATTCCAAATATCAAATTTCACGTCTGTAACATCTTCATTTTTGAGATATCAGTAGCCTAATTAAAAGAATTCAACACTATCTTCAGTCAATTTTACCCCCCCCCCCCTTCCACCAGAAGTGGTATTTCCGAAAAATAAAAATACACGTTTCTTTATTTTTAATAAGATAGAAAATACAATTTTTCATTTCTGTAACATGTTAACTTTTATGAGATATACTGTAGAAATTCTCATTTTAAAATTTCACCACTTTTAGTTCCCCTTAAGTGGAGTTTCCAAAAACAAATCACCTATGTTTCTTTACATTTACAGGAGATTCCAAATACACACTTTTTACATCTGCAACATTTTACGTTTCTCAGATGTTCTGTAGATATAGTCTTTCAAAAAATTCACCTCAATTTGTCACTCCTGTTTAACCGCCATTAATTGGATTTTCCAAAAAAAAAAAAAAAAAAAAAAAAAAAAAAAACTGTTTCTTTGTTTTTAAAGGAGATCCCATATACAAATTTTCAGTTCTGTAATATCTTCAGTTTCTGAGATATATGTATCCTCATTAAAGACATTCAACCAATTATTCACCATTTTAAACCCCTTCTATTGGGATTTACAGAAAACAAAAAATTACGTTTCCCTTCATTTTTAAGGGAGATTCTAAATACAAATTTTTACATCTGTAAACTTTAAAGTTTTAAGATGTAGACACACTTATTTTAAAAATTCACCCCCCCTTTTCACCGCCCCCCATTATTTGGATTTAAAAAAAACGAAAAAATACCTGCTTCTTTAGTTTTAAAGTAGATCCCAAATACCAATTTTCAGGTCTGTAATATCTCCAGGTTCTGAAATATAAGTAGCCTCATTAAAGGCATTCAACCTTTTTTTCACCCTTTTCCATCCTTCCTATTGGGATTTTCCGAAAACAAAAAAATATATGTTTCTTTATTTTTAAAGGAGATTCTAAATACCAATTTTTACATCTATAAGCTTTAAAAGTTTTGAGATATAGATACATTTATTTTAAAATTTCACCCCCATTTCAGCCCCACCATGACTTGTATTTTCCAAAAACAAAAAATACGTGTTTCTTTATTTTTAAAGGAGATCCCAAACACCAATTTTCAGGTCTGTAATATCTTCAGTTCCTGAGATAAGTATTCTCTTTAAAGGCATTCAACCACTTTTTCACCTCATTTCACCCCTCCTATTGGGATTTTCCGAAAACAAAGAAATACGTGCTTCTTTATTTTTAATGAAGATTCTAAATACCAATTTTTACATCTGTAAACTTTAAAACTTTTGAGATATAGATGCACTCATTTCAAAAATTCACCCCCCTTTTCACCCTCCCATTAATTGGAATTTCCAAAAACCAAAAAATACACGCTTCTTTATTTTTAAAAACGAACAAAAGTTCCAATTTTCAGGTCTGTAATGTCTGCGGTTTCTGAGATATAAGTACCGGTATCCTGATTAAAAGGCATTCAACCCCTTTTTCGCCCTCTTTCACCCATCCTATTGAGATTTTCTGAAAATAAAAAAATACGGGTTTCCTTATTTTTAAAGAAGATTCTAGATACCAATTTTCACATCTGTAAGTTTTTAAACTTTTGAGATATAGATACACTCATTTTAAAATTTCACACCCCCTTTTCACCCCCTTGGTGACGGAATATCCAAAAATCCTCTCTTAGCGAGCACCTACATCTTAATATGAATATATCCTCAAAATTTCATTTCTTTATGTCCAGTAGTTTTGGCTCGGCGATGATGAATCAGTCAGTCAGTCAGGACAAGTTACTTTATATATATACTAGCAAGATACCCGTGCTTCACTACGGTATTATACTGAAATTTATAATTGAATGGATATCGATTTATATATAATCCGTCAAAATTTGAGATCTAACTCGTTTTCTGAGAGATTATGGCAAGTCCCTCCCATTTTTCAATCTTTCCTTCCAGCAATCGATTTCGTACTTCCCGGGCTAGGACCACGTATTCCACCCGGTCAGTTCGGTCCCTAAATGTTTGCCATTTTTTTCCTATAAGCATTTTTAATATGGATCAAATTCTTGAGGAGATTCGGCGTGGTGTCTTCTTGGGTGCCTTGGCAGTACTGAACCCGCGGCCGGACTGCATTTGTAGTCATTACCCATCCAGACCCGTTTCCAGCACGGTCCGCACATTTGACGATGGTCCAGAATATTCTTCTTCTCCTTCTTCTTATAATAATAATAATAATAATAATAATAATAATAATAATAATAATAATAATAATAATAATAATAATAATAATAATAATAATAATAGATGTTCTGGACCCCCACAGCAAGATTCAAGACCGCTAATTGGCGGTAAATTCCATCTGCTGCCATTGTCATTTTTGACATAGTGACCAGCACCATTGTCGCGCGTAGGCAAGTACGCGGAATTTCTGGCGATACCAATGACATACTTCCGTGCATTATTGACCTTATTATAGAGGTGAACAATTGGACAATCAATCTCATTCCTATCGTTTATTTCAAATGTTTTTAATTTTTATTTATGTGCCATGAGAATCTACTGTAATCTAGGAACGTTCTCCCAAGGAAAATATTTTTTGTTTTTTTTGTTTTTGCTAGTTGCTTTACGTCGCACCGACACAGATATGTCTCATGGGGATGATGGGACGGGAAAGGGCTAGGAGTTGGATGGAAGCGGCCGTGGTCTTAATTAAGGTACAGCCCCAGCATTTGTCTGGTGTGAAAACGGGAAACCACGGAAAACCATTTTCAGGGCTGCCGGCAGTGGGGTTCGAACCTACTATCTCCTGAATACCAAGGAAAAGATGGCTCTTGAAAACGAACCCAGGAAAGATTAGAAATGATCGGTTTATGATAAGAATAAGTACATCGAAAATCCACAGCCTGTTTCCAGTCATTCGACAGGGTCAGGAATGGAATGAATAAACAGTAAAATCAATTAGTCTAACCTCCTTTTACACCCCACCGTCGTTAGTTTCATCCCCCCCCGCAAAAAGAAAAGAAGGTGTGTTTCTTTATGTTTAAAAGAGATTCCAGACTCCAGTGTTCACGTCTATAACCTTCAGTTTTGAGATATAAGTATCCCCATAAAAAAATTCATATTTTTTTTTTACTTCTTTCACCCCCCCCCAAGTGAATTTTCCTGCAACAAACTCGTTTCTTTAATAGTAAAGGATCTTCTAAATACCAATTATCACGACTCTAACCTCTTCAGTTTTTGATTTATGTGTCCTCATGAAAGGAATTCAACTCCTTTTCACTCCCGCCCCCCCGCAAGATTATTCCCCCCCAAAACGCGTTTTTCTTTGATTTTAAAGGAGATCGAAATACCAATTTTCACGCCTGTAACAAATATAGTTTTTATTAGATGTAAGTATTCTCATACAATTAAGTGAATTAATTTTTCAATAATTTCACACCCCCCTCATTGGATTTTCCAAGAATACACGTTTCTTAAAGAGATTTTTTAAAGCAGATTCCAAATATCAAATTTCACGTCTGTAACATCTTCATTTTTGAGATATCAGTAGCCTAATTAAAAGAATTCAACACTATCTTCAGTCAATTTTACCCCCCCCCCTTCCACCAGAAGTGGTATTTCCGAAAAATAAAAATACACGTTTCTTTATTTTTAATAAGATAGAAAATACAATTTTTCATTTCTGTAACATGTTAACTTTTATGAGATATACTGTAGAAATTCTCATTTTAAAATTTCACCACTTTTAGTTCCCCTTAAGTGGAGTTTCCAAAAACAAATCACCTATGTTTCTTTACATTTACAGGAGATTCCAAATACACACTTTTTACGTCTGCAACATTTTACGTTTCTCAGATGTTCTGTAGATATAGTCTTTCAAAAAATTCACCTCAATTTGTCACTCCTGTTTAACCGCCATTAATTGGATTTTCCAAAAAAAAAAAAAAAAAAAAAAAAAAAAAAAAAAAAAAAAAAAAAAAAAAACTGTTTCTTTGTTTTTAAAGGAGATCCCATATACAAATTTTCAGTTCTGTAATATCTTCAGTTTCTGAGATATATGTATCCTCATTAAAGACATTCAACCAATTATTCACCATTTTAAACCCCTTCTATTGGGATTTACAGAAAACAAAAAATTACGTTTCCCTTCATTTTTAAGGGAGATTCTAAATACAAATTTTTACATCTGTAAACTTTTAAAGTTTTAAGATGTAGACACACTTATTTTAAAAATTCACCCCCCCTTTTCACCGCCCCCCATTATTTGGATTTAAAAAAAACGAAAAAATACCTGCTTCTTTAGTTTTAAAGTAGATCCCAAATACCAATTTTCAGGTCTGTAATATCTCCAGGTTCTGAAATATAAGTAGCCTCATTAAAGGCATTCAACCTTTTTTTCACCCTTTTCCATCCTTCCTATTGGGATTTTCCGAAAACAAAAAAATATATGTTTCCTTATTTTTAAAGGAGATTCTAAATACCAATTTTTACATCTATAAGCTTTAAAAGTTTTGAGATATAGATACATTTATTTTAAAATTTCACCCCCATTTCAGCCCCACCATGACTTGTATTTTCCAAAAACAAAAAATACGTGTTTCTTTATTTTTAAAGGAGATCCCAAACACCAATTTTCAGGTCTGTAATATCTTCAGTTCCTGAGATAAGTATTCTCTTTAAAGGCATTCAACCACTTTTTCACCTCATTTCACCCCTCCTATTGGGATTTTCCGAAAACAAAGAAATACGTGCTTCTTTATTTTTAATGAAGATTCTAAATACCAATTTTTACATCTGTAAACTTTAAAACTTTTGAGATATAGATGCACTCATTTCAAAAATTCACCCCCCTTTTCACCCTCCCATTAATTGGAATTTCCAAAAACCAAAAAATACACGCTTCTTTATTTTTAAAAACGAACAAAAGTTCCAATTTTCAGGTCTGTAATGTCTGCGGTTTCTGAGATATAAGTACCGGTATCCTGATTAAAAGGCATTCAACCCCTTTTTCGCCCTCTTTCACCCATCCTATTGAGATTTTCTGAAAATAAAAAAATACGGGTTTCCTTATTTTTAAAGAAGATTCTAGATACCAATTTTCACATCTGTAAGTTTTTAAACTTTTGAGATATAGATACACTCATTTTAAAATTTCACACCCCCTTTTCACCCCCTTGGTGACGGAATATCCAAAAATCCTCTCTTAGCGAGCACCTACATCTTAATATGAATATATCCTCAAAATTTCATTTCTTTATGTCCAGTAGTTTTGGCTCGGCGATGATGAATCAGTCAGTCAGTCAGGACAAGTTACTTTATATATATATAGATAGATATACTTATAATACGATTCAATATAATTTAATACGTAATTATGATCTTGAAGATTTTTAGAACAGTTGACGTGAAAAAACAATAGTGAATAGAAAAAAATGGTAAAAAGCACAATACCGGAAACAAATGAAAACGTGTATGCACAGTGCGCTATTTCTTGAATATAAAAACATTCAGGTCGTGATTGAAGTAGTCCAAATTGGCGGACGCAAGGCATGAGTTTAAATTTGAAAGTGAGGGCCCAAAATGAAGGTGGTAATGTAGTGGTTTTTTTTAGGGGTGAAAAGAAAAATAGGATAAATTAATAAAGAAAGAAGATTAGTGGATAAGAGAAGATTAAAAGGGTTTAAAGTTGAAAGGTGGTGAGAAAGGATAAGATAGGGATGAAAGAGGGGTAGTTTAGGGTGGGTTAGGAGGGTGGGTTACTGGAGGTACAAAATGTGGGTAGGAACTTTGTAAGGCATGGAAAATTGAATTCAGGTTTTGAAATTTAGAATTTTTAAGAAGAAGAATTAGGAAGTCAAATAGGATGTTGGTGTTTTTCAGAAATGTTGTTTAAGTTGAAATTGGGGTTGAAGTATTGGTCAAGGTGAATAAAACAATTTTCAGTAGTGTTTAAGAGGGGGCCTTTGTTAATGATTTTAAGTATTTTCATGTCTTTTTCAATATTGGTGATATTGTGCTTGGAGTCATGTATGTGTTGTCCTATGGTGGAGAATCTGTTGTATTTAATGGCGTTGATATGTTCGGAGTAACTGATGTTGAAGTTGCGGCCAGTTTGACCGATATACAAGGAGCTGCAGTTGTTACATTTGAATATGTATACTCCAGATTTTGAAAAAGCATTAGATTTATTTAGTGATTTAGAGTTGTGTAATATATCAAAATTTCTGTTATTGGTTTTAAAGGAAATTTTCATGTTATTTTTTTAAGAACATTAGTTATTTTATAAGCTTCTTGAGTGAAGGTGAAAGTGGAAAATGCAGTGAGTTTGGTTTTGTCTTTAGATAAACTAGTTTTAGGACGGTGTTTGAATTTGTTGATGATACGGTTTATGAAGGAGTTGTTATAGCCATTGAATTTAATGATGTTACGGATGGTGTTTAATTCATTATTTAAATCTTTTTTAGACATAGGGGTGTTGAAGGCACGGAAAATTAGGTTGTTATAAGTAGCACGTTTATGTGCTTGAGGGTGCGAAGAATCTTGTCGTATTGTGGTTGCAGTTTGAGTTGGTTTTCTGAAAATTTTGTAAGATAAAGAAGAAGTATGTCTAGTAATGGTTAAGTCTAGAAAATTAAGAGTTTTGTTGTGTTCTGATTCGAGGGTGAATTTAATGTTAGAGTCAATGTTGTTGAGGAGAAGAAGTGTAGAGTCTGCGTTGATTGATTCTTCGTTTAAAATTACTGATGTGTCATCGACAAATCTGGCCAAAAAGAGGATGTTAGATAAATTATTATTATTAATTTTTGTGTTTTCTAAGAAGTTGAGGTAAATTTCAGCTAGAATGCCTGAAGCTGGTGAGCCCATAGCTAAACCATCTTGTTGATAAATGGTGTTGTCAAAAGTAAAATAATTATTGTTGAGAACCAATTTTAAGATTGACATGAAGTCTTGAATTTCTAGTTTACTCAGATTACTGAATTTGTTTAAGTTGTTGTTTATTAAGGGAATAATTTGGAAATTGGAATACTAGGGTACATGTTTACGATGTCAAAAGAATGGAGAGAAAAGTTTGGTTGGATGTCAAAGTTCTTTAATTTGTCAATTAATTCAGAAGTGTTCTTGATAGATTTGTTGGATAAAAATCAAAAGTTTTCTAGTAAAAATGTTTGGATGAATTTAGAAGTATTGTAAGGGACTGGGTCTGTATTTGATTATTGGATGGATGGGAATGTTAGTTTTATGAATTTTTGGGAGGGCTTTGGCAGTGGGTAGGCCTGGGTTCATGTTAATTAATTTAGTTTTTTCTTGATCAGTGAGGAGAAAGGAAGTGTTTTTTAAGGTTTGTTTGAGTAGGCATTGGATTTTATTGGTTGGGTCTTTTTTTACTATAGAAAAAGAAGAGTCATTGGATAAATTTTTAGTTTTAGCTATATAGTCAGTTTTTTCCTTTATGACGGTGGTGTTGCCTTTATCAGATTTGGTGATAATGAGGTTATTGTCATTGATTTTCTTTTTAAGATCTAAAATGAGTTTATTGTCATTAATTAATTTATTAAAATTATTATTATTATTATTATTATTATTATTATTATTATTATTATTATTATTATTATTATTATTATTATTATTATTATTATTATTATTATTATTAGGAGAAGTGTTTTTGTTATTATTGATGGAGATATTTTCAAGTTTTCTTTTTACTTCATATCTGATTTCATCTTGTTCTTCTTTTGGCATTTTGTTAATGGTTATTTCAGATTCAATGATTAAATTGGTGGCTATAATGAAAGTGTTGAGGTTGGGCCAATTGTGTTTAAGGCCCTTCGAAAGAATTTTTTCATCATCACTCAGAGTTGTTTTAGATAAATTGACTATAGGAGGATGGAATTGTTCAATGGTTTTGGAGGGTGTGATAATTTTCTTAAACTGATAATTATGTAAGGAATTGTTCTTAAGAATGTTGAGTTTTTTCTCAAGGGTTTGTTGCTTAATTGACAATTCATGAAATAATTTATTATCAACTTGAGCTAGGAAGAGGTTCCATTGAGCACTCGGGAGAAGATTAGCAATTTCTAGATGTGTTTCATATAATCGGTTGTTTAAATATGACTTTTTCTTGTGTGTGAAACGAATTTCATTTTTTAACCAAATTTTGTTGGTTATTCTTTGGGTTTTTAATATGTGAGGAAAAGAATGGGTTTTCCTGATGCAACATTGAAGAAATTTGGGGGTAAGATTATAGGAAATGCATTGTTTTAGGAAGTCTATATCTTTTCCTAATTTAGCGATCTTGATCTTAAGGCCCATGTAAGAGAAGGCTTTTTGTTTAGCTTGGTTAGCTTGTGCATTTAAAGATAAAAATTTCATTGTTCCATATTGAAAAGTATCACAGTACCATTTCCACTTTTAATTAAATAAGAATGTAATCTACCCACATTTTGTACCTCCAGTAACCCACCCTCTTAACCCACCCTAAACTACCCCTCTTTCATCCCTATCTTATCCTTTCTCACCACCTTTCAACTTTAAACCCTTTTAATCTTTTCTTATCCACTAATCTTCTTTCTTTATTAATTTATCCTATTTTTCTTTTCACCCCTAAAAAAAACCACTACATTGCCACCTTCATTTTGGGCCCTCACTTTCAAATTTAAACTCATGCCTTGCGACCGCCAATTTGGACTACTTCAATCACGACCTGAATATTTTTATATTCAAGAAATAGCGCACTGTGCATACACGTTTTCATTTGTTTCCGGTATTGCGCTTTTTACCATTTGTTTCTATTCACTCTTGTTCTTTCACGTCAACTGTTCTAAAAATCTTCAAGATCATAATTACGTATTAAATTATATTGAATCGTATTATAAGTATATATATATATATATATATAGGTACATTTTCGTGAACAAAGCAAATACTTGATCATTAATCTATCCTTCAATCTCCGTCAGCATATGAAACTACAGCACTTGACGTTGTAAACACCGCGCCAATCTTCTGGAGCTTGCAAGTTACTTCGGTTGAGCTGCTCGTCTTCGGCTTCTTTATGACTTTAGATCTTCATAATTGAATCGTGCAGTCGAGTAAGGAACTAAGTCAAAATCGGCCATTTTCATTTTATTGCCTCATTTACCGCACATAACCAAGCCCTATCGTTTGGTAAAGGAAAGAAATAAGTCAGCCTTCTCCTTGTGGGAGAAACTGTGGATGGACATCAGGCATATTGTGAAGAAACGCACTAAGTCGATGACTTAGTGCGTTTCTTCACCACTTGCTATTCATGACTTAGTTCCATTCTTTGCCGCACGTTGCATGCGATGTAGGTATAACAGGGGATATTTCAATTTACGGCGTTGGTACAACACAAAGGACAACATACTGGAGGGAAACAGAAATCGTACGGTACATGGTGGGTTATAGTGTACAGTATTTCAGTTTGTATCTCGGTGGATGACAAAGTGATCTATGTATTACGTTTGAGAATATGACTCCGAAAAGGAAGGCACAGCCTGAGGGCCATAAACATAGTGTTCTTAAACACGCAAGACTCAGAGGACTGGCATATGTGAATAAACGTGGGAGAGTTGTGGAAGGCAAATAAACCGGTTCTGACTGCAGGTAAGTAAGGAGCTTGAGAAGTATTACTAGGGATTGTTTAGTAAATAATATTCTAACATGCAACCAAACTTTCTACTCTTGTTTTAGATAACAATACGTATGGTACAGATTTATACTTAGTATTAATAATATGTTATTCTTCTAGATGCAGAAAGAAGTGCTTTGAGATTATAAACGAAGAGGCTCGCATGTCCATTCTTTCCAAGTTTCTTCAACTTCCTAGTAAGGATGCACAAGATTTACACTTGCAGCGCCTCATCGAGAAGAATGAAATTAAGACCAGAAGACCGAGGAATGAAAATTCAAAGCAGCGAGCAGCAAGTTTCACTTACTTTGTTATGGATGGCAACAATAGAAAGAAGGTATGCCGTTCAGCTTTTATGAGCATGCATGCCGTCACTCAGAAAAGAGTATTCCGTATCACAATGCTTCTTCTTCATGGAGAAATTCCCAGGGACAAGAGAGGAACCAATCCAAATACCAGAAAGATACCGGAAGATGTCACTAAACTGATATCCGATCATATTCAATCATTCCCTCTGAAACGGACTCATTACGGAGGGAAAGAAGTGCATTACTTAGATGCCCGCTTAACTATTAAAGAAATGCACAACATGTTTGTCACAAAATACCCGGAGTGTGGAGTCAAGTACAGCTTCTACAGGACTTATTTTGTTGAGAATTACAACTACCGATTCGGACGACCACAGATCGATGTCTGCAGCAAGTGTGAGGAGTTCACAGCTAAACTTAGGAGTCCACATATTTGTGAATCAGCAAAGCGTGCAGCTCAGGCTGAATATGATGTTCATAAAAGAAGAAGCAGGAAATTCTACAGGTCTTTGAAAGAAGTTGCAACACTATGCAGAACAAATGACAAAGTGACAGGCCTTGCCTTTGACTTTATGCAAAATCTGTCCCTGCCACACATACCGGTGCAAGAAGTGTTTTACATGAGACAGTTGTGGGTGAATGTGTTTTGTATTCATGATCTTGCAACGGACAAGTGTGTTGTGTACATGTATCATGAAGGCCAAGGAAAGAAGGGTGCGAATGAAGTTGCTTCTTTCCTGAAAGATTATATAGATGAATTTGTGTCAGAAAATGTTGACCAGTTACACGTTTTCTCTGATGGTTCTCCAGGCCAAAATAAGAACCATACGGTCATAAGACTAATGCTAGGCCTGGCAGCTTCAAATCGATTTAAGGAGATTAGACAGTACTTTCCCGAGAGGGGTCATTCATTCCTACCATGCGACAGGGACTTTGGGCTATTTAAGAAAAACATTAAAAAAGTAGACAGAGTTTATACTATCGAAGAGTATATGGCAATTATTGTAAACAGCAAAGCAAATGTTACAGTTAAGTTAGTAGACTCAAGTGCAGTATTTAATTTTGACAAGTGGTGGCCTGAGTTTTTTAAAAAAGTGACTGTATCAGCTGAAACATCGACAAAGAATACTCCTCGTGCTGGAAAGATTGCATTTTCTCCTTCTTCGTTTAAAGAATACAGATATAGGGCAGAGAAACCAGGAGTTATTGTAGCACTTCCCTTCATAAACAGCATTGTGAAACATACGTTTCATCTTGGGAAAGGTAACTTTTGCACATTTTCCTTGCAACCAATGGCAGCATATCCAGAGGGTGGGGTTCCAATAAAAGCTGAGAAAATAAAGGACTTGCGTAAACTGTTGAAATGTGTTGCGAATGAGGATGCTTTGGCATTTTATTTGGACATTTCGCAGCCAATGAATTCCCCTTAGGTTAGTAGTCTCGGTTGTAATACTGTAGTTATTTGGCGCTTCAAGGTCATTTGTATTTGTTTTCCCTGTTTTTTTCTGTTGGATAAACTGTAAACAGTGCTTATGTATTGCATTAAGCTATGTTTAATATATAACAAAGGTTGGTGTAGTTTGTATGAGAGATTTATTCCCAAACTCCAAATTTTTTTCGGTATTATTGGAGAAAGGAACTAAGTCAAAAAAGTTTAAACGGTCATAAAATTTATAAATTTTTCTTGAACATTTTCCTGTTACCTCCATTACATATCTATCACTGATCTAAATATTATATAAAATAATGGGAACTATTCATTGAAGCGTGTCGAAGAAAATCAGTTTTTTTGCTCTCCTGAAAAGTAGCAAAATCTGACTTAGTTCCTTACTCGACTGCACGATTCAATTGGATTGTGTTGTGACTTTGTGCCTGACGGTGTATGCAGTCTGGCTCATTTAACTGTTCTCTGCTTTTTGTGAACATTGTGAGACAGTGCTAAACATTGCGTGTGCTGTGCTGATGCTCGGAAGATTACGCATTACTTCTTTTAAGTGACTTACATTCTACTTCGTCTGAATTTTACAGTGCCTACTCCCATCATTTTTATATCGCCTCTTCAACTGATATTGTGTGGACTTGACTGTTAACTTCTTTCTTACTTATGCATTGTTTCTCGAGTTATAATCGGCTGATGATGACCCAGACTGGGGTCAAAAAAGGTACCATTTCCACTTTTAATTAAATAAGAATGTAATCTCTACATCTCTTATTTACTTGTATTGAATAGGTTGAACTACCATATTTATTATTTCAATTTAACTGTGATACTTTTCAATACAGAACAATAAAATTTTTATCTTTAAATTCTTAGTTCTTGGCGGATTTTTCTTGGATTTGGAGAATCTGTTAATGTCTGTAATTTTGAAGGCCTGTAAACAATGTATTGTTTCATATCGTAGATCACGCATCCTTAAAATGTAGCTATTGCTGGCTCGGCAGCGAGCATTGCATGCACTTGTTTGTTGCAGATGTACCTCCCAGGTTGCTTTAAGAAGTCCCTGGCCTTTAAATCATAAATCAGAATACAGAGCACTATCGGGTGTATCCTTTCCTTTAGGGAGCTCTTTAACATTTTGTCGGCGGTTTTCAGGAAGCTAACCGGTACTTGTCTTATTTCAGCAGTCTGAAAAATATACACAAGAGTAGGTCTGACTGCTTTGTTCAAAATAATGACTTTAGATGTGGCTTTAACAAAGGTGAGACTGTAAGCATGTCTAACGTCTTGTGCAAGACTTTTAAAAAGAGGTTGCATCAAAGGTGAGTGTTTCATTAAAAGTGACACCAAGATAGACATTTTTTCTCTTTCTTTAATAGTACTAATCTTAAAGATTTCCTGAATATCGAGGACTCCATCTACAAGTTTCTCCTTCTCAATACATATGCCCACACATTTGTTGGCATTTATCTGTAAACCGATTTCATGGAACAATGTGGTAGCAATGTGTCATCTCAAGAGCTGCTTCCTTATTTTTGCCAACAATAACTGTGTCATCGACAAAACCCATAATACTAAGAGGGGCAATTCTTCAGAAACTGATTTTCCATATTCTTGTGGTAGGTTTTCATCTGTTATCTCATAAAAAAAGAAATCTGTGGCCAGGTGATACCATGCTGGCGATAATGGTGAGCCGTGCATAAGTCCTTTTAACAGGTGACGGCTTTGTTTTACCCTTAGTAGTTTCGAGCTGTAGTGTATTGTCAGTCTGTAGATTGATGATAAGTTCTTTCAGTTTAGATGGAAGTGGCACAGCAGCTAGTGTTAGATAGGTGTTGATGGCTGATGTAGTCGAAGGCTTTTGATATGTCTAAAAAAAAAGGGGTAACATTTTGCTTATCTGTCTTTGCTGTCTTGAGGAGTCCTCTAAGAATGGAAGTATTTACAAGGCAATCTGGCTGGTCATTAAAGCTTCTTTGGTGTTCGTTGAAAGTTACAAAGAAATGCAAATGCTGATCTAATACCTTTTCAATAACACGTCTAATTACTGAACAGATTATAATGGTCTCAAGTTTGACAGACATTCAACATCACCTTTCTTATGTATCAACATGTTCTAGCTCGTTTTAGACACAGGGTATTTTGCCTGTTGAAATCATTTGAGTCATAATGATTGCTATGATTTCACTTACCATGTCATCCCTGATGATTCGTACTAGGACACGGGTGAAATCAGGCGCGGTATCTACTGCAATTCGATGTTTTGCTATGGAAATTTCTTCTTTTGTGATTGTTTGATGTACATTTCATCTAGCTTTGCATGGTCTATGTCACTGATTTTGAAGCATTAATTATGCCTTAGGCCTATATTGAAATTTTCAATGGAAAATAAAGAAAATAAAATCCTATGGTATTATGTAATAAAAATAGAGCATAAAAGAAATCTAACAAAAATCTAAAATAATACCGAAGTGCATCCATCTTCAGGCAGGTTGCTGGTGATGATGATGATGATGATGATGATGATGATGATAACTGTGGAAAGCTTCACTGGAAAGTGAACTGATGTAGGATGTGTGAGATCAGAAAAAGGATAGAAGTAACTTGGTCTAGAAGAAGGAAGCATAAAGGGATGATGTAAATGATACTGAAATACGTGGGAGTGACCTGGACACTGAAAAAACACAAGAGAGTAAAATCCAAGCCTGTGAGATAAAATTAACACCAGATGGGGTACAAAAGGGAACCTTATGCTGCACTGCAGAACAAATTGAGATGCTTTCCTTTGGATCAGTTCTTGTATCAAGTTATCCTGGTGTAGGTGCCACATGCTGGAACCATACCCTAATTTGGCCCTCATTAGAGATAGAGGAACTTGATTTGGAATAAGGAAGTGTAAAGAGGTGATGTATAAGATACTGAAATACGCGGCAGAGACAGAGAAGAGACAATAAAGGACAGATTAAGAAATGAGAATGTCAGGAAGGAAATCAGATTGGAGAAAGAGGAAAGGCAGCAGAACCAGACTAAGGTGGTTGGACTTAATCAAGACCAGTACAGTACAGTACAGGAACATTGACTGGAATAGACTTAGGAAGCAGCAATAGTTTTGGATAGAGGAAGATGGAAAGGTCCCTTTAATGTCCCAACCCAGCTGGAACTGGGAAAAGGAAATTCAATAATAATAATAATAATAATAATAATAATAATAATAATAATAATAATAATAATAATAATAATAATAATAATAATAATAATAATAATAATAATAATAATAATAATAATAATAATAATAATTTCTGTAGTTATATTCTCAATACTACAATTACAGATGTCCCCCATAAGTCTAACCTCTTGTCTACGTCGTGGGGGGCAGGCAACAGTAAGAAGTATGGGATAGCCTGTAAGAGTGAATTATAGTGGGGACCTTGTGTGTCCCAGGACTGCTACAGTAGCTGAGAAGGCCTTACAGGAACCCTGAAAAGTAACAGCAAATGGGGCTCTGGTGGAGTCCTTAACAGCAACTGAGGCAGAGAAAGAGACCTTTGGTAAGGCAAAGTAGGCAGAGGAGGCAAACCCTCCTTCTTAGGGTTAAATGAAGAGGGAAACCATTGCCTTGTAGTGAAGAATGATCTCAAAAGCCAAGGGAGTCAACCCCAACAGAAAACAGCATGCCTGGAGTCTTAAGCCCCACATCGGGCTTGGGTGCTGTGGGCCAATAACTCGCACAACCTTAAATTAAGCCATTAGACAAACATCAACAAAGAGAAACCGGACTGATCCAAAGATGACAACTTTTGGCTTGAGAAAGGTAACAAAAATTGGGTTATAGAATGTGAGAACTCTGTGGGAAAGTGGCAGTGGCATGCATGAAGAGTTATGGCCTGAACCTGGCCTGAGATGGAGCGAGTTTGGGGAACTGACCACCCATGATGGAGCTACATTTTTATATTCTGGAAGACCTGATGGCAATGGAGTGAGTTGTGATGGTGGGGGTATATTGATGGACAAGGAGGCTAAGACGAGCCTTATGGAGTGGTATCCAGTGTTGGCAAGGATAATTATAGCATATTTCAAGACGAATATCTGAAATGTTGTGATGATAGTGTGCTATGCATCCACTGAGACAGCAAAGGAAGAAGATAATCAGGCATTTTATATGCATCTAAATAGCACGATTAAGAAATAGAAAAGGAAGGATATATTTATAGTTAGAGGAGATTTGAATGCAAAAGTGTGCCAGGATAATGAAGGACTTGAGCACATCACGGGGAGGTATGGCCTAAGAGAATGAAATGGGAATGGACAGCTCTTTGTGGACTCATATGTCAGCCTGATCTGGTTATTGGTGATACAGTATTTCCACATCAAGATTGCCATAAAATGACCTGGGTGACAGTGGATCATAGGACAGAGAATCAGATAGATCATGTGGCGATTGGATGAAGGTGGAGGCATTCATTGTTGGATGTGAGAAATAAGAGAGAGGTGCAGACATTAGTAGTGATCATCATCTTGTTGTGGCTACCTTTAGAATAAAGATCCAGGCACAGAAAAGGAGGACATAACAGAGAAGGCAGCATGATGTTTCAAAACTAAAGGATAACAGAAAGGTGAAGGACGTCTTCAGGATAGAACTAAAGAATTGATTTCAAGCACTCACTGAGGTGGAGGATGAAACTGTTGAGGAAAAATGGGTGAAATCTATCTTTACAGAAGTAAGTGAAAATATCCTGGGTTTTAAGGATAGGAGGAGAAAGGACTGTATGACCGAACAGACATGGGAAATCATTAGAGAGAGATAAATGAGGCAATGAACACATGTAAGACACGAGCAAGAAAGGCAGACCTGCAATCAAAATATGCTGCAAAGAGAAGAGTAGGTGGGATCAAAGGAATTGGACAGATGGCCTATCTCAATAGGCAGAAAAGGCAACCAACAAGGGAAATCTCAAAGAACTACATACCATCACCAGAATTCTGGCAAAAAAGCAGATGCAGAAAAAGCATCCAGTCAGGAATAAGGATGGAATCCTCTTAACTAACCCTGAGGATCAACTGAAGCGATGGCAGGAACATTTTTCTGCAGTTCTAAACTGCTGCATGGTAGATCATTCAGAAGAAGAAGAAGAAGACGAAGAAGAAGAAGAAGAAGAAGAAGAAGAAGAAGAAGAAGAAGAAGAAGAAGAAGAAGAAGGTGGTGATGATGATGATGATGATGATGATGATGATGATGATGATGATGATGATGATGATGATGATGATGATGATGATGATTCAGTCTGACCCAAAGATTAAAACCTGCATTCCAACAGAAGAGGAAATCAAGAAGGCATTGAGAGAGTTGCATATTGGTAAGGCAGCAGGAGTTGACAATATTCCATCAGAGGTCATGAAGATTGATATGGACACCACTGCCAACATATTGCAGCCTCTATTCGAGAAGGTATGTGTTACTGGAGAAATGCCGACAGGTTGGAGATGTGGCTTGTTAGTGAAGTTGCCAAAAAAGGGGATTACGTCAAATTGTAACAACTGGAGGGGCATTACGCTTCTCTGAATCCCTTCTAAAGTCTTCACCAGGATTCTGCCAAACAGAATAAAAGAGTATGTCAACTTGAGGCTGTGATGAGAACAGGCAGGCTTTCGTCCGAATTGCTTGTGCATCGACCAAATAAACACCTTGAGGATAATTCTGGAGCAGTGTGCTGAATGGTAATCTCCCCTCTACGCAGTGTTCGTTGACTTTGAGAAAGCTTTTGACTCAATCAACAGAGAACCAAACCCCATGGCACTACAGCCCTTGAAGGGCCTTGGCCTACCAAGCAACCGCTGCTCAGCCCGAAGTCCTGGAGATTACAAAGTGTCGTGTGGTCAGCACGACAAATCCTCTCGGTCGTTATTCTTGGCCATCTCACCGTCAGATAGCTCCTCAATTTTAATCAAGTAGGCTGAGTGGACCTCAAATCAGCCCTCAGGTCCAGGTAAAAATCCCTGACCTGGCTGGGAATCGAACCCGGAGCCTCCAGGTAAGAGGCAGGCATGCTAACCCCTATATCACGGGGCCGGCAATCAACAGAGAAGCCATGTGGAAATAAGTGAAATGTTATGGAGTGCCAGCACAAATAGTCTCTCATTCGAGAAACATACTATGATTACACATGAAGAGCCATTCATGGTGGCCGTATATCTGAGCGTATATCTGTATGTTCAGGAGTTCATCAAGGGTGTGTCCTGTCATTAACTATGTTCCTGGTTGTGATTGACGCGGTAATGCAGAATATGACTCAAATTGTGAAACGTGGTATCCAATGGGGATTAGTCAATGGGCTTGAAATCTGGAATTTGCTGACGATTTGTGTCACCTGTTTGAGGCACATGGGGACATGCAAACAAAGCTTGAAGATTTGGTAGAGGAAGGGAAAAAAGGTCGGCCTAATGATCAACTAAAAGAAGACCAAGGCCCTAAGGATTAACACCAACAAGTTAGATCCAATTGTCTTTAATGGTGAATCTGTCGGGAATATGGATAGCTTCACTTAATTGGGCAGTGTAGTTGCCAAAGATGGGGGAGCTGCACAAGATGTCTCACAGAGGATTCAAAAAGCAAATGGTGCCTTTGTTCGGCTCTATCTGGTGTAGAAGTACAACAGAATATCTAGCAGGTCGAAACTCCGCATCTTCCAAATAACGTCAAGTCTGTTCTATTACATGGGTCTGAGACATGGAAAATGACTGGAGTAATTACATCCAAGTTGTTAACCGCTGTTTGCGAAGGATTCTTAACATCTACTGGTTGGAAGTAATCTCCATCCATGAACTCTGGAGTAGGACGGGAGAGAATGAGATGGCCGTACAGATAAAGTGGTGGAAATACACTGACTGATAGAGCAAATGCAACACCAAGAAGGAGTGGTCAGAACTTTATGCCAATTGCACGGTAGACTGACGTCACTGAGGTATGCTCATGATGTGAAATGCGCCGCTGTGCTGCGCACGTAGCGAACGATAAATGGGACACGGCGTTGGCGAATGGCCCACTTCGTACCGTGATTTTTCAGCCGACAGTCATTGTAGAACGTGTTGTTGTGTGCCACAGGACACGTGTATAGCTAAGAATGCCAGGCTGCCGTCAACGGAGGCATTTCCAGCAGACAGACGACTTTACGAGGGGTATGGTGATCGGGCTGAGAAGGGCAGGTTGGTCGCTTCGTCAAATCGCAGCCGATACCCATAGGGATGTGTCCATGGTGCAGCACCTGTGGCGAAGATGGTTGGCGCAGGGACATGTGGCACGTGCGAGGGGTCCAGGCGCAGCCCGAGTGACGTCAGCATGCGAGGATCGGCGCATCCGCCGCCAAGCGGTGGCAGCCCCGCACGCCACGTCAACCGCCATTCTTCAGCATGTGCAAGACACCCTGGCTGTTCCAATATCGACCAGAACAATTTCCCGTCGATTGGTTGAAGGAGGCCTGCACTCCCGGCGCCCGCTCAGAAGACTACCATTGACTCCACAGCATAGACGTGCACGTCTGGCATGGTGCCGGGCTAGAGCGACTTGGATGAGGGAATGGCGGAACGTCGTGTTCTCCGATGAGTCACGCTTCTGTTCTGTCAGTGATAGTCACCGCAGACGAGTGTGGCGTCGGTGTGGAGAAAGGTCAAATCCGGCAGTAACTGTGGAGCGCCCTACCGCTAGACAACGCGGCATCATGGTTTGGGGCGCTATTGCGTATGATTCCACGTCACCTCTAGTGCGTATTCAAGGCATGTTAAATGCCCACCGCTACGTGCAGCATGTGCTGCGGCCGGTGGCACTCCCGTACCTTCAGGGGCTGCCCAATGCTCTGTTTCAGCAGGATAATGCCCGCCCACACACTGCTCGCATCTCCCAACAGGCTCTACGAGGTGTACAGATGCTTCCGTGGCCAGCGTACTCTCCGGATCTCTCACCAATCGAACACGTGTGGGATCTCATTGGACGCCGTTTGCAAACTCTGCCCCAGCCTCGTACGGACGACCAACTGTGGCAAATGGTTGACAGAGAATGGTGAACCATCCCTCAGGACACCATCTGCACTCTTATTGACTCTGTACCTCGACGTGTTTCTGCGTGCATCGCCGCTCGCGGTGGTCCTACATCCTACTGAGTTGATGCCGTGCGCATTGTGTAACCTGCATATCGGTTTGAAATAAACATCAGTTATTCGTCTGTGCCGTTTCTGTTTTTTCCCCAACTTTCATCCCTTTCGAACCACTCCTTCTTGGTGTTGCATTTGCTCTGTCAGTCAGTGTAGAAACGGATAGGCATATACTGAGGAAGAGGAACGAAGCAATTGAGAGAGAGGGACTGGACTGGAACCGGCAGGATAACAGGAAGAGAGGAGACCCAAGGAAATGTGGCGAAGGTCTGTTCACATGGAAGCGATGGAAGAAGGCAAGACCTAGAGTGAGGTAAGGAGGCTGGCTGTCAACAGGACCAGATTGAAATGCTTTGTTGTTGCCCTATGTTCCCATGAGGAACAACAGGAATTAAGTCAAAGTAAGTCAAGTCAATTAGGGATAATCTGAGCAGTTTATTTTTTAAGTTGTGACATATGCAGCAAGACAAAATACAGAGAAACTGTTTGTTTTGTGAAGACTTTACTCTACTATTTCAGAAATAAACCACAACTACCCCAACTATTCACACAAAATATACCCAAAATAATATCATGTCTATTATTCTGAGCCATGAAAGTATTAATCTGAATGCTATATTTATTTTTATATTTAAATTTGGGCTTATTCTCTCTCAGTAGTGAACATGTAATGATGCATAAGTAAAATTCAAAATGGATACCTTAATCTGCATATATATGGTTTTTACTAACAGCTATAGCCTACCTTTTCAACAACAAAATATAGATATTTTTGTACTAACAACAATGTCAAAATCATAAATAAGATGCTATAAGTAGCTTTAATTTTATACTTGGTACTGCATATAGCTCTAAATGCATTTTGGACTATCTTGGATTACAGCATCTATTTCTATATCAGAGGAAAGTGCGTACTACGTACTCTTTATTTCAGAACACAGGGCTAAGCCTGTATGGCAACACGATGGTCATCACAATTATAGATCATAGCCAGGATATCCTTTTACACTAAGTCTCTATGCCTATTTACTGTAATTGGATTGATCACTTTAAAAGAAATGGAACTGTACTTACATCATTTCACAAAATGGTGAAGTGTCAAAGAAGGGGAGCTCATGAAGACGAAAAGGCAGTTTACGAACAGGTGGGCGAACTTGGCCCAGCATTGTAGATGCACGAGCAGCTGGATCTACATGATTTAGAGACACAGGTTTGCTGCAAGATTGCAGTGCACAAACTGCATGTTGATTGTATAGATGTGCCTGAGTAACAAGAAAAATAACAATAATTGATAATTAACACTTTAATAAATTTAAATATCTTGGAGAGATTATAACTTGGAACTTAAAAGAGAAAATATCAGTTGAAAATAGAATTACCAAATTAAAACAAGCACAACACATTACTTGGCCAACCTACAAGAAGAAATCTCTCTCGATAAATGCAAAATTTAAACACTACAACTCCGTTATTAAGCCTGAAGCAACCTATGCTAGTGAAACCTTATTCAATTTGAATACGAAATCAACTACAGATAAATTACAGAAAATAGATAGACGAATCATTAGAACAATTCTAAACAAAAAACACCAAGTAGATGGACAATGGCGATTACTACCTAATGAAGTTGTATACCAAGAGACAGTCTATAATAGATACAATGCAGAAAAGAAGAGTTGCTTTTTTCTGTCACATATTATGACTACCAGAGACTAGGATACTCAAACATTTATTCAACTACTTTTGGAAAAGTAAAACTAAAAATCACTGGTTCAAAGAAGTCCAAGAAGATTTAAATGAATTAGGCTTGACAATTCAACAAATTGAAAACAGAGAAGAGAAGAGGATCCTGAGAAATAACGATGTGAGACTTAAACTGAAGACCTATACACGCAAACAGTACAACATAACTGACGAAGAACGGGCAGCCAGATCAGAGAGAATGAAACATTTCTGGGAACAAAAGAAGAAACATCAACCAAATTTGTAACCAATATTCATAAGACTTGACTGTATATAGATTGATTTTAGTGCTCCAATGTGGGCGCAAAATAAAAAAATTTAAAAAATTAACACTTTCCTCACTGCAGATTTTAGTGTGCTTGGAAGGATAGTGGATTTTTCTGTTGCTATTATTCAGGCTTTTATTGTAAGATTTATGTTTCTGTTTATGTTTATGAATCATCTTTCTTCTTTCCAATGAATATAATATTAGAAACTCTCTCAAAATATTTTTTGAAAAATATGTCCTCTTTGAAAGTAAAATTGATGCTTGTTATCTCTTTGGAGCCCTTCAATTGGCAATTTCAAATTCAGAGCATTGGAAATGTTGTTCATATCACATGTAAATATTTCAATGTCTCGCAGTTTTTGAAGTTAGGCACACGAAGTTCTCTATAAAATATCAGAGCTATCACAATTGACCTGCTTAAAAGCTGCTTACCAATTTGATGTTCATCTTCTGAACAACAATACAGTGGAACTCTCTTGCCGACATTTAAACTGGTTTCAGTGGCATAAAGCCTCCTGTAATATTCATAATCTGCATGTGACCATGGTATGTTACTTTTCTGATCTTATGGAAATGATTTTGCACACATTTGATCTCATGACAGATATCACCCACAACAAAGATTTGGATTTAATATATAGTTTTTCACATTTGCCACTGTGTTGAAATACCAAAGTTCTTTCCAGGGCTTTTTATTGGGTTTAATACCATCACAATAAAGACTACTACCCTTGCATTATTATTTTCCAGACATAGGCCTATAATAATTTGCAAAATGAATTTTGCAATGGCACAGCCATCAATTGCTTTCTTGCTCAGAAAAATTGCAATAGGTTGCACCCAGTTTTTCATATGAGGAGCAATGAAAAACAAAAGAATATGGTCACCAAGAACACTTATATCTTCATATTTTGGGGATTCACCCATGTTTACACATGACAGAGCTATAACAGATGTCATCGCTTAATTTCACTTCATCAAATATAATTATACAGGTGTCTGAGAAGTCCCTGTACTGCTAGTTTCATATATTTCATATTATTATTTTGTTATATTATGGCACGGACAATTGAGTTTGTATAATTGGGGAATTCAATAGTTGTTTTATTGGTATCCCTGCTGCTAGCGTTGTTGTCAGTCTCATTTCAGTTGTTAAGTCATGGTGGATGTGAGCGGACACAGCTACACTGTTGAGGAGCGATTAGTGGCGTGTGTGTGGGTGCACGAATGAGCACATACGGGGCAAACAATGACAGTGATAATGAGTGCATTCAGAGATGGCTTTGGCAAATCCCCAACCCGTAAAGCTACTCTGCTTGATTGGGAGAAACATGCATTTGCTTCAGGCAGTGTCAAAGACAGGCCGCGTAGTGGATGTAAGAAGGCGCAGGAAGAAACGTGTGCCGCCGTCGCTCAATCAATTGAGCAGTCTCCATTGAAATCCATTTGCAAAAGAGCAGCTGAACTTCAAGTACCGCAGTCAACAATGCATGACCACATTAAAAGAGATTTGAAAATGAAAGGATTTAGGCTGATGCATGTGAATGAATTATCTGACAATGACATGGAGTAACGAGTTGCAGCCTGCCGTGCTTTGTTGGTACAATTCCCAACTGCCATGTCTTGCTCAAGAGTGTTATTTTCTGATGAATGTGCAATATATCGCAGTTCACGTTTTCTGGTCTAAGGAAAATCCTCAGTGTGTGCAAGATTTGGAAAGGAACCCCCCCTCATGTTATGGTATGGGCCGGGATATCATATCACTTGTGCGGACCATATTTTTTTGATGGGTTTGTGAATGGAAAATCTCTTTTGCATATGTTATCATCTTGGTTAATACCTCAGCTTCAAGACAAGGGAATCATGGGTCATGTGTGGTTACAGCAGGATGGCGCTCCAGCATATTTTGCTATTCAGGTGCGCAAGTTTCTTGATGAATAATTTCAAGGCTGCTGGATTGGCCATGGCTCACCAACATCTCCAGCCCCGTTGAAATGGCCACCACAAAGCCCGGACCTTACCATGCCAGACAACTCATTATGGGGAATAATCAAGTCCCATGTGGCTCAATGTCAGTACACGACTAATGAAGAATTGCGCCAAGTGTGGAGGAAGCCTTTAGTTCCATAACTCCTGAGATGCTCCGCAAGATGTCAATGAGGAATTGGAAACGGATAGAACTCTGTGTAAGGCACGATGGTGCACATACAGATTCTCTGGATTCATAGTTTTTATATGTAAGTATAAAATAATAAAATAATAAAATAATATGAATCCAAATAAGAACAAATAGATTAGCTAAAGCACAAAAATTAATATGGGATATCTACAAAAAGAAATGTCTATCAATAAATACAAAAATAAAACACTACAACACAGTTATAAAACCAGAAGCTACATATTCAGCAGAAACACTCTTTTACCTCAATAAACAATCAAAGACTGACAGACTTCAAAAAATTGAAACGAGGATTGGAAGAACCTGCATCAACAAAAAATACCAGAAAGATGGACAGTGGAGGTTAATACCTAACAAAGTCATGTACAAACAGCTAGAACCCATTACAGATACTATGCGTAAGAGGAGACTGGGATTCTTTGGACATATCATGAGGATGCAGGATTCAAGACTTCTGAAAGAACTAGTACAACACAATCTCGTCTCAAAAAATACCACAACAGGATGTAAATGGATCAGAGAAGTAAGAGAGGATCTGAAGGAAATAGGCCTTACAACAGAAGACACCACAAATAAGATAAAATTGAACACAAAATTCAAGAATACAAACCTCCGCTTTACCCTTACATAAAACAAACCAACAATAAGCATATTTTCAACTGAGGAAAGGGCACGAAGATCGGAGCATCTGAAGAAGTACTGGGAGGACCACAAAGCCCGAACAATCCCTTCAAAGAGACCTGAACGACGGACTGACTAAAGTGATCCTATGTGGTCATAGAAGAAGAAGAAACGTATGAAACTAGGGGTACGGGAACTTCTCGGACACCCTGTACAATGATGGTGATTTTCAACACTTCCTTCCATATCACTACAGATAGCTGGCATAGCATGAGGATTTACACCATAGTTACACTTAAGTCCATAAGATAATTTTCTGAATAATGAAAATGATTGCAATGGAAGCTATCCTTTTCTGGATTTTATCAAGAAGAGCAAACTTTTCAAAATAAATTCTGGCTCATAACACACTCCATGCAATTCGCATTTTTTTTGTTTGTTTATAGTGCAACATCATATTGAATGTGGATACCCTCACTATACATGGATAAAACAGTGGAACTGGTTCATGACAGGTGTCAGTTAACAGAGAATGCTTGTAAATATGTTTGTCTGTAAATGTATTTCTTATTGTCTTGTATGTATGAAAATGAATGAATATCTTCAGCCTGTTTCCAGTCATTCAACCATATCAGGAATAGGATGAATGAAGCCAAAGCCTGTCGCACTCCTCTGGGGCAGTGATTAATGACTGACAGATGAAATGAAATGATATTGGAGAGTGTTGCTGGAATGAAAGGTGATAGGAAAAACCAGAGTATCCAGAGAAAAACCTGTCCTGCCTCTGCTTTGTCCAGCACAAATCTCACATGGAACGACTGGGATTTGAACCACGGAACCCAGTGGTGAGAAGCCAGCATGCTGCCACCTGTGTCACAGAGGCTCTCGTCTTGTATGCATCATACGCTAAATAAATAAATATATACAGATTTACAACCTGACATAGAAGAGCCTGGCATGTTGATAATAATAATTAATGGCACGTGGCCTCCTAAGAGGCCTGGTGTAAGTCTTTTGAGTTGACACCGTATAGGCGACCTGCATGTCTATGAGGATGGGGCCCTATCTATGATGAATTCTAATGCTGAAGACATCACACACACACAGCCCCCGAGCCATTGGAATTAACCAATGAAGATTAAAATCCTCGATCCGGTTGGGAATCGAATCCAAAGCCCTCTGGACCAAAGGCCAGCAAGCTAACCATTTAGCCATGGAGCCGGACAGCATGTTGATGATGATTACATTTAATAACAACTACTATATTTACATGTAAACAATATTTCACCTTCTAATACAGTGAGTCACGCCTACACAACAGTGCACTCAACCGCTACTAGTTCAGACCAAACAATGTGTGCAGCATGTGGTGTTGAAATATACCTTCTGTGGACAACGGGGCCTTATAGAACTTCCAATACTCGATAATTTACTTGACCTGCCACTGTCAAGGAAAGCTGGAGAAAAGTGAAAGAGGCTACTAACAAAGCTAAAATTGCCATTCTTGGAAAATCAGTATCATGACAACAATAAAATGACACAAAGATATGAGACTTTGGAATCAGTCCGTCATGATGTGGTACAAGAAAAGTTTGAATGTTACATCGAAGTGATAGGACATTGACCGTGCAGATATGAGATAAGCCCATCCACGTCACCATTGATCAGGTAAAACCTGCCTTCCTCCTGCCAGATAACACATCCATACCTGGACAAAATGCCAGTGAGGATCATCGTATCAGCCCAGAGAACACTCTCCACGATGACACAGCCCCAACATCACAGGCACCTAAGAATGCTCCCTCATCCCGCGACAAGGGACCTACAACTCGACCTGGCCAAACAGTTAAATTTCCGGACTACTTTCAGCCGTGACTACCTTGAGTCCATGGGGGACTGGTGTGGCAACATCACAAGAGCGCTAGAGTTCCACAGCCAAAAATGTGTGTCAGGTGACAGCACTAAGGAAGAGCAAAGAATCTCCATTATGGTCGCTAGGCAACAAAAACACAACAGATAACTTTATTTCCATGCTAAGACTGTCAAACAAACTGCACATTCCTGTACTCTGAATAATAAAGCAGTAAATCTTGTACATAATGAATATTGCATTTAATGTATGTAAGTGATCATATCATTAATTAGCCACCCATATATACAGCATATTATATTACAAACTACCACAAAAGCACACAATAGTGAATACATCCCTCTGCATAGGATTTCCATCAGAAAAGGCATCTGATCTTAAAAATAATAAAAAGTAACCTAAATACATAAAAAGTGCTGATCCCAGCTAACTGGGAAAAGAAGAAGAAATGGTTAAATCATCAGTTTCTCAACAACATCCCCTTGTGGTGAAGGTGTTAAAATGCATTTACAATTGCCTGTCATTAATGGCAACTTAAAGGGAAACCCCAGGGGTTCCCAACAACTTTCGAGCATGGTTTGACGACCATGTTGCCCCTAGCTGAGCCTGGCATTTCTCCCTCTTACTTGTGTCAGGTTCTACGCTTTCATCTTTCCTATCTGATCTCCCTTGGTCAACTGTTGTTCTCTTCCAACTGCAATGGTATTAGGTCTGCAAGACCAGGCCTGTCTTTCATTTTCATGCCCTTAGAGGCCCTCTGCTTTCTTTTGCTGGTATCTTCATTCTTCTAAGTGTTGGAGCTCTTTCCTTTTCCTTTCTGATTAGAGTTAAGATAGGATGGTTGCCCAGTTGTACTTCCTCTTAAAACAATAATCACCACTATCACCACCACGTTCTTGACAACAAAATACTACTCTCATTGGAATGCCTGTAAAATATTTTGTAGAGAAGCAAAGTCGGTCATGACAGCTACACAGACTGCTCAGTACTCAGAACTTTATTAGAAACTTGACATGTATGTATGCATGCATGAAAGAGTGAAAACAGTACATCACAAAATGGGAGACATCTGACATTTCTATGGAATTAATGATGAAACAGGCAATTTGCTAGTAGATTGGAAAGAAGTGAGAGAACCCTGGTCAAGCTATTTCAAAATGATCTCAACTGAGGAATTCCCCCATCCACCAGTCCCAAACACCACTGCTGTGGAAGGACCCAACAAATAAATAGATGTTGCCAAAATCAAGGCTGCTTTAAAGCACATGAAGCCAGGAAAAGCCCAGATGACCTTGCAGCAGAGCTGTGGTTTGCAAAATGATTGGATGCGGCAAGTTAGTTAACACTGCTATTCAACCAAATTACAGTATTAAAGAGGGATGAATGCCATCTGACTACCAACAGAGCATCACTGTACCCATTTTAAAAATGAAGAGGGTACTACCTAATGCCTGATCCCACTTCTGAGCCCCTTGATGAAGACCTTAGAATGTGTTCTAGACTAACAGATTTGCAAGATCATCAAAGTGACCAAGAATCAAGCTGGATTTGTAAAAAAAACTGCAGTATGATTGATGCAATCCATCCTGCATGGGTCCTAGTTGAGACACCATGGGAAGAACAAACCCTTACTTCTCCCTTGGACATTGTGAAAACATATGATCATTAGTTGCATGGCTTGATTTGGCCAGTATTTCATCAACAATCCCAGAGTATTTTGATGGCTGGGTATAGGCTCTTTATGCAGTACCAAAAAAGCTACATTCAAGCTGCTGCAGTGTAATGCTTTGACATCCATCAAAACTCAGCTGTATCATCAGTCCTGCTCATTCTTGTGATGGATGCTGCACCATCTGACACCCTGGACCTTCTTCATGCTAGCTGCTAAAGAAAAAATTAACCTCAAAACCCAAATGCAAGAATGAAACAAAAAGAAAAGAAAAGAAACTGAATAAGTGACATCTGTCTAATAAGGAATGGGAACAGTAAGTTGATGGGAGTGCCAAAGTTTTAATACCTTATCTACTATTGCTGATGAAGGCCATTTATGAAAAAGGTGAATGCAAGCATAAATGCAGCATGGATGAATTGATGAACAATGGTAGGCGTTGCCTGCAACTGCTGGTTTAAAAATCTATTGCACCATTATTTGTCACGTTGTACTTTGTGGTACTGAATGCTGCCTAGTTATGAATGAGGTAGATCGTCAACTGAGCATCGTGGAAACAAAGCTGCTCGGATGGTCATTAGGTATTAGTAGGTTAGATTCTGTTTCAAATTTAAGCATAAGAGAATAATTTGGCATTACACTGATCCAGGAGAAAATATGCCAAAGTCACACAAGGGTTTGACTACTACTAAACAAGTTTTCACTCCATTCCTGAGCGGGACGGCGGGCCTTCTAGATGGTAATGCTGATTCGGTGAAGGAAATGCTTTTAGCAGGTAAGGGGGTTGGAAGCCATGGCCCATACTAGGAACTGTCCTGGCATTTGCCTTAGTCCAGGAGAATGGAAAACCATGGAAAACCATTCTCGGAACAACCAATGGTGGGGACCAGGCCCTCTCTGTCTTCCGAATGCAGAGCTGAAGAGCCAGAGGAGAGCCGAGGTCACCTGTAAGCTGAAGCTCACTCCACTCGGTTGGTCGGTCAGAATGCAAGCTGTACAGCCATGGTCACCGGTACAGCTGAAGCCGACTCTGCATTCACCGATGAAGGGTTTGAACATGTGCTGCAAGTGGAAGAAGATACAATTGCAAAGGATGGGTACACACTGGTTGTCATTGGATAGAAACCCAAGTGATGACCTAAGTAATGCCATTGGCTTGGAGCTCCCAGCCTTGACTCACACATGTTCCTTCCAAGAAATACTGAAATACAGAACAAACATGAACAAGTAATATTGCCCATTCTACACAAGAACATGAAGAGAGTAAAACTGTTCATTAATGTGGCTCACAGTCTGCAAGGAGACTGTGAAGCCACATCGTAAGCCCTATGGCTTTTGTAGGACAATCACTGATGAATGTGATAGTTCTGGTTGTTGGCAACCTGGTCAAAGAACCCTTTTAAACCAAGAGATTACTGATAAAGCATCCTGAACCAGAATTTTCTTGCAGTGGGGTGGCTGGTTCTCCTCTACTCCTCAACAAGACAACAGCACATGGTCATTAGTTCACCTGCCAAAAATAAAACTCCCCATGAGAAATGATACCCTGGTCACCTTATAGTGTTTCTCACATAGCACTAAGAATCATGCTATTAATCTTCAAACAAAAATGACTCTGTGTAAAGGACAGGCCTTCAGCTAGTTTGATTTGTCATCTAGTGAAATGATGTTCTTCTTACAAAGTGCAAATTGGATCCTATTATTGATGTTGGCACATGTCAGATGTTGACAACTGGGGATTATTTTTACAATCAAGAGACAGTGATCGTCCCTAGCATCTGGTAAGTATTGCGACATACATTCAAACACCTTTATCATATTAACCAATTCCATTATTATTATTATTATTATTATTATTATTATTATTATTATTATTATTATTATTATTATTATTATTATTATTATTATTATTATTATTATTATTATTATTAGCATATGACAAGGAAGTTATATATCACAAAGGAGTGGATGTTGTGATTTCAGTCTAGAACAGTTAGCAGAGGATTCTTGCAGATCTTGTTGTACTCTCGAACAAGAGCACCAGATCTTTGTAAGTCAGGTGACATTATTCCAGACAACGGTGGGAGCCAGAAGACTGGAGTTGATCTGATGGTGCTGCTTGTTGGTATTCAATTGCTCACATCCACAGGATTTACCTTCTCATTGCCCTGCACGTACCCCCCGGGTGGTATTAAGTGAGCAACAGTAATAGGCAGCCAGTCTATATTAGGATCTCCTGGCTATCAAATTATGTCAGACACCATGTGGAAACAGCTCTCCTCAGAGCTCTTTAACAAGAAATATTGGTCCCACTATTTGTATTTTCCAATTGCATTGGTAATTATAAATAATAACCCATTATTACAGTATGTATAATGCCCAGATTTATGAAGTTTACTGTAACATAAATGTACTCTAACGTACTTGCAGCCTAACTTCTGGAAACAAAAAAGAGGACTGGAGGGATGAAATTAGCTGTAATTGTTACCCATTCTTGGAATATAAGCCTGAAGCTTTCTGATTTCCATGTGGGTGCATCAACTGACATTATATGATCACTTAAGAGGTCCATTTTTCAAAAGTTTAAGATGTTCTTGCTAATTTAGTAATGCCATTGTAACCTGATTAAGACCATTCCAAGGACTATTCAGGTGTTAGTTATTGTAGTTTTGTTGGTTAACATTCCATCTAGTAATTAACACATTCCATGCAGTTCGGGTCACCATGTGCGCTAAAACATGTTACTCTTATCCGTCGGTGCAAACTTCCCAAAATTGCAAAGTAAGTAACTACGTCCTAGTTACGTATTTCCGTTAACTTTTTTTTGTAGTTGCTTTACGTCGCACCGACACAGATAGGTCTTATGGCGACGATGGGACAGAAAAGGGCTAGGAGTGGGAAGGGAGCGGCTGTGGCCTTAATTAAGTTACAGCCCCAGCATTTGCCTGGTGTGAAAATGGGAAACCACAGAAAACCATTTTCAGGGCTGCCGACAGTGGGGTTCGAACCTACTATCTCCCGAATACTGGATACTGGCCGCACTTAAGCGATTGCAGCTATCGAGCTCGGTTTTCCGTTAACTAATGGCAACATAGTGTTCCAACTGAAGTAAAGGATCGAGGCATACTGCTAGTTTTGATCGGCCCACCGGTGACCCGAAGGAATTTTTTTTTTTCATCTTCCATTCATATCGCTTCAGGTCACCCTGAGTCCCGATTGTTGTCTGACCTATATTTTTACGCGGGAATCGCTTAGCGCGGTTACGGTGAATGAAGCCTAGAGTGTTGCTGCCCGCAGATGGTAGATTGTTGTTTAAGGAGTACCACCCTTCTGATATCTGCTTTCTACATTGCTCTTAGGTAAGCGAATAGAGGTTATTGGAGTAGTTATTGACATATTTATTATCTTCCGTAGATAATATTTACAAGCAATTTCACGTCCTATTTTAGGCATGGAGCCTTCACATTCTGACGCACCGGTGGCACGGAAAAGAAAGAGGGTTAGGACAGTTCTGGATCCCGGACGAATTGTTCGTTATTTGGAAAAAAGGTGATGACAGTGACAGTGATTTCTCTCCTGTATCTGATGATGACCCTACGTACAACCTCCAAGATAGTGACTCGTCTTCTGACACAGACAGTGACTCTGAAGCATGTGGGTCAGCTATTTATGGGGATGAAACGCTAAGTGATAACTCTCCAAGTCAGATTGTTGGTAATGGCGATGTAAGTGATGACGATGTGCCAAGGTGGGGTCCAGTAGGGGGACATGACATTGGCAAACCTATTTTCTGTGATGACACAGAAGTGAACATTGTGACTAATTTTGATAGCCCTTCTGACATTTATAACATGTTTGTAACACAGCAAATTATGCAGACTATGGTAACTGAAACAAACAGACTTGCTGCACAAAAGTTAGAAAAGTGTCCACCAAAGAAGGGGAGGTGGTTATCCAAATGGATTGATACCACTGAGGAAGAAATGGCCAAGTTTTTGGGGATATTACTTGTTACAAGGTTAAAGTATGTTCCTGAACTGGCACTTTATTGGTCAAAGAACTCTTTATATGAGAATAAGGTAATAAAAGCCACTATGACTCATGATCGCTTCTTAGATTTGCTCTCCTGTTGGCATTTGTGTGATAATGAAGCCCTAGGGAGAGAAATGAAAGAGTGTATAAAGTGAAACCTCTAGTAGACCAGCTTCAGGAAAATTTTCAGAATGCCTTAACCCCTGGGAAAAATGTTGTAATAAACGAGTCTATGGTGATGTGGAGGGGAATATTGCTTTTCAGGCAATATATTCCGAACAAATCACATAAGTATGGAATTAAACTATACAACGTGTGCATGGAAGATGGGTATACATTTGCAGTAAGAGTTTATCAAGGGAAAGAAGATGAGCTGCAAGGGACAGGTCACGCTGAAGCGGTCGTCATGAACATGTGTGAGCCATTGTTGGGAAAAGGTTGCATCTTGTTCGCCGACAATTTTTATACAAGTGTTCAATTGGCACAGAATCTATTGGACAAGCAAACACTTCTCTGTGGAACAATTCGACCTAATAAGAGCAGTCTCCCCAAAGATGTGGTTAATAAGTGTCATCAAAGGGGGGAAATTTGTGGAGCAGAGAATGAAAAGGGGGTCAAGACAATTAACTGGATGGACAAGAGGAGAGTTTTGATGGTATCCACTGTACCAGATCATGGTGATATTCTGGAAGACACCGGAAAAAGTAACAGGAAAGGAGATCTAATTTTGAAGCCAAAATCTGTGTTGCACTACAACAAGATCAAAAAGAGTGTTGATCTTGGTGATCAAATGTCATCATATTACACCCCATTGAGAAAGGGTGTAAAATGGTGGAGGAAAGTTGCCATTGAACTTCTCCTGGGTACTGCAGTTGTAAATGCCTGGATCCTACAATTCAAGCGCAGTTTTGAAAAAAAAAAAAAAAAAAAAATCTTTTGGTCATTTTACGGAATCTCTTGCCTTCTCTCTACGTTGGTACAGCACCGCTACATTTTGTACACCTCCAACAAGAAACAGGGCGCACACACTGGGTAAACTGGAAGGACCAGCCAGAAAAATGCGTCGAGATTGCACAGTGTGCTATAAGAAGATATTTGCACAGCATGGTAAGAAAACCGCCAACAACAAAACAAAGAAAGTGGTGATATTCTGTGCAGAGTGTCCAGGAGCACCAAAAATGTGTATCGAGTGCTTCAATGAAACTCACGTGAAAAAGTGCCAGTGAACATGTAAAACGCAACGGTGACAGTGTTTGTGTTATATCTCATCTGGAAATCAGTACTTAATTTTACTTGATGACTTTCTGAAAAGTATTGGCAAATGATGTTATATTTTTGTTCTGTTTTTACTGTAAATAGCTGGGTTTGTTTTCGTGTCTAGTAAAAATTGTTCTGAATTTATATCCTTTCTCCTTTGTGATATTACTTTTTTTACTAAGCATAATATGAAAATAATTAATGTAGGCCTCTCATATTCCCATAAAAACAGATCAATGAACGAGAATCTAACAATTATTTCCGGGGTCATTTCTGTTTCACGCAATTGTTGAATCGGAACACTGTTGCACAGGTAAATACGCTGGAATGTCTCCTCAACAGTAACGCACACAACAAGTGCACATGCATTGATTGGGATTTCATACTAGGGAGTATACGAAGTCAAATTCGTCAGGTCACCGGTGACCCGAACCGATAATAACTAAAGGCAGCATCGGGTCACCGGTGGGCCGATACGATGTAACATTAAATCATCGAAATTCACTGCCGCACGGGGCATGTTGAGAGATCTCAGTTCAAAACCTAAGGGCATTAAACATATTTTAGGCAAATTCTATATGTAACATTCCTTGGTGTTAGGAAATATTCCTCTAAATCTGATTTCATGATACTTTTATTTTACTTAAATCATCTCTTTGAATCTAACACTTCATATTGTAAAGAAGAACACAGATAATAACTGACCTGCTGTGAAAAATATACCAAATCCTGATGACGAGCAGCACGATAAAGCAACAAAACTTGGAAGATTGTTCGCGCCTTCCATCTGTTGCAATATTGCCGAATAAATGTTGCGGTGTTTGCATCCAGCTTGACTGTTTGGGCAATATGAAACACAAAGTAATGAGAATAAACCAAACAATACAGAAAAGACCAAACAAGAGTAGCAATTTATTAATGTAGTTAGATGATTGTTATCTACATGGAAATGATGATTCAGAATTTATCTGTAATGTGTCATTTTATCCACTTTGACACTGATCATGACAAGCGGAAACAGGAGCAGAAGGGGGATAATCAGACAGAAAGGAGAGCCATTGGAAGTGATGGATACCTTCAAGTACTTGCGAAGAATGAAAATCAATGATAGAATGTTAAAAGGGGAATAAGTCAAAGAAGCTAGTGGATTCTACCAAAGGGTAAGGGATTTGGTATGGAAGGAGGATGTTGTAATAAAGTGTAAGAAAACAGATGTCTCTGCCAGTTACAACATTAGGGGAAATTGCCATCATTGCATTAAGGGGTTCATTAATCATTCTAATAATCATTGTTACAATATGGTTCCCATTTAAATTTCTCAAGTATATCTATTTCCTTTCAAAAAATTAATGTAAGAGTACTTTGTCACAATGCAGCCTCTGTATGAGAGGAAGTATTTCATTTAAAAAAAAAAATAACCAATATACCAATATTGATCTATACCACTGAGACATGGATAGCAACATGAGGGAGGAGAGTAGAATTCAGGCATTGGAAATGAAGTTCCTCAGAATTATAAAAGGTAAAACAAGAAGGAAAAAAAGTTAGTAATGAGAAGTTCAGAAGGGAGCTGGATGTTGAAAGACTTGGAGGCCAGTTTGGGAAGACTTGCATTAGGTGTTCTGGTTATGATAAAAGAATGAAAGTGGACTGAATTCCAAAAGTAAATTTGGAGCTGAGATCTGATGGGAAGAGGCCAAGAGGGAGACTAAGAGAGAGATGAAAGTAGGCCCACCAGATTAAGGAGGATATTGGAAGAAACAAGTGGAGGTGAAAATCATGTTCAAAGAAGAGTGGTGGAAGGAAAGGATGAAATGGAGGTCAATGATCCACTCCCAACCCAGGAGCTCCCTGGACAAGGGTAGTAGTAGTAGTAGTAGTAGTAGTAGTAGTAGTAGTAGTAGTAGTAGTAGTAGTAGTAGTAGTAGTAGTAGTAGTAGTAGTCATGGGTATTGTTTGGTTTAATTATAAGTATTGGAATTAGTCTCTATGCTAAAATGGTTTGGACATGTTGTGAGGATACACAGAACGAGAACAGTAAGTAATTGTTTTGATAGAGAAGTGAAAGGGGAGAGGCCAGAAGGAAGGCCAAGGAATTGATGGATAGACACAGTAAAATCGGAGATCACCAAGAGGAATGTCAAGTGGGAGGATATAGAGGAACAGAAACTATACTTTGACAGGAAGAAGTGGCAAACACTTGTACACTATACCTGGGAAACTGGAGCTGGAAAATGATGATGATGGTGATGATGATGATGATGATGATGATGATGATGATGATGATGATGATGATGATGGTGGTGGTGGTGGTGGTGGTGGTGGTGATGATGATGCTACAGTCAAATGAACTCATTTAATAACAATAAGAATTTGCTTTCATTAACCCACAGGTACCAAGGACTGGTCACCAAGACTTCTCACAACTCTACTACTGCAATAACCTGTGCCGCTAGCTACCTTATTGTTGAGTTTTGATTATAACTTCCCCCCTGTAGTGTGACTGTATCAAGTTCAAGGTTACACACAGTCATTATTGATTTCCTGGAAGCAGCCTGTGAGACTGGACCTCAGAGTTTATATTATCAGAGGGTGTGCAGTGAACTGTCCCAGTGATCATTCAGGATTCATCCTCCTATAAGCAACCTGTGAGATCGGATCTTAATGTTTACTTTATCAGTGGTGTGAACTGTCTCAGTGATCATTCAGGATTCATCCTCCTATAAGCAACCTGTGAGACCGGATCTTAATTTTTACTTTATCAGTGGTGTGAAGTGAACAGTCTCAGTGATAACTCTTCATGAAGGAGGCTTAACCCTCTTGGAGCCAAGAGCCGATCTGGTCGGCCGCTCGCCATCAGCTGGAAGAGGCCAGAGCTCCGCCTCCACTCTACTACTGTAAAAGTGCCAGCCCGTTTTCAGTGGAAATACATGTATTTTAAAATTCGCGTATATCTACCGGTGTATAGCAAATACCGGCATGAAATTTTCTACATATTGACTACGTAGGATAAGAAATTGGTCTGGAGTGATATAAAGAGTCAAAAACGTTTTATTGTTGATTTATAGTTGTCGAAAACGTTTATTTTTAGGAAGAGAAAAATATTTTCGCACTTTCTCTCTCAATATCTACTTTGAAAAAATAATTTACGATACAAAAGAATATACGTAATTATGTATAATGTATTTCTAAATACAATTCTATAGAATAACTAATTTGAACGAGAAAAATGAAAACGTAAAAAATAAAAATTCAAACATATGTCACTAATAAAAACAAGACAATTTTACTCACCGATAAAATTCGCGTTTTCGGTTGTAGTATATATTAGAAAAATAATTTTACAATACAACAGAATTTACGAAATTAAGAAATGTATGACACTAAATCCGTGATTTGCTTTGACCTACTAAGCGACCGCTGCTCAGTTCGGTACCTGCAGTTTACGAGGTAAATCATGGTCAGTGAGACAGATCCTCTCAGAAATTATTCTTGGTTTTCCAGACCGGGGTCCTCTCACACTCAGATATCTCCTCAATTGCAATCACTTAGGGTCACTTAGATTGAGTGAACCTCGAACCAACCCTCAGGACCAGGCGAAATTCTTGACCTGGGCGGGAATCGAACCCATGACCTCCGGGTGAGAGGCAGGCACGCTACACTTGGCCCGCGGAGACCGGCATTTAGGTGATGATAGAGGACTATATGTGACTATAAGGTTTAGCAGAGAGTAAGTGAAAAGTAAATTGAAGTGTGATATGGGCGGAGAATCAGACGGTAGGGCATGTTTAGGTCCAAGAACTTCCTTGAAAGAGACAGGAGGTTGAGGATTGTTGTCGGGTTCATTGGGACAAATTTCTACAAAATGTTCTCCAGAGACATCATCATCGTATTTGTTATCACTAGTTTCATCTACCATCATATTCAGAGTAGCTTTAGTGCTGTTAGACAATTAAACATCTCTTCTTTAGCTGCGGTGATTGCGCGGACGTGTCCGGTATATTTTCGTCGCTACTCTCTGAACTAAATTCCCTATCGCTATCCCATAAATCATCCGCGTTAACTTCGCACTGTTCTAAATACTGCATTAATTTATTGTCATCAATACCTGCTGAAAAATTATCACGTGAATAACATGCCATTTTCCTGTCACAAATCCACTTACTGCAAGGAGCAATCTCTTACTGACTGGTTAGCGGTATTTGTAAACACAGGAAACGACTCTTGTGAAAGGTATAAAACCCTCTTAGAACTGCCAAAGCAAGGCCAGGCACACAATAACTTGTAGCCCCTTTACTACAGGTTGTAACAAAAGTATGCACTTCACTATAGGTTGCCTCAAAATTACGTATATCACAGAATTTTAAGCCGACCGATGTAATCGGCTCTGGCAACTTCCGACTGGATTGTTAACGGCAGACCAGATCGGCTCTGGTAATTTAAAGGGCGGATGCTCGCACTACCGCCTGGCACCAAGATAGTTATGATATGAATAGTCCTGCAGGAATTTCACAAAGAAAATTACTGTGGATACTTACAAAACATGTGTTACAAGTGAAAGCTTTGCTAAAGTTGTGAAGGAATGGCTTGATGAGGAGTGTAGTGATGGAGACAGTTGTGAGGACAATATTGCTATTCATAGTGATCATAGTTCAGAGTCCACAAATAGTTAAAATAATGAAGAAGTGGCGGTGCAGTGAGCAATGAGATGGAAGCAAATAGTGTGAGTGAATCTTCTAAGGAAAGTAATGATGACATAGTTCAACCTCATTATTTTTTTTTTTTTGCTAGTTGCTTTATGTCGCACCGACACAGATAGGTCTTATGGTGACGATGGGACAAGGAAGGGCTAGGAGTGGGAAGGAAGCGGCCGTGGCCTTAATTAAGGTACAGCCCCAGCATTTGCCTGGTGTGAAAATGGGAAACCACAACCTCATTATTATTACGGGAAAAATCAATATTCATATGTACATCAAAACCCTGTGTCCCCAAGCTGTCTCGGACACTGAAATATAATATTTTGAGACTCGAGCTTTACAATGTGCAGCTCAAATTGATAATGAAGCTGATACCATTTCTGTATAGAATCTTCTCATACTGGATGATATTTTTGGTATTATTATTTGACTAGCATGTACCCGTGGCTTCGCCCATGTTTATTAATTCAAGTGTTAGATGTTTTAAATAATTTATTTAAAAGCAAAATAAAAACATAATATTTATTAACACACATCCATTTTACATATATTGTATGAATTACATTATGCTTAACTAGCAAGATACCTGTGCTTCGCTAAGATATTATACTGAAATTTATAATTGGATGCTTTACATTTTATATATTATCCGCCGAAATTCGCGATCTGACTTGTTTTCTGAGAGAATCCGCTAAAATTTGGGATCTGAGAGATTACGGCAAAGCTCCTCCCATTTTTCAATCTTTCTTTCCAGCAATCAATTTCGTACTTCCCGGGCTACGTCCAGGTATTCAACCCGGTCAGCTGCATCCCTAAATCCTTGCCATCTTTTCCTATAAGCATATTTAATATAGATCAAATCCTTGAGGAGATCCGGCGTGGTGTCGTCTTGGGTGTCTTGGCGGTACTGAACCCGCGACCGGACTGCATTCATAGTCATTACCCATCCAAGACACATTTCCAGCGCGGTCCGCACATTTTGACGACGCTCCAAGACATTATTATTATTATTATTATTATTATTATTATTATTGTTGTTGTTGTTGTTGTTGTTCTGGACACCACAGCAAGATGGAAGACGGCTACTTGGCGGTAAATTACATCTGCTGCCATTGTCATTGCTGAAAATGTGACCAGCACCATTGTCGTGGTTAGGCAAGTGCGCGGGATTTCTGGTGATACGAATGACATACTTCCGTGCATTACTGACCTTACTTATAGAGGTGAACAATTGCACGGTCAATCTCATTCCTATCGTTTATTTCAAATGTATTTACATTTTTATTTATATGCCAGGAGAATCTACTGTAATCTAAGAACATTCTCCAAAGGAAAAGATGGCTCTTGGAAACGAACCCAGGAAAGATTAAAAATGATCAGCTTATGATCAGAATAAGTACACTGAAAATCTACAGCCTGTTTCCAGTCATTCAACCGGGTCAGGAATGGAAAGAATAAAGCCCCCATCTAGCGGCGAGGATAGGAATTGTGCCGGCTGCCGAGGCCTGTAGCACTCCTCTGGGGCAATGATTAATGAATGACAAATGAAATGAAATGATATTGGAGAGTGTTGTCAGAATGAATGATGACAGGGAAAACCAGAGTACCCGGAGAAAAACCTGTCCTGCCACCGCTTTGTCCAGCACAAATATCACATGGAGTGACCGGGATTTGAACCACAGAACCCAGCGGTGAGAGCCGGCGTGCCACCGTGTGAGCCACGAAGGCTCCTTATAAGTACATTATGAACGGTAAAATCAATTGGTCTCACCTCTTTTTTTACCCCACCAGAGTTAAGTTGATTTACCCCCCCCCCCCAAAAGGAGGCGCGTTTTTTTTGTTTAAAGGAGATCCCAATACCAATGTTCACGTCTGTTACTTTCAGTTTTGAGATATAAGTATCCCCATAAACATAATTACTTTTTTTCACTTCTTTTCACACTACCCCCTTAAGTGAATTTTCCAGCAAATATACTTGTTTCTTTAATAGTAAAGGATATTCTAAATACCAATTATCACGACTCTAACATCTTCAGTTTTTGAGATACGTGTCCTCATGAAGGGAGTTTAACTCATTTTCACTCCCGCCCCCCAAGATGATTCTCCCCACCAGAAAACGCATTTTTCTTTGTTTTTAAAGGAGATCCAAATACCAGTTTTCACGTCTGCAACAACTTTACTTTTTATTAGATGTAAATATCCTCATACAATTAATTCAATTAATTTTTCAATTCTTTCACTCCCCCCTCCCCTTTCATGAATTTTCCCAGAATACGTGTTTCTTTAATTTTAAAGCAAATTCCAAATACCAAATTTCACGTCTGTAACATATTCAATTTTGAAATATCAGTATCCTAATTAAAAGAATTCAACCCCATTTTCAGTCACAAGAGGTTTTTCCAAAAACTAAAAGAAACCACGTTTATTTATTTTTAATAGAGATAAAAAAATACCATTTTTCAATTCTGTAACAGGTTAAGTTTATGAGATATACTGTAGAAATCTCATTTTAAAATTTCACCCTCTTTTTAGTTCCCCTTAAGTAAGGGTTTCCAAAAACAAATGACATATGTTTCTTTACTTTTAGAGGAGATTCCAAATATCAATTTTTACGTCTGTAACATTTTACGTTTCTGAGATATACTGCAGATATAATCTTTCTAAAACTTAACCCCAATTTGTCACTCCTGTTTAACCCCCATTAATTGGATTTTCCTAAAGTAAAAAATATGTGTTTCTTTATTTTTAAAGGAGATCCCATATACCAATTTTCAGGTCTGTAATATCTTCAGTTTCTGAGACATAAGTATCCACATTAAAAGCATTCAACCCCTTATTCACCCTTTTTCACTCCTCCTATTGGGATTTTCAGAAAACAAAAAAAAAAAAAAAATACATGTTTCTTTATTTTTAAAGGAGATTCTAAATATCAATTATTACATCTGTAAACTTTTAAAGTTTTGAGATATAGATACACCCATTTTAAAAATGCATCCCCTTTTTCACGCCCCCCCCTACTATTTGTATTTTCCAAAAAGAAAAGTACATGTTTCTTTATTTTTAAAGGAGATCCCAAATAACAATTTTCAGGTCTGTAATATCTTCTGTTTCTGAGATATAAGTATCCTCATTAAAGGCATTCAACCATTTTTCACCCCTTTTCACCTTTCCTATTAGGATTTTCCGAAAACAAAAAAATACGTATTTCTTTATTTTTAAAGGAGCTTTCAAATACCAATTTTTAGATCTGTAAATTTCTAAAGTTATGAGATACAGATACACTCAAATTCAAAATTCACCCCCCTTTTCACCCCCCATTATTTGGATTTTCCAAAAACAGAAAAATAAGTGTTTCTTTATTTTTAAAGGAGATACCAAATACCAATTTTCAGGTCTGTAATATATTCAGTTTCTGAAATATAAGTATCCTCATTAAAGGCATTCAACCCTTTTTTCACACTTTTCCACCCTTCCTATTGGGATTTTCCGAAAACAAAAAAAAATACCTTTTTCTTTATTTTTAAAGGAGATTCTATATGACAATTTTTACATCTGTAAACCTTTAAAGTTTCAAGATATAGATACACTCATTTTAAAAGTTAACCCCCCTTTTAACCCCCTTAGTGATAGAATATCCAAAAATCCTCCCTTAGTGAGCACCTACATGTTAATATGAATGTATCCCCAAAATTTCATTTCTTTATGTCCAATAGTTTTGGCTCGGCGATGATGAATCAGTCAGTCAGTCAGGACAAGTTCTTATATATATATACTAGCAAGATACCCGTGCTTCGCTACGGTATTATACTGAAATTTATAATTGAATGATTATTGTTTTAGATGTATAATCCACCGAAATTCGCGAACTGACTCGTTTTCTGCGAGAATACACCAAAATTCCCGATCTGACTGGTTTTCTATTATTTCACGGCACGTTTCCTCCCATTTTTCAATCTTCCTTTCCAGCAATCGATTTCGTACTTCCCGGGTTAGGCTCAGGTATTCCTCCCGGTCAGTTGTGTCCGTAAATCTTTGCCATCTTTTCCTATAATCATTTTTAATATGGATAAAATCCTTCAGGAGATCCTGCGTGGTGTCATATTGGGTGCCTTGGCGGCACTGAACCCGCGGCCGGACTGCATTCTTAGTCATTTGTCCAGGAGCCGTTACCAGCGCGGTCCGCACATTTGACGACGGTCCGGAATATTATTATTATTATTATTATTTTATTATTACTATTATGTGTTGCTGGAATGGCTGATGACAGGGAAAACCGGAGTATCCAGAGAAAAACCTGTCCCGCCTCCGTTTTGTCCAGCACGAATGTCACATGGAGTGACCGGGATTTGAACCACGGCACCCAGCTGTGAGAGGCCGGCGCGCTGTCGCCTGAGCAACGGAGGATACTTATAAGTACATTAATAACAGTAAAATCAATTGGATACACCTCCTTCTACACCCCACCGCCGTTAAGTTTATTTACCGCCACCCCCCCCCCCCCAAAAAAAAATATTAAAATAATGCTTCTTTCTTTATGTTTAAGGGAGATTCCAAACACCAATGTTCACGTCTATTACCTTCAGTTTTGAGATATAAGTATCCCCATAAAAAAGTTTACTTTTTTCACTTCATTTCACAATATCCCCCCCCCCCCCCCAAGTGAATTTTCCCCTCAAAAAATACTTGTTTCTTTAATAGTAAAGGATCTTCTAAATACCAATTATCACGACTCTAACTTCTTCAGAGTTTTTTATTTATGTGTCCTCATGAAAGGAATCCAACTCCTTTACACTCCCGCCCTCCAAGATGGTTTCCCCACCAAATGCGTTTTTCTTTGTTTTTAAAGGAGATCCAAATACGAATTTTCACGTCTGTAACAACTTTATATTTATTAGATGTATGTATTCTCATAGAATTAAGTCAATTAATTTTTCAATTCCTTCACCCCCCCCCCCAGCCTTCAAGGGATTTTCCGAGAATACGTGTTTCTTTACTTTTAAAGCAGATTGCAAATATCAAATTTCACGTCTGTAACATCTTCATTTTTGAGATATCAGTAGCCTAATTAAAAGAATTCAACACCATTTTCAGTCACTTTTACCCCCTCTCCGCCCAAGTGGTATTTCCGGAAACTAAAAATACACGTTTCTTTATGTTTAATAGAGATAAAAAATACCATTTTTCACTTCTGTAAGATGTTAAGTTTTTTTAGATATACTGTAAAAATTCTCATTTTAAAATTTCACCCCTTTTGAGTTCCCCTTAAGCGGAGTTTCCAAAAACAAATCACCTATGTTTCTTTACATTTACAGGAGATTCCAAACACCCACTTTTTACGTCTGTAACATTTTACGTTTCCAAGATATTCTGTAGATATAGTCTTTCAAAAACTTCACCCCAATTTGTCACTCCTGTTTAACCGCCATTAATTGGATTTTCCAAAAACTAAAAAATACGTGTTTCTTTATTTTTAAAGGAGATCCCAAACACCAATTTTCAGGTCTGTAATATCTTTCGTTTCTGAGATATATGTATCCTCATTAAAGGCATTCAACCCATTTTTCACCCTTTTACACCCCTCCTATTAGGATTTACAGGAAACAAAAAATATGTGTTTCTTTATTTTTAAAGGAGATCCCAAACACCAATTTTCAGGTCTGTAATATCTTCAGTTTCTGAGATATAAGTAGTCTCATTAAAGACATTCAACCCCTTTTTCACACTTTTCACCCCTCCTATTGGGATTTTCTGAAAACAAAAAAATACGTGTTCTTTTATTTTTAAAGGAGATTCTAAATATCAATTTTTACATGTGTAAACTTTGGAAGTTTTGAGATATAGATACACTCATTTTTAAAATACACCCCACTTTCACCCCCCTCCACCACTATTTGGATTTTCTAAAAAAAAAAAAAAAAAAAAAAAAAAACAACAACATGTTTCTTTATTTATAAAGGAGATCCCAAATATCGATTTTCAGGTCGGTAACATCTTCAGTTTCTGAGAAATAAGGATCCTTATTAAAGGCATTAAACTATTTTTCACCCCTTTTCACCCCTCCTATTGGGATTTTCTGAAAACAAAAAAATACCTGTTTCTTTATTTTGAAAGTAGATTCTAAGTACCAATTTTTACATCTGTAAACTTTGAAAGTTTTGAGATATAGATACGCTCATTTTAAAAATTCATTCCCCTTTCAACCCTCCACTATTTGGTTTTTCCAAAAAACAAAAAGTACATGTATCTTTATTTTTAAAGGAGATCCCAAATACCTTTCTTCAGGTCTGTAATATCTTCAGTTTCTGAGATATAAGTATCCTCATTAAAGGCATTCAACCCCTTTTCACTCCTCCTATTAGGATTTTCCAAAAACAAAAAAACAAAAAATACATGTTTCTTTATTTTTAAAGGAGATCCCAAACACCAATTTTCAGGTCTGTAATATTTTCAGTTTCTGAGATATAAGTATCGTCATTAAAGGCATTCAACCCATTTTTCACCCCTTTTCACCCCTCCTATTGTGATTTTCTGAAAACAAAAAAAAATGCATGTTTCTTTATTTATAATGAAAATTCTAAATACCAATTTTTACATCTGTAAACTTTCAAATTTTTGAGATATTGATACACTCATTTTAATAATTCAACCCCCCCCCCTTTTCCCCCTCCCATTAATTGGATTTTCCAAAAACAAAAAAATACGTGTTTCTTTATTATTAAAAGAGATCAAGTGTACCAATTTTCAGGTCTGTAATATCTTCATTTTCTGAGATATAAGTACCGGTATCCTGATTTAAGGCATTCAACCCCTTTTTCACCGTTTTTCGCCCCTCCTATTGGGATTTTCTGAAAACAAAAAAATATGTGTTTCCTTAATTTTTAAAGATGATCCTAAATACCAATTTTTACATCTGTAAACTTTTAAAGTTTTGAGATATAGATACACTCATTTTAAAATTTCAACCCCCTTTTCACCCCCTTAGCGATGGAATATCCAAAAATCCTTTCTTAGCAAGCACCTACATCTTAATATGAATGTATCCACAAAATTTCATTTCTTTATGTCCAGTAGTTTTGGCTCGGTGATGATGAATCAGTCAGTCAGTCAGTCAGTCAGTCAGTCAGTCAGTCAGTCAGTCAGTACAAGTTATTTTATATATGTAGATATATATATAGATTATATTGTTACTTTCAATGCTTAAGAAACTGGGTTGATGGTTGTTACAAATAATATTAAACAATATAAAAGACCATATTGTATAAAAAACAAACTATATTTCCTTATACAGTTTCTGGATAAACTAAGTGTCCTTCCATTTGAAGCAAGTATGTATGATGTGAACAACCCACATACAGTTGACCATGGGAGAAGCATGGTTTCCAAAGTTCGAGTCCTACAACTTTAAGCAACTGTCCTTGTGCCTTGTTGATGTACATAGCGATGTGGACAGTAAGCTGAGAAAATAGCAAGCTGGGTTCCGAGAAGGCCACTCCTGTGCCGATCACATAAATACCTTACGGATAATTACAGAGCAATCAGCAGAATGCCAGTCATCTTTGTATTTGCTCTTCATTGATTTTGAGAAGGCCTTCAACAGTATTTTTAGGGCTAAGATATGGAGAGCAATGAAGATCTTCGGCATTCCTATGAAGATCATCTGTCTGATTAAGTGCATGTATGATAAGTATACGCCCCGTGGTGTAGGGGTAGCCTACCTGCCTCTTACCCGGAGGCCCCGGGTTCGATTCCCAGCCAGGTCAGGGATTTTTACCTGGACCTGAGGGCTGGTTCGAGGTCCACTCAGCCTACGTGATTAGAATTGAGGAGCTATCTGATGGTGAGATAGCGACCCCAGTCTAGAAAGCCAAGAATAACGGCTGAGAGGATTCGTCGTGCTGACCATGCGACACCTTGTAATCTGCAGGCCTTCAGGCTGAGCAGCGATCGCTTGGTAGGCCAAGGCCCTTCAAGGGCTGTAGTGCTATGGGGTTTGGGTTTGGTTTGGATGATTAATATACATGCCAGGTGGAACATAAAGGAACCAGGCGAGTTGGCCATGCGGTTAGGGGCGTGCGGCTGTGAGCTTGCATCCGGGAGGTAGTGGGTTCGAATCCCACTGTTGGCAGCTTTGAAGATGGTTTTCCGTGGTTTCCCATTTTTACACCAGGCAAATTCTGTACCTTAATTAAGGTCACGGCCGCTTCCTTCCAACTCCTAGGCCTTTGCTATCCCATCATCGCCATAAGACCTATCTGTGTCGGTGTGATGTAAAGCCACTAGCAAAAAAGAACATAAAGGATGTTTGACAGAACCAATTGAAGTTAGGACAGGTGGGAAACAAGGATGTCTACTTTCTCCCATACTGTTCCTTACGACTCATGATGATGTCATGAGAAGTGCAATGAATTGACGAATGAGAATCCAGTGGAATCTTACTCAGTGACTGGAAGATTTGGACTTTTAAAGTTAAAAACCTTTTACTCTTCGGCCGGAGAAACAAATGCCTACAAGACCTGCCTAGCAACGACTTTACATAAGTGCATACTTGATCTGCTTATGAACTTCAACTATATTTGTTTTCGGCGCAAGATAGTGATGTTCTGTTTACTCTCTTATTGTGTTTTGAACATTAACTGAATTGCTACGATATGATACAATGTTAATTTTTTGCCTGTGTTCAATATATTAGTTTTTAAGATCTTCGCTAATTGGCTAATGATGACACTTGAAATGTGTTGAAACCGGTCCCAATAAACAGGTTGTAACGACTTTTTAGTTCAACTTACTACGGAGTATCGAAAGGTAGATCCTTCCCTATAATATTGTACATCTTCTGATTTGGACTTTGTCGATGATCTAAGCTTACAGGCTCATAGTTGTAAATATATGAAAATTAAGCTTAAAGACCTGGAAACTGAGGCACAGGAAGTTGGACTTCGGATTAACATTAAGAAGATGAAAGAAATGTGATTGAGAAACCAAAAGAACACTCCGTTGCAATTGGATGGGCATGTTATAGAGAGAGTGAATAGCTTTTGCTACCTAGGAAGCATTGTAACGGTGAAAGGAAGAGCAGATGAAGATGTGACCAACCGTTTGAACAAAGCTAAGGGTGTGTTTGCAACACTTCATCCCATATGGAGGTCTAAAGACCTCAGTATGAGAACAAAACTGCAGATCTTCAATAGCAATGTTAAGTCTGTGCTGCTTTATGAGTGTGAAACCTGGGAAGTGACCAAATCTTTGACACGGAAGATTCAGACATTTGTGAACAAATGTCTTAGAAACATCTTGGGGATATACTGGCCAGAAGTGGTGTCAAATGAGGAACTGTCGAAGAGAGCGCACCAATTACTGATCGAACAGCAGATTAAGAAAAAAAGTGGCAGTGGATTGGCCATACACTGCATAGACCTGATGACAGCATAGCAAAACAAGCTCTTGAGTGGAATCCCCAGGGGCAGAGGAGGAAATGAAGACCTAAGATGACATGGAGGAGATCAGTAGAGATAGAGAGTGAGCAGCTTGGGTATACATGGGGAAAGCTGAAACATGTGGCACATCACAGAACCAGATGGCAAAACTTTGTCTCGGCCCTATGCTCCTCAACAGGAATTTAAGGAATTAAATCAAAAATTGTTATAACACTTAATTCACTAATTCATGATCAGGTATCAGCTCTCCCAAATGTATCAATGTAGTTCCAGTATTTAGTAAAATTCCTAAATTCTTTTTACAGTCTGAAAAATTTCTCTGTAGAGAATTTTCTTTTTATGAGGATCTCATTCCACATCGAGGTTGGGAAAGCACAAAATTGTTGATATAATTGAAAGTGCCACAAAACATCTAGTTTGTAGGTGCAATATTAGCTACTGTTGATAAATCCAATCTTATTCTCAGGGGAACAGTAAAATGTTTACCTCTTAGATAGTGTGAAAAGAACCTGTCCCGGAATAGGAAGATAGGTAAAGCTTGTATTATTTTCCATGTTCTAACTGAACATGAGACATTCAGAGAATTAATTTATGGCCTGGCATGAGCAGTGATAATGTTTTCATTGCCATTTTTTTCCTTTTTGTTGAGAACATGGATGAAAACACCCAGAAATAATTAAGCACTAAGGATTATAAAAGAGGGAAGAAATACTTTGTAGAGAAAACTGATTTTTAAAATTCTTATTACTCACCATTATGTGAAGTTATTAGTGGTCCTAGCTCTTTTCGTACTTGATATCCTCGAAATTCTGAAAATGAAGAGAAAAGCCATTGAAACTAAGTCAAGTTTTATGGGACATTATATCTTCTGGATATTCAAGAGAAAAAATTCTAAATAAGTGCAGAGTTCTGGGATGCTGCACTGTGAGTTTTGAAGGGGTTGATCCAGATACTGAGTAATCACTTGTACAACCTCAAGAATTAATATATTGCCTATAAGCCTCATGCAGTTGTCCTATTCCAGTTAACCTGTTGCTTCCACTTTTCTCATCTTACTTAACTACTGTTTCAGTGTTTAAATTATACGGTAATGCATATTGTTCTAGTTGGCAACACAAACTGTTTGGGAAGTTAAGGTAAATATAAAAATAGGAAACTTTTTAGGAATAGTCATATTGGGTAACATTACATGATGGGTTACTTTATATGATACGTACGTTTCTGAATCAGGATTGCTGCTGATTCTTCACTCAGATCTTCATTTCTTGCCTTTGTCTTCTTTGTCTTCTTCTCCTTTTTAACAGCTGAAATGAGGAAAGCACTTTTTATTACAAATTAAATCATCTTTAAAAATATATAATGTAAATTATTTCACAGACTTCAACTCAACCCTTTTAGGACCAGTCACATTTAAGAAGAGTGCACCTAAAAACCCCCCAGCTGTTTACCAGATGGTTTGGTGAAAGAGACTAAGGTGTGTTTTGAAATTCACTTTTCATAGATCCATAACATAAGTTGTAACTTAGATATGATTTTCTTCCAAGATGTTGAGAAAACTATCCTATCTTTGGTGAGAGAGAGAGAGAGAGAGAGAGAGAGAGAGAGAGAAGGAATTATTGTGAACAAGAGGACTATTTCAAAACATGTTTTAGGTTTATTCTGTTGATGAAATACCACCAGCTGTTGTTTTTAGCTAGTGTAGCCCAAGAACTTGCCCTCCCTTGATCCACCTCAGACAATGAAATAATGCTGTAAAACAATTCATTTATCATCATTGTCATCATCATTTTCCAATTTCAGTTTTCCGGGTGTGGTGTACAAGTGCTTGCCATCTCTTCCTGTCTGCATACACATTATTTTCCAGGACATCTTCCCATCTGAGACCTCTCTCCTCCACAACTGATTTCACTGTCTCTATTTAGCATTTCCTTGTCCTTCCCCTTGGTCTTTTTCCTCAGATAGTAAGGTCAAAGTATTTTCTGGCAGGTTTCTTGCTCTTCATTCTCATAATGTGCCCATACCACTGAAGTCTATGCTTTTTTGTTACACTGGCAACAGAGACCTCAATGCCAGCAACCCTCCTATTTACTTTATTCCTGATTTTGTCCTTTCGAGTATTTGATTCATAGTTTTAATGAATCTTATTTCCATTGCTTGAATTCTACTGAGTCATTGTTTAGTAGAGTACATATGTGAGAATTGGTATGAAGTAGGTGTGTTGATTTTGCATTTTGTGGTATTTCTTGGTCACAGAGTAGGTCTCTGACTTGATTGTAAAAGTTTGATGCTTTCTGTGTCCTGCTGAGTACTGCTGTCGTAGGTACGACATCGTAACTGGTATAAAACCTTCAATTATTGTGGTTGGTATATTTTGGTCATATTTTTATTAAATGCTAAATTACCTTTTACTAGCTGTTACCCACGGCTTCACTCGCGAGGATTTCGTAAGTTGATAAAAATTCATTGTTCCTTGGTACTACACTAAGACATTTTCTGAAAATCCCGAAAGTATACACCTCACCAAAAAATTCCGACTCGTTGGCTGAATGGTCAGCGTACTGGCCTTCGGTTCAGAGGGTCCCGGGTTCGATTCCCGGCCGGGTCGGGGATTTTAACCTTCATTGGTTAATTCCAATGGCCCGGGGGCTGGGTGTTTGTGCTGTCCCCAACATCCCTGCAACTCACACACCACACATAACACTATCCTCCACCACAATAACACGCAGTTACCTACACATGGCAGATGCCGCCCACCCTCATCGGAGGGTCTGCCTTACAAGGGCTGCACTCGGCTAGAAATAGCCACACGAAATTAAACCAAAAAATTGCGTTTCATTTATGCCAGAACCTTTTTGTAAACCATGTTTGTGGCATTGCCTTTTGGGGCTAAGATGATCAAGCTACTTGCAGAGCTAAATCTGGAACATGCAACATGGAACTCTACATGTGAGTAACAGTAAACAGAAAGGGGTTTCTTTATTTCTAAAGGAGATTAAAAATACCAATTTTCACGCCTGTAACATGTTAAGTTTATGAGGTATACTGTAGATATACTAATTTTAAAAACTGCCCCACTCCTTGGCTGAGAGTTCATTGTTGAGGCCTTCGGTTCACAGAGTTCCGGTTTCGATTCTGGGCTGGGTCGAATATTTTAATCGCATGTGATTAATTCTTCTGGCTCGAGGACAGGTTGTTTGGGTTTGTCCCAACACTCTCCTCTTCATATTCACTCAACACACCACATTACCAACCACAACAGGAATATGCAATAGTAATTACATCCCTACACATAGGGTTGGCATCAGGAAGAGCATCCAGTCATAAAAACAGAATCAAATCTACATGTGCGACACAGTTCGCACTCGCGACCCTACAGTTGTGGAAAAACCGGTAGAAGAGAAGAAGATATTCATTTTAAAATATCACAAGCTTTTAAAAAAAATTTCACCCCCTTAAGTGGATTTTCCAGAAAAAGTTACTTCATTTACTTTTAAAAGAGATTTCAAGTACGGCTTATCAATTTTAACATCTGTAACATCTTCGGTTTCTGAGATATATGTATCTTCATATAAAGAATTCAACTCCTTCCTCACTTCTTTTCAAACCTCACCCCTTAAGCGGATTTTCTGTGAACAAAAATTTTTGTTCTTTTATTTTAAAGGAGATTCCAAATACCAAACTTTATGTCTGTAACATGCTAGGTTTTTGTGATATATTGCAGATAATCTCACTGCTGTTGCCATAGTAAAGGCAGTTCATTTCTTTATCCAATTTCTAGAGCAGGGGTAGTGTGGTGCCAATATCTCAATAACGGTTGGTTTTAGGGCCTTAAAACATGGTTTTCAGGCCCATAGTGCTTACCAAGTTTTGTTCTTTGCATCAAGGGGCTTAAAATGATCTTTGTCTTGTCCTTATATGACAGATTTAATATTTTGCCTATATTAATGTTGTATTTTTATATCTCTCCATGTCGCTCCCCCCGCCCCCTCTCAAATTGTTTTGAAAATAAAATATAGCCTATAGCACTGAGGGGCAATCTATATTTCTATTAGTGAAATAATTTTTAGATTCGGTCCTCTATGTTACAAGGGTTGGGGCAAAAGTCATAGCAACTATTTTTTTTCTTGAAGATACCAGTCCGGTTGGAAAATGTGACATATACAGACAAAAGGACAAGGTGTTAACTATGTGTGTGGACAATGAATAGTACTGAAATATCGTAACACACTAATTTATTATGGTAGTATACAGGGCAAGATGGCCTTCCCAGTGCAAAAGAATGACAACACAGTACACATAAAGTTAACATGACAAACCTGGGCCTAAACACCCTCAAAGTAGTCCCCTGCTCCTGACACCACACGCTGACAACGTTGTGGCAGGCATTGAATACCATCTGCCTCAGCATTTGCCGCACCATGTGTGAATCGGGTCACCTGTTGGCGCACAGCATTAGCAATGCCCTCTCGTGTTGCAAACCACCTACCACATAGTGGTTCCTTAATCTTTCGAATGAGATCAAAGTCACAGGGCGAAATGTTGGGAGAGTACGGTGGGTGCTCCTATTCTTCCCATCCCCAATGTCGCAGTAGCTGCCCTACACACTCTGCCTTATGTGGTTTTGCATTGTCATGCAGGATTATTGCACTGTCCACAAGATCCAGATGTTTCTCCCTAACGCCACGTCGTACCTGTCGCACCACGAAGTCCCTGTAGTACTGTGCGGTCACTGTTCTGCCATGTGGAACAAAGCAGCAAACAATGAGACCCCTGACGTCAGACGCGACAGTCACCATCAACTTGACTGGGGAAGGATTCTGACAGACCTTCTGCCTCCTTGGTGATCCACCATGTCGCCACTCAGCGGACTGACGTTTCAGTTCTGGTTCATATGCCCTGGCCCAAAATTCATCGATGGCGATTATTCGTGACAAGAATTGATCGCCGTCGTGTTGCCAATGTGCAAGGTGGTAGAGCATATTGCATAGTGCACCCACCTTTGAACTTCCGTCATTGCATGCGGTACTCACCACGATGCAATTTTGCTCAGTTGCAGCTCATTATGCAATATCCTGTGGACGGTGCGTTTCTCGATCCCACTTGCCTTCTCTAACTCCAGTAGCGTCCATCGTCTGTCTTCATCCAGGAACTGCTCAATGACGGCACATGCCACGTCGGTTCGCACACTGATAGGTCGTTCCAAACGTTGCTCATCACTGGTTGACAAACGTCCTTGCTGAAACTTTCCTACCCACCGTGCTACTGTATGGTATGGTAGGGCATTATTCCCAAGGGCTTTCACTAATTTACTGTGACATTCCATCGCATTTCTCCCTTGGAGAACAGCTATTTTGATGTAAGCTCGCTGCTGAACATGGGTTACTTCCATCTCGCATGACACTCACCAACTGACTGATTTCACAGCCCTCGCTGCGCTACTACCAGCTATCACAGAGCCATCTGTTGTTCTGCATACACACTATGCCTGCAGAACTTCCACACGACACATATACATTTGTGATCCGTTCACATATTTACAAGAAAAAAATAGTTGTCATACCATTTGCCCCAATCTTCGTATTAGTATAGATTTTTTTTTTTGCTATGGGCTTTACGTCGCACCGACACAGATAGGTCTTATGGCGATGATGGGATAGGAAAGGCCTAGGAGTTGGAAGGAAGCGGCCGTGGCCTTAATTAAGGTACAGCCCCAGCATTTGTCTGGTGTGAAAATGGGAAACCACGGAAAACCATCTTCAGGGCTGCCGATAGTGGGATTCGAACCTACTATCTCCCGGATGCAAGCTCACAGCCGCGCGCCTCTACGCGCACGGCCAACTCGCCCGGTTTAGTATAGATTAAATGTTAAATATGAGTAATACATGGTTTCCTTGTAAATATGTATTATAAAATTTGTACAACCTCAAATACATATTGTGTATATGTTTAACCTAAAAATCTATATAGTCAAAAGTGGTAGAAAACTCTATAATGTTCATATATTAGATTTATTCTACTATAATTTGGTATATATGAAGGGTTCTGGAAACTTACTGTAAGGTTTATTATCCATATACATGTAGAGATATTCGGAATGTTGGAGAGATTTTCATGCGTATTGGTAAACAGTAACGAAAGTTCAAGTACTCCATTCAACTAGCTGGTCGAACAATGTTTCGAGTGTGTTCCATTAGAGTGTTGTAAGAACCCTTCCAAAAATTGATAATTCTAGACGGTTGATCGAACAGTATATATATCGAGCTGTCAGTCAGTGAGTCAGTCAGGTTGGACTGGAAGGCAAATGTTGGACTCGGAGTGACTGTTGGGCTCCGACGTGGAGGCGGTGAGTTCAAGAGAGCGTATGTTATAGTGCACAAGTCAGTGTTGTTGATATCTATACTGGTGAGAATCGACTTCAGGGTACTCCACTATTAAGTGTTGTAGTGCCACTTGGTAGTGTGTATAATTGTATGTTGTGACTTACAGTGACAATAAAGTAGTTTACATAAGGAAGTGAACGTGCTCTTGTGTGATATTTATTTCCGTTAAGTAAAATTGCATTTGAGGATGATACTTCCTGCTTGACAGTGTTGTCTTTGTAGATTGTGCTTTTGAGGGAAGTGAGAAACTGATTCCAATTTGGTTCCTTTCAAAAATAGGTTTGAGTTTGTTCCTTTCGTGTTGAAGGTCATTTCTACAGTCTTTGTTTTACTCACCTTCGGCTCAAAATTATTGAACATATAGTTTCATTCAGTCAGTTTTTTCTGTACTTCAGCTTCTATTTCTTGCCATAACAGCACATCATGAGCAAATACCAGGGCATTTGGTCTGCTGTTCATTTTCTTGATAGAGTTTATGATCTTGTTGACAACAGCAGGAAATGATGTTCAAATAATCCAAGAACAGGAGCAAGGGTTCAAAGATCTGGTGAAGTTCTATAAAGTAGACATCCAGTATAGTGAACAGGTTGCCATTAGTGAACAAGCTTTCTGTGATGCCATGATTTGCTATGGACTTCTATTTAAGTTGTGATATAAATATTTGAACCATAAAGACACTCAAAAAGTTACTTGTGACTTTGCCAGTAAATACCTACATAGGTAAGAAATCATTCTCTTCACTAAAATGTCTCAAAACATGAGAGAAACAGTACAGGACAAGATCAACTGAACTGATTGGAACCATTGTTAAATCCACACTAAAAGTGATAAAATATTGAACTATCTGGTGATGAAACCTAGGAGATAGCCTATTCGGCTCAGATAAACTGTTTCAATATCTGAAAATATTGTATTGTAAATAATGTTTTATAAGTTGAAAAACTAGTATATTGGTTCCACCTAGTCGATACCTATAAGTTTACTAGCAATTACCCATGGCTTCGCTCGCGTGGATTTTGTAATTTGATCAAAGTAATTGTTCCTCGGCATTGTACTAGGACATTGTCTGAAAATTCCTAAAGTATAAAAACTCATCCAAAAATTTAATTTCGTTTACCCCAGAAATTATTTGTAAACCATGTTTGTGGTATTAACTTTTGGGGCTAAGACGACCATGCAACATAGAACTGTACATGTGAGAAATAGTCTTCTCTCAAGTCGAAAAAATAAATACATATTTTTTTATTTTTAAAGGAGATTCCAAATACCTATTCCCACAACTGTAACATCTTCAGTTTTTGAGATATACATAAGTATCTCCATAAAAAGAATTCGACCCCTTGATCAGTCCTTCTTCCACCCTCACCCCCATCTAAGTGTATTTTCCAAGAAACAAAAATACGTATTTCTTTATTCTTAAAGGAGATTCCAAATACCAATTTTCATGTCTGTAACAACTTCAATTTTTAAGATATAAGTATCCTCATAAAAAATAATTCAACTATTTTTCACTTCTTTTCAACCCTCCCCGTTAAGTGCCTTCTCCGAAAACAAAAATGCACATGTTCCTTTATTTTTAAAGGACTTTCCAAATACCAAGTTCCTTGTCTCTAACATGTTGTAGACACACCGGTACTCATTTTAAAAATTCACCTGCTTTTACAATTCTTTTCAGCCCCTTAGGTGGATTTTCCAAAAACAAAAAATTATACATGTTTTATTATTTTAAAGGAGATTCCAAATACCAGTTTTCATGTGTGTACGCCTGTAACCCCTTAAGTTTTTGAGATAAATGTATACTTATAAGAATAATTCAACTTCTTCTTCTTCTTGACTTCTTTCCACCCCTCTCCCGCCTTAAGTGGACTTTCCGAAAACAAAAAATACGTGTTTCTTTATTTTGAAAGGAAATTCAAAATATCAACTTTCATATCTGTAACAGCTTCAGTTTTTAACATAAATTATCCTCATAAACATATTTTAACTCCTTACTCTCTTATTTTCAACCCCACACCCCTCATGCCGATTAAAAAACCCCACAAATGTGCGTTTCTTTATTTTTAAAGGAGATTCCAAATACTAATTTTCCCATCTGTAACATCTTCAGTTTTTGAGAAATTAGTATCCTCATAAAAGTTATTCAACTCTTTTATCACCCAACCCCCCCCCCCTTTTCCTACCTGTTAAGTTGATTCCCCCCTCTCCAAAAGCGTGTGTTCTTTATTTTTAAAGGAGATTTGAGATCCAAATGTCTCCATAAAAAGAATTAATTTTTTTTCACTTCCTTTGACCCTCCCCTTTTAAGTGAATTTTCCGAAAACCAAAGATACTTGTTTCTTTATTTATAAAGGAGCTTCCAAATGCCAATTAACACAACTATAACATCTTCAGTTTTGAGATACCGGTACATGTATCCTCATGAAAAGGAATTAAACTCCTTTTTCCCCCCAAAATGCGTGTTTCTTTATTTTTAAAGGAGATTCCAAATACTAATTTTCATGTCTGCAACATCTTTAGTTTTTGAGATATAAGTATCCTCATACAAAGAATTCAACTAATTTTTCAATAAATTCACCCCCTTAAATGGATTTTCCAAACACAAAAGATTACGTGTTTCTTTACTTTGAAGGAAAATTCCAAATACAAATTTTCATGCCTGTAACATATTCAGTTTTTGAGACATAAGTATCTTCATGAAAAGTATTCAGCTCCTTATTTACTTATTTTCAACCCCACACCCCTTACGTCGATTTTCCGAAAAAAACAAATGTGTCTCTCTTTATTTTTAAAGGAGATTTCAAATACTAATTTTCACGTCTGTAACATGCTCAGTTTTTGAGATATAAGTATCCTCATAAAAGTAAACCTCCGCGTGTTAATTGGTTTCCCCCCACTCAAGAAACGCCTGTTTCTTTATTTTTAAAGGAGATTCCAAATATAAATTTTCACGTCTGTAACCTTCAGTTTTAAGAAATAAGTTTCTCCAGGAAAAGAATTCAATTGTTTTACTGTCTTTCACACTTCCCACTCAAGTGAACTTTCTAAAAACAAACAGTACCCATTTCTTAAAAAAAAAGGGCTTCCAAATACCAATTATCACAACTGTAACACCTTCAGTTTTTGAGATATATGTATCCTCGTAAAAGGAATTCATCTCCGTTTTCATTCCCCCTACCAAGTTGATCCCCCCAAATGCGTGTTTCTTTATTTTTAAAGGAGATTCCAAATACCAGTTTTCATGTTTGTAACTTCTTTAGATTTTTTGGTATATATACATACATTATCATACAAATATTTCAACTAATTTTTCAATTCTTTTACCCCTGCCCCCGTTAAGGGTTTTTCTGAAAACCAAAGAATAAGTGTTTCTTAATTTTTAATGGAGATTCCAAATACCAATTTTCACATCTGCAACATGTTAAGTTTTTGAGATATACTGCAGATATGCTAATTTTAAAAATTCACCCCCTTTTTCAGTTCCCCTTAAGTGGATTATAAAAGAAAATATTCATGTTTCTTTACTTTTACAGCCAACGGCCATAGCCGTGTTGAAACACCGGATGCCATGAGATCTCCGAAGTTAAGCAACATTGGGCGTGGTCAGGAGTTGGATGGGTTGCCACGTGCTGTTGGTGGGGGGGGGGGGGGTAAGGGAATGGAGGAGTGGAAAGGAACTGGCCACCCTATCGCACGTAAACTCCAGCTCAGGAACACCTCTGCGGAGGTTCGGACTTGCCTTTGGGCAGAATAACCCTTACCTTACCTTTTACTTTTAAAGGAAATTCCAAATACCAAGTTTCAAATCTGCGACTTCTTTTCACCCTCTATTTATCGGATTACCAAAAAACACAAAAATACGTGTTTCTTTATTTTCAAAGGAGATTTCAAATACCAATATTCATGTCTGTAACATCTTCAGTTTTCAAGATATAAGTCTCTTCATTAAAGGCATTCAACCCCTTTTTCACCCCTCCTAGTGGGATTTTCAAAAAAAAAAAGTTTCTTTATTTTTAAAGGGGATTCCAAATACCAATTTTTACATCTGTAAACTTTTAAAGTATTGAGATATAGATACACTCATTTTAAAAATTCACCCCCCTTTTCATCCCCTTAGCAACGGAATATCCAAAAATCCTCCCTTAGCGAGCACCTACATAGCAATACTAATGTATCCTCAAAATTTCATTTCTTTATGACCAGTAGTTTTGGCTCGGCGATGATGAGTCAGTCAGTCAGTCAGTCAGTCAGTCAGTCAGTCAGTCAGTCAGTCAGTCAGTCAGTCAGGTGATGATGATGATGATGATGACGATGACGATGATGATAATAATAATAATAATAATAATAATAATAATAATAATAATAATAATAATAATAATAATGATAACAATAATAATAATAATAATAATAATAATAATAATAATAATAATAATAATAATAATAATAATAATAATGTTATTGGCTTTATGTCCCACTAACTACTTTTACAGCTTTCAGAAACACTGAGGTGCCGAAATTTAGTCTCACAGGAGTTTTTTTGCATGCCAGTAAATCTACTGACAAGAGGCTAACGTGTTTGAGCTCCTTCAAATACCACAGGTCTGAGCCAGAATCAAACCTGCCAAGTTGGGGTCAGAAGACCAGCCAGCGCCCCAACCGTCTGGGCCACTCAGGCCGACGAGAAAATATCTCTTGTTATCAGCTTATAGAAAATAGGTGTAATGAACAATTTATTGCGAGAAATATAGTGTCCTAATTTAGGTTCCTGTACAATCCCCTGCAGCAACAGTATGGTCATAAGAAGCTTTATTTCATCCTTATTTGTTCTGACCTGGTCTTGATCTCGACTCCTTCGTTTCATCTTACTAAACTGGGTTTTATGTACGATTTCATGCTGGGCATCATTTGTCTGTTCAGCTATGTTCTGGCATATCTTGTCGTAGATAAATATCTTCCCCAGAAAAGGAACAAATAAAAGCGTCTCACTCTTCTCCACTATTTTCTGACTCTTTGGAGGAGAGCTGACTGGTAATTTGCCGCGCTTCATGGGGATACTACATGGGACTTTAATTATTTTCCTCAGTTTTGTTTTTCCTAGAACTCCCCCTTTACATCACAATGGAATTTTGTATCAATGCGGGACCTTCTGTGTCCATTTTCAGTAGAAGTTGATGAAGAACTAGCACTGGTTGGATTCTAATCAGTATTATTGTCTTCACTGTCTCTGTCATGATCGATACTTCCCTCCATGGGAATTTAGAATTTTTCACTTGAACTGGAATCGAAGATGTGTTGTCTTTTTCGCGACTGCTGAACGTTCGCATCAGCTGGGCCCGAACCCTGTACATTCAAGCCTGTAGTACTTATTCCTGGTAAGTTCCTGTCACTTACTAATACCCCTTCGGTAGAACTTACTTCACTATGATCACTATTCTCCCCACTAAAGTTAAAAATTTCATTTATCATGGCCAGTAAATTATCTTCTTCTAACGGTGGGGCCCAGTAATTCCTTTTAGACATTTTAGTGGAAAGAATTTAAGAAGAAAGATCAAATAGAACCCTGGTTTGGACGGAAATGATGATGAATTGTGCCTGTATTACGGATGCGTACGATAATAAATGTTGTGCAACTCGGTAAACACACACGCCAGTCGTGAAGGAAGAATTCAAGACTGGGGATAATAAATCTGGTCACAGTTCTCAAATGTCATCAGAGAAGTCTGTTTAGTATCACAATCTCTAGAAATCCCTCCTACAGCAATATTATTGCATCCAAGGGACGATTAAGTGATGAGCTAAAGCTTCAGCGTGAGGCTATTAGGTTTTAGGTCGTTCTTCCCTGGATGTAAGTTGCGTTCTTTATGATGCAACTTGTGGATGACACATTGGTATTGGAAGAACATACTTGAAAAAATTCACATCAGAGGGCAGACTCATCCAGAATATGCTGCTGAAAAAAAAAAATAAACCTCTGCAGGCAGGCAACTCAGAAAAAAAAAATTGAAACGGCGGATGTATCCGCATTCCCCACCGAGCAAGCTTGTAGCCGCAGATCTCACCGCATCACCCACCGTACGGGTTAATCTAATGAACATGTCAAGGGTATGAGCTCCTTTTCTTCTTCTGTATTTGTCTTTTTCCACTTATATTCACTTTTGCCTTTCTGTCTCTTTTCTCTTTGTGTGCTTATCCAGATTTCCTCTGTATCCTACCTTTCCTGATTAAGATTGAAGATTTATCAACATGTTCCCTCAACAAGGATTGATTCCTGCTTTCCTCATGGAGCTGGGAAACAGAAACAAGCTCATCAGAACTGAGAATGAATGGATATAGAATTAGGATTGGTGAGGGGAGAGCCAATCTTTGTGAAGAGAGCAGATTATAAATAAAAAATATAAAAAATCATATTTGCCCCTGTCTCTTATTTCTGTTGCTCTTTCTCTCTCTTCACACTGATCTGTCCTTATATTTAGTTCTAACATGCAGAGCCAATAATTTCTTATACGATGTGAAGCTCACCGTACGTTTCATAATTTATCTGCAAAAAATGTTCATTATCTTTCACTGTAACAATTAAAATAAGGAAATGACAAACCAGCACTACTGAAAAGCACTTAGGAAATGGAGTTAGTGGTGATATTCTGAGCTGGTTAGTAACTGAAAGGATAGGCTTGCTTTGTTCTCAGAAATGGGGGGAAGTACGAGCAGGGATGAGGAAAAAAAAAAGTTGGAGGAGAGCTGGAAACTGCTTGTGTATATGTGCCAACAGTGATGATCTCATCGTCCACCTTACCTTTTCTAATCAGTAAGGGAGGATGCGTGGAGGAAAAATCAGATTTTTGCATGGATTAGTGTGGTGAAAATGGCTTGTAATGCAAGTATATCAAAATGTAGTGAGATTCCAGTAAATAGGTGTAAACCTTGTGACAATGAAACTGAAGAATTAATGAAAAAATCTTTTAGTGTGTTAAGTTTTCAAGAAAAATAGGAACTAATTTCTAGTGGACAACTTACATCATCAATACCTGATATTATTCAGTTTTGTTAAACAGGCTGCAAAACAGTAAAACTTAATTTTTATATTTCTGAGTATACGGAAATGCCATGGGTAAGTGGGTGTAGAAATAAAGTGTCCTGTTGGTCATGTTTATTGTTTTGCAATCAAACATATACAGCAGAACCCTGTTTATCTGAAATAAAGGGGACGGTGCCACTTCAGTTGGCACGTTTTTTCAGATGACACATGGTAAATATTTTCAGAAGTCAAATGTTGAAATAAAAATGCACAAACTCTGTTAAGCATAGGTGCATACTGTGTATTAACATTAAAATGTTTACATAATGTCACTCATGATATAAAATCAGTGAATTTTTTCTGAATTTTCTTGGTGCAGCGCTGTCGTGTAGCTATGTCGTGCCACCATTTAATCAACAATACATCAGCTGGTGTAGATTCATTGCTTTGTTCAACAAAGCGCAAAGCAATCCCAAATAATGAAACAATTTATTTTGCAATGGGGCAAGAAAAGCATTGGAACTACAGTATAAAACCGCAAGGCCAGTGGAACGACTTTGGATGAAAGAAAAATATGAATGGAGAAGGGTCGCTGGACTTCCCTGGTTTCCTAACAGAAGCTGCAGTATGGTCCGAGCAGTAAACACGATGAATCTCCCGCAACTGAAGCAATGTTAACCGCAGTCTACATAATCTTCATGATGAATAGTAATAATAATAATAATAATAATAATAATAATAATAATAATAATAATAATAATAATAATAATAATAATAATAATAATGCAGTAATGCTAATAATTCCTGCTTAATCAAGAAAAAATATATCATGGAACGAACTAGGCGGTAAGAAATTGTTTTGTTTTATGCTGCACGTCCATTCTGGTATAAGTCATGATATAAAAATAGGGTTTGCCTAGTAGCTCTCAGCACATATAGCAAGAGAATTACTAATATCGATGGCTAAGAACAAGAGGGTAAAAACAAAACATTAAAATAAAGTCGTGCCAGAGCATTTCGGTTAAGCTGGGTTTCAGTTAAGTGAAGTTTGGTTAAGCGGGGTTCTACTGTATTTGCAATAATGAACGTGTGCTAGATTTAAATAATTCAGGAAATGTTCTGTGTAAGCTTCTTCAAAAAAAAAAAAAAAAAAAAAAAAGGAACACACTGCTGCTTTAATTTCACTACAAGAGTTTGAAAAGTCATATATTTATTTCATTTTTAGTATATATTTTAATGTTTATGAAAATAGCAACACCAAGAAGGAAACTTATGATTGAAATGAACTTTATACCACAGATTAGAAGTTTACAGAGCCGTACATGACCTTCGAGCTTGAGTATTCAGTATTTTGTGTAGCCTCTATGCGCTGCAATCAGATCCTCTGAGCATTGTAGCATGGAATCAAAGAGGTTCTGGGTATGTTCCTGGGGGAATCTCCCTCCATGCAATTTGTATGCAAGTCAACAAACCATTGACACTGGTTACTGGAGGGTCTTGACGAACAAGTTGTCAACCAACCATATCCCAGACATGTTTGATGGGTGACATATCAGGTGAACATGCAGGCCAAGGAAGCAATGGTACCCGTCATTCTTCAGAAAAGGCTTGCAAATTCCTTGCCACAAGTAGCCAGGCATTGTCCTGCTGAAATGAGGGATGCAGAGTTACCTGAAGGAGGGGGAGTACCTTGGGCTCTAAAACCTCCATCATGTAGTGGTTGCTGTTCAGATTGCCTTCAATACATAGGAGGTGAGATCTGTTGTTGTACCCAAAGGTGCCCCAAACCATCACACTTGGAGTTTGTCTGCTATGCTGCTCAACAGTGCAGGCTGCCAGATTGCAGTCACCACGGTACCGCCAAGCACGTATACGGCCATCACTGTAGAACAGGTTGGAGTGGGACTTGTCTGAAAACACTACATTTTGCCACTCAGCAGACGGCGTTGAACCATCGATGCAGACTGGTTCATACCTGTTGCAGTGTACTAGTGTCGACCCAACACTGTGACAAAGCTGTATAATTCATTATGGCTATGCGGACAATATGGTGGTCATCCCATACTGTGAACATATTGCGTGGTCTAGTACTCGCTTTTCATTCTATGCCACCTCTCCACTGGCAGCTCAGAACATACCACTTAGTCTTCCCAACCCAAAGATTGTAACATTTTTGTAACACTGCTCGTTCATCTGAAATCACCCAGAACAAATTGTGCTGCTTTCCTTTGGATCTTTTCCAATTCTTGAATGAAGTAATCTTGTTGAATGTCCCATACACTAATTGAGGTCTTACCAGTGATTTATATGCCCTCTATTTTACATCCTTACTGCAACCCCAAAATACCCTTGTAACCATATGAAGAGATCAGTAACCCTCTAAGCCTTCTCCAACCAGGACAGTATGTCCATGAATTGCGGCAATTACCAGTCAGCTCTCCTCCAAAGAGTCAGAAAATGATGGAGAAGACTGAGACGCTTTAATTTGTTCCTTTTTTTGGGGAAGACATTTATCTTAGGAAGAATATATATTGTTCAAAATCAATGAATTCACCATCTGCAGAGTGTTTGACCTAAACATCTCCACCAGATCAGGAGAGTATATAGGCTAAGTCTTTCATATCTGTGGATGAAGATGACAAAAACACTTAGCAGTGAGTTAGTGGACAATCATCATCTTCATTTCCTGTTTCCAGCTTCCCGGGTCAGATTGTGAATCAAGGACCTCCATTGCTGCCTGTCTCTCCACCACTCTTCTCCATTTTTAAGTGCATCTTCTGTTTTTCCTCCCCTGTTCTCTATGCACTCCCACACTGATTCTGTCCCCCTCTTTTGGGGTCTTCCTGATGGTCTCTTTCCTGTTAACTTCACTGAAAAAGCTTTTTTGGCACTCTCACTTCTCCCATTCTCATCATATGCCCATACCACTTTAGCTTTGTTGTTTATATCCTGTCTTGAAGTTTCAAGATTCCTGTCCTTTTCCTTATATCTTCATATCTAATTCTATCCTTTCTGGTCTTGCCCTCGATACTTCTTAGGAATTTCATCTCTGCTACCTGTATTCTACTCTCCTCTCATTTTGTTGTAGTCCACGATCCAGGTGCATAGGTTAGTATAGGTTCATAACAGGTTGAATATAATACTTTCTTATATTTCTTTGGGACATCTTGGTTCCACAAAATACCCCCTACACTCTGGTAGAAGCTGTTTGCTTGTTGCATTTTTTTTTCCAATTTCCTCAGTAATCTTTCCATTTTCTGTGATCACACTTCCCAAGTACTTCTCCCCTTACCTGAATTTCAATTACTCCTAGCACATCCAGATGCATCCTTTTTGCTGACTCAGCCAGTTCTACTTTCTTCCTTCCATAAGCCCCATTAATACTGATAGCTCCCTATCAAATTCCATTTCGTTCGCCAAGTTGTTTCCTAGGAGTACCTCATCTGTCAAATGGGAATGGGACTCCGTTACTCCCATAGGTTCGAGGCTTGATTAAAATGTTCTGAGCTCTGTAAATTCATGAAGCAGGATGGTACCCTACTTACACAGAGTTCAAGTGAGGATCTCTCCTCTAATGGGTTAGGGACCATGGTGGATTGCATAGCCCTAGCCGCCTGAGCACAAGGAAGGCCATGACTCAGAATATGTCCGAGATACCCACTCCCATTCCATAGTAACTGGTATCCTAACTCTCGGGACCACTTACTAGGCCACTCAGCTGTTGCCAATGGTTCACAAACTAGGACGTGACTTCAGTAACCCACACCATGAACCATTCCAGAACATTATTATTATTAGGGTGGGTGATATTAGTTGAATTATTATTATTATTATTATTATTATTATTATTATTATTATTATTATTACTATTATTATTATTATTATTATTGATGTTCTGGACCCTGCAGCAAGATGCAAGACCGCTACTTGGTGGTAAATTACATCTGCTGCCATTGTCATTGCTGACAATGTGACCCGCATGATTGTCGCATGTAGGCAAGAGCGCAGGATTGCTGGCAATACGAATGATATACTTCTGTGCATTATTGACCTTATTATAGAGGTAAACAATTGCATGGTCAATTTTATTCCTATCGTTTATTTCAAATGTGTTAAAGTTTTTATTTATATGCCAAGAGAATCTACTGTAATCTAACTTTAAGTTCTCCAAAGTAAAAGATGGCTCTTGAAAACAAACCCAAAAAAGATGAAAAATGGTCGGTTTATGATCAGAATCGAGTACATTATGAACAGTAAAATCAATTGGTCTCAACTCCTTTTTCACCCCAAGCTGATCCCCCCACAAAAAAAAGAAGGTGTGTTTCTTTATGTTTAAAGAAGATTCCAAATAAGAATGTTCACGTCTGTTACCTTCAGTTTTGAGATATAAGTATCCCCATAAAAGGAATTCATTTTTATCACTTCCTTTCACACTCCCCCCCAAGTGAATTTTTTTTGGAAATAATACTTGTTTCTTTATTAGTATAGGATCTTCTAAATACCAATTATCATGACTGTCCTCATAAAAGAAATTCAATTCCTATTCACTCGCGCCCCCGCAAGATGATTTTCCCAAACAATGGTGTTTTTCTTTGTTTTTAAAGGAGATCCAAATACCAATCTTCACATCGGTAACAACTTCAGTTTTTGTTAGATGTAAGTATCCTCATACAATTAATTCAATTACTTTTTAAATTCTTTCACCCCCCCCTCCCACTTCCCCCACATCATTGGATTTTCCGAAATCAAAGGAATATGTGTTTCTTTACTTTTAAAGCAGATTCCAAATACTAATGTTCACGTCTGCAACATCTTTCATTTTTGAGATAATAGTAACTTCATACAAATAATTCAACTAATTTTTCAATTCCCCCTCCCCCACCTTTAAGTGGATTTCCAAAATAATAAAACAATACGTATTTCTGCATTTTTAATGGTATTCCGAATACCAAATTTCATGTCTGTAACATCTTCAGTTTTTGAGATATCAGAATCTCAATAAAAAGAATTTAACCTCACTTTTTCAGTCATTTTTACCCCCACCCAAGTGGTTTTTCCAAAAACAAAAAATACATGTTTATTTATAACACAGATAAAAAGTACCATTTTTCATTTCTGTAACATGTTAAGTTTTTGAGATATACTGTAGACATGCTCATTTTAAAATTTCACCCCCTTTTTAGTTTCCCTTAAGTGGAGTTTCTTAAAACAAATCACCCATGTTTCTTTACTTTCACAAGAGATTCCAAATAACAATTTTTACATCTGTAACAAATTAAATTTCTGGGATATACTGAAGATATAGTCTTTCTAAAAATTCACCCTGTTTGTCACTCCTGTTTAACCCCCATTAATTTGATTTAAAAAAACAAACAAAAACAAAAATGTGACTTTATTTTTAAAAGAGATTCCAAAATACCAATTTTCAGGTCTGTAATATCTTCAGTTTCTGAGATATAAGTATCCTCATTAAAGGCATTCAACCCATTTTTCACCCTTTTTCACACCTACTAGTGGAATTTTCTGGAGAAAAAAAATGTGTTTCTTTATTTTTAAATTTTTATTTTATTTATTATTATTTTTAAATTTTTACAACTGTAAACTTTTAAAGTTTTGAGATATAGATACACTCATTTTAAAAATTCATCCCCCTTTTCACCCCCTAGGTGATGGAATATCCAAAAATACTCCCTTAGCGAGCACCTACATTGTAATATTGTGACGAGTTGGTGGGGTAGTAAAGTAAATTAACACTAGACTGGTAGCTAGTATACTAAAATTTATTAATTACTGCTAATTATCACTTACCCCTCGTACACAGTCAGGATTCCAGACTACACACTACTCTAGATCTCTTTCTTCATGCATTTCTTGTTTACCATCGATGCTATGACACTTCCTGCTGTTCTTTCTTCTTCTCTCTATTTTTTGCGATCACAGAGTCTAAGAGTAAACAGGCGGACCAAATGGTGACGTCGCCAGACTCTCTCAAATTCCAACATGGCGGACACGGTAACAATTACACTGCCCCTTCCTTAAGGCTGCTCGTCCTGAGCTGCTCCATGATACAGTGCCAGGCGATCCAGGTGAACAACCATCATTTTCCCTCGGGGAGGCCGCCAGATCAGGTAGACAAGGGCATCGTTGATCCTGGTGATGATTGTATATGGGCCTTCCCATTATGGCTGCAGTTTTGGTTACTTCCCTTTTGTCCGCACTAGACCGTACAGCCACACTCTATCACCTTCCTGGAAACCTGCAGAGTTCGCCAGCATGTCGTAGTGAGCTTTTATCTGGTCGCTGGCTACCCTTAGATCATGTCGGGCATAATCGTGGATGTTGCTGAGCCGATCTACCAACTCCCATACATAGTCCGTCACTGGCTGCTGTTGGTCTGGGGCCGAACCGAACATTAGATCAGATGACAGGCGGAGCTCCCTTCCGAAGGCCATGTTGGCAGGTGTCATGCCCGTCGTCTCATGGGTGGATGCTTGATAGGCCATTAAGAAGAACGGGACCCTCTCGCCCCAGTCCCTCTGGTGCACCGAAACCACCTTCCTGAGATGCTCCTCAATGGTTTTCACAAAACGCTCCACCATGCCATCTGACTGAGGGTGGAGATGTATCGTATGGGTCTTCTGCACCCCCTAAGTGCTGCAGAACCTCTTGCATCACCCTGGACTCAAAGTTTCTGCCTTGGTCGCTGTGAAGCTCCCTCGGGACACCAAATCGGCAGAAGAAGGCCTTGACCAAAACGTCGGCCACTATCGTTGCCTCTTGGTTCGGGATGGCGTAGACCTCCTGCCACTTTGTGAAGTAGTCCATGGCCAGGAGTAGATAACGGTTCCCAGCATCAGATTCGGGGAATGGTCCTGTGACATCAATGGTGATACTTTCGAAAGGTGCTCCAACATTTTACTGCATCATCTGGCCCCTACTCCTGGTACTTGGGCCCCGGCTTGCTGCGCAGGTGTCACACAGCTGGCACATCCTCTCAACATCATTCCTCAGGTGCACTCAGTAGTAACGCTGTCGGGCACGATCTAGGGTCTTATTCACTCCCAAGTGGCCGGCAGTAGTGCTCGCATGAAACTCAGTCAGCACTTCTTTTCTCATGCTCCTTGGAATTATCAGTTGGGCAATGTGCTTCTTTCCATCGGTCGATTTCCACATGCGGATAAGTACCCCGTCACTAACCATGAGAGACGACCACTGGGCCCAGTACGCCTTATAGGTTGGACTGTGTTCGGCGATGTCTTTCCATTCTGGTCTCTGCCCTGACTCTACTTCCTGTAAGATCAGCCCGATGTCATCATCCTTTAGCTGCTCCCTCCTGAGAGCATCCTGATCCCATCCTTCAGCGATGGTGGCCCTCACGCCCGGACGTTCACGATGCCTGCCTGTCTCTCTACTTTCTGGCAGTGTGCACAGTTCTCAAAGCACAGTCTTCTGGATAGACCATCAGTGTTGCAGTGCTTCCTTCCTTGTCGGTGCTCGGTGGTGAAATCGTACTCCTGAAGGCATTGTACCAGCAAGCTGTCTGTCCTTCTAGGTTTCTGAAGCTTAGGGGCCAGGTCAGTGCAGAGTGGTCATTGCACGGATGGAATGGCTGCCCATACAGATACTTGGAGAAGTGCTCCAAGGTCTTCATGATGGCCAGCAATTCCTGACGCGTCACACAGTAATTTCTCTCAGCTTTTGACAACGTCTTGCTGAAATAGGCAGTCACCTTCTCCTGCCGTCTTGCACTTGGGACAACACCCCACCAATTCCCACATCGCTGGCGTCGGTGTCTACGATGAACTTCTCCCCAGGCTTGGGGTATCCTAGGATGGGTGCCGTACACAGGGACTCCTTCAGCATCCAGAAGGCATCCTCTGCCTCATTTGACCATGTAAGGTGCTTTGAGATGTCTGCGTAGCCAGCTATAAATCTGTGGTAGTACATGCAAAGGCCAAGGAAACTCCTCAGTTCTCGCTTGTCCTTCAGCGCCAGCCAGTCCCTGACAGCTCTTAACTTTTCCGAATCCATGGCTGCTCCCTCTGCTGACACGATGTGGCCCAGCTAGTGCACCTCCTTCTGGAACAGGTGGCATTTTCCAGGATTTAACTTTAGGTGAGCCCCACGTAGCCTCTGGAACACTCTCCACAGGTTCTCAACGTGCTCTCTGAACGCGCGTCCCACAATAATTATATCGTCCAAATACACAAGGCAGGCGTCGTGAGTTAGCCCCCTCAATACAGACTCCACCAGTCGCTCGAAGGTTGCTGGCACATTGCAGAGGCCGAAGGGCATCATGGTGAACTGGTAGAGCCCTTGGCCAGTTGAGAACCCCATCTTCTCTTTGTCTTCCAGATGGAGCGCCACTTGCCAGTACCCAGACTTCAGATCCATAGTCGAAAACCACTGGGCTCCAGATAACGTGTTCAGGGTGTCATCTATCCGAGGTAACGGGAAACAGTCCTTCTTCGTTAGGTCGTTCAACTTACAGTAATCAACGCAGAAGCGGAGCTCACCATTCTTTTTCTTCACCAGGACCACTGGCGATGACCATGGGCTGTTCGACTCTTCGATGACTCCCTGCTGCTTCATATCACCCAGCATCTGGTTGATTTTTGCCTTTTTGCCAGGGGTACCCTACGAGGTGGCTGTCGGATTGGAGTGGCGTTGCCGGTGTTAGTGCGATGGTACACTGTATCCGTCTTTCCTTAGTCACCTCTGATAACAGTGAAGATGTCCCTAAACTCATGAATTAGTTCCTTAAGCTCCCGAAGCTGTCTCGCCTCCAAATACTTCCGGATGTTGGATATAATCTTCCGGAGCTTATCCGATCCTTCGCCTGCCTCCAGGGCCCATGCGTCTTCATCGTCCTCTGGCACGACACACGTAACTGGTTCACAAGTCCCAAGCTTGGTCCCGCTGGGTATCCTCTGCTCTCGCGACGTCAAATTCAATATGCGTACCGGCACGCAGCTTTGTGCTGGAGCAAGCATCCTGGCCAGGTAGAGTCCTTGATCGGCAGTCGGTGATCTGGGTTCCACGAGCACGCTGTCCCCTTGTATGTATTCCTCTAACCGTGCCGTAACCATCATCTCGCTGTTGGCTGGTATAACTTCGTTGCTGGCCAGCGTTATTTGCGCTACTCGAGTTTGCGTCCCCGGGTATCAGAGGATTATCTCTTGTTTGCTGAGCCACAACACACGTCGTCCCACGTCGACAGTCGCCTTGTATGCCCGTAGCGTGTCTAGGCTCAAGATGACCTCATCCGTGACGACGGCGACAAAGGGCCGGACTCGTAGGCGTTGTTGTCCCAGCGTCAGTTGAAGTAGCACCTCCTTCAGGACAGGGATGGTGTCATCTGATGCCGTTCGTATCACGTAGGGGCAGTTGGGTTCCCTCTCTGGCTGACCCTCAGCGATGTCATGCCTGGCGATGGTTAATGCGGGCCCCCGTGTCTATCATGACCCGGCGCGGCGTAACTCCGAGCCACCCGTCAGTGATCAAGCTATTGTCGCTCCGCTCGGTGACCACATTTAGCGTGAATTGAGGGGACGGTAATAACGGTGCCGATGAGCCCATCTCCTTGTCGGTCCTTACTCATTTCCCTGATTAGGGGCGTCTCCATCTGGCAGTTCCTCCAACAGGTGATATCGTTGGTGCGTCGGCGTCTCGGCGTCTCGGCGTCTCGGCAGTGGCGTGCATCGTTCTCCTGTAGCGGGGAGGGTCTCTGGCTTGTCCTCACTTCTCACGGCTCGTATTCTTGGTGACGGTGCCACTGTTCCCTTGACCACCTCCACCCTCAGGGCTAACGTCAAGGCCTCTCTGAGGAATTTTTGAGGGATCTCAGCGTCGCGGAGCCCATCAATGAATGTATAGGCTGCCTCCCGCTGAATGTGATCCTGAGGCAGCCCATCCAGAGCCTTGTGGGCTAGCTGCTCCACATCATGCGCAAATTCCTGCAGCGTCTCATTAGCGCGCTGGGTCCTCTTCCTCACCTGGACTCGGTAGGTGGCTGCAAGCTGGTGGTCACCGTATCGGCTGTTGAGCGCTCTAACAATCTCCTCATAGGTGGCACCTGGCTGGAGACTGTGTAGCACTTCCGCTGCTGTTCCTTGCAGTCCGGCGATTGGGTGCACGGCCCTTTCTCCTGATGTCCGACCATTGTGCCCGCACACGGTCTCAAATTGGGTCCAGAAGGTCCTCCACGATGTGGTCCCGTCGAAGTGCGGGGGTTTTACCTTGCTGGCGCTGGAGTCGCTGTCGCGGCTGGTGGTCCTAGCACGAGTGTCCATGGCTGTCACTCTCGTACGAAGGGCACTTACTTCCACTTTTAGGACTCGAACCTCTGACTCCACAACCTGTGGTATTTCTTTGATCTGTTTGTCAACCAGTTCTTGTACGTCCTGCATAATGTCACTCTTTAATTTTCTTTCGAGAGAGTGCACTTCCTGTTCTAATTTACTTTGTCCACCCTTAAGTTCATTCAATTCCAGTTTCAGTTTGCTCTTGATTTCGTCCTGTTTGGATGAGAGTTCGGTAAACTTATTGATGAGAGCCTGAAAATGTTCGCTATCCATTTTACTATTCGCTAGAGATTGCTAGTTATGAAATTACTGCTACAAGTCGATCCGAATTCTGACACCAGTTGAGACAAGTTGGCGGGGTAGTAAGGTAAATTAACACTAGACTGGTAGCTTGTATACTAAAATTTATTAACTACTGCTAATTATCACTTACACCTCAGTACACAGTCAGGATTCCAGACTACACACTACTCTAAATCTCTTTCTTCACGCAATTCTTATTTACCATCGATGCTACGACACTTTCTGCTATTCTTTTTTCTTCTCTCTGCTTTTTGCGATCACAGAGTCTAAGACTAAACGGGCGGACCAAATGGTGATGTCGCCAGACTCTCTCGAATTCCAACATGGCGGATATGGTAACCATTACAATATAAATGTGTCCTCAAAATCTCATTTCTTTATGTCCAGTAGTTTTGGCTCAGTGATGATGAATGTGTCAGTCAGTCAGTCAGTCAGTCAGTCAGTCAGTCAGTCAGTCAGTCAGTCAGTCAGTCAGTCAGTCAGGCAGGACATGTCCTTTTATATAATATTTATATAATATTTCAATAACTCAAAATCCCTTAAGACATAACAGTTTTAGACCACATCCAGGCTAGGTGATACACAAACAGCAAAAAACACCTGGGAGTTTGGTGTGGTCGGGAGGAAGTTTGGTCGACTAAATCATGAGTTAAACTGCATGACAGGTATGTTCTGACAAGACACATTGACCAACCGAGACCTTGCAATGTCTCAAGACCTAACGAAGACTTGAACTCTCAAGATTTTCAAAGTTCCGAGGTACCTTATGAACCTGCAGGCTCTGAGCAAGCAATGACTCAAACCTTTCTACCTACTGAAGTCCGAAGAGAACTTCAGCCTAGCAGGGCACCTTCTGAAGTACATTAGAAACCTCCAGCCAATGTTCCTGATGATGAGGAGAGACCTGGCAGACTTATTCTGCATGTTTGAGGACCGTTGCGCTACCTTTAAGACTATGATTGTGCTTAATAATTGGGAGAGATTCTTATGATGTCATGAACTATTTTCTTTGTAATATTCAATCTCTTTGTACCTATGCTATCCATATATTATTATTCTTACTTTCTATATGCTAAAGTTAATACATTATGAATATTACCATTTTATTATTAGTTTAGTAACTCAAAATACCATAAGACTAAGACATAACAAGAGAGCAAATAAAAAATATTTTGATTTTAAAATTCCATCAGGTTTGAGAATTTTGGTAGGTAGTGGTTCTGCCTTCAAAAGACTAACTGGCAAAACCAGTTGTTTACCATGGTCCACAGCATGCAAAACTTGAAAAGAGGAATAATAATAATAATAATAATAATAATAATAATAATAATAATAATAATAATAATAATAATAATAATAATAATAATAATAATAATAATAATAATAATAATAATAATAATAATAATAATAATAATAATAATAATAATAATAATAATAATAATAATAATAATAATAATAATAATTCTATAGAACTGTACTGTGTGTTTTGTGCTCATTTTAATATTCTACAGTTTGGAAATAATTTTTCTCTTTCACTTGGATTACATGCATTCATTGCTTTGACAAGAACAAATAATGCATTGATTAGAAAGACTGAATTCAGTTGTAAATATCAGTGCATAATTTGAAACATTTTTAGTGAGCCTGTAAGGATGGCATAAGTTATATTGAATTTCTGTTGACTTTAGAAAAAACAAAAATTAGAAAAGCCTGAAAATATTTAGCAATATTAAATTACCATTAAGACTGATACTTTACTGGATTTCAATCAATATCTCCATTTACTGGGAGAAGAAATCAAGGCATTAATCATTTTATTGCCAAATGCTTCAGCAAATGAATGCTGTAGTGAATATTTTAGAATATTTAAAGATACATGCAATAACAACTACTTAAGAGAAAACAAGTGATTATATCGTTATTCAACTCTTTATTCAGTTCGTTAAATGTCATTTTACAAACTCACTATTACAGCAGCAATGAATGTATATAAGGTTTGATATTAGCAATTGTGCCATTCTTCTGAAACCATCGTCATATTCCTCTGCATTGAGAAAGAGTAAGTTTATACATTCTAATAAGTTATTCTTCTATTGAGTTGTTAATACCAAACCTCGCTGAATGGGAATTAATAATTCTATGACAAGGATACTATTTTAGGCCAGCAATATTTCATTTAAAATTAGTGACAGTTAGATATTATAATATAAATGTTGATAAAATTATTTTCTTTGCTGTAGGTAAAACCAGAATGTAAGAGAAAATTGCTGACCTTAACAATGGAATTATCTAGCTACATTTATATGTTTTACAGGGAAGACTAGTTTAAATATTGCATACTATTATATGTCTGTATCATACTGTTTAGAAGAAGTGTGCTTTTTCTGGCAGCCTTGATGGAAAGCCAGACAACAATCATGGTTTTTCAAGGTATTATGTTTTTTTACCAATTCTAGTAGACACGGAAATATTCAATTATCTTGGTTGGGTCATTGTGACTCTTTTATTCAGGTGGTATGTATACTACTGTGTCTTGTCACAAGTGGATTTGCTTTCAAGTATCACAACACAACATTAACTAAAAGATATGATGAAGTTCTTCAGAAAGATTATATTCCTATGCAAGGAAAATGTGAATTCAGTTTACAAGTTTTTTTGAAAACAATACAAATGTTTAGAAAGCATTCTAATTTGTTTGTATGGATGTGTGAAGAAACTTTAGTGAACCTATGAGGATTGCATATTTTTAGTTTCTGTTAGCAAAAATTTAGAAAAGCCTACAAATGAATTGAGATATGATTAGAAATATTGTCAGGTTATAATATCAAAGCTGGTTATGCTTTATGTAGGCCTACTGAAGGACAGTAAGTAGGTAGGAACATTTTTTCCTACTACATGCTATGCATTAACTATGCACATTTTCTTGTATGTAGATTTTAATATTTTATTGTTTTAAAAATGCATTATTATACTGTATAATTGCCTGTGTTAAACTTAGGGTAACTTTGATGCATATACCAAGAGCATACTGATGTATTATTTGATGTATTTACAGCTCCTATAGAATATACATCAAATCATCTGTAATTATATTTGGTGAAATTTGAATCATTTGGGGAAGAAATCCCCAGTTGCCTCTAATTTGTTGTAATAGTGAAAACAAGATATTTTATTAAAGAATTCTTCTCTTACAGGAGAAGTAATAACTCGTAAATGAGTTTTGTGGTACTATTGTAGCTAATATTGTTAGCAGATGAGCATCATGGATTTGTAGTAGACCTATAATTTTCTTGGGATTCCAATTTCTAAAACCAGAAGTGAGTACATTGAATAAATTTCTGATTTTCTGATGTCAAAAAGTGAATTTTCAAGTTGCATGTTTGTTCAGATAAATAAGGTACTGAGCAAGTATGTGTTCCTTTTATTTCCAATCTACATTATGGAATGGAGTTATCTATTTACTGCAATATATCTCTGTGCTAGTAGACAATAGAAAGATGTTACCGCTATATAACTTAAATAGATATACCAGTATTTTATGAAGAATTGTGTAACGAGTATGTAGGTAACCCTTCTCCGCATTATTACATTTTCATATTTCGTTGAATTTTAGAATTGTGTATTTGTTGAAAGAGAATGTATAAATGTTTTTATACATAAAATTATATACAACTAATAACCCTGGCAAAATCTGCAACATGATGAATGAGAACAAAGGATAAGCACTACCTTTCCTTGAGCAATAAGGCCAATAAAAAGTTCCATTTAACATTTGAATTTAGACAAGCAAACATGTTAAAATTACTCAAGGACTCCGATTTTAAAGCATATGTGTTGTTTGGATTTACAGAAACATGTAATCTATGTAACTTATATATAAAGAACTGTTTACATTCTGTTGAATTACTCTATTACACTGCTCTTCTTAAGGTCTAAATAAACACATAGATTTTTTAATGGTCATGAGTACAGCAGTATAAATAAATAAATAATTAAATAAATAAATAAATAAATAAATAAATAAATAAAATAAATAAATAAATAAATAAATAAATAAATAAATAAATAAATAAATAAATAAATAAATAAATAAATAAATAAATAAATAAATAAATAAATAAATAAATAAATAAATAAATAAATAAATAAATAAATAAATAAATAAATAAATAAATAAATTTTCACATTGGTCTATTTTTAAATAATAACTATTAACAACATTAGGCAGTTATATTTTGTACCAGTTTCTTCACTTTTCCAAATGAATGCTTTTTCAATATTAACCTGATTATTTATGATTTGACAGTGTTATTGTATTTTATGTGTAAACTAAGGATATTTGTATGAATTTAATGTCTGTTTTTTATTTCCATTGGGTATGGAATTTGCAACAAATTAAACAGAATAGGCCAATATGGTCTTTAATAATAAAAATTGCAATTATTTTAATTATTGATATAAAACACATTCAACGGTAACAGTTTTATGCAGTGCAACACTAATTTGTTTGAATATAATTCCAGACTAGTACTATCTTGGTTGTGGAACAATCCTGGAAGAAAGACACTGATAGATATGCAACATGCTAATAAATCCTTTCTTTTACTTTTCTGTATGCTTCACTTATAATACAATAGTGGGGGTACTAAAATGAGCTGTGCCAAGCACCTGAAACCTGGGTCTGACTATAATTCACTCTCTATTGAGACTGTATATTATATAAATATTCTGAAAGAATGCTTCCCAGCAGCAGACTGCATTATTTTTTTTCAGTGTAGTTTTGTATGACAGTGTACTCTGGAGCCAACTTGAAGGAGCCTTGACTGGTTTCAGCTAAGGGGCCAGTGTCTTTCAAGCAGGGCATAGCCTTGTTTCGTTGATGTGCATGTGGAAGCTTCTTTCTGCCCCATCTCCATTCAAGAGAGGATGCAAGTGAATGATATACTACAAAGCATTGGACGTCATATGAATGGTAGCGGTGGATATCATATTCGTATTAGTGGAATATTGCTATTTTAATTTGAAAAATTATGCTAACATGGAGTAGCGTGCCAGTGATGAATTCTGTTCATACTCCTTTTGAAAAGAAATGGAAGGGTTATCTGCATTTTAAATTCAATGAATAAAGAAACAGTTTTCAAGGAAGCCTATCATATTATGACCCATGCAGGACAGATTTGAAAAATCTGAAGTATTCCATTCATTCGTAATAGTTGATTCAACAAAGTTTACAATTCACAACCGAAATTTCCTATTCAGTCTTCAAGCTCATACCTTGCCCCACCTGTTTTTAAGTTCACGAACCACCACTGAACTCAAGTTCATAATTTGTCAATATCTGCATTGCAATGCTCCATTTGTATGTAAAAAGGAGTGAAATTGATAAAAGGAACCCAAGGAGCCATTAAAATAATGGAATATATAAATTTCTTTTTATGACATTAATAGACTGAAGGAAAAAGTGAATATCTACCCTATCAGAATTTTCTTTCTTAGCTTTGATGAGAGGTTTTTCAGTATTTATCTAGTAGTCTGTTTTATTATGAGCAGTTTCTCCTCAGTTTTATACAGAATGTTTGGGAGTTAAGTACAAATACTTTTTTTGCTGTTTTTTAATGTTTATCGCCATTAGAGACTACAATAAGCAACATTTTCAGATTTTTAGAAGCTTCTTTGCAGCCCAGTATCTTTGCATTCTCTCTCTAGCAGCCTGTCTCCTTTCCATTCTCCACCCACTGTTCTGCCATTCTTCTTCACGAAAGCCCTTGAAGTTAATGATCTGGTGTCGGTACTTGGTTCTGTTAACAATGTCTTCATGATTTAATCCAATATTTTTCAAATCCTTCCTGACCTCCCTTAACCACTTATCATGTGTTAGTCAACTGCTTGTCATCCATTCTAAATAGGTGGGCCATAGAACTTGAGTCATCGCTTCTTGATGGATTCCATCAGTTGTTCGGTTTTCTGATATAGTTACTCTCGTCCTCGCAATCTGTATTATCCAGCCACAATCTTTGGGCCCATTATATTTCTGTTCAGTATTATACAGGATATTTGGGAGTTAAGCACAAATACTTTTTTCTGCTGGATCTTTTTTTTAGACATTTACGGTCATTAGAGACCAAAATAAGCAAAATTTACATCTTCCTCTCAAACTTTTCAGCTTCTTTCAGACCAGCTTTTCCAGTAACTCAGAGCTTCTCTTTCATTAGATCCGATCTGCACAATTTCACCGAGATATTTGAAGCTTTTAACTCTTTCAACCTTACCATACCTTGTCTTTAGTTGTTGCAGAGTACTTTGTTTTTTCAAAGGAGATCCTAAGTCCAGCTTTTTCTGCTTGTTTCAAAAGATTTATCTGTTCTACAGCTGCATCTGTGTTTCTAGAAAGGATTGCTAAATCATCGGCAAAAGCCAGGCAGTTGATCTTGAGACCATACTTTGAACCTTCAATGTATATTTGGTTCAGTAACCCTTTCTTGTTAAGTTCTTTTTCCCATTCGTGGATAACCTTCTCGAACACACAATTAAAGAGAGTCAGTGATAGTCCAGTTTTCAAACTCCTTGGAGTTAGGGCCTGCTTGATAATTTGTCATTTTGTCATCCACTCCAAATTCACTCAAGATGTCAGTTAACACTTCACAGTTGACTGAATTGTATGCTTTCTGGAAATCTACAAAGATGACTACCAGATCTTTTGAGGTGTAATTTACCATGACTCGTTTCAAACACCGTATCTGCTTCATGCATGATCTTGCTTTCCTGAAACCATCATGGTATTCATCAAGTTGGTGATCTATTTGCTCCACTAGTCTGGTCTGAAGAGCTTTTGAGAGTTCTTTATATGCCACAGGTAAAATAGAGGTGCCATGATAATTGTTGACATTTGTTTTTTGACCTTTTTTGTGTAATGAGTGAATCAGTGCCATTTTCCACTCATCGGTGATGTTATCTATCTCCCAAATCTTTACCAATTCATGGACTAATTCCTGGATAGTTATTTCTCCACCGTTTTTTTGCTGGTTGTTATTATTACTATTTTTATTTTTTTGCTAGTGGTTTAGCGTTGTACCAACACATTGAAGGTTTTTGGCAACACAAGGATGGGAAAGGGCTAGGAATGGGCAGGTAGCAGCCATGGTCTTAATTAAGGTACAGCCTCAGCATTTGATTGGTGGGAAAATGGGAAACCATGGAAAACCATTTTCAGGGCTGCTGATGGTGGGATTCGAACCTCTGCTGGTTATTGGTAGGGTCCTAAATACATATGATGTCAAAATAATGTCCTATTAAAAAATAGTGAAAATTTAATGTTTGTAGCTCAGATAGTATTTAATGATGAACAACTTAGGGCTTTGCTGACATACATTACAATATTTCCAAGTGTGAAAACATTCACTCCTTGTATGCAGAACTTTTTCATACAACTTAGGCATGAATACTACCTGAAGCTGGTTAAGCATACATATGTCCTGAAGCTGCAGTGGAGTGATATGTACAGCTGCAGTGCAGAGATGTACTTCGAATTGTTGCTGCTTACACATTACGCATGCATACTGCCTGAAGCACAGTATGGCAGGTGGTATAACCTGAGGGGAAAACGAAGCTGCTACCTCTCTCACAAACATTGCACTCTAATTCAAGCTCTCCGTTGGCCAAGTCATTAATTAAATGTACAAAATATCATATTTTTTGAACTGCAGACATTCATCCCTACCTTTTGTAAGGTTATTTGTACTTATCTCACAAACACTCTGAATAGTCATCAAATTCTTTCTCTCTTTCAAATTTAAAAATGTCATTATATTTTGTTTCATTGGGTAGAGTCATTCGGTATGGTACAGTTCCATCACTGATCTCTTATATTCATATATTCACCATAGAGAAAACTTGCTTTGAATGATGAATAATAATCTCTCAGAAAATTTTGATGAATCACAGTGAGTGTCATTCGTGTGCAAATATTATATGTCACTAAGTTTGATCAAGGAGAGTTCATCCACTATGAGTTCTGAATGAAGACTGCACAGTTTGCCATTCACATGGATACATTATATTAGTCCATTTTGTAACTAGAATATTCTTTCTCTTTATACAACCTTTAACTGAAGATTTTGTCAAAATATTTAAAAAAAATTAAATAGTTTAGATTATCATAATTTGTAATGGTGGGGGGAGGGGAATTCTTGACTAAACACTGATTAGAGATTTAGTGAATATAAATTAACTACATTTGATTATTATTTTTGTTATGATACAGGTACTGGTATGTGAAAAGGGAGAAGTCAGTGCTGTTGACAGAAGAGTGAAGGAATATTTAAAACCGTAGAACACTGTGGATTATAGAACACTCATGTGCTGTATTTCCTATTCAATGGATTAAGACAGTGAAGTTAATGATTTCTGATGTTGTAAAATGTGCATATTTATTGGATTGTCTGTCAAGTCATTTATAGGATGGAAATAGTCGTAAAGGTAAAACAATAGTTATATTTTCCGAGGAATCTGAAAAATCTCCTTGTATTTAAAAATACCTACTGGTAGGAATTATTCAATTATTGAATTATGAGTTGATTATAGGACCTTCTATGAAGATTCAGAATGAGGTATACACTTAAAAATTGAGCAGGATTAATCTCATTATAAAGAGTTTTCTCTGATATTTCCTTTTGTAAATTAGAGATAAAATTAACTTCATCAAGACCTAAGACTACAGAGCTAAGAATCGCAGGATGTAGGAGCTTCATTACCAGCAGTGTCCGTGTCAGCCTTATGCTGCATGTTACGTCTTGCCAAGAAAGCCCGCATCATGGCTTGAACTCGTACAATTTTCTTCACTTGGGTCTCATACAACCTGTAATTGTGACAAATTAGTTTTAAGGATATTTTATTTATTGATACAATTTTTGAGTTTATGCCATTTTAAAGTTTGTTCATAAGGAATATTTGTGAATCACATTTTTGAAAATAACAATTGCATATACAAGATGGGATAAAGGTCACTTTCCTCAAATGTTTGAAACCTTTGATTCGTCATTTGACAATTTTTCAAAATGGATAACCTGTTTTGTGATACACTATTAATATTATTTAGTTACCAATTTACAGATGGAACATAACTGATGATCTTAATGATTTTTCAAATGATCAGCTGTTGCAAGTGATGCAGATACTGTAGTTTCTAAAAACAAGTGTCATTTTTCACGATACCCCATGATGAAAAATCACATGTTGTTAATTCGCATCATCTGGGTAGCCATTTCTGTTGTGTGCTGATGGCCAATCTGTTTGTAGAGTCACTCATTCCTCACCTCTACAATAGAGTGAGGAGGTGGTCCATCCTGTTGCCATATTAACTCCCAATGTGCAAAGCAAGGGCTATTTTCAAGCACTAGAATAACTACCTTTTGTAACATCTTAAACAGCTTGTTTCTGCTTCCCAACTTAATTAAGATGGCAGACACAACACTCCCTGGTAACCATTCATTAAAAAACAATGTTTCTATGAAACATCTTCATTTGAAATTCCACCGTAAACAGTACACCAGGAGTGTTTAAGCTTTCTGAGATAACTTCATATTTACTTTCGGTAGCACAGTAAACACAACTGTGCTTGGTTTTTTTTTTTTTTGGCTGATTCAACTTATGAGGCTTCATTTATCCATAGAATTGTTTCTCAAAAATCAGCATCAGCTTTGTGTCTCAAGAGAAACCACTTGCAGAACTTCAAGTGATGGTCTGGACATCTTTGTGCAGCACATGCGGAAGTTTTTGTCGACATGGTCTCAGTTTCAGATTATGGAACAGACTTGTTAAAAGTGAAATTAAATTTCTACTTTGAGAACTCTTCCTGTTAAACTGCCATGGGATAATGACACAGTTCTGAACTCTGAGATATTCATTTCCTTCTTTCCTAACAGTTCTTGGTTGTCCACTCATGCTAGATCCATAATATTACCTGTTACTTGTTCAAATTTCTCACTGATTGACAAGATTGTGGTTGAACACCAAGAAATTTCTGCTCCAAGTCTGCTAACACCAACATTGTGTTTTTGTGGTGTTTCCACCAACATTGAAGCACATAAACATGTTGATCTCTGGTTAATTTAAAGTTCATTGCATGAAAGAAGGGCAGTTATTATAGACACAACCCAAAACAAGAAACAATGACAATTCAACATTGGAAAACTAATGAAACATGAACAACAAGGTTGTCAGTTACTGGGTGTACTCGTTTTTAAGTTATGACACCTATATATATGTGTGTGAACAAGTCCTGGAATGTCCTTCTTGGAACCCGTTTCTGTCTTAAAGTACCTATACAGTAGTCATGAGTGGAAGTCCATGTAGGGACATACTTTCTGCAGGAAAACACAGAATCTGTCAGTATTAACAGCAGGATTGTATCTAGAAATGGAGAGAAAGTGTCATTTATTCAAAAAGTGCAGAAGTGAATTTCCTGGGGCTTGAATGACTGTGAAAGATGAAGAATTGAGTGGCTGCTCATCAACATCATATGCATTTAATAACACCATTGACAAAATATTATGGGAGAAAAGATATGTAACACTAATGATAAATAGATGCTCAGTGAATAGGATGTCATTTTCTATTGTCAAGAAAAGGAGAGACTTAATTTATACCATGACAAATGTTTAAATAACTTTGGTGATTATGTCAAAAATTAAAGGAGTGATGCTGAAATAAGGCAGTATAATTTATCTTGACCTGTCTTTTACAAAACATAAGGGGAACTTACTTTCTGATGAACTCTCATAATAAATTGCGTTCAGCAAGAAGGAAATTCTCTCCTGACCAAGGTATCTATATACTGGTACCAGTATGAATCAATGTCTTAGAGTTCAATAAAAGCAGGTATGCCATAATAAATTGTAGCTTTCAATGGAAAGAAGCAGGATGAAGCAGCTAGAAATGGATTTTGACTCACCTGGATAGATATTCCTCATTGTAATATGTTAGGAATACTTTAGTCTTCCCCATCACCCAGCCTTCCATCTTCAGTCGCACCAGCAGTAAACGGCTGTTTTCTTTGGTCTCTTCTACATTCTCATCGAAATCAAATGCCAGGAACTTGTACCTGTTGATAAGATACTTCAGAATGTTTTACTCATGTGATTGGTAAATATTTTCTTAATTAAAGTATGTATTTAAACCTTCTTCATTTAAGTTATCATTGAAACAATATTATGCATGAATGAACTAGGTATAAGAATAATTTAGAACATGAAAAGCAGGGTGCACAACTTTAAGTCACAATAAAGTTTATTTGTATAAATGAATATCAGTCTGTTGCCAATTTATTTTCATAGATGAATCTCTATTTGTAAGTTTTAACTCAATGGAACTGGTCTAAATACGTGGACAGTGTGAATGCAACAACAACAATATTGTTATTATTTGTTCAATATCATTTCAATTGTTATAGATTTTAAGAAATGCCAGAGTGCCTGAATATTGTCTCATAGGAGTCCTTTAACGTGCTGGAAGCCAACAACATATCATGATTTAATTGGTCTTTAATAAATTTACCTAGAACTTGCAGTATGTGGAGAGCACCATTTAACTTTTAGACTCAAAGTTTCCCCACTTATACATTGAGTTCTTCAATTGAACTGGCCTCATTTAAAAATCTATGCTCTATTAAGAATAAGACCTTTTTCCAAATTCACAGATTGAAATAATGCATTTATTGTATTTGTTATTTGGAGAAGGCAAATAAGTTGTTATTATTTTTAACTCTCATCAAAATGAAGTGAGAGTTCTCATAAGTCATCACTGATGTGTATTTAGGGCTCTCGTCATGATTTCAAGGAACTTGGAAATTTATCAAATGTTTCCCTGGATAAATTATTCCAATCCCAAATTCCTCTTAATATTTGTCCTGTTGAATTACAACCTATGTGCATATTATGATATTTCCTACTCAAGCTTATTTATCTGCTAATGTCATTCTACACCATCTGCTTATAATACCAATATAAATGGATGGGAATTAACATCTATATCATGTACCCCACTGCTTAGTCAAGAAGTTCATCTCCTTACTCCTAAGTCTTCCTGGTACTGTGTAAGGGAAGGTGTCTAAAATTAGTGACTCAGGAGCTTTTTTTGAAACTATGCCAGAGACTTAAACTACAGAAATGGAAGTATATGAATCAGCTGATCTATTTGACTGTAAGCCAACAGTGGAATATCTGAATTCGAAGAACAGCAATTATCACCAAGAATACAAACACCGTTAACTACCTTGACAGTGAAGTATCTTATATTCTGTTGAGGTCTTTTTATTTTCTTTAACTAATTTTATAATGCTACTGGTATTGTATAGATTATTTAAAGAATTTGTTTCCTTCGTGAATGGTGCAACAGATCTATACGAAATATCGTGTCTATAGTAGCCATACAAAAGTTCACATATAAAATACTGTATAAATCCCACACAGTGTAGTCAGTCTTACAATTTATTCTCCGATGTAATGAAACATCAAGAGGATGGAACTAGCATAAGCCCCTGGGTGAAAGAAATGAAATGAAAGAAAGAGAAAAACTTTGTGTACTGTTATATGAAGAACAAGAACAGAGCTCAGAACTGAAGACTTCACACTTGTGATTATGTATAACACACAACATGAAATTTTGCAAAAGTACACTGACTCAGAATGCAGTTAAATGCATTGATAGTACCAATGGAATGAACAGTTATGGAATTGAACTGGTCACTTTATTAGTTTTGATGATATAAGGCAGAGATTTCCGTTGCCCCAAACATTTAATTGAGTGCAGCTGTGATGTTCACACAGTGATTTTGTTTCAGGAATAAAATTATAATATAATCTGCTGTACTTCTTTCATCCATGTATAAAAACTGGAACAAAAGAAATATTGTGATATTGTAATTATCCACAGTTTATTGAAAGCTATCTTTGTTTGAATTCCCTCTGGTTCATGCATTCATGAACGTACGATTCGTTGGTAATTTTTGCTATTTTTGGTACCTCTCCTATTTGTCTGAATTTATGTTATATGTTGTTCTTACCTTAATTGTTTCGGTCTGGTTACTTTTCGTTAATTTATTAGAAGTTCCCTTCGATGTGCAATCATGTCACAGGTCATGCAAACACTGCTTGCATATTTTCGTTCTTTTCTTCGCTGCCTTACGTCATTCTTTCTTGGTTGTTGATTGGCTGCATCACCTTGACATGACTGTTTGCGTCACCGGCAACTTTCTTTTTGATTGGTACTGAGAATGTAGTCTTCCGCGCTTTTCTATTTTTTCATTGGTCATTTCTGTTATTTGCCTTTAGTCTTTGTTATATTAATTAATTGGAAATTTTTAAAATATTCTTTCTGGCCTCCCTTTTCCTCACTATTTTGTATTTTTTGTTAAGATTTTCATGTACAGGTTTGTAATTATTTCCGTTAGTTTTATAGCACCATATTGCGTCCTATCTGGAACTTTCTACAGCACTATTTAAGGATCAAGTCTACAGGAATGCTCCGCCTTGATTCTCCGGGTCTTGCCGGAATCGCCACTACTACTCTACGGCAGCTCCTATGCTGCACTTTCATTTTCGCAACATGCTTGTCCGCACGCATTTGGAATAGCGGCTTCTCGTCAACATGTACTTCACTACATTCTGCTCGAGGTCAATCACCTCGCCTTTCGCTCATGTGTTGAGCGCTACAGTATGACTCGTCAACCAGCGTACCTGCATACCTTTGTATTTTTCACTTCAGACATGAAATGAACGCCAGCCTAAGGTTTGGTTTTCTTCTTAGCAAGATATGCGCTGATCTATTGGGATTTTATTGAATATTTTAACCAGTCATGTCTAATATTTGGAAAGGGCACATTTATTCTATATGTCGGCTGATTCATCTTTAAAGGTTATTAATTGCAGCTTATTACTGGATAATGAAGCTGCTGGACAAAGGTCCTTTACAATTTTCTTTGAACTTTTTTACTCCTCGGAGGAGAATTGAGTGCTGCAAGATCCAAGTTAAGAGTTTCTGATTCAAATTGTAACCTTACTTTTGTTACCAAAATTTTGTACATTCAACTTTGTTATTTTTGATAACTTTAATATTTATCTAATTATTCATGTTATTGAGCTTGAGTTATCAGTCTGGTTTTGACCAGCCTTCAGATTAATGTGATCACTCAGATATTCTGAATTTCTCAGGTGTTGTAAGACAACAGTCTTACTTATATTAGCATTTGTATGGTAATGGAAAAGCAAATCTCTGTAGACAAATTGCTACAATTATCAACAGAGATTTGCAAACTAATCTGTACTTAAGAAAACCCATACCACTAAACTGGCACATACAGGGAAACTTGCCAGAAAACCCAGACCCTTAAATCAAGATCTATGTACAAGGATCTGGGTTCCAGGGACGTTCTCAACTCATGAGTCAAACGTTACCCAATTGCAACAGTCAAGTTTTAGGGAGGAAGGAGGTCTGAGATTGCTCTTGGTAAACTGTCAGAGTGTAGTAAATAAACAATTAAAATTCGGTACATTGATGGAATCTTATGAGACTGATGTGGTGATAGGAGTAGAATCATGGTTGAAAGAAGGGGTGGGTAATAGAGAAGTATTTCCAGAAGGGTACACAGTCTATCGTAGAGACCGAGGAGATAAAAAGGGAGGGGGGGTGTTTATTCTGGTGAAGGAAACTTATTGTTCACATGAATGGTTTACCGATGAAAGGGATGAAATATTATGGATAAAATTAGTTTGTCATAATATGAAGGAGGTGGGAATTATAGGAACATACAGGCCTGGAAGAGAGGAAAGAGACATGGAAATATTTGAGAAAATAATAGATTATACTCATAAGAAAATAATAGATTATACTCATAAAAACAATATTAATGATATGGTAATAATTGGGGGAGATCTAAACTTGCCTGAAGTTGAATGGAATGGAGCTGCAAGTGAAGCCCATGAACAGAAACTGGAAAATAAGTTAATTTGGGAGGGAGGATTTACACAAGTAGTACAAGAACCGACTCGTCTCAATAACTTACTAGATGTATTCTTGGTTAAACCATGGGAAATTGTTGATAAAACTGAGGTAATTGAAGGAATAGGTGACCATAAGTCTGTAATAATGGATGTAGGACTGGTACCAAAAAGGCTTAATAAGAGGGTCACACAAGACAAGAAATTATACAGAAAAACTAAAACTGATGAATTTGGGACTTACCTTAAATCACAATTCAGTTGTTGGATAAGTGAAGGGAGTAATGTGGATACACTTTGGGCTAAATTTAAAGGAATCATTTGGGAAGGAGAGAAGAGATTTGTACCTTTTAAGAAGGGTAAAATGACCTCAGACCCTGTTTATTATACAAGGAAAATAAGAAAATTAAAAAGAAAATGTAGAATAGTAAACAGGAAAATGAAAGAGGGTAGGGAGAATAGAGAAACTAGAAAACAGCTAATGAGGGAACTGAATAGAGTGAAAAAGGAAGCAAAAGAGAATTATATGAATGGCATTCTTCAAGAGGGTAATGACCACAAAGGGAAATGGAAAAAGCTGTATTCATATATTAGGAATCAAAAAGGAAAAGGAATCCAAATTCCTACAATGGTGGGAGAAGGGGGTGAACACTATTTAACAGATACTGAGAAAGCAAACCTCATCAGTAGGAAATTCAGAGATTCAGTAGATGATTGTCAGGACTTGGAAACCATAACAGAAGATAGAGAGGGAGAGACGCACAGGGAAACAAGAAGCTTCTCATTCACAAATGAAGATATTTTCAGAGAAATCCAACTGCTTCAGCAAGGAAAAGCAGCAGGAAGTGATCAAATTACTGGGGAGGTATTCAAGACAATGGGGTGGTATATAATGCCTTATTTAAAATTTCTCTTTGACTATGTCATAAATAATAGTGTAATATCAAAGGAATGGAAGGAATCTATAATAATACCAATTTATAAAGGAAAGGGTGATAAAAGGAAACCAGAGAACTACAGACCAATCAGCCTGACCAGTATAGTTTGTAAAATACTGGAGAGTTTAATAGCAAAGTACATCAGAGGGATATGTGATGATAAAAATTGGTTCATGAGGAGCTAGTATGGATTTAGAAAGAAATTTTCTTGCGAGGCACAACTGGTGGGATTTCAGCAGGACATATCAGATCAGTTGGATTCAGGAGGCCAGTTAGATTGCATAGCCATAGATCTTTTCAAAGCCTTTGATAGAGTGGAACATGGAATGTTATTAAAGAAATTGGAGGGAATAGGATTGGACGTAAGGGTTATACGTTGGATAAGAACATTTCTAAATTCAAGGGTTCAGAAAGTCAAAGTAGGAAATAATATATCACAGGAAGAGAAAGTTTGGAAGGGAATTGCACAGGGTAGTATAATCGGTCTGTTACTTTTCTTAATATACGCAAATGATTTAGGGAACAATATAACATTGAAAATAAGATTGTATGCAGATGACATAATTGTTTATAGGGAAATAAATAACATTGAGGGTTGCTCAGAATTACAAAGGGACCTTGAGAGTATCCAAGAATGGGTTGAAGAAAATAATATGAAGATTAATGGAGGCAAATCAACTGTTACAACATTTACAAACAGGAGCTTTAAAACTGAATTTGAATATACTTTGGATGAGGTAGTTATCCCTAAAGATGGCAAGTGCAAATACTTAGGTGTGAGATTTGAAAGTAATTTGCACTGGAAGGGTGCAAATACTTAGGTGTGAGATTTGAAAGTAATTTGCACTGGAAGGGTCATGTTGTTGACATTGTTGGGAAAGCATACAGATCGTTACATGTCATAATGAGGCTACTTAAAGGATCCAACAAAGAATTAAATGAAAAAAGTTACTTAAGTATGGTTCGTCCATTATTGGAATATGCAAACAGTGTTTGGGATCCTCACCAAGAATACCTAATAAAAGAACTAGATGGTGTGCAGAGGAAAGCAGCAAGGTTTGTAACAGGGGATTTCAGGAGAAAGAGTAGTGTATCAGAAATGTTAAAGGAACTTGGGTGGGAAACTTTAAGTAAGAGAAGGGAGAAAACTAGACTTATTGGATTATACAAGGTATAGAGCCTATACAGGAGAAGAAGCATGGGAGATATCTGTGAGAGGCTTCAGATGGAAAATAATTGTATCGTCAGGACTGACCACAAGTATAAAATTAGAAGGAATTTTAACAGAAGCGATTGGGGTAAATTTTCATTCATTGGGAAGGGCGTGAAGGAGTGGAACAGTTTACCAGGGGTAGTGTTTGATCCTTTTCCAAAATCTGTACAGATATTCAAGAAGAGAATAAACAGCAACAGAGAAAATAAATGAAATGTTAGAGGGCATTCGACCAGTGTAGGTTATTGTAAATATAAAATGTGTGTGAATAAATTAATTACATCCCCTGGTCTAGAGTTTGGACAGCCGAAGTAGGGGACTGCCTGTAGCTGTGAAGTACAGTGGGGACTTCGAGGGCCCTGGGACCGCTACGGTAGCTGTGAAGGCCCTTCAGGAACTCTGAAGAGTGGTGGCAAAAGGGGCTCTGGTTAAGACGCAGCAGGTCGTTATGCTACTTAGGTTCCAAAATGGGTAAAATATAAATATGTAAATAAATTCAATGTTAATTTTAAATACCAGTTGTATATTATTATTAGAAGTAATTTCACATACTGTATATGAGTTGACTATGTTTGTAAGATATTATAAGTAGAATTTTGTAAACAATATAAATTTATTAAGGATGATGTGTGTGTTTAATAGAACAAATTATTAGCGTAAATTGTATAATATTGTATTCTAGGAAAATTTTCTTCGTCTCTTGTTAATTTAAAATTTAGTGCTTGACAGTAATGTATTTTAGTGTACCATTTGCCACCGAAGTAGACACCTCATTTGCAAATAAAGAGATTTTGATTTGATTTAATTTTGATTTTTATACGTACAGCCGGTGGCTACTTTTTGCTCAAGGCCGTGTGCTTAATATAATATTCAATCACTAATCATTGTTAAAGTCCCTCTAGTCTTTGATATCTTTACATTATTAATATAATAAATGTTATAACTGCTGATCCCTTTTCTTATTTCCCGAGAAACTTGGAAACCCCTCCGGCCATTCCTTGTTTTCTCCACCCTCAATTCACACGATGTACAGTGTTCACATTTAAAAGAAAACTTGTGGCCATATCCAGGCATAATTCACTGCAATTTTTCAATTTCTTAGTAGCAGTTCTGAAAATATTATGCTAGAGTGAAAGTACACTACACTAAACTGAACTACACTAAATATTTTCAAGATTATCCACGTCATTACTTGAAGAATATTCTATTCTCCGGACCACCTTTTGAGCAGACTAAAGCGGAAGTGGGTGTATAGACCAGGGATGGCGCGGGCGACAGGGGCAGCGCCTTCGGTGTTGTCACACGATAGGTGAGGGGGCATGAGGGGTGCGCTTCTCAGAGCGAGTTTTGGCAATGGTGCAGTCTATGCGGAACTGCCATACTTACTCACTCAGTGGATGTCCTGAACACGTGAGTGCAGTTTCAATCACAGTCTGTTTAAAAAATCAGTGAGAGAATGTTATCAATGTGCTTCGCTTTTACAAAAACAGTGTATGTGTGCATTGTGTGCTAATTCATAATTCTTGTAGTCTCTTGTACGTTTGCAGGTTTCTTCTTACTCGTTATTGGATATAATTGTGCAATGGATCCGAACAAAAATTCACCAAACTGTTATCAGTTGAAGAATAAAATGCAAGATTTTTACTTCTGGCGAGAGAAATATGATTCTGTCTGTTTATAAGCATTTCCAAGCGAATAGTATTGACGGCGGGATTAGTTTACCTCGTGTGCTGACCCCGGTTCTGATTTCGACTTGGGTGTGCAGCCACTCGATAGTGACACAGATTAATTACTGCGGCACAAGATAAGCTGACGGTGAAACCTCCTGCATGATGATCATGATGATGATAATAATAATAATAATATTTTTATAAAAATATATTTGTAATAACAAATTTATTGAAATTGTACTGGACAAAGCGGAGGTGGGACAGGTTTTTGCTGGATCCACAACTTCATCTGTCAGTTCCAAGTTAATTCCGGTACGAGTAGGCCCATATATAATCCTCACTTCTTTCCCTTTTTCATAAATCGCTCGTGAGTAGCAACTCATTTCAATCAGAAATCAGGCCATATATTTAGATAATAATAGTGAATAATAAATAATAAAATATTATATATATATTAATAATAATAATAATATGTAATAATATTTTTATAGTCCGCCTCTGTGGTGTAGTGGTTAGCATGATTAGCTGCCACCCCCGGAGGTCCGGGTTCGATTCCCGGCTCTGCCACGAAATTTGAAAAATGGTAAGAGGGCTGGAACGGGGTCCACTCAGCCTCGGAGGTCAACTGAGTAGAGGGGGGTTCGATTCCCATCTCAGCCATCCTCGAAGAGGTTTTCCGTGGTTTCCCACTTCTCCTCCAGGCAAATGCCGGGATGGTAACTCACTTAAGTCCACGGCCGCTTCCTTCCCTCTTCCTTGTCTGTCCCATCCAATCTTCCCATCTCTCCACAAGGCCCCTGTTCAGCATAGCAGGAGAGGCCGCCTGGGCGAGGTACTGGTCATTCTCCCCCTGTTGTATCCCCCGATCCAAAGTCTGAAACTCCAGAACACTGCCCTTGATGCGGTAGAGGTGATATCGCTCGCTGAGTCTGAGGGAAAAGCAAACCCTGGAGGGTAAACAGATTAAGAAGAGTATTTTTATAAAAATATATTTGTAATAACTAATTTATTGAAATTGTGCTATGAAATTGTAGTTAGTACATTAAAATTGTGAAAGCCTCCGTGGCTCAGGTGGCAGCGCATCGGCCTCTCAACGCTGGGTTCCGTGGTTCAAATCCCGATCACTCCATGTGAGATTTGTGCTGGACAAAACGGAGGCGGGACAGGTTTTTCTCTGGGTACTCCGGTTTTCCCTGTCATCTTTCATTCCAGCATAACTCTCCAGTATCATTTAATTTAATCCTCCCCAGAGGAGTGAAACAGGCTTCGGCAGCCGGCTCAACTCCTGTCCTCGCCGCAAGATGGGGCTTGATTTATTCCATCCCTGGCCCTGTCATTGACTAGAAAACAGACTGTAGGTTTTCATATTTAAAATGTAATTCAGTAAATTAATTGTTTAAAGATGTAAGCCGTTAAAAAACTGTATGGGATTCTAACACGCATACGTTAATGTACTAATTATTTTAAGTTCATTCAACGTTCAATCCGTGAGCCGTGCTGTTTTATAGTGGTGGAGTACAACTTTGAATTGCGTGCCGGCTCATTTGGCAACCACGGCGAGTGTGACGAGACAATGACGTCACTTCCGCTTTAGTCTGCTCAAAAGGTGGTCCGGAGAATAGGTAAAATGCTCATAATTGTGGAAATATTTTACAAATATTATTATATTTTTTATTACTTGTTATTTATTTTATTATAAGTAGATTTATTGAGATTAGAACTATATTTAAACCTACTGGTCTAGAACATATTTGCTAAGTTTCTTACCTGCGTATAAATTCAGCAAAGGGCACACGGTATGGATGGCCCTTTTGACGAGCACGGGCCGTATCAAGCACTGCCAATGCTCGTAGTTGCTGGCGTACCAGCTCTGGTTGAAAACCTCGCGGTTGTCCGGCTAGGTCACTGCGGACACAGCGTATAAAATGTACCCCTCCCGTGCTCAGCAGGCGCAACACCTCAAGGCTAGTAGCTCGAAACACTGCAGAGGCTGTGCGCATTCGATGGGCTTGGGAGAACTGACCTCGTGATGCTGTGTTGTATTTCTGTAACAAACATTCCATACTGATAATTTGTCTTCATGATCTGCAACTTGATATTATTGGAACTACAGTTTTCTTCTCCTGGAGGTGGTCATTTCTATTTTAGGAATAAATAAAAAATTGTCTATCCTGTTAACATTAGCTGAAGGAAGAAGAAAAGGTCAAGAATATGTGGGCCTTTCCTATCTCATCATCGCCATAAAACTTATCTGTGTCGGTGTGACGTAAAGCAAAAAAAAAAGTCTTTGTGAATGAAGTAAGCCTCTCCACAACCCTACTGTACATGCAACTAGCTCCTTGTTCTCTTAAAACAATAATCACCACCACCAACCACCACCGATTCTACTTTTACATCTTGTACCTTGAAAATTAAATCTGAGTATGAATGTTGTATTATAGATCTCCCTCTACTTCTCTTAACCTTCACAATTGAGCCTAATATTCTCCTCTTCTATTTTTTTTGCATGACCTCACCACCAAGGCTGATTCACCTGCACACAGTTTGACATAAAACATTTGTTTGAAACGTTTATTTCTTCATTGTGACTGCCGTCCTGCCACTCTTCCCACCTGGTTGAACCAACTATCATTCTCACTACTTTCATGTCTGTTATGATAGATAAGATAACCCAATTCCGCCAAGCTTTCTCTCCCATGCAGCAAAGTCAGCCTAAAAACAAAGTGACTTGAGGAGAATTTTGTCTGCTAATTCACTTTCTTCTTACAAAACACCAGTACCTTTCATTGCATCTGTGAAGTAGGATAGAGAAAAATTTGTCTCCAGGCAGATGAGGGTAGAAAATTTTCAGGTTGAGGCAATTAGACAGAAATATGTGGACATGATCATTGCAAATTTCTGAACAATAGACTGTCTGCAAGTTTGGGATATAAAAAGAATGGGTGGCATACAGGGATGCTGTAATAGAAACCGCATGGGGATGCCTAGGAGTAGCAGTAGATGAGGAAAAGTGAACATCTTAGGTAGTGATGGAGTTAGACTAGCTTATAAATGTAAAAAAATGTGTATCAAAAATGAATCAAACAAGAACTGATGCAGATAGGGAATTGTATGTAGATGAAAGAAACTCAGCAAACCAAATCATTGTAGGATCCAAGCTTGGTAATAACCTGGAGAGGCTTGGTGAAAAAGCAGGGAAACATTTCTCTGCTGTAATAAAGAATTTTAGGAAGGAAGGGAATAGGAAATTAATAGTATATTGGGTAAATCATATGAACTCAGCACAGATCATCGGAAATCACTAGATAGTTGAAAGGAACATTTTGAAAGTCTTCTCAATGTAAAAGGAAATATTTCTGTAGAAGTCATGAACAATGGAGTTCACAGGGAGAAGAACAATGATGGCAGTGATATTATACTCGAGGAAGTGGGAAGGACAGTAAATAAACTACAGTGTTGTAAAGCAGCAGGAATAGGTGAAATTCCACCTGAAATGGTGAAGTATAGTGGGAAGGCAGGAATGAAATGGATTCAGAGAGTGAAAGGATTAGCGTTGAATGTAAGGTGCCTTCAGATTGGACAAAAGTAGTAATTGCTTTGTTGTAGGTCAATCCTTGAGTCAGTTACTTCCCACTCCAAAGCTGAACAGACCATAAAGTTTCTCACTATATGGAGGGTTAAGGGATGAAATAAAATTAAAAGCTCATTGCTGTGCTGAGGAATGAACAATGAAAGGTCTGTCTCTGATCTGTCTCCACTAAGATGGACACAGTCTGTACATGTTCGTCACTTACTGGTGGGTGACCAGATTGTGGCATGTCCAAAACACATTTGCATCCTGACACATCCTCTATGGCTTAATTGGCCTTTGGTCCAGGGGGTCTCAGGTTCGATTCCTGGCTGGGTCGGGGATTTTAACCTTAATTGGCTAATTCATCTGGTTCCAGGCTGGGTGCATATGCTGTCTTCATCACTTAGAAATCATCTTAGGTAGGGCCGCATCATCACAGACATTTAGGCCATCTACTCGAAAAATACATAGGTTGGTTTTTAAGTTTTGACAACCAACACAGCTGTGCAATGGTGATGAGCTCAGTCATTCTTAACAAAGGTTGCTGACCTGCGCCCCCTACTTCAGAGGACATGACCTCGCCCTTCTCCCTCCATGTCCGTTCTTAGTACCCAGGTGAATATGAGCAGTTGTGAGCAAGCACTCGCGAAAGACATTTGCCATGTTTTCCAAGCATGAACAGAGAAGTTGGTTAAAACTTCAGTGTGCTAGAGGTTGCATGGCATGACAGTGTCACCAAGGACTGCAAGGGCCATGCAGTGCAGTTGTTTTACTGTACAGAACAGTAGCAAGGTGGGTTGCAGCCTTCGGACAAGGATGCGAACATGTGTTGGACACGCCTCGATCTGGTCACCCACCAGTAAGTGACGAACAAGTACAGACTGTGTCCACCTTAGTGGAGACAATTCGGAATGTAAAGATTAATTAATTACTGCAAAATACAGGACTGGCACATTCGACTGTGCTTCACACCCTGAATTACCCAAGAACATGTGGAAAATTGTATCATAATAGGTTCTGCATGAGTTGTTGGACATGCAGAAATGGCTGTGATATACTGCTTCTTGCATGAACATACAGTGCCATGAGTATGAAAGAGAGCATTTCTTATGGCGTATCATTGCCATTGATGAGACCTGGCCCAAACTTTATGGGTCACAGCTGAAACACCAATCGAACGAGTGGCATCATCGCGGGTCACCACGGAAACAAACAATTTGTCAGACCCCTACCAATGTGAAGGCAATGATGATTCTTGCCTCTGACTGGGATAATGTGATCTTAATGCCTACCATTCCCCAACAGCAGACTATTAATGCAGCGTACTATTATTCTCTTTTATTTAAAAACAATCTGTGAGCAACTCTGAGAAGGAAATGGTAACACTTCATGGACAACCCACCCATCATTCTGCATGACAATTTTGGGCACACACAGCAGGTGTTGTGTCTCAGTTGTTCAATCACTGGGGCTGGAAAGTGCTGTATCACCTTGTTTACTCTTCAGATTTAAGTCCCTGTGAACTCGATCTAATCCCTAAAATAGAGCCATTATGCGGAAACTGCTTCCATATAATTGAAGATAGTTTACAGGCCACCGACTGCTCTCTTCGCACCATTGACAGACTTGGCTGTACCAACAGGATCCAACAAGTTCCGCATCACTGGGAACACATTGTACGCAATGCTGATGACTATATCGAAGGCCTATGAAACTTAGAACCATGTATGCTATGTGTCCATAAATCAATAAATAAAATAGTTGACAATACTTAAAAACCAACCCTTGTACCTGGACCATGCCTCTCAGGAGGCCATACGCCATGATTATTATAATGGTGAAAGAAAATTATACAGTGTGGAATGATGACACACTCTTAAGAAAGTTCTTGATTTAGAAGAGGTGTACAAAGTGACTGTCGCCAGCCGCATGCTTTGAAAGGATGAAGCTTTCTTGCTTGTAGATACAGTGCATTCAATTTATAAGAGGCCCCAATGCAGAACATAACAATATCTCATTCATTATTTCTTACCCTCAGTGTTTCAAGCTGAATTGCTACCCCAATAATAACGGTTCTGATCGCTCACATATAAAAAATAAAAAAACCAAAAAACACGAGAGCTGCTTGTTATCCCAGCACTGTTGGTCAGATAGTATGTGCCAATGATCCAAACTCCGGGCCTCTTCTAAACTGAATGCGCTGTACCTGTCCACAGTGCATTGACCTCGTCCCATATTCATGTTGAACATTGTACAGCCTTGAAGGGGAGGGCGACGTGGTAAAATCAGCTGTGTTGGCTTCTTGACTTCTCGAAAACATTGACCAAAGTTATGTGATTTAAATTCTCCTACACTAATTAGGAGTAAAACTTTTGGAAGATGTTTGCTTAGAATACCATCTTTCACCCCCAGTTTAATGGACTACATGTATTTCAATAAAGCCCTAAATACAAGTGGGTTACATTATAAAGGTCCAACATTTTCTCGTGTGATGTTGCTAGAAGCTTCCAGAACTCTCTGGCATATTCATGTATAAGTGCCAAGGCAGACATCTGACGTGAAATGTCAGAACCTTTTCAGAAATAGTTCTAAAATTAAACTTCCAGATGGCTCCGCACTTCTGCAAGTCAAAATTAATTTAATTTCTGTTACCTTAAGGTTTACGTTTCTAGATTTTACTTTGAGCTTGTAGTGAGTGTGTGTGTTGGCGGGGGTGGGGGGTGGGTTGGTGGCGGGGCGATGAAGTGGAGCTGCACCTCCCCTTACTGCTGGCTGGGTTCACCCTCGTTGAAAGGCATATCAGTCTATAATAAAGATTATGAACAAGTATGTAATAAATTTTTATGGTTATTACCAGCCTGGTTCAGCCGTTATAAGGCAGACTCTCTGAAGAGAGAGGGCATTGTCTGCTGTCTGTAGGAAACTGTTGGTTATTTTGGTGCAGGGCAATGTTGTGTATGAGTTGCAGGAAGGTTAGGACAGTTTCTAAGCCAAGATAATGAATAATTCACGGTTAAAATCCTATGGCTCGTCTAGGAATGGAACTTGGGATTCTGAGGCCCAAAGGCCAAGATACTGAACAGTCATGCATAGAGCAATAATAATAATAATAATAATAATAATAATAATAATAATAATAATAATAATAATAATAATAATAATAATAATAATAATAACTGGCATAGGGACATGTCGCACCCATCTCCCAGTGGGAAACCATTGCAATCAGCCACCCGAGTACCGGCGGGAAAACTAAAGTGTTGGGTATAGAGTAAATGGCATCCCTAGCCGAACATCAGGCTCTCTCCAAGGCTTACAACCTTGGCAGTAACTTGGTCGATGTGCAATACCATTGTCCCCAAACTACAAGTTTTCAACTGTAAAGCATGGAAGGAAATTCAACTGGAAATAGTACCCCAGGTGGTAACCAATCCACCGTCGCCTTGAGTGACGCATGCGGGCCTTCGGATTCTGGGGAGCCTGCACCAATGTGCTTGGAGGTATTGGAGACTTCTAGAAACAAGATCAGCAACAAACACCGAAACCTCTTTGCAACCTTCAGTGCCAACTCCCTCTTGAAGGTTGGTAAACTCAAACAACTCACAGACATACTCTCTCATTATGCAATCATAAGCGCAGCAATTCAAGAAACAAGGTTTAGTGTTGAACATGCCTTTGAGTCACAAGGTTATAGAATCTTCAAAGGGAAAACTGGCAAACGTGTGATGAAAACTGTTCCACTCCTCAGCACAGGATTTATTGTCAGCAAGAAGATTCTAGACTCGGTCATCGACTTCAGCTCTCTAAACAGCCGAGTATCGATGCTTAGCTTTCGAAGCACAAACAAAGTCTACACGCTTGTGAATGTACATGCGCCAATCAACCAAGCAAACAGGAAAGACCCAGATGGAACAGATAAATTCTGGGAGGAGCTGGAAGATGTCATCTCAAAAACTTCCGATAAACACACGATCATTTTGCTTGGAGACTTCAATGCTCAAATTGGCAAAGAAAGGAAATTCCAAAACATCGTTGGAAATTACCCAGCCCATCGACGAACCATTCAGAGTGGAGAAAGACTTATAGAACTCTGTAAGGCTTTCAATCTAGTTCTAAAATTGACAGCCTTCAAACATCTGCCAAGGAAGCAAAAGACGTGGACATCCCCAAATCCAAACCTGGGTGAGTTTCAAATTGATCACGTCGCCATTGCACGGAAAGCAACACGAGATATTCAAAATGTGAAAGTCCTGAGAAGCGCTAACCTCGATTCGGACCACTATCTCTCCAAGATCAAAATCAATCTTCTTCCAAGAAACAACAGAAGAGTCTGGACAAAGAAAAACACTAGATTTGACACTGAAAAGCTGAAAACTGACAGAGAGTTCACTCATAAACTTGAGTTCTTGGATCCAGAGAATTGGGATCAACTGTTAAATGCCATTGTTAAAACGGTGAGGAGACGGTCTTACTAACAAAACCAAAGAAACACCCATGGTGGACTCATGAATGTGATGAAGCGGTAGCACAAAGACAACTCACCTGGCAAAGATGGAACTCACAGAAGAATCAAGATAGGTATGAGGATTTCCTGGCAGTGAGAAAATATGTAGCAAAGGTCATCCGTGGGGCAAAGGTCTCATTTGACAAGAACCAGTTGACACAGATCGAACAGGATTTCAATAAGAACAACACCAGGGATTTCTATAGAACGTTCAAACACAACCTCACAAAATATACCCCTCCATGTCTACATTTCAGAGACCACAAAGGTAAACTTGCCTACAACGACAAGGACAACTGTCAGATCTTGGCAAAATATTTTGAATCTCTTCTCAACTGTGAAGAACCAGAATCACAATTTGCCTTTGAAGAAACCACGTGTCCCAACCCAGACTCTTCTCCGCCCACAAAAGAGTAAATCAACCAGATCATCAAGTCATTAAAGAACAACAAAGCACCTGACAAAGATGCAATAATTGCTGAACTCTGGAAGGCTGCAGGTGACAAGGCAATCGACAAACTAACAGAGATCATTCGTGAGATCTGGGAAACAGAGAAAATTCCAAGTGACTGGACAACAGCCCTGATAAATCCCTTTCATAAGAAAGGTGACAAAGGAGATGTAAACAACTACCATAGCATCTCCCTCCTTTCGATAACGTACAAAATTCTCTTGAAAACCCTTCAGACCCAGGCAGGTGAGCAGCTTGATTCACAGTTGGGTGAATATCAAGGAGGGTTTAGAAAAGTCAATCATGCGCAGAGCAGATCATGAATCTTAAGTCTGTTCTTTCCTATCGGAATCTCAGAAATAAGAAGTTGGTGGTTACCGTCGTTGACTTCAAAAAAGCCTATGATTCTATAGATCGACATACACTCCTCCAAATTTTAAAGGAGATGGGTTTAGACAACAAAACGAGAACAATTATCCAACAGACTCTAACCAACACAACCTCTAGAGTGAAATTCAGGAGAGAGATTTCAGACATCTTCGAAATCAAGACAGGTGTAAGGCAGGGAGATGGATTATTGCCTCTACTCTTCAACTGTGTACTGGAGAAAATAATTTGCAAATGGCGCAAAGAGATGTCCAAGGAAGAGGTCGGGATAGGACTTCAAATAGGACACAAGAGAACTGGTCTGATGATAGATTGCCTAGCTTTTGCAGATGATTTTCTGATATTCTCTGATTCCCTACATACTGCTGCAAAACAAATCAACCTACTTAAAACCCAAGCAGCAAAGGCTGGCCTCCAGATCTCCATTGTTAAAACAGAGTTTATAACAAATATCAAGCCAGCTCCTACAGAGTTAATTTTAGAACAGGGGAAAATAAAATGAGCAGGAAAGTTTAAATACTTAGGCGAGTGGATAGCACCTAACATCTCTGAGAAACTAGCAATCACATCTAGAATCAACAAGATGGAAGTGGTATACAAACTAACTAGGAATATCTACAACAAATCATGGGTTTGATTCCAACCGACCAAAGAGAATACTAAACCTGAAAGAGTGCATTTCATTTTAGCAGATCAAACTATAAAAACAAAACTATATTACTCCTGTAACAGTAGCCTGCAGTGCCTTTCTACAAGGATGTAGAAGCAAAAGGGAGTAAAATACCAGCACTCTGTTATCTATACAATTAAGTCAGCAGTAGGCTATGAGGTGAGGAAGTATATAATGATGAGGAACGCATGTGTCAAATCGGAAACTTACAGAGAATTTCAAGTCTTTCAGCTATCTCCTCTTTGTTAGCAGTGACGATCTGACAGACCGAAACCTAGCACACCTATCCCCCCCCCTGATCCCGCACCATTTGTGCATTCAGCAGTAAGCCATGCGGGATGAGGCGAGGGGAGAAGGACGCAGTGCCAGGGCTGCAATATCTTTCTTCGATGCCCTGCACTCAGAAATGCGTGCAACGTTTTTTCCCATTGCTTTCAAGTTTTGTAAATGGAACAACGTATCAGATGCTTACATTATAATGTGTTTTATATTTCCATTGTTCTCATTTGAAGTTAGGGCTTCACCGATAGCCATAAAATATGTTTATGAAATGCTATCTTAAAATTAGCTCCACATGTTTATGAATCTCCCTGACTGGTAATAAATATATTGTATTTTTTAGAGAAAATCGACTAAAATAAACACCAGTAACTTCGAAGTTTTGCAGCGGAGTGTTTCATAACTCAACCTGCACATCTCACAAGCCAAGTTCACAACATGTAACCTCGCACAGGATCCAAAATACCACAGTTCTCAAAATTTCATGGGGTGGACTCTCATACCCTGTATGACTCGCCTGATCCACCAAAAAAAAAAAAACCACAGGGATGTTCTTCATGTTATGTGAAGAATGATGGCGCAATGAGATGGGCGGAAAAAGGTTTTCCTTTTGAGAAAATGAAACTACTTTGTTACTTCAAGTAGATTCAAGTAGACAAACTCACCATATTTACTGTGTCAGAACGCTTACCGCTACCCGCTGCTGCGCTTGAGGGAAGGGAGGGGAAGTGGGGTGATAATGCTCCGCACGAATGTTCTCATTCAGCAGTCTTTTTGTAGAACTGCTTAGTTTGCTGTACAATTATTAACGACGCTTACCTTAAGGCCCCTATCAGTGGGAGCGGCAGAATAACACCCACGGTAGCCGTTGTCTGTCGTAAGAGGTGACTAAAAGGGGCCCCAGGGGCTCTGAACTTGGGAGCATGGGTTGGTGACCACGGGGCCCTTATCTGAGTTCTGTCATTGCTTCCACTTACTTGTGCCAGGCTTCTTACTTTCATCTATCCTATTCGACCTACATTGGTCAACTCTTTCCTTTCGCGACCCCAACTATATTAAGTTGCGAGGCCTACAGAGTGTAGAATAATCATGCCTGTTGTGGCTCTTGGCTTTCTTTGGCAGATGCCTTCATTTGTCGAATTGTCGGATCTCTTCTATTTTTCTCTCTGATTAATGTTACATGGAAGATGGTAGCGTAGTTGTATACTCGTGATCAGAAGAATTCCGAGTGGAAAGGAAAACAGGTAATGTTTGGGCATAGATTTTGGCCAACCCTAAGAATGAAGGAGAAGCAAGCGAGGCAACGTCACATGTGTTCGTCTTCCAGGAGGCGTGGCTTGTGACGTTGCCCACCCGGAGGTCACTCCCAACTCCATTTTCTCGGGAACTTATTAAGATGTTTCTATGGTTAAACATTCTGGCTGTACTGGCTTTTCCTAATAAAGGAAAACAATTAAATAGCTGTAATTTAATTGTGAAGAAATGTGCATGATGTAATCCTGCCCCAGTACGTACGTCAAGTTTTTGATCTGAGCTGACAGTAACTCCATAGGTACGGGTTTTCAAACACCCTTGCGTCTCTGATTATCATAATTAATTAATGCCAGGTTATTTTTACTTTGATTGTTGAGGACAAAATAATAATAATAATAATAATAATAATAATAATAATAATAATAATAATAATAATAATAATAATAATAATAATAATAATAATAATAATAATAATAATAATATATGTTTGTTTGTTTGTCCAACCCCTGTTCCGTGAGATGAATCTGTCGTGGCGGGTTTTTAAGACCGGATGCTCTTCCTGACGTCAACCTTATTAGAGGAGTTAATGAGATGAAATGAATGACGCGGTATATAATAGTAGGAAGGGAAAGGGTGAAACCTGTTGCTGTCACATAGCTTACTCTTGTTGAATAACACCAAGGGGGTCTGATCAAGGCTTAACGTCTCCATCCGACGGACATATCACCATCAACAGAGTCATATGTCCTCACTCCTTATGAACACTGTGAAGAGGCTTGGAATTTAATCTAGGCAATCAAGTGAATATCAATAATTGTATACTACCACCTCCCCTACCTTTTCGGCCAACATTCTGGTGGTATTTATTTTTTCGACCAGCTAGACTCGAATCGGCTAACCGTGGTGTCAGACCGTCAACTCCTTAACGACCATGGCCACCTGGTGAGTTGGCCGTGTGGTTAGTTCCGCGCATCTGTAAGCTTGCATCCAGGAGATAGTGGGTTCGAACCCCATTCTCGGCATCCCTGAAGATGGTTTTCCGTGGTTTCCTATTTTCACACCAGGCAAATGCTGAGGCTCTACCTTAATTAAGACCACGGCTGCTTCCTTCCCACTCCTAGGCCTTTCCTATCCCATCGTCGCCATAAGACCTATCTGTGTCGGTGCGACGTAAAGGAAATTGCAAGAAAAAAGAAAGAAAAATCATGGCCACCAGGCGAGGTAATAATAATAATAATAATAATAATAATAATAATAATAATAATAATAATAATAATAATAATAATAATATGGTTTATGTTTGTGGGTTGCTGTAGTCACGTCCTAGTTCGTGAACCATGGGCAACGGCTGAGTGGCCTAGTAAGTGGTCCTGAGAGTCGGGATACCAGTTGCTATGGAATGGGAGTGGGTATCTCGGACATATTCTGAGTCATGGCCCTTCTTGTGCTCAGGCGGCTAGGACTATACAATTCACCGGTGGTCCATAACCCGTTAGAGGAGAGATCCTCACTTGGACTATGTGCAGGTAGGGTAGCATCCTGCTTCATGAATTTACCGAGCTCAGAACATTTTAAGCAAGCCTCGGACCTATGGGAGTAATGGAATCCCACTCCCATTTGACAGGCGAGGGACTCCTTGGAAACAACTTGGCGAAGGAATTGGAATTCAAGGTACAGAACTAAATGAGGCCACAACACTAGTTGCAAATCGAGGATTGTGGCGACGTTTAGTAAATTCACAGAGGCTTGCAGACTGAACGCTGAAAGGCATAACAGTCTATAATGATAATGTATGTATGTATGTATGTATGTATGTATGTATGTATGTATGTATGTATGTATGTATGTATGTATAATAATAATAATAATAATAATAATAATAATAATAATAATAATAACAATAACGACACACCCTATGGGAAACAAACTCAGCAGGTATTTAAAATTCAACGGCTTTATAAAGGTGGAAAAAGTGGTCATAATAAGAAGGAATATTTTCATACCTCGTGGCAGTTCGTGAAAATAAAATAAAATAAAACTACTTAGTACGTTTTCCCCTGTGAATAACTTATTGACCTGTAATGTTTTTTCGGCAATTTGAAATAGCACGCATCACCTCGTCGCATTCGAATACTAATCATGATCATTCTCGCATGTTGTGAATATCTCATGTAATTCAGTACCGGTATTTATAAACCGCTAAGTCGGTGACTGTTATACGTTTTCAGTACTTTTACTCTACCATCTCTCTCTCTTCACAGTCTGTTCGCTGGGCGAAAGGGTGTGGGGAAAACACCGGTACAACCGTTGCCTACGCTATAATAGAAGGCCTGGACAAGCCGACACATTTCTGGGCGAACAAAGTAGTTCAAGCAATGGCCGCTTGGATCGCGTTTGTGTTCTGTTGTTCTCATATTCTGTCTATATCCTTATATTGAAGATTCATACAATAACGCAAAGTAATACATTTTTATTATCATTATGCCCGGTGTGAATTAGATATAAATACATAAAACAACTTAGAACACACTACACTTCATAGATATCTTTCATTTTGCACTTCTTTATCACACAAGAGTAAAGAATAGGAAAATAGGCTTAAATAGAAGTACTCACCCGATTTTTCCCTATTTCTATAATTTCAATACTTTTCTGCTCAGAGGTTTGCTCTTGAATTTGTTTAATAAATCTCAGTCATTAGTCACTTTCTTTGCATTATTATCAAGAACAGGCCTGAATAATTTTGTAAGTATAACGTATATGATGTGTGCTAGGTCACAGTCGCGGCACTGAAACGTCTCTTTAAACTTTGGAGAATTTCAGATTTCGGCAAAGGTTACATTTTCCGAGATATCCTAACGCCCACGCTGTAAATATTAATATATTTTAAGAAGAAGACGAATTTGCGTCTGCAATTTGTCGGGGAGCGGAATTCCCCACACAGTATTTACAGCATAATCTGATTCGACAAAATGCAAGCTACATATTCTGGAGTTATCATTAGGAGCCCAAAGAGATCCTTTTCTGTTGCCCTGTCGAGAAGTAGCAAGCCTCCATTTCTCCCGTAAACTCGGTCGGACCTTCAGGAAAAAGATGCAAATTTATATTTGTGTATATTTCTTCGCTGTGTCAGATGTGCAGTTAGGCACGCAACAATAAACCATTTTAACCTACAGAATGGAAAGAGAAACTTTACGGTAATTGGCCCCAGGGGCTCTGAAAATTTTGAGCGTGGGTTGGCGACCACGGGGTCCTTAGCTGAGTCCTGGCATTTCTTCCACTTACTTGTGTCAGGCTCCTCACTTTCATGTATCCTATCCGACCTTCCTTGGTCAACTCTAGTTCTTTGCCGACCCCGACGCTATTAGGTTTCCGAGGGCTAGGGAGTCTTTCATTTTCACGCCCTTCGTGGCCCTTGTCTTCCTTTGGCCTATACTTTCATTTTTCGAAGTGTCGGGTCCCTTCCACTCTTTCTCTCTGGTTAGTGTCATATAGAGGATGGTTGCCTAGTTGTACTTCCTCTTAAAACAATAATCACCACCACCACCTTGACGGTAATTTGGAAGCACATAACTAAACAAATATTAAATGCATCTCAGCAACCATCCATGTATTGCAAATCGTGAGACCAAATAAATTAAAAAACGACAAAACTCTTCATATTTCATGTTAGATAAGGCCTTATAAAATGAAGTTTAATATGTTATTTCTTCTCATAAAACTTGTTGCAGTGATACACGTAATCATAGAATTCACGCCCAACAACAGAACATAAACGCGAACCTAGCGGTGGAAAAGAGAAAAATTATTACCCCGCTTTTAATGCAAGAAATTGGCTTTCTGTCCAGGCCTTCTAGTATCTAGTAGGCTTTGGTACAACCGACCGTATGAAAACGCATGAACAAGTAATAACTCCGCAACGAATGGAAGTTTGAAATAACACTCCCTCCTCTTTCAAGTGAATGGAATATACATGCGTTTACACCTATCACTTCCTACACAATATCCATCATCTCTTACTAGTATACATCAGAAGTGACGAAGGGCCGCATTGCAGGTATGTCGGAATGTGGTCGTCCGATGTCAAATATTGCTGAAATGGTCGTTCACTCAGAAGACACCGTTCGGTTTTGGATAAGAAGATGCCAGGAAGAGGGTACGGAGGGCCTTAAACCTCGCAGAAAATCGGGGCAACCTTAGAAGACAACTAGGGAGCAAGACAGCTATTTTAGAAGCCAGAAACGAAAATCCTTTTCTTCCAGCAACAGTGGTCACCAGAAACCTAGGCCTGCCGGTGAGTGCATTAACAGTCCGCCGGCGTCTTCATACTGCTGGTATCCATCACCTGTCAGAAATGAAGTCTTTACATCTTAGCACCGAGAATCACGCGTGGCCCTTTGCCTCAAGTATCTTCCAGCCACAAGACTTCTAGGAGTCTGTTATATGGTGCGATAAGAAGGTTCTTAGAACACTCGGAAGTGTCGGCATTGGACTGGCCCGCTTAGTCACCTGATCTCAATCCCATAGAACATGTATGGGCACTGATGGCTAGAGACTGGGAGTTGCGACAAGAATGCATAACTGAAGCTCTCAGGAATCATGTTCTTAAAGTCTGGGAGAGCATCAGGGGATGCCCTCGCATCTGTAGTTCTCTGGTCTCCTCCATTCCTCGAAGACTCAACGAAATTTTGGACAATGACGGTTGGTGTTGTCCTATTAGTCAGGTAATGAACCATTTATTTTCCATTTTCCCCTGATTAGTTTCCTCCACTAATTGAATGACTATACAAGTATTGATTTTTGAAAAAACAATTGCATTGTTTATAATTATACTCTACTTCTCATTTTATGAAAATAAAATTATTTACGAGAGCAGAAAGCTTTCATTTTATTTCTCTATTTATTTATTTCCTTACAAAATATGCTCCTTTGTTTCGATCAAGTCAGTTTGTTCACTATGATAATATCTTATATTTCTTTATTACAATTCATCATTCATATATTATTTTGGATTGTGAAGAATATTGCCGGTTTTTTATTTTTATTTGCCACGTGTGCCACTAAAGTTCTCGCCCACTTCCATAATCATTTTAAGAAAAAAGCATGGTATAATATTTCAGTAAAAGGTAGGCCCTAGGTCTTTAAACGAAACGGTTACGGTACTTTCTTTCATCTTAATTTCTTGTGTTCAAATGTGATATCCGTGCATATTTTAGTCCTTAGTGCTGACAGTGTGTACACGAGTATTAACGTAGTTTAATTTAATAGGGCCTATATTGACGAAAGTAAGGGTCATTCTTTCTTACAATGGTTAAGCGCGATGCCATTTGATAACGAAGTCATGATCGAGACCGTTAACATTTCAGCCATCCTTCTCACACAAGAACTGCAAAGAAACTGGAGAATTTGACCCTCGGTGAGTTGACATCACTGATCTCTATACCTGGATGGCTGGTAGCTTGGGTAGCAGTAAGCCGAATAGAAGATGACTGGCGTGGTAAGATGGCAGCGAGCGCACGGTGCAGTAGACCACGAGGAGCGCGCTTGCTTTGTTTATGCTTAGTTCAGTGACGCCAGGCCTCTTGATTGTAGTTCCACGAGTGTTCTGTGCTGTGTTATTGCAAAGTAAATAGTAGTGTATTTTACGAATTTAGTTTCGTTGCCTTGTAGTATATTTGTGGATTACAAAATTCAATTTAAATATGTATGTGTTTATCTGAAATATGAATGAAGAAACATTCTACGGGGTATTAACATACCGCAGTATTCAGCTTATGGATGTACAAACAGAACCGATCAGCAGAAGGAGAAATCATTTCATCGGGGAGTTTTAATAATAATGTTATTTGCTTTACGTCCCACTAACTATTTTTAAGGTCTTCGGAGACGCCGAGGTGCCGGAATTCAGTCCCGCAGGAGTTCTTTTATGTGCCAGTAAATCTACCGACACGGGGCTGTCGTATTTGAGCACCTTCAAATACCACCGGACTGAGCCAGGATCGAACCTGCCCAGTTGGGGTTAGAAGGCCAGCGCCTTAACCATCTGAGCCACTCAGCTCGGCTCGGGGAGTTTTATACTGTACATAAGAATCTTCCTAGGGTAGTGTTTTGAGTTTTAGGTTTATTGTAGCTTATTTCGCATATTCCGGGAGCAAAATGGCAATTAATTTTTGTAGGTTTCCTTTCTCGAGACCCGAATATCTACGATCAACGATTAGGAGTATCAGGCGGGAGAATTGGGAGCCTTCTAAAACAGCTGTTCTCTGCTCGGATCACTTAGAGGAAGACTGTTTTGATAGAAATGGACAAACTGTACACCTTAGAAGTGATGTATAGCCAACTGTTTTCAATTTTACTGAACATTAACTGCAAGTAAAGATTTACTTATATATTTTTTTTATTTCTCATAATTAAACTGACGGTTTCGATTAAATAATTGACGTGACCTTATAACAATCTTAGAAAATGAAGTCTAGAGGAATTCTAGACCTTATTTACATCAGTAATAACTATGGGTTTCAGACACTGGAGTGGTGGGAGAAGGGAAAGTGTGGAGGGTGTTTGGGGCTATCCCATTATACTATTCGTGGTATTTGGGACTCTTTTTAACTGGTGTTACATATTTCTGATGATGACTCAATATCGCTTTGCTAGCTGAATTTAATTAAAGAGGTCTGTAATAGTAAATTAAGCTGCAGGTAATGTGATATATTGACAATTTTTGAATATTTGCTGGTTTTATAAATGTGTACATTTGCTTCAATGATATTTTAATTTGATAATATGCGCCTTATTTCATGGAAACAGGAAACAGAAATTCATTATCAAGCACCGATTACGATATGTCGAATCTAGGCCTGTATATTGAGCTACGTTTATAGGTACATCATTTTAAGAATGCATAATTTCGTGGCATACATGTATACAATTTACAGCAATGTTTCCAGAAACTGGTTTTCACTCGTATTGTGTTACCGATCGCTAATTGCATGTATTCAGCACCTAAGTTAATATTTGTCGGCCGTTATTATACACTCATGTTTATTGCTATCCCGGAGATTTACTGACCTCGGAATGACGTGTCAGTGATCCCAATGTCCTTATGCTTTGAGTGAACATGTCTCTATATTTTTAATTATTCCAATGCGCCATTAATTGCGACTTAAAATTGACTCTATTATCATTGCTTCCCCATAAGGAGAGCTCTAGGATGGGTACGCCAACATGGCGAACCGCGCGCTCAACTTGGCGTACTTTCTCCTGCAGCGGAGACCTACCATCAGCGATCCATGTATAGAGATCAGTGGTTGACATACATAGTAAGGCCTACGTCTGTTACCTTCAAGGAGCCATGTGGTTCCTCCCCTCATTCCCTTCTCTAGCGCATCTTCATTGACGAGCCAAGGGGATGTGCCGGCGGGCGGGGAACCAAGTACCTTTCCCTCCACGTGTGTTTCGTTCATATCCCGTCCTTAGCACTCTCCAACTCCCCTCGCTCTTCAGATGTGTGCATGTCATACGTTAATGGATGCGACCAATGAGAGTGAGTGTGAAAGCAGGTGCTGGGCGGTTCTGAAGGCTGTACTGATTTCTTGCCTTTCATGAATATTTCTGGCCACGACTTGTAAGTGAGCACCAGTGTATAGGGATGGGCCACTCGATCGCCTGCTCGAGCAGGCTCGAGTGCTGACGTCACGAACTGGTGTGTCGAGCCAGATCGAGCAACACGGAATTCCCTCGTGACGTAGGCTTGCATGTGCGCTAGGCAGGAGTGTGTGTTACGGCTCTAGCCACAATTCCGTCTGCACTCATTCACGTTGATATTCACCTTCCGGCACTACGCGTAGAGTAGAAGTAGAGTCATTAGCGATAGCGTCCATTCTACAGAAATACATACGTACCGTAAGTCAAAGTGGACGCATCAGTTTATTAATCCAATATATGCCCGGAATTACTTTTTTTTTTTATCAAATGGAAGTGACTGCTCGACATGGCGATGAGCTCTGCATAGTGATAGTATTTGTGTGGTTTTCCTTTCGTTACTTGGTCGCTACTTCCATTTTTGGTTCTTCTGAACATTGTATGTATCATTTTAATAATATATTCTGTTCAGTTTTATTATAATGCTATATTCACTATATCTCCTACATAATAAAAAAAATGTGAACAGACCTGAAGTCCTGCGTCCGATATAATATAACTGGGATTTTTGCTATTGGTTTCACGTCGCACCGACACAGATAGGTGTTATGGCGTCGATGGAATAGGAAAGGTGTTAGGAGTGGGAAGGAAGCGGCCGTAGCCTTAATTAAGCTACAGCCCCAGCATTTGCCTGGTGTGAAAATGGGAAACCACGGAAAACCACTTCAAGGATGGCTGAGGTGGGAATCGAGCCCACCTCTACTCAGTTGACCTCCCGAGGCTGAGTGGACCCCGTTCCAGCCCTCGTACCACTTTTCAAATTTCGTGGCAGAGCCGGGAATCGAAGCCGGACCTCCGGGGGTGGCGGCTAATCACGCTAACCACTACACCACAGAGGCGGACTTACTTACATATTACGCCGTATCATTTCTCAGGCGATACTATTACTCTAGGATAACAACCATATAATCCATATACTCCTATGTTGTGTAAGGGATTTAATGTATTCCGTTAATAATGTTAAGGCGTTATCATTATAAATATTATTTTCATGGTGCGAAATGTAACAAGCTATTTCTGAAATTGCCGGGTGAGGATATAGTTTGTTCAGTTGTGTTCCTGTACACACACTGGTTTCATTTCATTACTGTAGTATTAAAAGAGCAAAGAAGATTGCCACTCATCTGATTTAGTACTAGGTAGTCACTCATAGATGGCAGGCCATACTTCTGCTCGAGTACTGCTCGACCTAGATCGAGCAGTGACGTCATCAGCTCGAGCCGCTCGAGCTGCGCTCATGCCCATCCCTACCAGTGTACAATAACTTGCCTTAAGGCCGCGTTCGTCTCCCATGAGGGCTGCTCCCCAGCGTCGCTTGCCTTCAGCAGCCTTCTTACTGGGGATCTGCGCAGGAGGTTCCATTGTGAGATTCCCTGTGCGGGAGAGACGAGCGGTGAAGAGCATCTGAACAGTGGGATCCGTCGACAGACGTAACACCTCCAAGATGTCGGGTGGTAGGAAATCTCTGTTCTTGGGCACCATCCCACGGGCGTCATAAACCACAGTACCTGTGTAGTGGGCGACACTGAACTCCTGAGCGCTAGTGGCGCCTAGGTGAGGACCACGTCCCGCACGCCGTACGCTACCTGCAAAACAAAGCGCTGTTATAACATACCTATTTATTTATGTCACAAGTTTGTACAGAGTTATCCTTCAATTATATAAAATGAATCTCCGGCTCCATGGCTAAATGGTTAGCGTGCTGGCCTTTGGTCCAGAGGGCCCCGAGTTTGATTCCCGGTTAAATGGTTCATTCCAATGGCTCGGGGGCTGGGTGTGTGTGGAGTTTTCAGCATTAGAAATCATCGTAGGTAGGGCCCTCATCTTCACAGACATGCAGGTCGCTTAATAGGCCGTCCACGAGAAAAAGATCACCTGTAAGGTAGTGGGTGCGAACTGCGTCGTACATGTGGATTTGGCCCTGTTTTACGATGCCCTTCCCGACGCCAACCCTATATGGAGGAATGTAATCACTATTGCGTGTTTCTGTGGTGGTTGGTAGTGTGGTGTATTGTCTGAATATGGAGAGAAGTGTGTTAGGGCAATCGTAAACAACCAGTCACCGAGCCAGAAGAATTAATATGTGAATCGAACCCGGGATCCTCTGAACTGAAAGCCTCAACGCTGACCATTCAGCCAAGGATTCGGACACAATGACAATGCAACAATAATACTAATAATCAATATTATTATTACCTCTATGAACTCGTTCTTTCCTGGAATAACAGATTTATGGCCCAAACTAAGTTTTCTAGCTTTGGTCTGCCCTGCATGTATTTCAAGATCTTGAAAACTAATTGTGTATATATTGCTAATTACTAACAACAACTTATTAATACTACCAGGCTTAATCTATTATTTGCTTATCATTATGATGATCCTATAACCATTTCATCCCGACTATTCGTAAAATTAATAAACTACCTTGGATCACACCCGAAGTGACAAAAGTTTGATCTGCTCTGGCACCGCTGAACACAACACATTGTGCTCGTCCTACCACGAATGATATTAACCTTGTCAGCAGCTTGCCTTGAATGCCGTACTGGCAATGCCGTTTTAACAATAGTCGTTGATGAGGTACTTGGTCAAAGGCCTTACTCCCGTCGAAAGCTACACAGCCCACTTAGGAGATATTAGTGAGGTCTCAGGAATCCTGCCACTCATCAATTGCATTTTTAAAAATTGTAGAACAGGATTCTCCAGACAGGAATCCATGTTAGTTGTTATTCAACATGTTTCTCTCATTAAGACAATCCAGCACTTGTTTACCACGTAGGTGCACCATACATTTACAGATACCAGATGTTTCAGAGACCGGGTCTTAATTGTCAGAATTCTCTCTGTCACTATCTTTGAACACCTGAACGACATTCGTTATCTTTCATTCATCTGGCACAGTCTCATTGTTCACTGAGATGTTAACTATTGCAGAACGGGAAGGTGCCAATGCATCTGCACAGCGGTACATGATTCTCGCTGACACGTCATCTGGGCCATTCGCTACAAGGGGCCTGGTTCTGCGAAGACTTTCTGGGACCTCATGAGCGTAAGTAATGACTAGTTAAGGGAGTGAAGGGAGGGGGTATCCTTGTGGTAAACATGTCATCGTCCTCGTCAGCCGTAGTGAAGTTATTTTTAAATTTAAGTTAAAGGTGTCGCTATTTATTGTGGAGAGGAAACGGAGAGTCCATTAACTTATACTTGCGGATGGGTGGGACATTGTTGCAGCTTTTGTTTTTTGATGAAAACCCATAGTTCTTTAGTAGTGTAACTAAGGCTGTGGTTATAAGAAATGTATGTGTTGCATACAAGGAACTTGGTATACAGTAACAAACATAAAGTTTATTGCTTCAATAGTTTTATACAGTATTTACAAGAAATATAATGAAACTTGTCTTGAAGCTTGATTGATTGCACGCAGTTAATGCTGTTATTAAATGATAGACTGGAAGTCTGTGGCACAAATATATATTTACAAAGAGAGAATCCTATATACACATTCACACCTATCTTGAGGAGATAGTCTATTCCACCGGGAAATGTCCTTGGATAGTCGAAAACTATCTGCTGTGGGATAACAAGTGTAACTTGTAGAGAGAGTCGCGTTAGTAGAATGCTAGTATTGGACTTAGACTTGCAAGGAACTTGCATCAATATCTTAATTCGCAGAATGCTAAGATAGTCGTCGGAGCACTGGTGAGGACTTGAGAGTGTAGCAGAATGCTCGACTCGGGGATCGACGTGGCTACGGGAATCAGGGAAGATGAGGCAATGTCCGGAGGTGAGACCTCACGACCAGCAATCAGTCCACCTGTTCAAGACAACTTTTTAAGAGGAATGCCTCCGTGTTTGACTTGCGGTGTGGTCTGGTCGTTGGACACTGGGGTAGTCCTCGGTAAGGCGAGGAACGTCGCTCCTTATATAGAGCTGGCTGACGTCACAGACGAGCATGCCAGGCGCAGTGCAGTCATCTCGTAGGCTCTGGAAACATCGGTGATGCGGCGGGTTGCGGAGCTTGTAGGCGCAGAGCTGAGCGCGGAGGACACACACAACACTATGCATAACGGATTAATTATTTGGTTTTGTTACTAGCCAGTCTATACTTCTCCCATGTACTGTCACTTGGATTTTCCTTCCATTTTCTGTATAAATTATTCCTCTTTCGGATATCGGATGCTCTCTCTTTCGTCATCCATGGCGGTTTTCGCTTATTAGAGATGGGAATTTCAGCACCGTTTGATCAATGCTTTTGAAAAATAGTTTTTCCAGGCTTGCTAGATCTCATTGATATTTATATTGCAGGTGAAGAACGTGAGGGGGACAGGAAGATGTTTCAATAGCAGTGAAAAACGATCGTTCCACTTAGTGAGGGAAAAATGATATATTATTCTATAGTGAAGTTTTGGAGAAGGTTTATGTAGGTCAAATTTGTAAATATAGCTTGATGATCACAAATCCAGGAATTACGTTTAAGGACCTAACGGACGATAGGGAGTTAGGAAGTAACAGGTCTAGTGTAGATCGAGGATTTTGAGTAATGCAGGTAGCTTTAAAGTCTAACTGGTGGAGAAACTTGTCATAAAAGTTGGCGAGAAAGCTGTTGGCAAGTGGATTATTGGGCACTGGTGCGGCATTTCTAGGCCATGCAATTTCGAGGTTACAATCACCGGCAGTATAAATAGCGTTGTAATTATGCTGTACTTGATGCACACGATCCAGAGAGGAGAGCAAAGCATCGTTAATCACTTGAGAGGACTTCGGTGAATGATACACAGACTCGATAAGGAATTAATTACGATCACACGTAATTTCTACACATACGGCTTCGCCGGTCGTTTCCAGGTCGGGGCGTTATGTCTGATTACACTCTGGTTTCGCAGCAAGAAGAACTCCACCTCCTGAGGTTAGGAGCTGGTCCTTTCGGAACAGGATATAAGAATCTGGTAGCACTTCCGAGTCTTTAATTGTCTGACAACATGTTTCACTGGTAGGCCTACACACTATAGTGGAATATTGAGGCTTGCGAGCGAAGTAAGAATCTTTTCTGTTTGGACGCAAAATGTTGCATGCGTTTTATTAATATATGTACAATTGTAGCTATTTACAGAATCACTAGTATTGGAGAAGAAAGAGTTCGTTAATAGTAGCAATTCACGATGCCAACAAGTTCATGTTCGTCCCTTTCTGTACTCAAAATTTGAAATTTTTGCACATGTTCTGTGACTGTTTGACAGGAAACTGCTACAGGTCACAAACGCAGTAGTTGGTTACGAGATTCACTGCTTTCACATATTGTGCACTATTGAGGTGTGAGGTTCAGCTCACCGTCTCCAAATAATGCGAGAGTTAAAGCACCAGCGATAGGCAGTCTGACAACGCTTGCACCCCGCAATACGGCTAGGCCGCCCTGCTGCCAACAGCCCGAGACTCTCACTGCCACACCAAGTGAGATACTTCACAGAATATTTCTCAATTACCAAGTGTTTTTGCAGGAAGCAAATCTTCAAATCATCGGGAAATTTATCCGAACGAACTGTTACCGTTCGAGAATGCCACCTCCCATTCTACCAAAGAAACAATTATTAAAGCACGGAGAACACTTCTAACTACTGGCGTACACGTACGACCATTCTACCAGTAAAAGAACCCTGTGAAGGAGAACCAAATTTAGAGAATAACTAGCTTGTACCCGCGGCTTCGCCCGCGTTTATTAATTCAACCGTCAGATGTTTGGAAACCCTTTATTTAAAAGCAAAATATTAAAAAAATGTTAATGCATCCTCAAGAGGTGTGTAAATCATCTGGTACCCTTGCTTACTGAGATAATTAATTTGTCATTGCAAACAGGAGTAATACAAGATAAATGTAAAATTGCAAGAGTGGTACCAGTTCTTAAGAAAGGAACACAATCTGACCCCAGTAATTACAGACCACTATGTATAGTATCTTCACTAGCAAAAGTACTTGAAGTAGTTGTACCGGGAGGTACACCTCAACTCTGCTCATTCAAAATAACCGCTTTAATAAACTCATCTATCGACCAAAAGGTGAAACTGATACTATATGAAGTTAGAACTTCATCAGAAGATGTCACCACTGAATTTTGTTATTGTGAAGTTTCCTAAACTGACTGAATTTCTTCTTGTTTTGTTTGCTATACATCAAGAAGTTTGAGCATTTTTCCACAGATGTCACTACCAAAAAACTCTGATCATGCACTCTGGTGCAAGATGGAAGAACTTATAACTTAAAGAAGTTTCGTATTCCTAGATTTTCCATAACTGAATCTATGTTCATTTATGTTTAGGTTGGAAACACTTCTTGTTCGTGTCTTGTGAGGCCAGAGATTGTAATATTTTGATGTGATATTGCCTTGAGCGGGCTGTAAGAAACTGAGAGCCTGTTAGCTCTTTTCAAGGTTTTGTAATAGTAAAGAGTGCCTCTGGAAGGCTAGATATTGGATTTAGGGAACAAGTGCTCTTGAATGAGGGGATTTCTGCCCTTGACTAAATTGAAGTTTTATAAACTGGATCCGGTATCTCTGAATTTGTAAAACTAGGGACTTGAAGTCCAAAATTGTTAAGGTTCTGAATCTTAGATTTTTCCAAATCTGGTTTCAAGATTGGCATTGTACCTGATTGTTATTTCTCCTTGTGGAAATTTGTTTGTTTGTTGATATTTAAAGAGAAATAGGCCTATAACCTTTGTTAAAGTTTTAAATTCAATTTTGATGTGGTAGTTAGATCCATTCAACATCCTCACCTTCTTTAACCTCTTTCTGCTCCACGGATGATCTCCGTAACAGTAGTAATAAAAAAAATAAGTCTTGAATTTCCTAATGAGAACACATTTCTTCTTCAAATTTCAATATGGCTCCCTACCCAAACATAGTACACTTTTAGTTGCTTTTGACATAGGCCTAGTGTCCCTTATACAGAATGCGTTAGATGATAATAAAATAGCAGCTGGACTTTTCGTAGATCTTGCAAAGGCATTTGACACAGTTAACCACATCCTACTACTTAATAACCTTGCAAATGTAGGAATTAGAGGAATAGCCTTTGAGTGGTTAAAACATTACTTGACTAACAGGAAGAAATATATTAATATCAATGAAACTAAAGGGCCCATCTAAAATGTTAAACATGGAGTCCAACGAGGGTCAGTGCTGGGACCATTACTGTTTCTAACATTTATTAGCGCCACTAGTAATGAACATGACGTGATCGCAGTACACTCAGCCAAGCAGAGCAACTGGAGCACTAATCAAGACTGACTACAATACTCAGATCTTAACACAGATTTTGATTAGCGGCAACATGGCCGCGAAAGTGGGCTATGCATAGGTGGTATGTGATCGCGGTTACGAGTTTGAAGTAATAATTGTGAAATTACATGGAAGCTCAAAATACCTGGAAGTTAATTATTTCGTGTTTGTTTGTTTCTTTGTTTATCATTGTGAGGTAGTGGTGTTGATATAGAAAGCAGTTAGCATGCATTGATCGCGTTGTGTACTTCTCTGTAAGTAAAAAAGGGCAATGTCTGCTCTTTCAATAAACATATACACGGAGGTTTAGTTAAATCAGTCTCAAAGTTCTCAAGCATGTCAAATAGCGTCACAATGTAAGTGTTGAGGCAGCATATCATCTAACAGGACCAGTGAGCTAACGATCTTTAATTTTGCACCAGTGACTCTATAATGCATATTTCCACATTCATTCGATAGCCACGCTCCGTTGCTTATGTGACCACTGGGAACATGGCGTACGTTCGTTCAATTAACTTCAGCCAGGCAGCGCTTCCGTCTCTTTATGTTATTTTAGTTCGTTGAACCTGACTATACGGTATTTCGGTGCGTTGCGCCAACGTCAAAACACTAGTTCACATTCTTTCCGCGGATCCACTCGCCTTGGTCGGGTAATAAAGGAATATATACAAGGTACTAGCAAATTACCCGTGCTTCGCTACGGTTTTAAACTGAAAGTTCTTATGGTATTCAAAGTTTTACATTTTGGAGAATCCACTGTCAGCTAAGCCTGTAAAATACGCCCTCAATTCGTACGTCAAACGTTTTGGGGAATGATAATGTATTTTCTGATCTAACACTCATTTGAACCCCATACGGAAGAATTTGAATGTTTTAAACCCTATTCTATATAACATCTAGAAGGTAAAAGCGACCAATCTGTAAAATTTTGATTTTTTTACGTCAAACAGTAATGGAGTAATGAATAATCTTTTTAAGGGGTGAATGTTTTTAAATATTTATTAACATCTTGGACATAGACCACTCTACATTAAAAAAAGTTGGTGCCTGAAACTGTTTCCGAAGAATGGATATTGTGTTTCTGAGAGTCAACCACCATCTAAACCCCTTAGAGGAGAAATATTTTGAAGTATACGATATTTTACACCAATGATATAAAAGAGGACCCTTCTTATAAAACTACAACTTTTTACGTCAAACGGTTTTGGAGGGGTGAATAATTTCGTTTACAGACCTGACCTTATTTAACACTTTAGGGGAGAAACGCTTAAAAATATTTCCTATTTCAAACCCAGGATTTAAAATTGGATTTGGAATTTTGTCTTCGTGCTTTAAACCATTTCGGAGGAAGAAATGAATATATTTGTTTTCGGATCTTAACCCCCATTTAACTCTCTGAGGGGTTAATTTGTTTCAAACCCTGTGTTGTTTAACCTAGAATATCATTTGAAATTCTAACTTCGTAATTAAAATGGTTTCATATACTACATATTTTTGTCACCATTCCTCACCCCCCCCCCCCCGACCCTTGTTTCAATCCATTTCTTATTTGTATCCTCATAAAAAGATATCAACTCTTTTTGCACCCCGCGTTAATTCTTCCCCCCTACAAAATACGTGTCTGTATTTTTAAAGGATATTCCAAATACCAGTTTTCACGTCCGTAATATCGTTCGGTTTTGAAATATTGGATTTTAATTGGATTTTCCAAAAACAAAATAATACGTATTTCCTTATTTTTAAAGGAGATTCCAAATACAAATTTTCATGTCTGAAGTATTTGATATTTTATCCTCGTAAAAGTAATTCAACACTTTGTTCACTTCTTTTCACCCACCCTACCTCCTTAAGTGGATTTTTCAAAAACAAAAAATACGCGTTTCTTTTTTAAAGAAGATTCCAAATACAAGTTTTCATGTCTGTAACATCTTCAGTTTTTGAGATATAAGTATCTTCATAAAAAGAATTCAACCTCATTTTCAGTCCCTTTTACAACCTCCCTGTAAGTGAACTTTCCGTAAACAAAAAAACATATTCTTTCTTTATTTTTAAAGGAGGTTCCAAATACCAATTTCTATGTCTGTAACATCTTCAGTTTTGGAGATACCAGTATCCTAATAAAAATCATTCAACCTCTTTTCTCAGTCATTCTTACCCCCCCCCTCCTCTTAAGTGTTTTTCTGAAAACAAAAAAATATGCGTTACTTTATTTTTCAAAGAGATTAAACATACCAAATTTAATGTCTGTAATATCTAAAGTTTATAAGATATAGGCCTACTGTAGATATGCTCATTTTAAATATTTACCTCCTTTAACATTTCCCTTAAGCAGAATTTTCGAAAAGAAATTATGCGTGTTCCTTTGCTTGTGCAGGAAATTCTAAATACCAGTTTTCACGTCTGTAACATGTTACGTTTTTAAAATATACTGTAGATATACTCATTTTCAAAATTCGCCCCCTTGTCACTCCTGTTCACGTCCCTTAGATTTTCCAAAAAAAAAAAAAAATATTCGTTTTTATTTATTTTTATTTGAGATTCTAAATACCAATTTTCACGTCTTTAAATGGTTAAGTTTTTTTAGATATAGATACACTCATTTTAAAATTTCACTCCCCTTTTAACCCCCTTAGCGAGGGAATATCCCAAAGTCTTCCCTTAGTTAGCACCTACATTGTAATATATATCCCCAAAATTTCATTTCTTTATGTCCAGTAATTTTGGCTCCGCGATGATGAATCAGTCAGTCAGTCAGGTCGGTCGGTCGACGGTCAGGACATCTTGTTATATATGGGCCCTATAGATTTATACAGCATAGATGAAGAAAATACCTTTCCATGTAATATTACTTCTGTAATGGAGCATGTAGAATGAATTTCATTGTTTAGAAGACTCTTTTTCTTTCTTTTATTGCTATACACTCCTCTATACTGTCTTAGGACTTGACATATGAATTTGTCTGTTACTTCTGGAAACTCTGTAATCACAATAGCTTAGTGTTAAATCAACTCTCGATATATTACAGTAGTAGAGCATGAAGGAAGGTCCTTACCAATGAGTTCCTCTGCTTCAGTACCGTTGCTGTCCAGAAGGTAGAGCAGGCCGTCTGGCTTGATGAGGAGAGCGTCCAGGGTGGGCTTGTTGTCTTGGAAGTGGAGCGCTTGCACGGGTAGTTCCTCCTCCAACTGCTCTTGCTGTAACATAGAATTTAACATATGCATCTCATTAATCTAGTATAGCAAGACTACGTCAGAGAGAAAGAGAAAGAGAGAGAGAGAGAGAGAGAGAGAGAGAGAGAGAGAGAGAGAATGACAAATTGGATGAGACATAAGCTCACCGGACAAATAATTAGTAACCCCTGGATAAATCATTGCAAACATCGTTTGCTACAGCGTAACTTCGCCTCTGAACTGGATAACCGCCTGGATTCGGTTAGGCAGTGAGTCCACTAGGTTGTGCAGGTACGCCGCATCCAGGTTAAGCCACTCACTGAGGAATTGATCGCCCAATTCCACCAAATGGCGGGAATGCTGATGTTGGCGTTTTACCCGCTGTTCCAACATGTCTCACAGATTTTCAGCGGGGTTCAAGTCAGTTTTTTTTGAAGGCCAATCGAAATGTAATAGGGTAGGGTAGTGTACACAAAACCAATCATATATGCGTCCAGCCCTATGAACTTTGCTGTTGTCATCCCGAAAAGTCGGGGTATGAATAGCATACTCACCATGTGGGCGTCAGAGTAGGGATCGAATAGCTGGATTACTATGATGAACCAGTGTGTTACGTACCAACAGTATCAGGAAATGTATGAATCAGAGGAATGGCATGCTAAAGAAGAAATATACTGTTTCTAACTCCTCAGCTATTTCCCGCCAATATTCAGTCAGGCTGTTATAGTCGATACGCAGCATTAATTCCATATATCGGAGATGAGTGGCAACGTAACAATGGTCACTGTACTGTTATTGTTGGCCAATTTTATGAGCTTTCAATATTGTAGGCCTTCACATTTGGTTTTCTCCCGACTCTGGAAAACCACTCTTATCATAGTCGGTACGGTAAAACTGAATAAAACATTAATGATCGGAAATTGTATTCTCTATAACGTTTGGTATGTAGTACTGTACCTTTTGATAGGAGCAATAACGTAGGTATTTAAAAATTACACTTTAGGCACCTTCCCCTGAACTACCATTTCATCCAGGGTGAATAAAATTGTCTATAGCTTAGACTGTAGTTCCTTATTCTCCGACTCTATATACTCTATATACTGATTTTAATTAAATACTCTCTACCCATTTTCTCGTGACTCGGCGTTGACATGGACTTAGCAACAAAAATACAAATTGATGAATATCTTCATCATTAACGGGACGGTAAAAATGACATGATCGGAAATTTAATATTATACAACTTTTTTATGTAGTATTTATCGATAGGACCACTAATGACATAAATGTTTGAGAAATAAATTTTAGGCCTTCCCCTAAACTACCATTTTGCTCGGCGCGAATAAAATGATTTATAGCCTAGATTGTAGTGGCTCATTCCTCCCAACTTTACACACCGTTTTTCATTAAATTCTCTTCAGTTGTTTTCTCGTGATGAGCATACATACATACATACATACATACATACATACATACATACATACATACATACATACATACATACATACATACATACATACATAAATGATGGAAAAGTATAAAGTGCATTTCCTTGTTACTGTGGACATGACCCATACAGAAACACCACTCTTTTAAAATTCTGAGCAATGTTCAGACAAAACTCTTATTTTATATATTTATACGTTATGTTATAACGTACCATTTCCCAGGCGAACACGTGCTGGTTATAATGATACTGCAACTGCTCGTTCATGGTGTTCACGAATAGCTGCTCTAGACTATTCTTCTTGAATCCCTCAAATCCGAACAAGTCGAGAATATTTATGACGTGAGTATCTCCACTGAAACAGAAAGATTCCCTATTAGGAAATATGGTAAATAAGAGAAGTTGCATTGAATGTATTACAAGTGAAAGCCTTCAGAGTAAATCAACACACACTGTACGATGTTTACGTTGTGGTAAATGACCATAAAAATCTCAACAAATTCAATTGTTGAATAGCCGGAAGTGCTATTATATTTAAAGCAAAGCCATATTCGTAGAGGCCAGGAAGGCCCTTGGATGAGAGGAAGGCAAAAGCTACTATTATCCTTAACCTGGGCGCTATGTGAGTTCCATGCCCGACCACCTTCGCCTCTAGAGTCCGACTCGTTGGCTGAACGGTCAGCGTACTGGCCTTCGGTTCAGAGGGTCCCGGGTTCGATTCCCGGCCGGGTCGGGGACTTTAACCTTAATTAGTTAATTCCAATGGCACGGGGGCTGGGTGTATGTGTTGTCTTCATCATCATTTCATCCTCATCACGACGCGCAGGTCGCCTACGGGTGTCAAATAGAAAGACCTGCACCTGGCGAGCCGAACCCGTCCTGGGATATCCCGGCACTAAAAGCCATACGACATTTCATTTCATTTTGCCTCTAGAAATTAATCTCGTACTTATATTTGGTATAGACTGAGTTAATCTCACGGCATGTGCTTCTCTAGAAGTTGATATCTCACTTCTAAATTGGACTTCCCGACGAGGAATCGAACACACAACTTTCCTGTCGAACTAAGCACGATTTTACCGCCTCGACCACAAAGCCCCTTTCATTATATTGTACCATCTGTTAGACCAGTAATTTGTGAACTTTGAGTTCTGACAAGAGATGTAAACGTGAATCGAACTTGTGCAAACCATCAAGAACACACTTGTACGGTATGATATGGGAGGATAAATTTTCTCCTGGATGAAATACAGGGTACTGGATAGAAATAATGATTAAGTGGTGGCGGGACTGTCACCAAGGATAAAGATAAAGGGCGATGATTACTAGAACTGAATGTTGTGGAGAACCTTGACGAGGACCAGCGATCCCATTATAATAGCTTGAGAAAAAAGACTAAGAACACGCGAAGATCAGAGACCAAACATTTGTGGCACAGAAGAGATGAACTTGAATACGTGTAATACGTGCCAGCCCTGTCGTAGCCCCGTTCGGTGTTTCCTGGAAGGGATGACTAAGTCAGGCCGGAGGCCTTCCAACCTGCCCGACGACATATCATGGCATCGGCCTCTCTCTTTATTGTTTTCTTCGTCTGGTTTCCCCTTGCGCCTTCTAGAAGTGAAGCGAGAACGTTCCGTCTGTAGCCAAGCTCAGAAGATTCTAGTATTCCATCATCAGGATATAAAAACGAGGCTAGCCGCGAACAGTCAGTCAGTAATGGGAGTGGGACTGCAGTCGTTCTGGCTGTCATCGGTGTCCCACCGGTATCAGAGTATCGTCGTGTATTAAGCGGAGAACCGTGTGTATGTACTGTCGTGGACTGTAAATCGACTTGGAGTCTGCGTGTGGAACAGTTGGTGTGAGTAGAGTTGGACCACAGTTAATTGCCGTTGTTGCGACTGTGAGGAATATTGTAGTGGTGGTTAGCACTGTTGCATTGTTGCTGTTATGTGACCGCCATTTTTAGTTGTCAGTGTTGAGTAATTTGGCGTTTGGAGCGGCCACGTGAGCAAGTGTGTTGACTGTGTGAGTGGCGAACTTTCTCTGGAGTCAAGCCAAGGAGCAGTAGTCCAGTTTTTGTGCTGGCCAGTAGGCTTAGCTCTATGTTGAAACCAGTCAGTTTGACATGTGTTGTATTTAAGCTTTTGGAAAGTGTTATTTCTGATTATATTAGACATGTTTGTGAAATTAATAACTGGTTCGATAGAAGGCAGTTCGGGTTTAGGAAGGGTTATTCCACTGAAGCTGAACTTGTAGGATGCCAGCAAGATACAGAAGATATCTTAGATTCAGGAAGTCAAATGGACTGTATCATGATTGATCTATCTAAGGCATTTGATAAGATAGGCGATGGGAGATTACTGAGAAAAATGAGTGCAGTTGAACTAGACAAAAGAGTGACTGAATGGGTGACTATATTTCTAAAGAGTTGGACTCAGATAATTACACTGATTCTGTAATCATTAAAAGGGGAATTCCTCAAGGCAGTATTATTGGACCAATTATGTTTTTGTTTATTTGTACTTCCTAGAATGATAGGCTGCCTAAATCTGACAAAGTATAGCGTAACACTTTATAACGCTTTGTGGATCAATGAATGTTGACTAATCCCACTGGCTGTATCCTCTGGGCGCAAGTAGATGATTTTACTTCGCCTTTTATGTCCAACCGGCGTTATTTCTTTTGCCCATGCAGTCTTCGACGATCGACTTCGAGATGCTCGGCAGTACTGAAGGTGTTCGTCCCAGCGAGATCATCTTCATCCATATTCTTGTCAACTGGAAATAGATTTCTTTGACAATTGTATAACCCTGTACTATTTCAAAATAACTGGTAATCCGACTCTCAGAACCACGTACTAGGCCTTTCATCGTTGTTTGCGGATCACGAAAGAGGAAGTGACTTAAATGCAGCGACTTCAAAGTTGTGATCTACAGTGTTAGAGGAAGGGAGTGAGAATGCAGGCTTAATATTACCCTTCACATTGCTGTCCTATCTGGTTTCTTTTTGATGTCGACTACGACAGTAACAACTAGTTTGATTCAAAGTACCGTATATTACGTATTAAGCAAGCATGGAAGCAAGCTTGTAATTGTGTGTGACTGTCGATATCGTGATCATAGACACCAGATCTCCACTTTTAGGTGGAATCTAAACCATAGGAACGTGAATGTTTCATTTTATAGATTAGCTTTAGGTAGTAGGCAAGAAAGTGGTGATAATGATTACTGAAACGAAATGATAAAAATGGCAGAAAGGTATTTGTAACGACGAGAAAGTCCAAGTTAGAAATGAACACTTCTTCTCGTCTAGATGATGCTGAACGAGGATCGGTGATTGAGCCATCCAAGATGAATGGAAGAAGTTAGGTTACCCGGGAGAATAATGAACACGACCATTTTGAGGAGCAGATTGGGATCGAAGATACGACCTCTTTTCTTAGTTTGTTTAAGGTAGGGGACATAGAATTTGCCTCAATGTTAGCTGCAGATGAAGGATTATCAAGGCTTTCAGTTCGTTCTGCAAAGCTAGAAAACTGAACTCTGAGAGGCAATTTTCTTTTAAAGGTGAGTTTGGTACTTTTACGTTTAATTTCTTACTATTTTGATAAATATTTTAGAAATTAATTTTCAAATCTTATTGAATGACTATGTAATTCATTGTTTTGTTGAGGTTCAGTACTACTTACTAGACAGCTCTAGAGAATGATAGCCGCCAGTTGATGAGGTTGATGATCCAGTCCACGACTCGCATGTACAGCCCCGCAGCTAGCACATCCCTCGCCTCGTTCGCCTCCTCAGGTGTGTGGCGGCGTCTCTGCGCTGTCCCCTGTTCCACCACACAGTAGTTCACCAGCGCCCAGCAGAACTTCTTCTCGTCTAATGCGAGCAAGGATGCCACTACATACGAAAAGAATAACATCAAATATAAGTGGGAGCTAGTGACATGAAGATCACACATTCGATAAGGATACATTGAATAATTTGAGGGTAGCGATAAAGGAACCAAGTGGAATGGGAGTCCAATGTGCTCGAGGAATCGGGGAAATTTGTGACTGAAGTGGAGCAACACGATTTAACCTACCTAGGGTGGGTTGCAAGAACGCATTTATAGGTTCGTTAAACGTTATTGGTCCTATAGGTGTTCTTGGAACGTTGCAAGACCTATAAAATGTTAACGATTAACAGCTGATATTATTCGTTATCTGTGCTCTTGTATCCATATAATTAACTCGATATGCCATCATCGGATACTGGTAAGCAAAAAAGAAAAAGAAAAAAACCCTACTTGTCCGCGAATCTACTACGCTGGCGTAGCAGAGGGATAGGTGATACTCCCACGTGGCGCGTCCCAGGTGGCAGATAGGGGCCTACCGGGTGGACTTGAGCGAAATAAAATAGTTCTCGCCGACCATACACAGGAACCCTGTGGGTGGGGGACGCAGACGAAGAATACATCCACGGTATCCCCTGCCTGTCGCAAGAGGCGAGTAAAAGGGGCGACCAAGGGATGATCAAATTAGAACCATGAGACCGATTGCAGTTAGTACCATCACGCAGGGAACACCATGGGTCACTTTTCCTTGCGCGTGGTACCACTATGTTAGGTGCACAATAGGTTTGTGATTAGTAGCGACATTGTGTGAATCAGGGTGAGTTTTACAGTACCTGTAATTAGTACCGCTATATGAGCGACACAATGGGTCTCCCTTGCCTGTGATTAGTACCCACTATGCAAGGAACACAACGGGATAGTACGAGTCCCTGTGATTAGTACACCTATGTCAGGATCACCATAGGTTTGCGTTGCCTGTAAATGGCGCCGCAATGTGAGAAATACCATAGGTCTGTGTTACATGTGCGCATTACGTTACCGGACTCCAGCTTGAGCCGGTAAGGAGGACAGACGTGTCGTGTGGCGTGCGCCTGTTGAGTGGAGTGGAGTAGGAGTGGGGAAGCGGTAGGGTCAAATGGACGGCAAGGAGATAGATAGGATGAGCTGGGTAGATGTAGAAGTTATGAGGAAAGTGGTAAAAGAGGTAGTACAGGAGTTATGTCCGTTTGAGCAATTAAAAAAGATGCTTCAGGAGCAAGTCCAGGAGCACGAAATAGCAGTCTGCAGACAGGAGCGTAAGAAGAAATCCATATTTATTTACGGGGTGGAGGAAGAAAATGCAGAATCTAAAGTGGACATTATTTACAAAGTGGTAGATGTCATACAAAAGAAAATGAAAATTAATTTCAGTGAGGTCGATATAGACAATGTGGAGAGAGTTGGTAAGGTGGGAGGGCACAGGCCCATAAAAGTGTCGCTGCTATCTTCATTGATGGCAGATATAGTGACAAGGAACGCTGGTAATCTACGGTGTGAGAAAATTGGAGTTAAGAGGGATTTCGGAAGAGAAGAGAGTATGAATTTCAAAATTCTTAAGAAGCATTTAGTAAAAGCAAAAATTCAGGGGTTGAGAGCGTATATTAGTGGCCAGATACTTATGGTGAGCGACAGGAATTGGACCCGAAAGTGGACAGTGTCGAAACTGAAATCAATGGATGAGAGTTTGAGGCAAGAAGAAACTAGCAGGGCTGAGAGTTCGAGGCAAGAAGAAACTAGCAGGGCTGATGTGCATATTATCAAGGGAGGAGCACCGAGCAGAAGGGGTTCCTGGGAAGCGATCGTAAAAAGAGCTGAAGAAAGAGTAAATGCAAGAAGGATGGAAGAAGTCAGGAAATTAATGAACGAACTAGTGACGGAGGTCAGCGTTAGAGAAGAAAGCAGGATGCAGGAAGAGAAGATGGAAGAAGAAACACAGGGGATGACAAGTGGACATAATCAGAACGAAAATAATGGTTTGAGGGAGGAAGCAGAAGTAAGAAGTGCCGTGGCTAAAGGGAGAAGCTTGAGTTTGAAGGAGTTATGGGGTAAAAAGGGAAAAATGGAAGAAGGAGTAATTACGAGAAGTAAAAAGATAAGTAACAGTAGTAAGTAACCTGGTTTGCTTGTATTATGATGAATGATAAAAGTTTAAATGGTATTGGTGATAAGAGAGGTAACGAAGTTTAGATGGTATTTATTCAAGTGATGATGTCTCTATGTGTATTGCATGATGGATGAAGGATAAGAGAGGTAGCAAGGTGATAAGATGTTTTTAAGTGTATTGTAATTGTATGGTATTTATTCAAGTGATGGTGTCTGTATGTGCATTGTATGATGGATGAAGGATAAGAGAGGTAGCGAGGTGATAAGATGTTTGTAAGTGTATTGTAATTGTATGGTATTTATTCAAGTGATGGTGTCTGTGTATTGTATGATGGATGAAGGATAAGAGAGGTAGCGAGGTGATAAGATGTTTTTAAGTGTATTGTAATTGTATGGTATTTATTCAAGTGATGGTGTCTGTATGTGTATTGTATGATGGATGAAGGATAAGAGAGGTAGCGAGGTGATAAGATGTTTTTAAGTGTATTGTAATTGTATGGTATTTATTCAAGTGATGATGTCTGTATGTGTATTGTATGATGGATGAAGGATAAGAGAGGTAGCGAGGTGATAAGATGTTTTTAAGTGTATTGTAATGGTTAAAGTATATGTGGCCTGGAATAGAAGTGTTAAGGGAGGTTGGAAGAATGTGTGGGTCGGTGAATATGTAATGATGGTCAGATTCAAGTGATGGTGTCTGTATGTGTATTGTATGATGGATGAAGGATAAGAGAGGTAGCGAGGTGATAAGATGTTTTTAAGTGTATTGTAACTGTATGGTAATTATTCAAGTGATGGTGTCTTTATGTATACGATGGATGGATTGTGGAGTTCGATAGATGGATGATAAGTGAGGTAGCGAAGTTTAGATGGTGTCTTTAGGTATAAGATGGATGGATTGTGGAGTTCGATGATGGATGATAAGAGAGGTAGCGAAGTTTAGATGACTGTAATTGTAAAGTAAACGAGGACTGGAATTGAAGTGTTAAGTATGAAAGGTGACGATGATGGATGGATGATAAGAGAGGTAGCGAAGTTTAAATGGTATTGGTAATAAGAGAGGTAGCGAAGTTCAGATGGTGTATTTAGGGTATAAGATGGATGGATTGTGGAGTTCGATGATGGGTGATATGAGAGGTAGCGAAGTTTAGATGACATGGAGTGTGAATTTTTGCTTAGGCTGGAGATTGTTATTTTCCTCTTTAACAGATCAAATGGGTATTGTTACTGTAGATCTGAGAAAAATAATAATAAATCAATCAATCATTACATTACCTGTGAGTAGTACCATAATGTGTAGAATACCGCGAGTCTACGCTGTATGCAATATAGTTTGTACTCATGGGATGGTCCCTAGGTCTCCTTCAAAACTAGATAATTTAGCACTCTATGTGAAATAAATGGAAAGCAGTTGTGAGCCTGGTGGATGTGGTGAGTAAGCAATGGCGAGCTACCAGAGATGTTGGAAGTTCGTTCTACTTCTGCTAACGAACGATCCCTACATCAACTTCTACTGCTGAACATTCACTCTCGAGTCTGAGAAGACTGAAAAACTACCTGAGGTTGACGCCTTTTAAGTGTTTAAACCATCTTGCAATCTCTACGTTCCCCGCTGAGGAGGGCAAATATTGGGACATTGATTTTATAGGTAATGATTTCAATTTTTTACTTTCACTGTAACAATGTAAACTGGACTTTGTTTGCAACCGAACAAATCTATACTTTATTGCATCAACATAATCTTGCAGTGTGTAACAATTAGAAAGCAACTGAAATTTTAAAAAAACTGTATTCATTATCTATTTGGTCCGCCTCTGTGGTTTAGTGGTTAGTGTGATTAGCTGCCACCCCCGGAGGCCGGCGTTCGATTCCCGGCTCTGCCACGAAATTTGAAAAGTGTTACGAGGGCTGGAACGGGGTCCACTCAGTCTCGGGAGGTCAACTGAGTAGAGGGGGGTTCGATTCCTTCCTCAGCCATCCTGGAAGTGGTTTTGTGTGGTTTCCCATTTCTCCTGCAGGCAAATGCCGGGATGGTACCTAAAGGCCACAGCTGCCTCCTTCCCTCCTCCTTGTCTATCCCTTCCAATCTTCCCATTCCCCCGCAAGGCCACTGTTCAGCATAGCAGGTGAGGCCGCCTGGGCGAGGTACTGGTCATCCTCCCCAGTAGTATCCCCCGACCGGGAGTCTGAAGCTCCAGGACACTGCCCTTGAGGCGGTAGAGGTGGGATCCCTCGCTGAGTGCGAGGGAAAAACCGACCCTGGAGGGTAAAATGATGATGATGAAGAAGAAGAAGATTCATTGTCTGTTTACCGCCCTGGTAAGGTTGTGATGACGACAAAGACTCTCCGCTTGAGACTGAAAATCAAGCCACCGGGCGAGTTGGCCGTGTGGTTAGGAGCGCGCAGCTGTGAGCTTGCATCCTAGAGAGAGTAGGTTCGAATCTTACTGTCGGCAGCCCTGAAGATGGTTTTCGTAGTTTCCCATTTTCACACCAGGCAAATGCTGGGGCTGTACCTTAATTAAGGCCACGGCCGCTTCCTTCCAACTCCTAGCCCTTTCCTATCCCATCGTCGCCATAAGATCTATCTGTGTAGGTGCAACGTAAAGCCACTAGCAAAAAGAAAACCAAGCCTAAGAAAACTGATAGGATTGGGGATTGTCTGCTTCCCCTCCTCGCCCAATATGACCTTCAGGTTGGTGCTCTTGCCGGTGGATATTTTGCTTATGGCTTTTGTTTGTGATAAGCAAGGTTCGGTCGTTAAGGAAAAGTCTTATTTCTTATTCCTGACCTCGCTTAAAGCTATTTTATGTTGCACGTACGTGCACATTTCGGCTTTTAAAATGGTTTTGCTCATTTTAGTGATATTAAGGTCATATTTGGTTATATTTTGAGAACTTTTTGTTTAAACTGAGGCGTCGTTTTTAACAAGGAAGATATATCTTCATTAGTTTCAAATATAGGATTTCCATGTGCTGTAGATGTATTTTTCTATCCTTTCCAGAAACAGATAGGTTGCAGGTTTAGAAGACATGAATCAGAGAAATAAATGTTGTACGAACGTACATGCTAATACTGTACTTCGTTTTTTGGTTCTTTTTTAAGGAGGACAGAATGATAAATGTTCCTCTGAATGAATGTATAAAGTTTGTATAATTAAATGTGCCTGCTTTATTATCACTAATCACTTTTTGACCCTCCAGTACTTGGCACCTATCCCTAAAATGCTTATATTTGACCTTTCTTACGTCATATTTAGCTAGTTTTTAGGAAGTATTTGCTAGCATATTTTGTACTTCTTTAGGTCATAAACTTCCGAATCCTAGTGATAAGAGACAAAATTACAAATAAAAGACAAGACTTCATAACTGCCTGTCGAGCGTGGGCTCGTTTCCAAGATCAACTCTTTGCTCCTGAGCCATGCCAGCCGGCCCTGGTGTTTTTGAAACAACACTACTCACCGTGTGCTGCTACATCGGGGTTGTGTAACGCAGCCTGGCCGTTGCCCGAGTCCGTAAAGACGAGCTCTCCCAACAGCAATATGGCGGCGAGGATACTCCGAAGAGTCTCCAGGACGTCTTCCTCCAGTTCCAGGTCCCGGAGATTCTGCTCGAACTTGCGAAACTGCTGCGCATTTTCAGCGTTATTCGCCTCATCTCGACGTAGGAAGCGGTAATTATGGCCACTCTCCAGATGGTACTTTTCCAACATCCCTGCAGCCTCCAGTCCGTCATACAGGTAGTAAAACACGTGGAAGTTGCCTTGCTGTCTGAAAGCACGAAAATGAACAATATAGCGACTTTGTCTTGATATAAATTAGTTGGAGGGTACAATGTTCTATGACAGAGCAGATTTGCTTGTAGATAAAATCGTCAAGCTGTGCCTGTGTAAGATGTTTCTAGAAAAAAAGGCTTGAGGATCAATCAATCAATCAATCAATCAATCAATCAATCAATCAATCAATCAATCAATCAATCAATCAATCAATCAATCAATCAATCAATCAATCAATCAATCAATCAATCAATCAATCAATCAATCAATCAATCAATCAATCAATCAATCAATCATTGATCTGTATTTAGGGCTATCGCCGAGGTGGCGATTCCCTATCATTTGTTTAGCTAAATCTTGAAATGGAAAATAGTGTTTGCCAGATAGGAAAAATGTGACATTATTAAAACATGGTTTACTAGATGTGACTTCCAGATTTCTGGTGCATAAGTCCTTGGAGACATCCTAAAATATTTATATCTGTTCGTGAAGCTGTAGCATGTGAATCGGAGTTCGGCGGTCAGGGTTATAGCAAATGTAAGTGCTCAGTGTTAATAATTCAATGTGAAACAAAATGGTTCCTGTGTAAGAAGGAAAATTAATTGTGTTCGTCGAAGTGTCATTAAAGTCCACCTTGTGGAAATAAATAATTATTGGTTAATGTGCGAACTGTGTACATAGTCTAACATTTGGTCTAATTTGGTTTATTATTGTTAATGTATTATTGTATAATTTTCATTTTAACAACTTGTTTATGTGAACAATAAGATTTATTATATATTTTCTCTTTCGGTTCGTTTTGGTCTACTAAAGACCACAGGGCTCGTCTTAACTCTTAGCTATGGTCTTCTGCTTTTTCTTGGCTCAGTTACGCATTCATTTTCTGGCTGTGTGCCTGCTTTCTTCCATCCGTCCATTTAGATCTGGTGGTCCCTGTACTCTTTTTGCTTGTGAGGGACAGTGGGAAGTCTACCTGTAGGATAGCCTGTCGGTTCTGAGATCGGTTCTCTGAGGTCTTTAATGGGATCTGTAGTTCCTCTAGGTCTGATTTTACTGAGTTAATCCACTTGGTCTTGGAAACCTTTCCCCTACTTGTCACTGTGAGGATTCTGTTGGTGAGCCTGCAGGGTTTCAGGCGGGTCATTTGCCCATAGGTCAGTCGTCTTTTCCTCATACACGTGGCTATGTCTTCATGATATTCATAGAGCTCGTTTTTGTGCCTGACCCTGCAGGTGACATCCTCCTCAAGATCTTCCTCTCTTTAAGTTCTAGTTTCCTGAGTAGGCCCTTTCGATTCATCAAGAGGCACCCATAGACGTATAGTACAGAGCGTCTTACTACTGAGTTGCTGTAATATTTTAAATAATAATAATTCTTACAACGGAGATGATGGTTGTGGAATTTTTACGCTACCTCCTTTTTAAATGACCAAATCAACTTTTTTTACAAGTTGCATTACGTCGCACCGACAAGTAATATGGGGACAATGGGAGGAAAGGACTAGGAGTAGAAAGGAAGCGGCCGTGGCCCTAATTAGGACTCAGCCCCAACATTTGTTTGGTGTGAAAATGGGAAACCACGGAAAACCATCTTCAGGGCTGCCGACAGTGGGATTCGAATCCACTATCTCCCGAATGCAAGCCCCTAACCGCACGGCCAACTCGCCCGGTAGGCTACCAAATCAACTGTCGTTAAAGTGTCATAATGTAAGAATTCAGTATGTGGAAATAAATTATTATTGGTAACTGTTTAATAATAATAATAATAATAATAATAATAATAATAATAATAATAATAATAATAATAATAATAATAATAATAATAATAATAATAATAATATTAATAATAATAATAATAATAATAATAATAATAATAATAATAATAATAATTCCTGAAACAAACTTGAAGTTTCTAAGTCAACTTATTCTTACCTTTGTAAGTAATAACTAAATCAGAAGTTCACTAAGGTAAGCACGAAAAGAATAATCTCTTTTAATAATAATAATAATAATGTTACTTGCTTTACGTCCCACTAACTGAGGCGTATAGTTTCAAACACGACCAAGTCCATCTTTTTCACGTTCTGATATTTTGACTTCCATGGATTCCTCTTTACAAGATGAATACAACGGGAACGAAAGTGGGTTTCAAATCCGGTCAGATCACATTTAAAATTGCAGCCCAAAATGAGGTTTCATATCAAAGTCGGCCAAGTCCCTGTTAACCCGCACGGGCCAATAATCCTGCGCTATCCAGTCACGTGTTTTCTTCCGGTAATATGGCGGCCTGACGTTTGTTCGAGTCACATGTTGTGGGTTTTTTTTGCGTGTATTTTAATAAATATTTTATAAATTATAAATATATACGTGATTAATTGGTCGTTTTTAATAGTATTCATATTTGCTGTGCAATAAAATGGAGGAAATTAATAAACGCCATACCAGAAACCGGCAACGTGATCTTTCCACCTGGAAGCGCACGAGGGAAAGACAGCTGAGATGAGTACAATCAACAACGTGTTGTTAGTGGTGATTTAATCAAGGCTCGGTGAAGTGTTTCGAAGGCACGATGGTATTAAATAGGTATAATATGAATATACATTGAAGTAGCTACATGAATCCACATATTTGCAAAATATACACTATTTAAATGTTAATTAGCCTCTACATTGGTTACAATGTTGGGTAATTTTACACAACCATAATGTTTAAAATAATAATCTTTATAAAGATTTTTCACTAAATCTTATATCATTTTTAATCATATTTGTTCTAAATAAAGTCAAGATGACCACAGCTGGAAAATAGGCCTAATCTCGATTTCCTTTTTCTTTAGGTATTAGGCCAAATTTTCTAATCTAAGTTTCAAAGATGGCCAAGTCCTCTTACGTAAGTTTCAAAATCGGCCAAGTCCCACAGTTAGTTTCAACCATGGTCAAGTCCAAATTTTAAATACATTTTTCAATTCATGTACTATATTTAGACTGTAAAAATTGTTTTTTAATGAATCAGAAGCCTCTGCTAAGCAACATAAAGATTAAAGTGTCTGAATATATATGAATTAATACCCTAAACAAGTCTTTTGCTTCTCCTGAAAAAAAAAAAACAGTTCAACGGACTTGGCCATGTTTGAAACTATACGCCTCAACTACTTTTACGGTTTCAGGAGACACCGAGGTGCCGGAATTTAGTCCCGCAGGAGTTCTTTTACGTGCCAGTAAATCTACCGACACGAGGCTGTCGTATTTGAGCACCTTCAAATACCACCGGACTGAGCCAGGATCGAACCTGCCAAGTTGGGGTTAGAGGGCCAGCGCCTTAACCGTCTGAGCCACTCAGCCCGGCATATATAATCTCTTTTAATCTGCATACTGTTTAATAAGCCTTTATTACATTGGGCTCATTGCAATAAGCCTGGATGAATCCAGGTTGCTTGAAAAAAAAAAACAATAGCAAAATTTACAATTAGCCTCAAGGTGTATGGGTTCATTACAATAAACTTAAAAATATCAGGCTGATCAGAAAATGTTAGATAATTTTCCAGCTAGCCGGGCTGCATTACAAAATGACTGTGTTCTTTGCAATAAGCAGGAATTTTCAGTTAGCCTACGACGTATGTACACGATTTTGTACTACCTATTTGGGGACTCTGCAGAAGAAAGAGCAGTATATCAACTTAACTGTGAGATTTTTCTATGAGGTTTGTTCAGCAAAGAAGTTAAAATCTGCGATACTAGCAGTAAGGCCGGCCTAAGCGATATGGCAAAGAATGTTTAGTTAGCACTAAGACTTACTTGTCCGGTATAGTGACTCTCCACTTCTCCAACTGGAAGAGCCAGATGATGGCGCCGCTCAGTTTTCCTGTTCTGGTAAATGTCATCTGAAGTAGCAGAATATGGCGACTAGAGTTGCGGTTCAGTGGTGTTTCTGCATTTCCAAGAGCCTGTACCACTTCTAATGCCTTGTTCACCTTCTCGCCAGTGTTACTACCACTCTAATAACAGAAAATATAAATAAATAAATAAATAAATAAATAAATAAATAAATAAATAAATAAATAAATAAATAAATAAATAAATAAATAAATAAATAAATAAATAAATAAATAAATAAATAAATAAATAAATAAATAAATAAATAAATAAATAAATAAATAAATAAATAAATAAATAAATAAACAAACAAACAAGTAAATAAATAAATAAATAAATAAATAAATAAATAAATAAATAAATAAATAAATAAATAAATAAATAAATAAATAAATATCAAAGATGCCCCTAGAACGATGAGAGTTCTTGATACCAAGCATTTCAAGAGAGCCAAAACTGTAAGGTACTTTGGAGAGTGGATTTCAGAAGACCTTAGTGAAATGGTTGTTCTCGAACACAGGAGAATCAAGCTAGACAAGGCATACCATGCCTGCAGAAATCTGTACGCCTCAAAACATCTATTGATGAATGTTAAACTAAGACACTACAATACAATAGTCAGACCCTCAGTCTCCTACGCAGCAGAGTGTCTCTCTCTCTAACTAAGAAGACCCCACTAAGAGCCCTCAAAGTACAAGAAAGGACGTTCCTGAGAAAGATAACAGGACCAAGAATCCTCTCAGATGGAAGGCGATGTTACATACCAAACCGTGAACTCTACCAACACTAAGAAACCCTCACACATGCCATCAGAAAAAGAAGTGGCTTTCTACGGACACCTGTATAGAATGGACTCCGACAGACTGTCCTGTAATATTTTCAAAGGAACCAGCAAAGGTAAAGCCATTGATTGGATCTCTGTAGATCCAATAGGTAGAGAAGGATATCGGAGAACTTAATATTAAGCATGCTATACTAATTAACAAAGTAACTACCATTCAACTGTTAAAATAGATCCTTCATACTATCCCTTACAGAAGTAAACAACAGTGAGACCAGGAAATGGACCGAGGAACGCAAGTCAGAGTTCAACAAGAAAATGAAGGATTACTGGGCCAACAAAAAAGCTCGAGGTACCAAGAAGAAATGAGCAGCCAGACCCACCATCAAGAACACCAGAAGCTGCGAACATCGGCAACAACAGAACTAAAGCATCAGCATTGTGGTCCTCAGGCGGCCCAAACGAACTTATAAATAAATAAATAAATAAATAAATAAATAAATAAATAAATAAAGATGAAATTAATTATATTTGCTATTTAATGATTGATTGCCGGTGAAGCTGAGGGACGCAATATGTTCCCCCAGGGCGAGCGGTACAGTCATGTCTTCGTGGAGCACAAGCGAATTGTCTTAGCGATACTGTTGCCGTCGATCACGTACAGTGAATTCCTGTTAGAGTTCAGTTATTGTGTTACTTGGGTTTGTGTAATGGAACTGTAGCTCTGTAGAACGGAAACGCCTCCAAAGAAATCACAGCAGTAATCCGTTCTCGGGCAGATAGATCATATAAAATGTTTTACAATTCTATAAAGAAGAAATTAAGAAAGTTCTCCATTGTGAAAAGGACTGTTAAGGCAGCTCTCACTCTTTTCTGTGCTAAGCTTTTCATTCCTAAGAAACTAGTACATCCTACATCTACTCTGATCTGTTTGTCATATTCATACCTTGGTCTACCCCTGCTCTTTACCGCCCACACTTCCCTCAAAAACCAACTGAACAAGTCCTGAGTGCCTTAAGCTGTGTCCTCTCATTCTATCTCTGCTTCTGTCAAATTTCGCCAAATCCTTCTTCTCTAACCAATTCGATTTAGTATCTCTTCACTCGTAATTCGATCTATCGATCTCACCTTCAATATTCTTCTGTAACACCACATTTCAAAAGCTTCTATTCTATACATTACATTTCGTTTATCTCGCACCATTAAGGGTCGATGACCTAGATGTTAGGCCCCTTTAAACACCATTCATCATCATCATCATCATCATCATCATCATCATCGTCATCATCATCATCATCATCATCATCATCATCATCTCTATTTCTGTGCTAGTTATCGTCCACGTTTCACTTCCATACAATGTCACACTCCAAACGAAAGTCTTCAAAAAATCTTTTATTTTCTTAAGAAAGGTTTTCCTTGCTTGTGCTAGTCTGCATTTTATGTTGTCCTTACTTGTACCATAATTAGTTAGTCTGCTACCCAAGTATCAATATTCATCAACTTTCTTTAATATCATTTCCTAATCATTTCCTAATCTAATATTTGCTGCATCACTTGACTTCAACCGCGCTCCATTACTATCGGTTTGGATTTGTTTATTTTCATCTTGTAATTCTTCTCCAAGACTGTGTCCATACAATTTAGCAATTTATCCATCTGCAGACTTTGATAAACTAGCAATATCATCGGCAAATCTCACAGTTTTGATTTCCTCTCCTTGGATTGTGATTCCTTTTTTCCAAATTCCTCTTCAATTTCCATTACCGCCTGTTCTATATAAACATTGAAAATGATTGGGGACATACTGCGTCCTTGCCTCACTCCTTTCTGGATTGGCTGTCTTTCATTGTTTTCGATTCTTATAATTGCAAACTGATTATTTTGTACAGGTTGTAGATATTTCTTTCTTTGGAACGAAAGCTACCTCAGAGCGATAGAAGCATCAGCAGTGAAGTGCGAGGATAAATGCAGGCTGGATAATGTGGAAGGAGGCCACAGGTGTCCTACGTTACGAAAATGAAATGCTATTTCGCCTCATGTCGAAGATCGGACAGTGGTACAGCCAGTTGCGTTGAATGGAGCTAAATGTCGACAAACCGGCAAAATCACTGAACGTTTGCTACTCGCCATGGAAATGAGAATATTACGTTGAGCGATGAGCATATCCTTTTTCACCCACGTCAAGAACGACACCATTCGGTAACAAACGAGTATTGCGCCAGTTGCCTGAAATATGAAAGGGAAGAACATACGACAATACTGCCATGTTCAATGCTCAGCGTCTGGTACAGTTGCCAATTCCGGCCTCCAGAAGACGACCGAAGTATTGATATAGGAAATGAAGTCTTAAAGAACGTCGATCGGAAGCCCAACTTTGCACAAATCTAGGGACAATGCTAAGAAGAAGAAGAAGAAGAAGAAGAAGAAGAAGAAGAAGAACCGAATTGTGGCATTAAATGGATGTGTCTACTCGTTCTTCCCATAACTGTAAAACATGGACTATTGTCTTGCATAATACCAGAAAGTATCTTACCTTGCCGAGGTACGCTAGATGGTTCACCAAATGCCCCATTTGTGTTGTCTTCCCCGAGAGACTTTCTCCAGCGATGACAATACTCTGCTGTTCTTCATGGTGTAGGACGTCCTGGTAGGCACGATCTGCCACAGCAAAGACGTGAGGAGAATTGTCTGAGCGCGACTTGAACTGGTATTTCACGTGGTGCTGCAACCAAAATTTACAAACATGTGAATTTACAGAATAACTTACAGATAATGAAGTTATAAAAACATTCGGGAAATAATAACGAAATGATTATGATAATATGGAGGGTTGCCTCAATTTAGAGAAATGAATCGGTTGTTTGAGAAACGACACAAGTCCAGAAGGGTATTTTTTCCAAGAATTAAAATAATGTTTCTAATACAAACTAAATACGCGAGGATGATGAATGCTACACTTTTCGAAAGAACGTCTTCAGACTACTTGACTATAATATTTTAAGAATTCTGGACTAACAGGTGGATTACAATTACGGGCCGTGAAAGCATCAATCTAAATTCTCCAATCATTTGGTATAACTCTCTCATGCAAACAACAATGAAATAAGTACTTTAGATAAGGTAAAATATACCATCACATTGCCTTTAGTATATCCCTAGAAATCTTATTAATTCTAACTGCTTCTCTAATTTTCAACTTTTGTTTTTTTTCTATAAATATCTTTATTATCATTGGTAAATTTCAGTACATCGTTAGTATTAATCACTTCCTCTACCTGGAAATTATCTTTATGTACAACTACGGTGTCTTTACATACTGCTGATCTGTAAATTCTCACATATACACATCCATGGTTCATTAATGATTCTTGGAATGTATTTTCTGGAACATATTTCTAACTTAACATACCTTAACATGCCCTTCTATTTTTCGCTAAAATTCGTATGACTGCCAATTATACTTGCTATCATGCTACCATTCCTAACTCTATTTCTTTCTAACCTGCACCTCCTCCTAAATCTTTATTTCTTTGTTAAAAAACAGTGGGCCCTTACCATTCATTATCACCTTTTAAGATACATACCTGTTTTCAATAGTTACTTTAAACCAAACCCATAGACTGTTTACATTTGTATTTACCATTTTTCAACCGATTATAATTACGTTTAAAAACATCTCCCATTCCTGTCTTATCAACCACTTATGGTACTGCGTATTAGTCCTTTTTGTTTAAAACCTTCATTTCTATCGCATTCATTTTTAACTACGTCAAAAAACAGCTTCTTGATCACTCGTATCATCTATCACTTCAGTTTCCCTATAGATCTCATCTGGTTTTATCAACACCACGTCCAGAATATTCTTCCCTCTAGTTCGTTCCATCACTTTCTGATTCAGCTGTTTGTCCCAGATGAGCATTTTGTCATTTGTTGGCCATGTTTTGAATTTCATTCCGAGTTAACATTTGGTAAATTGAGATCACTCGCTACAGTCACTTTCCTTTCTGTGTCGCTTCCCACACACTGTAGCTTATTATCTTATTAAATAATCTGCGTCAGCAACACACCTTCCAAGGTTGTACCACCCTAAAATACGAGGGTTGGAACTTAAATATTGGCAACACTGCTGTGGAGACGCTATGCAACGGAATCTAATATTGTCGTTGATAGCACACGTTGGTTACTTTCCTACCTTACCTCAGAGCAAATGGACTCGCCCTTCCCACATCTCCTGCGAACGCACAAGCGAGAGAAACACAGTCACGTGTGAGCTAGCGGTCTAACGTAACGTTGTCACTATGTTTTCGAAACAGGAACAACGGAGTTGGATCAAGATTGAATGTGCCAGAGGTCGTACAGCACGACGGTGTCATCAAGGTCTTCAAGAGGGTTGCGGGGAATCTGCATTGTCTTACAGAACAGTGGCACGTTGGGTAAAAGCCTTCAACGATGGTCAGCAAACTGTGGCGGACATTCATCTTGTCGCGTTACTGGACAGTGATCGAAACCAGACGATTCGTGAGCATTCACTTCGGAACTGTTGCAGAGATTCGACAGGCAGTAGACCACTCCATTCGCACCATCAATAGTTGCCACTATTTAAGTTCCAACGTTCGTATAACGTTAAATTTTATCATTAGAAATTACCCTTACTCTAAGAATTTCATGTTTTTTCATATTTAACTTTTCATAACTTGCATATTCTTCTTTTACAAGTATGAATACTCCCCCCCCCCCCTTGCTGAATCTGCCCTCTCAGGAACAAACACTTCAGTATGGGAAGAAAATTTCTGCACCCATGATATAATTTTTAGCCTTGATTTAACTCCTATTACAATATCTGGTAAATATATTTCTGTTAAAGTACTTAATGTTAATTTCTTTGCAATATTTCTACAGTTACACATCAACAACTTTATCATCATTATCTGATTTTCAGCTCTCTGTACTCATCACCGCTTGCTATTCCTTTGTTTCCCTGAACGTATCTCTCTATAAGCCTTCTAAAACTCTTACATGTACCACCGCGGTCCAAGTGAAAGCCATCTGTGACCGCAGATCCATATCTCAGACTCACCCATTAGGATCTGTAAATTTTACGCCCGGTTTTCTACATACCCACTTAAATCCCAGTCACCCTCAATTCAGCATCCCTCCTACACAGTATACCAATGACAACAACCTTCGCTTCCTTAATCATCTCCGTGCTGTCATAACCAAATCGTACACATCCTCAACTATGGCGGTACTTGCTCCTGCTTGCCTCACGTTATTGGCATCAACGTAAACAACTACCAACTTCTCCTTGCCCTACTCCTTCCCTTATACTTTCCTCAACATCTGACTTAACTGAATTCCTGCATAACTATATCCCCTGGTTCCCTTCTCTTCACACACTTTCCCCCCATGCCTAACAATGGAGTCCCCCCATGGCCAAAGCTCAACTCTACTCACCTCATTAGATGCCCTCCCCTTCTGGTCTTCCTTACCTTCCCTCTGATGGTTGCAGTACCTGCTCCCTCTCATGAAACTGTTCCACCTCCCTCTTCCTATCTCATTGTTTAAGTTTCACTTACCTACCTTTCTCTTCTGTAAAATATTTCCCTGCTCCTCATCATCCCTGTACTGTTCTTTCCCTCAACTTCTAGCTGGTGGAATAGATGTGCGACATGATCTTCAGGTCATCTTTGAAGATTCCCGTACCACTTTATTCGCTTTCCTTGAAGCTTATCCTCAGTGGGAGTTACCATTAGAGAATGGCAGATAATACCATTTCGGATTTTATACAGGTGGGTTACCCCAAGAGCCCATCTTAACATACGCATTTCGCCGACATGGAGTTTCTGCTGACCTGATCTTTTCGTAGCCCAACATGCAGAACCATATATATGGCTGGGTGTAGACTCATTTTATACAGGGTGTTTCCGTAAGAGCGTGCAAAAATTTAACAGGACATAGATGATGCTCCACTGAACAATTTGAGGTAAGGAGATAATAGGAATACAATAACATTACTGTGTACTTTTTATTTACATTGGTTACAGTTAACCGCAAATACCATCATTGACACAATGAGCGTACCATTTGCACTGTATCTTACAAAATGTGCTGAAAGTAACGGCCATCAACCTCAATGCAAGCATGACATCGGCGAACAAGATTCTGACGCACCCTGACAAATATCCCTGGTGTGTTTCGAATCACATCGCAAGCGGCTACAATTCTGGCAACTAATTCCACTGGGGTCTCAAACACAAGTGACTTTAGATATCCCCATAGGAAGGGAATTCAGGTCAGGTGACCTTGCAGACAATGGAATAGGACCTCCTCCTCCAATCCAGTGACCAGGAAATACAGAATTGAAATGGTTGCGGACATCCACACCGAAGTGAGGTAGTGCACCGTCATGTTGTATCCACATCCTCACACGAACAGCCAAGGGTACGTCCTCCAACAACTCAGGTAGAACTCTTTGCAAGAACCTCAAGTACAGGTGAACATTTAGACGGCCAGGTAAAAGATATGGCCCAATGAGATTGACGCCTACAATGCTGGCCCAGATATTCACAGCAGAGCGTACTTGATGGTGCGAATCTACTACAGTAGAGCGTGATGGTTTTCCACAGCCCATACATGGCTATTCCTGCTGTTCGAAATACCATCAAATGAGGCCTCGTCAGTAAATAGCACGATTTGGAGGAAATTGGTCGCTCAATACATTTTTGGAGCAACCACAGACACACTGCGACCCCTGGTGCAAGGTCAGTCACAAGCATTGCATGGACGCATTATGGGTGATAAGGGTGTAATTATTGTTGTTCGTGGAGTACTCGCCACACGCTAGTATGTGCAGCGCCCATTTCACATGCAATACGGCGAGTAATTATAGTGGGGTCCGCTGCAGCATGTTTCAGCACCTCCTCTTCAAAATCGGGTATGCGAGAGATCTCATGTTACCAAGTCCCTCGTTTCTTCTTTCCAACGAACCAGTCTCCCCCATTCATCGATCGAGAGAAATAAACACTCGTCGTGACGGATGGTGCCTGTTAGGAAATCGTTCCCTGTACAGCCTTTGAGCAGCGAGAGCATTGCAACGTGCTTCCCCATACACAAGGTGCATGTCAGTGAGTTCTGCGACACTGTACAGGTACCGCTCCATCGTATTGTACTGTACTTCTCTGAATAGCACTGCCTAATGAATGGGTCTGCCGGTGATTCACAGCACGTTCTGTCATGGGAAAATGTAAATACGACACAACAGAGCCATCTTATGGACTTCCTAGTACTCAGGCTCGTCCCCCTTGTTTCCTTGCATGAAATAGAGTATGTACATGTAAATAAACAGCTCAGTACGTGCAAACTTGTACGCATGTTAGTTGTAAATAAGCTGGAAAACAGAAATGTGAGACAAAGTTTACTTTCATATCTCCTTAAGCCGGCTTCTCCGACCCCAGGTTCTCCACCTCAAATTGTTCAGTCCTGTTAAATTTTTGCGCGCTCTTACGGAAACATCCTGTATATTTTGCCTTCAAGTTCGAGAGGCATTTTTTTGTCGCATAGAATTCCTGTTGCTGACCGCCACTCTGACCATCCTCATTTTATCCGGTTGGTAACATCCCTATCAATGTCTGCACCACAGATCCAAGATAATTGAAGGTGCTGATTTGAATGACCAGCTTATGTCAAGAAGCAGTCCTGCACTTGTCTGGCCATCCATCAACAAGTTGTAGTGCATATACTCTGTCTTAGCTCAACTGGTCTTTAATCCATTTTGTTTCAATACATTCTTCCAGTTGAACTTTTCTTGAATTGCATCCACACTGTCTGTCATGAGCACAATGTCGTCAGTAAATAACATTCTCCACGGGGCTTCTTCCTTGATTTCTTTGAATAGTTCATCAATGATCATTATGAAGAGGTAGGGGCTAAGGGTAGGGGCCTGATTCAGACCTATGTGTAACCATATGTGTGTAACCATGCGTTCATATGTTTGGCATTCATCATATACATCTTGAATGATGGTAATGTACGAATGTGGAAAATTTATCCTTTCAAGTGTCCACAAAATCCGATCCCGTGGCACTCGTTCGTAGGCCCTTTCCATATCTATAAATACTATATGCAGATCCTTTCTGTGCAAGCGGTACTTGTCGACGAGCATTCTGAGGGAATATATGGCATCCCTTTTTGATCTACCAGGTATAAACTCGAACTGCTTTTCCGAGAGATGCGGGTCTCTTCTCGTAGCCTCCATTCGATGACTCTCCCACAGTTTTAGAGAATGGCAAAGTATTTTAATCCCTCAGTAATTACCACAATCCTGTCCGTCCCCTTTATTTTAAAAAGAGGATAATAATGCTCTCACTACAATCTCTAAGGACTTTCCCCTTAAATATCATCTTATTGAAAAAGGTCTGGAAACCACTTGATTCCTCTGTCCTTCATGCTCTTCCAAGCTTCAATCAAGAGATCATCCAGACCAGGAGTCTTTCCATAGCCTTTTCCACCCCTTCAAAAGATTCTGGACGCACAAGATATATATATATATTGGGTGTCCTTCCCAGAACACTCTGGAATTCTCTTCATTGAAAAGTACTTGAAAGTACGATTTCCAGCGGCTCTTAACTTCCTCCTCCTTTATTAATATAGAGCAATGCTTATCCTTAATGTATGACGTCTGCAATGTTCTTTGTTCTTTCCCTTAGCTTTGCCAGTCTAAAGACAATCCTGTTACACTTGTTTAGTTTCTAGATGGACATACATATTATATCTAGCCATACTTAATGCTTTCATGACTTCCCTCTTGGCCTCACGGTATTTTAGATGTTCTTGTATATCTTCGAAATTTGCTGCTTTTCGAAACGGGTCTTCTCTTTAACTTCAAGTCGGACTTCAGCATCTCTCCACGATATTTCCTTTTTATGAAACTCTTTCCTTTTGTTTAAATTACTTTGCAGTTTCCGTGACCACTGATGAAACAGTGCACCAGTTTTGTTTAACATGTCCTTCATCATCGAAACCCTGTAAGACATACACTGATCAGCCAGAACATTATGAACACCTATCTAATATCCGGCATGTCCACCTTTGGCACGGATAACAGCGGCTACTCGTCTTGGCATGGAAGCAATGAAGCTTTGGTAGGTAGCTGGAGGGAGTTGGCACCACATCTGCACACACAAGTTACCTAATTTCCGTAAATTCCGGGGAGGCGGGGGCGGGGGGGACGAGCTCTGACGCCACGTTCAATCATATCCCAGATGTGTTCCACTGGGTTAAGATCTGGCGAGTTGGGGGCCCACTCATCAATTAGAACTCGCCACTGTGTTCCTCGAATCACTCCATCACACTCCTGGCCTTGTGACATGACACATTTTTTCTTGTTAAAATTGATACTGCCTTTGGGAAACATGATCGACATGAAGGGGTGTACGTGGTCTGAAACCAGTGTACGATATTTCTCGCACGTCAAGGTGCCCTGCACGAGCTCCACTGGACCCATGGATGCTCACGTGAATGTTCCCCAGAGCATAATTGAGCCGCCCTGGAAGACGAAGGATTCGCACCCTCCCATAGGCATGATGAAGAAGGTATCGGGATTCATTAGACCATGCAACGCTCTGGCATTGCGCCAACGTCCAGTGAAGATAGTCACGTGCCCATTTCAGACGTAGTTGCCGATGCCGTGGTATTAACATTGGCACATGTATGGGTCGTCGGCCGCGGAGGTTCATCCTGAGGAGTGTTCGGTGGACGGTGTTCAGACACACTTGTACTCTGCCCAGCATTAAAGTCTGATGTTAGTCCCGTCATAGTTCACCGCCTGTCCTGGTTTACCAGTCTGCCCAGCCTTCGACGTCCGACATCTGTAATGAGGGGTGGCCGTCCAACCCCTCGACGGGCGGACGTGATTTCACCTTAGTTTCTCCACTTGTTGAAGACACTCACACAGCACTCCTTGAACACCAGACAAGACGTGCAGTTTCCGAAATGTTAGTGCCGAGCCTCCGGGCCATCACAATCTCAGACAGATAGCGCGCCTTCCTCTTTCTACACACGGACAGCATGCTCACTGATATTACATGCACCGTGCGTGTGTCTGACTAGCAGTTATCCTCGTCAGGTGACGCTGCTATCGCCTGGATGGGTTTATATCGATAGCAGGTAGGTGGTCATAATGTTCTGTCTGATCAGTGTATGTTTGTCGAAGTTCTTCTGTGGGTGTTTTCATCAGTTTCCCTTCTAATATCGACCACTTAGTTCTTATAGCCATCTTTTGTCTCTCTCTACTTGGGCATCCAAGTACCTTGATTCGGCCAGAAGTAGTCGATGTTGGCAAGCAAGGGATTCTCCTGGGATAACCTTACAATTCTTGACATTTCAAATAGTTTCTCCCCGTGTTAAAATGTAGTCCATTTGTGATCTTCTGCCACCACTTCTGTACGTTATAGGTATTGAGCAAGGCTAGATCATAATCCTGAGCCTCATTCCATAATCACGCACTCCATGGGATTTCTCAAATCTTAATCTTTCTTGCCGTACATGGCCATTCAGGTCTCCAGCCACTATTAGATCACTTTGGGCAATATTACTTAGGCCGATGTCAGACCAGAAGTCTTCCTTGATTCTCAACTGACATCCAACTCGAGGGACATAAACACTGACTACATTCAAGGTTTTACTTTCCAGCATGAGTTAGATAGCTAAGAATTGGTCATTCACTCTCTTTACTTCTACCAATTTCTCTTTAAAGTCTTGGTCAAGCACAATTCCAATTCCGTTCCTCTTGCTATCAATACCCATACACAGTAAATGAGTTTAAAACCATTCCCTCTTTCTTTGGATCTTGAACCTTTCCAACTGGTCTCCTGGATACCAGCAATAATGATTTTCCTTCTTGCTATTTTCCAAAATCTCATAACTTCTTCCTTTTAGGGTTCCGATGTTCCTCGTTGCAATCCTGCTCTTCAGAACTTGCTTAGGCTCACATGCCCAGAACTGTGAGTTATGCCTTGCTCATTTCTCACGATCTCCAGACGCTGAAACCGCGCGCTGCTTCTGGGGGATGCCCTATCATTTGCACTTGGTACTGTTAGAGACTGATCTATATTCGATTTGACAATACTTTTACGGCCATCTGCCTGCATGACGCCAACCCTACTCCTTTATCTGGGCTTGGGAGCTAGCAGCAGCAACTACTGTGCCACACCAAGTTTATCCTTGTGTTGCACCATTCTAACGTCGTTCTCGCGGCAATGTCTCGAACGTATCAATTATTGATATTCCCAAACATGACGTATCTTTAGCTTCTCTTTGACAGATGGCGTCTCATGCCACCAATATCTGACGAAGCATTTCTCTCTTGTGACACTCTTTGCTTTCAGCTCTCTGCGAGAGACAACAATGTCTGATGCGAGGAAGGTGGAACCGTTAAGCTACAAAATGATTGCACTATCAATTTCAGTTTATACTGATCTGCATTTAGGGCAGTCGCCCAGGTGGCAGATTCCCTATCTGTTGTTTTCCTAGCCTTTTCTTAAATGATTTCAATGACATTGGAAATTTATTGAACATTTCCCTTGGTAAGTTATTCTAATTCCTAACTCCCCTTCCTATAAATGAATATTTGCCCCATTAGATTTCGTGTGGTTTGTCCAATGGATTTATCGTCCACCCTACGCGACTCTCTGCTCAGAGTCAATGATTTTGATTATATAGAATCTACTGGTTCTATTCTTCGGGAGCTAAGAAGACATCGGCCGCGAAGCTATAGCCCAACTTCCGTTGGTACAATGCATGGGCTTCAAATGTGTACAGGTGAAAAAATACACTTTAGATCAGTATATCACATAATAGGGAATAACATAGTCTGGCTTGTAATCGTGATCTTCAAGAGCTACAGTAGGTAACTTGCTTTATAGTTGGATAGATCCTTGTTGAGGGCTAAGTGTAGAACCGCTTAGGATCGCTCCACTCCTGATTCTCTTATATACCTATCTCGGTTGTATACATGGACAAATTCTCATCTGCAGCTAAGTCGCATCTGTTAAAGGTATAGCTCGTCTAGATTCGAGCGCTGTGTCGCTTAACAGGTGCCCAGTGGTACGAAAGGAACTACGACCTGCAAGAACGGTATCAGCTCGACACTATTCACAGCAGGATCAGTAGAATGTCTGTCTGTTTGGTAATCAGCCCAGAGGCTGGTTGGATCCTCGGATAGCACCACCAAAGGTTATGCGGTTATAAGGAAACCCCAAAAACCAATGGCAGCACCAAAATGAGGCGTACTAGGCAAGATGAGGAGTGAGATAGTTTGCCATTGCTTTCCTCACTGGGTCAGAAAGTACTGTTGCAGCACGACTGACCCTATGAGCAGCACCTTTCATAACACTAAAATGCACTAATCATGCTCTGAATGCCATTACTCAGCATTACCCATACCCCAGCAACTTCCATATTGTCACAGCCATGGATGTTGACTGGGACTTCAGTGGAAGCTACACTTTACTCTGGCCTGTGCCAAGAGATGGATGCAAAAGTACTGTATCCATCAAGAAATGACAGCAGGCAGATCAGGAGAATATCTAGTAAATTTTATGACGCGATCCGCAGCAGCAAACATCCAGTGCTCAGGAACATAGGTAATACGACACCGTTGGTGTTTGGTGCGAGAACTAAGAACGTACTCTTTTAACCCATCCCCTTCAGTGGTGCAGAACACATATTGGTCAGTGCGATTCTAAACGTTCCAAAAATTAACTGTATTAACGTAGTACTAGTTCGAAAATGTAATGAAATAGCACTCAAGGCCTCAATAGACCCATCCGACACTGCTGATCAATATGGCTACGAGGGCTAGTAAAAGATTCCGCACTTAGATCAAGCATACCCTATGTTGTTACTGCCTGTAGATCTCGGAGAGCGTGTACTTTGGCTGTTTTTGAGGCGCATGTGCTACTTAGGACTAGAGACCACAGAGATCTAACATGCCCTGCATTTGTACGGCCCGTGGACCTCAGGTGAGATGTCGTCTGGTCTAGATATCTCACGATTACTTAGCGTAGCCCATATTAGTACCCATTGTAGATCTTGGAAGGGCGTTACTTCGGATGTGTACTGAATAGATACTACTTTGGAGTCGACCAGTAATAATTGATCCCCACTATAAGCAGCTTCTATGTACAGTATAGTCCTGGACACGATAAGATATAGTCACCTCATCCTCCAGCTTACCTACCCTTTTTTCTCGCCTCTACAGAAAACACGTCCCTCGGCATGCGTCGAAAATCAAAGTTTGCAAGGTTGCCGTATATTTCTCAGTAGACACTACCTACGTGTTTTATACCACTGTCGATAAAGAAATACATGTTTATATTAAGCATGCAGTTTCAAAATTATGCAGACACACAACACAAACACAATTCTTACGACTTCACATCCAAACGACTAATAACATCTGAAAAGGTATGCCAACCTTCCACCCAACTGACGAGGTTTGTACCGGAACTGGTTTATGTCTACTACGCCATATATCGAGACTGCTAGCGAGGGCGTGGATAGGTGGATAGTACATAACTAGTACATAACTACATACTACTCGTGGACTTCAGATGATACCAACCTAAGGTGCATACATAGTGTACCGGTTGGTACACCTCTACGCCGCACTTTTGAATTTTCCGCCTTAAAGTACTCCCCTACAGCAGAAACTCTGAACTTTAAAAACTGAATTATCTCAACAGTTTCTCAGAAGATGTCACTGTGTTAATTTCGAACGGCTTTTGTTTACTAATTATCAAGAAGTGTGGACATTCTCTGATAGATGTCTCTACAAAACTATGACCATGCACCCTGGTGCGAAGTGGTAGAACTTTATTTGAAGAAATTTTGTATTCATAAGTTTGTTCTTTACTAAATTTTGTTATTTCATTTGTGGGTTGGCAATATAAATCTTTTCTTTCCGCCAGTTTTGAAGTTAGCCAATCAATAATTTCTGTCATAAATTTTCAGCCAATCGTGTCTTTCTTCTCCAATTTTGATGTGTAAATTTTAGTCAGCCAATAAACGCCTGTGGGTGTGTCTTAATTATTCATGAAAGGTCCCGAATCTTCCACGAGGGTATAAAACTGCTGATTTTCACGGCTCTTCGCCACTTCAACAACATCTAGCTTAGTGTATGGAAGTATAGCAGGGGGCTGGTAGCGCCTCTTCCTTCGGGCAGCAGCTCTTCAACAAAGGTAATGGCCGCTTAACATCTTTATTTCTTGCTAGCTCAGCAGTTTAACCCTCGGGGAAGGTCCGAAACCTTTTCAATGTAACCTACCTGTCTAAAAATGTAACTTAGTGCCGGCTTATGTAAAATTTTCTTATTACTTTAACTGTAAATCGGGGATAGAGAGTGCTTTACCCTCTCGAGCTCCCCTTCATTTTTGATTTGACGTGACTACGTTTTCATAACCGATTTTCTTCTCTTCTTAATGTGTTAAAATTCTTTTCTTATACTAGTCACCTCCCTAGTTTGGGAATAGCCCCTGTGTCATCGGCCTAGTGCCCTTAGGTTTTATAAGGTTTCATGTAGGAGTGCAAGCAACGCCTCCATTCATCTTGGTATTTTGGGCCATTTAATTCTTCTGTTCTTTTCTTTTAAGGCCCTGTAGGCTGGGTACGAGATACCCCTGTTTAATTCTTGTAAGTTGTGCCTTGATGGCAAGTGATTGTAAGGTATGGTATTGCCTTGAATAGGCTTGAAAGATTGAGAGCAGGTCAGCTCTTTCTGGTGTTTTGAAAGGTGCCTCTAGGAGGCTTGACATTACTAGGTGGGAACAAGTGCTCCTTGAATGAAGGGGTTTTCTGCCCTTTGATCAAATGAGTGTCCCGTGGTAAAGTTGGGCTAGTAGCTCAAGGATTGTGTAATTGGGGCTCGAAGCCCAGAACTTGTAAAGACCCCGAAACTCGGGCGTTCGTTTGTAAAATTATACCTTGTACCTGATTAGCCGATAGTGGTTCAGTTGTTGTTATTTGTTTAAATTCTATATGAAATTTGTTAAGTTTTTCTACTATTGGAAATATAACCTTGATTGAAATTTTAATTCATCATTCGGATTTGTACTTAGACCCATTCCAGCCCGCACCTTCTTTCACCTCTGCCTTCCACGGGTAACTCCGTAACACATAGGCAGGAGCTGGTCTGGGTTCAGGACTCTCCGGAGATTCCTCATAGAGGTGTAGCATATCCTATGTTGGTATCGGTTATAGACCTCGGAAGGTAAGTACTTTACGATCGAAAGCTAGCAGTCCTATGGGTACCACCTACCTTAGGTGTGTAGATGGGCAGGTGTTCATTGGGGTTAAGTGCCAATAGTATATCTCCCACGAAGGTGTAGCACAGACTCTGGCGGTACCGCTCGTGAACTTCGTGCAGCACCGCGTCTTCGCTAAGATTGTCCAGAGCAGCAAGGTCCTCCACTCTCATCTCCTCGGGTGGTGCTGCAGGTCCAGTGTGAAGGCGACCATCGCGTACCGCCAACTCATTCGTACGTGGCTGGCGAGAAGTACGTTTCATTTCCTCGTTCAACGTGCGCAGCTCCTGCTGGAGCTGTAAACACACAATAACGATCCTGATTAGTACAGCATCATTTTCACCTGTCATTAGCGACGAGGTGTAGCTAAATAAACACTATTTAGGACACGGCAATAGGTATTTTAGTCTCTAGAATTAGTGCATCTTCATTGATTTGCTCTCTTATCTCGTTTTAGCGTACCTAATAGCTCTTAGGCGATGAACTCATACAGTCAGTGATTTTATGACAAAGGATTATTATAGTACGGTATATTATAAAGATAATTTGAATATAAGATTAATGAAAATGTTCATAACTTCACGAAGTATTCGTATTTAATTTTTAATAAAAGAAAGGTCTTTGGTTTTGTCAATGTGAAAGTGCCAATGAGCTGACCAAAACTAAACTCCCTTTGCGTAACCAGTATTTGTGATGGATGGTTTTAAGGTCACTTATGAGGCCACAAACGACCAGTCCCCGAGCTATAAGAATTAGTCAAACACGATTAAAATCCTCGACCCGGCCGGAAATCTAACCCGGGGCTCTCTGAACCGAAGGCCTCAACGCTGATCATTCAGCCAGGGAGTCGGACATTATTACTAATACTATTTTTATTATTGTTATTATCATCTTTTTAATTATTAAAGTTACGCACGCCTGTGTGTGGAGAAGAAGAAGAAGAATTGAACTATATATTTAAGAGGGTTTTGTACACTGTTCTGGAATGGCACCTTCTGGTTCGATGAGCAATACAACCGAAAACTGCAGTCATCACCAAACAAGAGTTTACGGAACGAGCAAGAAACTGCATAGCAGGAGACAATGTTTCTTTGTCCCATCCTGTGCCCTGTGAGCCTCGGTCGTTAGTCGAGCTCTCTGCTTGTGCTAGTGAGACACGTGATTTACTTGGCGCGTTCAGTGATTGTGTTTATAAAGTGCACAGTAACAATTATCTATCGTGGTTAAGTACACCACTGAGCAACGAGTGTTTGTTATTTTTTTAATTTGGGAATTGACCACTGAGGATCACGCTACAATTTCGTTGTTTTCTTTGTCTGACTTTTCCTCTTCCTTCAGTACTCCTTCATATAGGCGCTATACTGTTTCTTCTGTTCATTCGTCCAGGCTCTTCCTGTCTTTGCAGTTCTTTCGACTTGAAACCCTTCCAAATTTTGAATCATGGTCCGAAATATCTTCCTGACTAACATCTGATTTTCCTGGATGTTGGACTTTTCTAGATCTTTAAGAACGTTTTTAACCCAGGCCGTCGTTGTATTCTTCTTCCACAGGTAGTCGAATAACATTTTGGTTAGTCTGGTTTTGCCCATTCTGTACAAATTTCCGGGAAATGATAACCTTCTCTTTTTCATGGTCTCCGAAATTTTCTCCACATTTTTGTAGACTGCATTGTTGTTCCGAAGTTTCCAGCCGTTTTTGGTCTGGGTTGGGCCCAAGATCTTCCGTATTATTATTCTTTCTATGATCTCCAGCTTCTCCAACTTGTAATTCATCGAGAGGCATTCGCTGGCATACAGACATTCTGTTTTTACTACAGCATTGTAATGCCTTTTCTTGGCATTCCGTGAGATGCATTTTTTGTTATAGATGTTTTTAGTCAGTCTATAAGCTCTCTACATTTTTGAGATACGATCATCTACAGCAGCTCTCTCTAGTCTGTTCTCTTGTATGATTTCACCAACGTATTTGAACCTTTTAACCCCCTGAATCCGTTTAATATCTGTTTCAAGGAATTGTGGTCCATGTTTGTCATTCATCATGAACTTGGTCTTCTCTTTCAAGATCCTAAGTCCCGTCTTGCTACCGATCTTTTCTAGGAGGTTTATCTGTATAGTAGCTTCCTCTAAGTTTCCTGAAAGTATCGCAAAATCATCAGCGAAAACCAAGCAGTTGACTTTGATTACTCCTGAATTTCTTCCTAAGCAGATCGGGGTTATCCCTTGATTTTCAAGTTCGGAATTCCGAATTCTCACAATCATCTTCAGGACACAGTTGCATAATAGTGGTGATAATCCATCAGCCTGTCGCACACCTGTCTTAATTTCAAATGACTGAGACAATTCTCCCATTAATTTCACCTTTGAAGCTGTGCCCGTTAAGGTTTCTCTGATAATGTTTGCCAGTTTGGTTTTCACCCCAAATCCTCTGATGATCTTATCTGGGGTCTCTCTGTCCACCGAGTCAAAGGCTTTTTTGGAGTCAATGAAACAAAGCATTATATTTTTGCGGTTCAGCACTCTGTGGCGAATTATTGATTTCAAATTAAGTATTTGCTGAGCACAGGAGCGGCCTTTCCGGAACCCACTCTGGTATTCTCCAAGTTGCTTATCTATGATTCCTTCAATTCTGTTCAGAAGTATCTTGGAGAGGATTTTGTAAGCGACTGGGAGTAGCGACACGCCTCTGTAGTTGTTAACATCTTGTTTGTTCCCTTTCTAATGGAGTGGGTGGACCAGCGCTCTTTTACATTCGTCTGGCAGCTTTCCTGTCTTCCATATTTGCTGGAAAATATGGAAAGGTCGTCCATTATTTCCAATTGAGCCCATTTCAACATTTCTGCTGATTTTGAGTTATCTCCACTGGCTCTGTTGTTATTGAGACTTTTTAGGGCTTCTTTTATTTCTTCTTTTGTTCGTGGCATATCATCTTCTGGTTTCATAGGAGGAGTCAGAAATTCTAGTTTGTTTGTTGGAGGCAGTCAGTTATGGAGTTTCTCAAAGTATCTGGCTAATATATTGCAATTTTCTTGATTGTTTAGTCCAATTTTTCCTTGTTCGTTTTTGAATCTTAAACTTTGAAGTGGATATCCTTCAGGCTCTTCCTTAAAGGTTTGGAAGAAATATCTGGTGTTATTCTTAGTGAAGTTGTCTTTGAGGTTTTGTAACTTCGCATTCTCAAATGATCGTTTGGTCCTGTGCAATATCGCTGATGTTTCTTTCCGTTTTTTCTGAATTGTTCCAAGTTTTCCGTATTTCTTGAACATTTCCATTTTCTCCAAGTGTCAGATCCCTTTTCGAGTGCTCTCTCACATTCTTCACTCCGCCAGATCGTACGTTTCCTCTTTGCTAGTCTGCGTGTTTTCTTAGTGGCTTCTCTGATCTCTTGACAGGGATGTTGCCAGGTCTTTGTTCTAGGAGAGCGGTTTTCTTCTCTGAAGTTATTTATAATATCTTCTTTGATGTCCATTCGGTTGGTGTTGTATTTTTTGACTTTGGGTGGATTTTTTTTGGTGCAAGAAAATGTATTTTAACTATGGAGAGCAGGTAATCAGAGTCAAATTTACCATTTATAATCACTTTAACATTCCTCGCCTCCCTAGAGTTTGTCCTGGCTATTGCTACTTGGTCTAATTGGAATTCTCCTAGGTTAGGATTTGAATATACCCATGTCTTTGCTTTTCTTGGGAGTTTCCGAAAGTGACTTGACATTAGATTCAACTGGAAGGATTTGCAAAGTTCAAGGAGAATTTCTACATTCTTGTTTGTCCTCCTGTGTGCTTGGTAGTTTCCTACTATGTCTCTGTATTTTTTTCTTTCCCTATTTGTGCGTTGAGTCTCCCAGAAGGATTTTGACATGGTTCACAGGTATCCGGGCGAATTCTGTTTACAAGAGGTCCCAGAAGTCTTCAACTTTCTTTCTGTTTTCCAACTCGGAAGAGTGAGTTGACGTTTATGGTCCCAATGAAGTATTTATTCTTGAATTTCAATTTGGAAGGTGTTTCAAGACGCTCCACGCAGAATCCTAGGTCCCGATGCATTACGTACTGCAATGGTGGATTTCTCTTTAAAGTAACCGCCTGGGGTAGTGGTCTCATTTAGCAACTTTTCCATTCTGCATATGAAATTGTGTTATGTAAGGGTAGGAAATAAATTCCAAAGTAAGACCGAAATGACTGTTTCTCGTAGTTTACTAGGTTCTTCCGCTCTCTCTGCCAATGGGAACTGAAATTCCTCATCCACCTTTGAGACCGTTAACCGTATTTCACCATCTTCCTTTCTTAACCGGGCTTGGGACCGGCTGTGGTTATTATTATTATTATTATTATTATTATTATCATTATTATTATTATTATTATTGCAATTATTATTATATTACCGCTTCTTCCCACACCTATGGGGCCACGGATGCAAACCGTGTCGCATATGCGTATTGGTCCTGTTTTACGGCCGGATGCCCTTCCTGACTCATACAATTCGGAGAAATGTAATCACTATTGCGTGTTTCTGGGATGTTTGGTAGAGTGGTGTGTTGTCTGAATATGAAGAGGAAAGTGTTGGAATAAACGCAAAAGACCAGTCCCCGAGCCAGAATAATTAATCAAACATGAGTAAAATTCCCTACCCGGCCGGGAATCGAACGCTGGGGCCCTCTGAACCGAAAGCCTCAACGTTGACCATTCAGCCAGGGAATCGGACATTATTATTATTATTATTATTATTATTATTATTATTATTATTATTATATAATACAGTACTTGACAAAGAGGTGTTAAGTACCTGCCTGGCACCAGTTGAAGCCACACCCACATCCTTCGGATTCCACGATCGATGACCTACCGATTGAGCTACGTTGGTATTACCATTTCTCCCCTCTTGTGTATGAAGGGTATGGGTTCGGAACCTTTCGGTGTCAGGCCTGAAGGAAGACTTGTGCAGGATATAGAGTGTGCAGCCAACACATAAAGATTACCGGTGAGGGTTAGAGCAACTACTATCGTCTAGTGCCTCTTACAAATAATCACACTTTGAGCATCTTGACATGAGGTAAAAAAGTTGAACATTTCAAGTTCCAGAGCTAGCATAGGTTTAAAAACATCTGGACAGTTGTTGTATATCCTTAGTTTCTTAGAGGTATTTCACATTATTGGCATTTCTGACGAGATAGGTTTCCTTTCTCCTTTAATACAAAAAGTAATCTATATAGATCATGTTACATTTACTGTCTGAATGGATAGTACTTACATGATAGTCGTTTTGAGGAACAGCCTCTAGAAATGGATGCTCTACTAGTTCCACCATGAAGGGTCGATGTTCAGGGTTCTTCTCCAGACACCTACAACAAAATAAGGAAGTGTTTTACGACGCTTACATTCGAGATTAATTCTTTCGTTTGAATTATGAATTTCATCCCCTGAAACACGTGATGATTTTACTAAATTTTATAAAATTCAGTAGAAACCCGGTTATTTGGTGTAATCTGGGTCGGTGTCACTTAGGACAACTGATGTCTTCGGGATAGTGTGTGTGTACGTATGTGCGTGTGTGTATGTGCGTGCTAATTGGTTTGTTTTACCTTTGTAGCTTCTTGCCACCTTATTAACGACATTTAGTAGTATCGACGGTTGAATTTTCACAACAGTCGCTAGCTTTTGGCTTTGTGGTCTCTTGATGAAAATCTTAGGAAGTTTCTACTCATCTAAACGTAATCGCGAGACCATGTGTTCGGTTTAAAATCTACAAAATAAGGACTGGAACGGATTCTCCCAGCATCCCGAGGATAATATCGGTAATTTGAATCCTGCCTGATGCTGTAGAGCGTGAAGAAAAGGGCCATCTAACGCCTGTTCAATGAACTGGTTAGCGTAATACGAGCAGGCCTATACTGTTAATAAGCTCCATATTTGGAGGAAGTGACAATGATTATGTCACGAACAGTGGGAACAATACTGTTAGGTTTTACCAAATGAAGAGAAAAGATCAACACTGGACGAATTCGTTGAATGAAGACATGCTTATTAACTGATTTAGGTAATGATTCCATATGACACGGGTGTAATAGACGGTGGGTAGTTTGGGTATTTCATTAATTAAATAATAATCTGTCCGTCTCTGTAGTGTAGTGATTAGTGATTAGCTGCCACCCCCGGAGGGCCTGGTTCGATTCCCGGCTCTGACACGAAATTTGAAAAGTGGTGCGAGGCCAGGAACGGGGTCCACTCAGCTTCGGGAGGTCAACTGAGTAGAGGTGGGTTCGATTCCCACCTCAGCCATCCTGGAAGTGGTTTTCCATGGTTTCCCACTTCTCCTCCAGGCAAATGCCGGGATGGTACCTAACTTAAGGCTACGGCCGCTCCCTTCCCTCTTCCTTGTCTATCTCTTCCAATATTCCCATCCCCCCCGCAAGGCCCCTGTTCAGCATAGCAGGTGAGGCCACCTGTGCGAGATACTCGTCATCCTCCCCAGTTGTATCCCCCGACCCAGAGTCTGAAGCTCTAGGACACTGAGGCGGTAGAATTGGGATCCCTCACTGAGTCCGAGGGGAAAACCAACCCTGGAGGATAAACAGATAATGAAGAAGACATAATAATGTAAGAGGAGGCAGGCGACAGTGAAACCTGAAAATATTGTATTGAACCCATAATTCTACGGTGAGAAAAATTTTTATTTTTCTCAAATATTTATTTGGTATTCAGAAACTACTGTATGTTTGAGGGCAGCCATTTTGCGCTCCCAAGAGCCCGATGTTGCGTGGGAAGGTTCCCGCAAGGCGAGCTCGTGGATTGCCGGGACACCTCGGTGGAACTCGAGTGCCCGACAATTTTCTAAATTAATGAATTCTGCACAACGAGGGATTTTGACAAGATAGTAAAGGAAGAAATATATAAGCAAAATTATTCATACACCCTCTGTGAAGGTAGTGACACCAGGGACAATTTAGATGCAGTTAAGCCCAAGTGTGTGTTAGCGTGAGAACAGCGAGCTAGTAACACGTGCCAAGGTCATGGGCAGAAGGAAAACGCGCGAAACGCACGGGCAGAAACAATTTATTTCTTCTGTTGTGGGTGTAGAAAAATTATAAAATTAACACCTAACATAAGTGCAAGTCTGTCCGGAGTTCTGGGACAAGTCTTATCAAAATTGGTCTACTAGAAGCAAATTTGGCAGATTTCACAACCGAGCCTCATAGAGGGGATAGCGTCCTTCCGGAAATTATAAAAGAAACCCCCCACCGTAGATTTGGCAGTGTCGATCTGGAACTTGAGGCCGCGGGAGCTCGTGCCCGTCGTCATTAGAATTTCGCGCCAGATTGACCGACAATATTTCAATACATGTTCGTGGCTAAAGTCCATATATTTAGTAAGAAGAAAAGTGAATTGGAGAAGCTGTGAACGTTTGCAGACGAATTGGGAAGGTGTAGGCTGGTTGAAAAATACACAGCAGATTTTATTTTTATCATTTCCTGTACTCTTGTAAGTGAAGAAGGTCTGGGGGAAGCGATTCAAAATAGTTCGACTCCCTTATCGGCCGAACACCTGTTCTTGTTGAAACAACGGGGAGAGAAACCACTCTGGGAGACGCATCAGACAGTTATAGCCGACTGCAGAACGAGGGAAGTTCGTGGTGCAAGTTACAAAGAAAGTGCATTATTTATGGTAATTTTTAATCTCGTGTGTGTGTGAAGGGTAGTGTTTGGATGAGTGAAATTTTGAAAATGAAAATGTTATTTGTGAAAATGAGTGGCTAAGTACGAGGTTGCTGGGATGATGCAATCAGAATGCTGAGAATGTCACCATTGTGCAGGTCTGTCTATTTTATATTATGTTGTAGTTAGTTATTTAGTTACTGTCTGTCCTAAACAAAATTTCCAGATGATTGTCGGGTGATATGCGTAATTATCAGGCGAAAGGCGTTGTAAATTTTAGTCAGCGTGTGAAAAATTTCAGTGTGTAAAGTTCATGTCAAGAACGGTAAAATGCGACGCTTAAAATTTTGTGTTGAGATGAGATATCATTCAAGGTGCGGATTTGTGAACGTTATAAGTGTAAATTTGTCGTGGCGAATATTGTAATCTCAGGTGTCAGTTGCATTCAGAAATGCTGGTTAATAATAATAATAATAATAATAATAATAATAATAATAATAATAATAATAATAATAATAATAATAATGTTTACCGCGGGATAAGGAAATTCCTCTCTGTTAAATTACATTTAACCAGTTATTTTTACAAGGATCGTAGGCATATTTAGATAATGTCAAGAAAATTTGTTAGAGTCACAGTCGCTAATGGGAAGGAAATTGTGAGACATCGTGTATACCAGCGTTGCGAAAGGTCGATGTGTGCTCTTGGATTTTTGAGGTTCGAAAGTCGTAATAATAGTAAAGTCAGAGATGTGCTTAATAATGGTTGTCGTTTTCACCAGGGGATCGATGTATGAAAAAGGATCTTGAAGAAAAAGGGATTGAAAGCGATGGATTTATATGTACGTGGAGATGAGAGAGAAGTGTTACCGCTGAAATAAAGCGATGAGAAAGAGTGTTGAGACATTTTTGTAGAGGAAGTATTTAGGAACAGGCTGTGTGAAACAGGCTGTATCGTTTTCCGCAATCAATCCGAACTTGAGACGACTATGATGTGAAGCATTGTAAATTTATAGAACGATTCCAAGTGAAAACGACTCTAGTAAAATGTAAAGGTCTTGGTAGTAAACATCCAGTGATTTTTGTTAAGATAATGAACGATCTCACGGATTGAAGAGCACTTTGGACACGCGGTTGGGTCATATTTAATTTGTTCATCGGAGAGGTCATGGATAAGATGGTTGGAATTGATGATAGGCGATCTGCGAATTTCGAATGTGATGGTGATGATTATTATTTGGAAGGCATCCACTAAAAGGGAAACGTGTGTTGGGAATTTTCATTGGCAGCCCTGACACTTCAGTGCACAGGCTGAGATTGTGTTCGAGGTGGAGAATCGTTCGTCACGTCTATTTATTTTTGAGTTCACATATTATGATGAGGTAGACACTTGTCGTATTTTTCGAGAGGTAGGTACTTACTGTGTTTCGACTTGCATTCTTTTGATAATAGAGACGTGGTTCCGTCGTGCGTATTTTTTTTGTCTGACCAGATTCAGTGTTACTGTTGGAGGTTTGTTGGAAATTGCGGTTCGCCTGATATGTTAAGGGAGACGTAGTACGACCCACTTTGACGCCCGACGATAGATTTAGGACGTCACGTGTTTATTCTTGGAGTCACTGATGATGAGACGTCCTAGGTCACGCCCGACGATAGGATTTGGAAGGCATCATGTATATACTGATTAGGTTTAGGTTGTACAGATTTCAAGTGAGCCCGACGATAGGTCTGGGATGGTAGCTGTACACGCTCAAGTCTCGGTTTAGATGTTCTCTTTTGTTTGTTCTTTTTGGAAGTGGCCTGGAGGAAGGTAGCGGTTTACTGTGCGATATGATTTATTGTAGAGGGTCTATGCGAAGCTCTCATTGAGATAACGGGACTGCTGTTGATAAACGAGGGCTGTCCAAGTGTGGGACACCGACCCGATCTAGATTAAATATTTTTACTGTGTTTCTTCGTGCGTGTTAAGCTGTTTGACTTTGAGATGTTAATTTATTTTTACGAACTTCATTGTTTCTCGTTTTAACGTCCGTTTTCGTTTGATGGTGTGCATATTGACACTCAGTGTTTTAGAATGAGACTTGAGTTGCGAATGCGGTTTCGATTCGTCAGCCAGTATTTTATATTATTTTCACCTTGTCGTATTTTCATTCGTAGTCATAGTTAGAATAAGTAAGTAATCACTTTACCGGTAGTGTGTTGGGACAGACAGTAAATAGAGAGATCTGTACTGGTAGCATTGTTGTCAAGGGAAAGAATTCCTTAAATTTGTAGTAAATTTTGGCGTGGACTGGTAAATTTATTAAGCATAATAAACCCATTTCTAACCTGAAAATCGGTTCAATAATAATATTTTCAAGTGACTTTTCACTTTTTGATTAACTTCAGTGTTTGGCATTTCTTCTAAATGCATGATTAGTAAGTGTTTCCTGCATTTCGCAGTTTTGTTCCTTTAGAACGACTTAACGTAAGATCCTCCCGGATCATGTGGTTGTTGGTTCCTTCCGAACAGTTGTTTGGGTGATGCACAGTTAGCATCGGGATTAACGTATCACTTAAGGGTGTCATGAATGACAAATACATGGTGGAATTTTATTTCAATTGTGAATGATGCCATTAACTTGTAGTGAACACCATGCTTTCCCATAATATTTCGCAACCTATCCAAAGCAACTGATAGTCAGTTTGGTTCGATTAAGGGTCCATTCGGCGGATGTTCCGTATCCGTGAAGGGTATTTGACTGGTGGATAACCTTAATTAAGAGAAAATCAGGCGTTCTAATTGTTGAAAGTCAGATTTTCCACGGATCGTGTGGATTAACTCTCAGTTCTTGTTTGGAAAAACAGGCGCCCGGTTTTCAGGTCTTCCCCTTTTCAGTTTTTCAGTTTCGCTGTCCACTAACATATTAGCTTCTCTGAAGCAACTCTTCGACATTAGAAGAAACGAAGTGACGTTATGTAATGTGACTGTATTTGGAACTTTTCAAAAATCAATAATAAAATCTTTTTTATATTTTTGTGGCAAGAATGCATATTAAATTAACGATGTTATCGTGCTCTTTCAGTTTAATAAAAGTTAGTAAGCACATTTTTGCTCCTCATTTCAAGTAGTTAGGCTTTCTTCTGAACCCCATCGTTTGGTTAAGATCGTGACCGAATTTATTCCCGCAACGACCCAAGATTTAAGAGTTCTAAATTGTTCTACTATAGCAGCCGTGGCCGACCAACGATGGAATGGTAAGTTCAAGGGTTCAGTAGAAGTGTCGCGCCAACTGTGGGGCTTAAGTCACGATGAGGAGGACGATAATATTCCACGTTGGAGGACAGTAAGAAATAACACCAACGTGATGGCTTAAGTCACTTAACGGAGAGGGCTTGAGTGCATTAAAGGAAGAACTACGAGTCATGTTGGTTGACATCAGTTAAATGATGACCAATTGTAGAATAATAGTACACGTTGGGCCTCAGTAGAAGTGGCGCCATCAACTTTGGGGCCTTAATGTCACGATAACGATGAGGAGCCCAAAGTCACGATAACGATATGATGCCACGATAACGATAATGAAATTATCCATTGAAAATAAATGTTAGGAAAATATAAAATAATGTTGAGGCCTAAGCCACATTATAAATAATACAAGCGGGTGAGAACTATGGCTGAGCCACAGTTAAACGAATTATGCCCAATGAGAGTGCTAGATATTAACACGTTTAATGAGGAGCGTAACTACTTGGTAGATAATAATAATAATAACAGTCACAATGCATTTTAGGAAACCAATACTTAAAGCATTATTGAAGCTTATGTCATGTTGCCAATATAAATTTTGGAAGTGGTAACGCTGAATTACATTCAAAGTTTATGCGTTAACATGTTCTTTGTTCAATTAATTTACGGAAGCGAAACCATTTGGGATATTTATCCAGAGTAACTTATTAACTTTAGAATTTTCTTTTCATTAAACAAGTTTGTGATACCAGCCATGTAAACAAAATTTTATGAGACAACTGTTGGAATGTTGTCAGTTTCGATATTAAATTATAACAGCGTTTGTATGTGAAAACGCAGTAGGTAGTGAATTCTTTCCCTAGTAGTTTGGAGTATTCTGGTTGCATCAACAGCCAGCGTACTCATTATTGTATTCTTTGTGGTATTGTGAGATGGAAGGTCAGGCGACCTTGGAGAAGTTAATGCAGATGATAGAGGACATGAAAGTCCAGAGTGAGAATTTGAGTAGTAAGATGGAGGATACGAAAGGGCAAATGTTAAATAGTTTGGATAGTAAGATAGATAGTTTGGATAGTAAGATAGATAGTTTGGATAGTAAGTTGAGAGAGGACATGAAAGTTCATAATGAGAGTTTGAGGGAGGACACGAAAGTCCAGAGTGAGAATTTGAGAGAGGACATGAAGGCTCATAATGAAAGTTTGGATGGTAAGATTGAGGAGTTGCAGTCGAGTTTGAAAGACACTCGTGAGGAGTTACAGAGTAGTATCGAGGATACCCAGGCTAGGTGTAAAGAGTCTAGTGATGAGTTGAAGGCTGGATTGAAGAACGTAGTTCAGGAGACATACACTATTTGTACCGAACTTAAAGAGGAAGTTAGGGGTGAGATAGGTAAACTCAACCAGCGTTTTGATGATAGCCGAGTGGAAATTAGGGATGAAATTGACAAACAATTTGCGGAAGTGCAGGTCAGTTTAAAGAACGATTTCGACAAACAGTTTTCCAAAATCCATGACAGTTTAAAAACCGATATGGACAAGCGTTTTGACGAAAGCCACGACATGTACAGTCGGTTATGTGATAGTCAGGATGAGATGAGAAAGGAACTTGACAAGCATTTACTGGAAAGCCAAGCGGCGCATAAGCAGCTGATCGACAGCCAGGTTGAATTTAAGGACGACATTACACAACAGGTCGTAGAGATGCGGATCTCCAGTGATAAGGAAAAGGGGAAAACGCTAACCATAATAGAGGAACAACGTCAAATATTATCTGCGGACATTCAGTCACTGAACAACAAGGTAGATAAAATTAGTGTGGAATTGGAGAGTCAGGTATTATAAAAAACCGAAACCATGGAGAAGAAATTGTTGCAAGTTAATGAGGAAGCAATTAGTAAACTCCAAGTGGCTAATGAGGACTCCGAAATTTTAATTAAAGAAATTCAAGAGGAGTTAGTTGAAATGAAAAACGAACATACCAGGGAATTCAACGACAGGCAAGTTAGTATAGAACAGGACTTAAGGGAAATCACGTCAGCCCAGGAAGAGACAGACAAGAAAGTTGGGTTCATTAAGAGCGAAGTGAGCAGTTGGATTAGCAGCGTGGTAGATATGCAGTCCAAGGTGGACAAAGTATTAAGTCAAACCTCGACAGCTGTTAACTCTGACCTCAGTGGTCAATTGCCAAATATCAATCATGTGAATAATAACGGTCAGAGCTCGAATGTAGATACCAGTCGATCTCAAGGCTCAGGGGTCACTAACGTTATTAACATGATCAAGTTACATGAGGACCAGCCCAAGAAATTTAATGGAGGTCCACATACCACGCCGAAGGGGTTTCTTAAGGATCTCAGGGAGTACATCCGGGACGCCAAGATTCCTGAGGAACGTCAGTTGAGGGTAGCTGAAAGATATTTAGAGGGGGCACCACTTTTATGGTTTAAAGGCTTCCGATACCACTTTGATACCTTTGATGAGTTCCAGAGGGCGTTTCTTAATAAATTTTGGAGTACGGAAATTCAGCAGAGTCTTAGATTAGAGCTATACTCACGTCGGTATAATGCAATAGGCCCTACAAAGTTCAGTGAATACTTTATTGCACAAATGGTAAAGTTCAGAGAACTTGAGGCGCCGCCCTCGGAGCAAGAGTTGGTACAGGCCATTCAGAAGCAGTTACCTCCCGAAGTACAAAGGATGCTCATTGCATCAAAGGTAGAGACCCCCATGCAGGCAGAAATGATCCTTAGGCAATTGGATCATACCCATAATCAAATAGCACCCAGAGGGGGACGATCGCACGAGCAACATGTAAACACTGTTAGCCAGGTCCCAGAGGGAAGTCCAGAGGCACCTGAGCAGGGGAAACCACAGCCGATTGAGCGGAGGCGTGAGTTTCGGAATAACTGGGAACCCTCGCATCCACGAAATGAGGATTGGAAAAGGCGTAGGGGCAATTGGAATTATCCACAGAGGAGGAACCCTTACTGGAGGCGATACGATGGGGACAGAGAAAACCAGAGGAATTTCAGGAATGGACTTAATAACCGCAGGGACTGGGGAAATAATCGAACCCAGAACTTCCGCCGTGATGAGGATGAACGGTACCGTGAACGTGTTCAGTACACCGACGGGTTAAGGAAGGACCACGAAAGGAAAAAATGGCAGGGGGCTATACAGCGCCAGGACGTCAACACCGATTGTTTCGGGGCTGAAAGTTTGGAATTCCAGAAGGCACATAGGCAAGACCAACGAAACTCCGGTCTGAACCCGTTTGCGCCAGATTTTGAGCAGGAGTCAATATCGACTCTTGATAGAAGAAAAACAACTTCAAGTTCCCAGTAGGAAAAGGTTCAGAGTCTTTCATCCCAGATTCTGAAGGAGAGACGACCAAATGACGCACATAACATCGATAACAGCCAGAAACAGACTCCTAGCAACTCCCAATTCAATGATGATGGCAACCCAATAAAATTTAAAGGTTTATCATAGAGCCGAAGAAAGAATTCCACTACAGGATGACGCAGCCTTACCAGCTGGGGAAATGGTCACCGAAGAAGAAGAAGAAGAAGAAGAGGTACAACCAGTAAATATGATCGTCACATCGAGAGGAAGACAGGTCGAGGCACCACTCCAAGGACAGGCAAGCAGTGGGAGTAAAGAAGAGAAAGACGCTGAATGTTTACAATGTTCATTCTTAAGAGAAGACTTTGTTGATGACATCTGTAACGCGATCCTATTGTTGGAAGAAGAAAACAGGGAAATACGTGAAAGTAACAGAGCCCTACGTCAAGAGTGAGATCGGCTGGGAAATTTTACGTAGAATCATGGTTCATCTGTATCAAAATTCCCATGTACACTTTAGAATTTTGAAGGAATATATTTGTTTAAATATTTCCCCTTTCTGGGTAAACATTTCGTTGTTGTAGGTGGATTATGAACCCATAATTCTACGGTGAGAAAAATTTTTATTTTTCTCAAATATTTATTTGGTATTCAGAAACTACTGTATGTTTGAGGGCAGCCATTTTGCGCTCCCAAGAGCCCGATGTTGCGTGGGAAGGTTCCCGCAAGGCGAGCTCGTGGATTGCCGGGACACCTCGGTGGAACTCGAGTGCCCGACAATTTTCTAAATTAATGAATTCTGCACAACGAGGGATTTTGACAAGATAGTAAAGGAAGAAATATATAAGCAAAATTATTCATACACCCTCTGTGAAGGTAGTGACACCAGGGACAATTTAGATGCAGTTAAGCCCAAGTGTGTGTTAGCGTGAGAACAGCGAGCTAGTAACACGTGCCAAGGTCATGGGCAGAAGGAAAACGCGCGAAACGCACGGGCAGAAACAATTTATTTCTTCTGTTGTGGGTGTAGAAAAATTATAAAATTAACACCTAACATAAGTGCAAGTCTGTCCGGAGTTCTGGGACAAGTCTTATCAAAATTGGTCTACTAGAAGCAAATTTGGCAGATTTCACAACCGAGCCTCATAGAGGGGATAGCGTCCTTCCGGAAATTATAAAAGAAACCCCCCACCGTAGATTTGGCAGTGTCGATCTGGAACTTGAGGCCGCGGGAGCTCGTGCCCGTCGTCATTAGAATTTCGCGCCAGATTGACCGACAATATTTCAATACATGTTCGTGGCTAAAGTCCATATATTTAGTAAGAAGAAAAGTGAATTGGAGAAGCTGTGAACGTTTGCAGACGAATTGGGAAGGTGTAGGCTGGTTGAAAAATACACAGCAGATTTTATTTTTATCATTTCCTGTACTCTTGTAAGTGAAGAAGGTCTGGGGGAAGCGATTCAAAATAGTTCGACTCCCTTATCGGCCGAACACCTGTTCTTGTTGAAACAACGGGGAGAGAAACCACTCTGGGAGACGCATCAGACAGTTATAGCCGACTGCAGAACGAGGGAAGTTCGTGGTGCAAGTTACAAAGAAAGTGCATTATTTATGGTAATTTTTAATCTCGTGTGTGTGTGAAGGGTAGTGTTTGGATGAGTGAAATTTTGAAAATGAAAATGTTATTTGTGAAAATGAGTGGCTAAGTACGAGGTTGCTGGGATGATGCAATCAGAATGCTGAGAATGTCACCATTGTGCAGGTCTGTCTATTTTATATTATGTTGTAGTTAGTTATTTAGTTACTGTCTGTCCTAAACAAAATTTCCAGATGATTGTCGGGTGATATGCGTAATTATCAGGCGAAAGGCGTTGTAAATTTTAGTCAGCGTGTGAAAAATTTCAGTGTGTAAAGTTCATGTCAAGAACGGTAAAATGCGACGCTTAAAATTTTGTGTTGAGATGAGATATCATTCAAGGTGCGGATTTGTGAACGTTATAAGTGTAAATTTGTCGTGGCGAATATTGTAATCTCAGGTGTCAGTTGCATTCAGAAATGCTGGTTAATAATAATAATAATAATAATAATAATAATAATAATAATAATAATAATAATAATAATAATAATGTTTACCGCGGGATAAGGAAATTCCTCTCTGTTAAATTACATTTAACCAGTTATTTTTACAAGGATCGTAGGCATATTTAGATAATGTCAAGAAAATTTGTTAGAGTCACAGTCGCTAATGGGAAGGAAATTGTGAGACATCGTGTATACCAGCGTTGCGAAAGGTCGATGTGTGCTCTTGGATTTTTGAGGTTCGAAAGTCGTAATAATAGTAAAGTCAGAGATGTGCTTAATAATGGTTGTCGTTTTCACCAGGGGATCGATGTATGAAAAAGGATCTTGAAGAAAAAGGGATTGAAAGCGATGGATTTATATGTACGTGGAGATGAGAGAGAAGTGTTACCGCTGAAATAAAGCGATGAGAAAGAGTGTTGAGACATTTTTGTAGAGGAAGTATTTAGGAACAGGCTGTGTGAAACAGGCTGTATCGTTTTCCGCAATCAATCCGAACTTGAGACGACTATGATGTGAAGCATTGTAAATTTATAGAACGATTCCAAGTGAAAACGACTCTAGTAAAATGTAAAGGTCTTGGTAGTAAACATCCAGTGATTTTTGTTAAGATAATGAACGATCTCACGGATTGAAGAGCACTTTGGACACGCGGTTGGGTCATATTTAATTTGTTCATCGGAGAGGTCATGGATAAGATGGTTGGAATTGATGATAGGCGATCTGCGAATTTCGAATGTGATGGTGATGATTATTATTTGGAAGGCATCCACTAAAAGGGAAACGTGTGTTGGGAATTTTCATTGGCAGCCCTGACACTTCAGTGCACAGGCTGAGATTGTGTTCGAGGTGGAGAATCGTTCGTCACGTCTATTTATTTTTGAGTTCACATATTATGATGAGGTAGACACTTGTCGTATTTTTCGAGAGGTAGGTACTTACTGTGTTTCGACTTGCATTCTTTTGATAATAGAGACGTGGTTCCGTCGTGCGTATTTTTTTTGTCTGACCAGATTCAGTGTTACTGTTGGAGGTTTGTTGGAAATTGCGGTTCGCCTGATATGTTAAGGGAGACGTAGTACGACCCACTTTGACGCCCGACGATAGATTTAGGACGTCACGTGTTTATTCTTGGAGTCACTGATGATGAGACGTCCTAGGTCACGCCCGACGATAGGATTTGGAAGGCATCATGTATATACTGATTAGGTTTAGGTTGTACAGATTTCAAGTGAGCCCGACGATAGGTCTGGGATGGTAGCTGTACACGCTCAAGTCTCGGTTTAGATGTTCTCTTTTGTTTGTTCTTTTTGGAAGTGGCCTGGAGGAAGGTAGCGGTTTACTGTGCGATATGATTTATTGTAGAGGGTCTATGCGAAGCTCTCATTGAGATAACGGGACTGCTGTTGATAAACGAGGGCTGTCCAAGTGTGGGACACCGACCCGATCTAGATTAAATATTTTTACTGTGTTTCTTCGTGCGTGTTAAGCTGTTTGACTTTGAGATGTTAATTTATTTTTACGAACTTCATTGTTTCTCGTTTTAACGTCCGTTTTCGTTTGATGGTGTGCATATTGACACTCAGTGTTTTAGAATGAGACTTGAGTTGCGAATGCGGTTTCGATTCGTCAGCCAGTATTTTATATTATTTTCACCTTGTCGTATTTTCATTCGTAGTCATAGTTAGAATAAGTAAGTAATCACTTTACCGGTAGTGTGTTGGGACAGACAGTAAATAGAGAGATCTGTACTGGTAGCATTGTTGTCAAGGGAAAGAATTCCTTAAATTTGTAGTAAATTTTGGCGTGGACTGGTAAATTTATTAAGCATAATAAACCCATTTCTAACCTGAAAATCGGTTCAATAATAATATTTTCAAGTGACTTTTCACTTTTTGATTAACTTCAGTGTTTGGCATTTCTTCTAAATGCATGATTAGTAAGTGTTTCCTGCATTTCGCAGTTTTGTTCCTTTAGAACGACTTAACGTAAGATCCTCCCGGATCATGTGGTTGTTGGTTCCTTCCGAACAGTTGTTTGGGTGATGCACAGTTAGCATCGGGATTAACGTATCACTTAAGGGTGTCATGAATGACAAATACATGGTGGAATTTTATTTCAATTGTGAATGATGCCATTAACTTGTAGTGAACACCATGCTTTCCCATAATATTTCGCAACCTATCCAAAGCAACTGATAGTCAGTTTGGTTCGATTAAGGGTCCATTCGGCGGATGTTCCGTATCCGTGAAGGGTATTTGACTGGTGGATAACCTTAATTAAGAGAAAATCAGGCGTTCTAATTGTTGAAAGTCAGATTTTCCACGGATCGTGTGGATTAACTCTCAGTTCTTGTTTGGAAAAACAGGCGCCCGGTTTTCAGGTCTTCCCCTTTTCAGTTTTTCAGTTTCGCTGTCCACTAACATATTAGCTTCTCTGAAGCAACTCTTCGACATTAGAAGAAACGAAGTGACGTTATGTAATGTGACTGTATTTGGAACTTTTCAAAAATCAATAATAAAATCTTTTTTATATTTTTGTGGCAAGAATGCATATTAAATTAACGATGTTATCGTGCTCTTTCAGTTTAATAAAAGTTAGTAAGCACATTTTTGCTCCTCATTTCAAGTAGTTAGGCTTTCTTCTGAACCCCATCGTTTGGTTAAGATCGTGACCGAATTTATTCCCGCAACGACCCAAGATTTAAGAGTTCTAAATTGTTCTACTATAGCAGCCGTGGCCGACCAACGATGGAATGGTAAGTTCAAGGGTTCAGTATCATTACGGCAATATAATGCGTTCCCGGAAGCTTACAGACTGGACACAGAACACTCTACAATCTTTACAATAACACTTCGTTTGACTTGTGTTATTTCAAAATAATATCATTTAAGACTAATGGTTCTTGTCTTCGAAGTAGGCAGACCTAGAATAGATGCACTGCTGTTAACGTTTAGGAGTCCGGCTCCATGGTTGAATGGTTAGCGTGCTGGATTTTTGTCCAGGGGGCTCGAGTTCGATTCCCGGACGGGACGGGGGTTTTTCATTGGTTAATTCGGATGTCTCGGAAGCTGGGTGTGTGTGCCTTCTTCATAGGCGCGCAGGTCACCTGTACGTCGTCATCTCGAAAGACCTGCACCAGACCTCTTCGGAGACCACACTCCATTGCTTCAACGATTAGGAAGTTTTTGGAAACAGCCTGAGAAATCTTGTGGTGTCAACTCATCTGTCAAAGCTTTTTGGATAACTGCAATGTGCTTGTATTATCGCTAGATCTCGGATTTTTAGGTGGCAATAGGTTAGAATGCAAAGTAATTTGGTTTGTAGGAGGTGTCATGCAACCCGTTGTACCATAATGTAGCAAGAGTAACATAAATTCAAGGAGTTATATAGGCCGTACCCCTAATATCTATGCAAATCACATAGCATAACCGCTGTACGGGGTAGTATATACTTGTTGTTCGCTTAAGTAAATTTGCATTTTAATCTATCAGTACCTCAAAATCCGGACTCTAATTATCACCTTCCTTTCAGAGTTCTAATCAGACACCGAACGGTGAAAAATTTGCACGTTAACGTATTAGAAGAATATGAAAGGTTTGAAGTAGCTGGTACTTCGTGTTAAGAAATGTCTACACTGACAGAGCACGACGTGGTCATGTCATTCACTAAGATCCACTAAGCGATGTAACATATGTCGGTCCCGTTCAGGGCGGCGCATCTATTGAATACATAGCCCATGAATTAATGCTCTCATCGGGAACAAATATGAAGTGCTTCATAAATATAGACTCTCAATGAATGTTCTTGAAGCGCCTGACGAATGTGATACTGAATATGGATGTAGGGCAAGTTAGGAACTGTGCTTTTATTGAGCTAATTTCAACAGTCCATAGCGATAATTAAATATATGTTTGAGTCTTGATAAAGAAATATTATAAACGTACACGACAATCAGCACACTGCATGAATGATTTATTTGAGCAGGGAAGAAGCTTCCATGGCTTTTAAACTACTGTTATGTTATTTTCTCAGGTTGGACCCAATTGTTATTTTATGTACAGATAGTCGACGTTTCGAATTAATTATATTGTTCTTTATCAAGGCGAGTGATTGTTTCTCTGCTCAATTCGAGGTGTCGGACCCCCCAAGCAGCTACGAAGGTAGTCTCTGTGCCTTGCCTTGTACCGCAGATCAGCCGTGGCGATTCCGTGTTGGCTCCCTATGCAGTTCCCTTGCTTCATAAATACTCCAATCTCCAACCCCTCTCCGGCCAGCGGTTGACCAGTTTCCATTTGTATTTGACTTGCTGTTAGTGGTGAGACTGTTACTTCACTTCTTCGTATTTCCTACCTCACTACGTAGAGGTGCTATACACGTTGCCTAACCTGGAGACACAGTGACTCGGCACACGACACGTTTTTTTCGCCACGCTTGGCGTAGATCAGCCGCCAGGTTCCGTGATCCCTGAGGACGTTCTTGAAACATGTTTCGCCCGATGGTCGAAGGGAAATTCCCGTTACTGTTCTGTACCTTGGGGAGATCCCTGTGTCTTCATACGCTGTCCTGCATACTGGTAATTAGTGGACAATAGAAATGTTTGACAAAGGTTGTGTATTAAGACATGTGAGCTTGCATCTAGGAGATAGTGGGTTCGAACCACACTGTCGGCAGCCCTGAAGATGGTTTTCTGTGGTTTCCCCATTTTTACACCAGGAAAATGCTGGGACTGTACCTTAATTAAGGTCACGGCCGCTTCCTTCCCACTCCTAACCCTCTCCTATCTCATCGCCGCCATACGACCTATCTGTGTCGATGGTACGTAAAAACAAATTGAAGTGCGCCGCCGAACAACGCTGTATGGAACATTTTCCATTTTTAACAGTAGAGGCAAAAAAAACTTAAAATAATAACATTAAATAATTTAGTCCTTATATCAAGGAAACAGGCACGTTACATCATCACAATACATATCAACTCTTAATCAGCTGTCTATAACCGAACTTTTCAAAATAGAAGTAGTTTTAAAAGGAATATCAGTCGAACAATGATGTATGTCACTTACTGGAACAATGCTGTATATTATTTATTGGTGAACTTACGAACAAGACATGGATTTCTCAGAAAAAATTCGATCCTATGTATACCCATACTGTTCGTTGTGGGTATTCAGGATTTAAGTGTTAAACCTTCACCAGTTCTTATAATTACTGACTCTCTCAGTGTCTTGAAGACTCTACAGTCCACCTGCTACATACAAACTAACGGTTCATCAAGTACAGATCATTCAGAGATGTCGAAAACTTACACGTCTCAATATTGATGTGCATTTTCTGTGGATACCTAGCCATAAAGGTATCCAACACAACGTATATGTTGACCGCTAGAGCAGCGACGCATTTGGGCGAACGACTAGATTCACCAGTGTCTATTCGAGTCTATGTGCCACGTATCAGGCAGCGTTCCCGGACACAAATTGACGAAGAATGGTATATCACAAAAAGGCAACGGGGAAAACAATACACTGCAGTCCAACCATACCCTCCTCACGCACCTTGGTTCTCCAAATGGAATGCTTGTCGCCGATACGCCAGTTCTCTTAGGCAATTTTGCAAATAATCTATACCAGATAGGAGTCCTAAACTCGCCTTACTGTTCCTGTGATCGCCAAGCAATCGCTGACCACAACCACATCTTCTCGTGCCATCGTTATAATGTACGTATATAATAATGTATAATCATAACAACTTTACTTTCATTGAACTTCCAACTACCACTCAACATACAGTGCATTTTATCATCCCAACAACTTTTTCTTTTGCTAGTTGCTTTACGCCGCACCGACACAGATAGGTCTTATGGCGACGATTGGATAGGAAATGCCTAGGAGTGGGAAGGAAGCGGCCGTGGCCTTTATTAAGGTACAGCCCCAGCATTTGCCTGGTGTGAAAATGGGAAACCACGGAAAACCATCTTCAGGGCTGCCGACAGTGGGGTTCGAACCCACCATCTCCCGAATAGTGGATCATCCCAACAACTAGGGGTGTATAATGCAATCGCCATATTCTAAAAAAATACACCAATTTAAGACAATAAGTTTGACGTGGTACGACATCGGAGAAAATAACTAAACCTACTACAGTTGCAGTGTTTCAATTTGTTCTTTTTTCCTCTGTGTATGTGTGTGTGAGCATTCTTTAAGGACTCAGAGCGTAATCCAAGTATATTATTATGGAAGATTGATAAGCGTCTATATATTATCAGTGTATTTTTAATGTACCTATATATACATTAATTAATAGATATGTACAAAAAATTGATATGTTTTACCGCGTTCTTAGCGGCAGCCTGCAAATACAGGAGGTTTTTCCAAAATAAATGGAAATTATATAATGTATTTCTAGATGACTGTTTGGTCTGGTATCTAAAGCCAATAAATTAAAAAATATATATTTCGTTAATAATTAAAAATAAATTCTAATGAAATACGAAATACGAGGAACATTGTATATGGAATTAGCCCGCCTGGTGGCCATGATCGTAAGGCGTTGAACTCTAAACGGTCTGACACCGTGGTTAGCCGTTTCGAGTCCTGTTGATCGAAAAATATTTTCACGATCGAAATGTTGGTTGGCAGGGTAAGGGAGGTGGTGATACACAATTTCTAATTACTAGATTCTTCTTCTTAATCTGTTTATCCCCCAGGGTTCGTTTTCCCCTCGGACACAGCGAGGGATCCCACCTCCACCGCCTCAAGGGCAGTGTCCGGGAGCTTCAGACTCTGGGTCGGGGATACAACTGGGGAGGATGACCAGTACCTCGCCCAGGCGGCCTCACCTACTATGATAAACAGGGTCCTTGCGGGAGAATGGGAAGATTGGAAGGGATGGACAAGGAAGAGGGAAGGAAGCGACCGTGGCCTTAAGTTAGGTACCATCCCGGCATTTGCCTGGAGAAGAAGTGGGAAACCACGAAAAACCACTTCCAGGATGGCTGAGGTGAGAATCGAACCCACCTCTACTCAGTTGACCTCCCGAGGCTGAGTGTACCCCGTTCCAGCCCTCGTACCACTTATCAAATTTCGTGACAGAGCCGGGAATCGAACCCGGGCCTCCGGGGGTGGCAGCCAATCACACTAATCCCTACACTACAGAGGCGGACAATCACTAGATTGCATGCCAAAATCCTGGATTAAATACCAAACTTCTCCGCAGTGCTTATATGGAATGAGGGCATATGGCCTCCATGGCTTTTACACTACTGTTAAGTTATTTTTTCAGGTTGGACCAAATTGTTGTTTTATGTACAGATAGCCGAAGTTTCGAATAAATTACGTTATTTTTTATCAAGGTAAGTAATTGTTTCTCTACTCAGTTCGAGGTGATTCGTCCGTCGGATGGAGACGTTAAGCCTTGAGCAGACCCTTTAGTGCTATTCGACAGGCGTAGGCTATATGCCGGCACCGGGTTTCACCCTCTCCATTCCTACTATCATAGATCACGTCATTCATTTCATCTCTGATGAGGTTGATGTCAGGAAGGGCTTCCGGTCATAAAAACCCGCCACGACAAATTCATCTCACCTCATACCTGAGTCCGCAGAGAAACGGTACAAGGGTTGGCAAAAGGAAAGGAAAGGAAAGGAAAGGAAAAAGGAAAGGAAAGGAAAGGAAAGGAAAGGAAAGGAAAGGAAAGGAAAGGAAATGATAGGATAGGAAAGGAAAACAAACGTTGGATATCGAAATCGAACATTTCAATCCCTGAACTTGTGGTCATAAAGAGAGGATTATATGCTCAATTGAGAAGCTAGGCAGTATCCAGTTTCTTGAAAGGCTCAGATATACTCACTCTGTAATGAAATCGTTGTAGAGCTTGGACCAGCTGGCGGGCCTGAAGAGTGTGGGCGGCGGGTTGCGCACGATCTGGAAGAGCGCGCGGGTCGGGTGCATGTCGTGGAAAGGCGGCTTGCCGTCCCCCAGCTCGATCGCCACGATCCCTGTAAGATACATAGGATGTTGAAGTGTTAGAGTGGAAAATCAGAGGAATGCTTGTGTTCCAAACAAATTATTCCTTTAGGGTCTACTAGATCCTCCTTACCGACTCATAGCGTGACAACTTCATATTCACGATTCACTTCACATTTATTCCGATCTCTCTTTTTCCCTTAACAATGCTGTTTCGTAATACTTTAATATCGGAGATCAAACAATTGTGCAATCGTTCTCAGCATATTTCTATATTTCCGACAGCCCGCTCCCCCCCCCCCCCATACGTTCCCATAAAAGTTGAGATGGTCTTCTCTGACAGTTGATATGAACTGCCATTTCCAGCAAGTCATATTTTAGGAATTTAACAAAACTATCAATATTTCTATAATTTACCTTCTTCTTTCTTTCTTAGTCCATTTACCCTACAGGGTCGGTTTTTCCCTCGGACTCAGCGAGGGATCCCTCCTCTACCGCCTGAAGGGCAGTGTCCTGGAGATTGAGACTTTGGGTTGAGGATACAACTGGGGAGGAAGACCAGTACCTCGCCCAGACAGCCTCACCTGCTATGCTGAACAGTGGCCTTGTGAGGGGATGGGGAGACTGGAAGGTATAGACAAGAAAGAAGGAGGGAAATGGCCGTGGGCTTAAGTTAGGTACCATCCCGGCATTTGCCTGGAGGAGAAATGGGGAAACCACGGAAAACCACTTCGAGGATGGCTGAGAAGGGAATCGAACCCCCCTCTACTCAGTTGACCTCCCGAGGCTGAGTGTACTCCGTTCCAGCCCTCGTACCACTTTTCTAATTTCATGGCAGTGCCGGGAATCGAACCCGGACCTGCAGCGGTGGCAGCTAATCACACTAACTACTACACTACAGAGGCGGACTATAAATTACCTACTAATAAGAAAGTAAAAATAATGAAAAAAGAAAACCAGCTTAGTGCACGATAAAAACGGGACAAAACTATATTATGAAATTAAAAAATAACCTATTTTCTTGAAAATAGCGTTTTCCCAAAGTACGTATTTTTTTGCTTCAGAAAGTTACACGCAGAAACAAATGCATTGGGGGGGGGGATTAGACAGATTTTTTCCAAGTTTTTTACGTCGCACCGACACTGATAGGTCTTATGACGACGATGGGACAGGAAAGGGCTAGGAGTGGGAAGGAAGTGGCCGTGGCCTTAATTAAGGTACAGCCCCAGCATTTGCCTGGTGTGAAAATGGGGAACCACGGAAAACCATCTTCAGGGCTGCCGACAGTGGGGTTCGATCCCACTATCTCCCACATACTGGATACTGGCCGCACTTGAGCGACTGGTTTTTTTTTTGCTAGGGGCTTTACGTCGCACCGACACAGACAGGTCTTATGGCGACGATAGGATAGGAAAGGCCTAGGAGTTGGAAGGAAGCGGCCGTGGCCTTAATTAAGGTACAGCCCCAGCATTTGCCTGGTGTGAAAATGGGAAACCACGGAAAACCATCTTCAGGGCTGCCGATAGTGGGATTCGAACCTACTATCTCCCGGATGCAAGCTCACAGCCGCGCGCCTCTACGAGCACGGCCAACTCGCTCGGTTAAGCGACTGTAGCTACCAGATCTCACACTATTAAAGTTGTGATATAATAACATAACGAGACACAAGTACTACGTGGAGGAAGAAGAAGAAGAGTTCTGTGGAAAATATGTTATAACAGAGTGATTTCATCAAGAGATTTTCACCAAAGCGGCGGCGGTTTGAATTCCGGCATGTACAATTTTTAAAATTAAAGGTCACGTCCCTGCCGTATAGATTCAGCGCAAAACAGGAGTTCGCGTGGCTATTACCACGATATAACAATCACGTAGAACAACATGCTTGCTTAGCAATAATAATACTACACCTTTCCAACCATCTACTCTCCTATCATCGGCACCTATCTACTCATAAAATTCACGTTGGGCGATCAAAATATCATACTACGGCTTCGCACTATCCAAATCTTGGTTAAACAACTCGTAAACGGGGGTCTTTCGCATGAACAAGTACGATGGTCTGGGGTATACTTTCGGTCCTCAGGGTAAAATGTTTCATTTCAGCTCTCAAATTATATAAACGAGTCGTAGGTTCCGTTGAAGAGTAGTCATGTATGCAATCAATCATTCAATTCCCCCACATTTAAGTAAAAACCCGATATAATGTTCATTATACAGAATGAATAACCTAATTAACTCTTATACTATCTTATTACTACGTATTATAAATTACTTTGAGAAAAGAAACGCATAAATAATCCTAAGTCTAGTTTATTAGCATGCTAATATCTTACAAACGAAATAGCAATTAAATTATTGGCAATAGTGAAAAGAAAATGCATTCAGATTACAATATCATTCTTGAATTCGTATTCATCATGGTAAACATAATTGAAATTCCTCAAATTATAATCATTAAACTGAATATTCCTCAATTTAATCCGGTCGTATAACCATTTTTCATTATTTCAAAATGTTTCATGGGGTAAGATAGGGATAATTCTTTATTTATCAGGAGGGAGTGGTATATTTTCTTGTTAGGTTTATTTGGAATTGCTTTGGGTTATCCGTTGGATTCTCATTTGGAGTTTTGGTTTGGATTTTCATTATGACTCTTTCACGACATGAGATAAGTAATATGCTTCTTAATTAAGGTTTCAAAAAAAAAACAAAAAAAAAACATCAATGCAACTATAAATGTACCTATCGATACTAATATCAAGTATATAATTATTATACACTTTCATATGTGCAAGATAAAATCAAGTACTCTTACTATTGAATGCCACCACAAAGATAATCAATCATTTGAAACAGCGAAAGTCGTGCCAAATGATTTCATAATTACGTGCACTTGCATTAAAATCAACTCTCAAATATTCACCGCTGTGCCAACATTAGGTAAAAGAAAAACTGCTCTACCACTCTACATTCATATACTAAGACGTTTATAGAGTTATGCGATGTTCCTTCATATTCTTATATTCAGACTATATTGCATGTAATACTCAAATAACCTAGCGATATCTTTGGTACAAATGCTATTTATCGATCATTTAATGCTTGGACTGTATCATACATTCACTTAAACGTGACCTAATTCCATCGCTTACAGTGTTAACTTCTATATCAAAACCGTAACCAATACAGAAACTCGCAATAACATCATCTAGGCATTGCGAATGCAAAGAACAATACATATTTCCTCACATTAACAACATTGTGCAATTCTCATATTTCAATTCTTTCCGACACCTCCATATATAAAAACATACACGTCTAACTTCACTTGAATAACCTCTGTGTTACGGTAAAAACAGTCCAATAGCCTGAATCTCCATTCATAAACTGCAACTTCCTAATATTTAATCATTTCCTTTCAATACTATCATCGTACTGGCCATGTCTGCCGATCAAGTGTTCATAATTACTAGGTTACGTTACGTACATCGCATACACTTCTCTTAACCACAACTGGTTCGATATTAATTGGTCTATTCAAGTAGATTGGCATTTAAACATAGGCATGCTCATTCTGATCCTGTTTATAACAACCTAAAATTATCTCACGAGCACTGCATTTGTATTATTTAAAATAGCACATGTCAGCGGTTAATTATTCAAATCCACACACTAGTATTCACTTATTGGCACTTTATATTTTTCTGTAGGCACTTCTGTACTCAAATAAATATATTCTAGCAATTGAGTATAATTTTTATAATGTAAACTTTGAAACCATATTACTTATCTCGTATCGGCATTTCGCTACTGGCTCCTTCCTCGACTAGGACATCTCGGAATAGTCAACCATGCTCCAGGATTACGTCACGGCTGGCTTCGGCTAGGCGTCTTGGCTTGAGCTGTTTCATCTTGAGCAATCTTTCCTCATCACTTTAGGCGAGCTCCATCACGTCCGCAGTGTTCATGCAACGAAAAGACAGTAAATATTTTGTAGAATACATATTACTTTGTTGAATTGCAGGTTTTCCAATACGTATAATTGAGTTTATATTTCTTATGACTGATAGAAATATTTCTCTTAAATTATATATATCCTTAATTTGGCCTGCTTTTCGTCAACTATGTCGCCTAAACAGATACCGCTTATAACTTGTGACAGTTATTTCTGCGTTTCTTGGTATAGACTGGCCACTTATTATGCTATTTTCGGCCCCCTTTCACGTCGATGTCTGACTCGGCTGTAGTCACATTTTACTTCAATATCTGGGCGTTTTTTCTTTAATTCCTTGATCATCCCGCAGATATTGGAGGTTGAATCCTTCGATTTAACATATATATTACTTTAGTATTTTACAATACGTTGATTTTTCTCTTTATCTCGTAGTAAGATGTGCTGTTCTTCCTTAACGCAGTTTTCTTCACAAGGTAGTTAAGAATCGACTCCATTCAATTATTTTACGGTCCATAGTTGTTCAATCTTGGAAACTCTTTTCTCCCTCGCCGGTCAATATCGACCTGCGCCTTCTACTCAAGATCGACTTGCCGTATGAGTATATTCCATTCGTATTTACGCCGCCTGAAGTTGCTCCGCGCCATGTTTATCTGCTGTATTGCCATGATAGTTACCGTGTCAACTGTAACGTAATGGTACAATACTGATACGGTTTTTACGTCCTATCAACTATTTTAAGGGTTTTCGGAAACGTCGAGATGCCGGAATTTGTCCCACTGGAGTTCTTTTACGCGCCAGTAAACCTGTTGACACAAGGCTGACGTATTTGAGCACCTTCAAGTACCACCTGATTGATCTGCGATCGAACCCCCAACTTAACTTCAGAGGGACAGTGCTCTATGTCTAAGCTACTTAGTTTGGCTGTAATTAAGAAAAACGTATTTAAAAAGAATAATAATATTAATTCATGCTAGGAAAAAACTAATTCACACATGGATTTTATTTTTTTCTCTCTTTTAAACCTTCGAACGATCAAAATATAGATCTTCAATTCGTATTAATTTGTCTTAATTTATTCTATTAAATAATTTTATATACACAGCTGTGAAATGAAAATCCACAGCCTGTTTTCAGTCTTTTGACCGGGTCAGGGATGGAATGAATGAAACCCCCATCTAGCGGCGAGGATAGGAAATGTGCGGGCTGCCGAAGCCTGTCGCACTCCTCTGGGGCAATGATTAATGAATGACAGATGAAATGAAATGGTAATGGGGAGTGTTGCTGGAATGAAAGATGACAGGGAAAACCGGAGTGCTCGGAGAAAAACCTGTCCCACCTCCGCTTTGTCCAGCACAAATCTCACATGGAGTGACCGGGATTTGAACTACGGTATACAGCGGTGAGAGGCCGACGCGCTGCAGCCTGAGCCACGGAGGCTGCTTTATATACAGCTGTCTGGTAATATCATTTTATCTTTTCCGAACTTTTTAAAATTTAGTAAACTCATAAGAGGTATTCAACTTAGTGAACAGCGATTCCACTTTTTTCTTTTTTTGCTAGTTGCTTTCCGTCGCACCGACACAGATATGTCTTATGGCGACGATGGGACAAGGAAGGGCTAGGAATGGGAAGGAAGCGGCCGTGGCTTTAATTAAGGTACAGCCCCAGCATTTGCCTGGTGTGAAAATGGGAAACCACGGAAAACCATTTTCAGGGCTGCCGACAGTGGGGTTCGAACCTACTATCTCCCGAATACTGGATACTGGCCGCACTTAAGATTCCATTTTTATTTAAAAGAAAAATATTGAAACAAATTTAAAAACTAGGAACGTATCGATTAAAAACAAATTCATTGCTAAGAAATAAAAGAAATGTCACGGAGACAAGTTAATAAATTGTAAAGATATCAATTAACTCTTTGATGATCAATCTAGGTTAATCAGTGACGATGTTTAGGACCACAAGTGCGTGTTCCTCAAATTCACACACCCATGATTTCTGAGTGAAGTATCATCTATAAACTAGACTGTCCTAGGGAATACATCACTGTCGTGTAGCAGCTCAGTGCAGTGCGACAGAATTCAACGCTAGTGTCAAAGTCATGGCATGCACAACTTGATGAAGTGACATATGATACGGATGATGTAAACTGCGGGAAACATGAGAGTGACTTTCTTCAGAATCATGTCCCCCATGCACATTGCAAACTATAACAGTCTGAACTGGGACGTTTCCTTCTTCTGTCGTAGTCCCTGAACGATGCAAAATACTTCTGAAAATGCCGTCGATTGTACTAACTAGAGGCGCAGTAAACCAGGATACCGTTCAACATACAGTGCCATCAATTTTTTTTTTTTGCATTTCTCCATTGAAAAAAGAAATGGCATATGGTTTTAAGTGCCGGGAGTGTGCGAGGACGAGTTCGGCTCGCCAGGTACAGGTCTTTTGATTTGACTCCAGTAGGCGACCTGCGTATCGTGATGAGGATGAGATGATGATAGAGACGACACATGCACCCAGACCCTATGTCAGCGGAATTAGCCAATGATGGTTAAAATTTATGACCCTGCCGGGAATCGAATTCGGGACCCCTGTGACCAAACGCCAGCACGCTAACCATTTCGACATGAAGCTGGACTTTTCTCCATTAAAAACATATCTGATGGACGTATCAACTGCTAATGCAGAGCTGTCAGCTCTGCCTTGGTCCAGATCAGCTTCTTAGTATTACCAGTTAACATACTTCGGAACGAAAAATTCCATAGGCACACTTTCTGGTAACTTCAAAATATTATCAAAGCGTCTTTCTCAAAGAAGTGATGCCATGGACTGCAACAGACCATAATCAGGCGGTGAATCATCTACCGTGTGTACTGGATGAGGTAAAATATTCTGTTCCATCTAATTACTGGTCTTTCTGTTGGGATAATCTTGTTCGCTGTTCTGGAGTATTCTATTAAACCAGTATAATGAACGTCCTATGGATTAAAGCGGAGTATTTCCGTCTTAAAACTCGGTTGGTCATAGTAGAACGCAGCAATTCGTATTGAAAAAGTCGCATTCGAAATTGCATCAGATGCCGAGTATTACCGTTTGGCTTAAACCAACTTCATAAACGACTGATTGACGAGTTACTACTGTTCTGTTCTGTCCTGAGGATTACTTGAGAAAGATCTATTCACCGTATGCTGCAATGCACTGCCACAACTGTCGTTCTAGGGAATGTGTGAGAAGTTGACATCCTCTCGTCACATGGCCTGGCCTGTGGTCTGTTCCAACGAATCGAGTCGTTGAATGTCGTACCTATGCCTAGTTTTAAGAATTGTGTATATACTGTGAATAGGATAAAACAAGGCTTGCTGACGATTCACGGGTGCTGGCAAGTGGTATTTCTTCCAACACGATATGCAGTATTGAGCCGTACCCTAGACGCCTCATTTGTACATTTAATCATATTTTGAACGTGAACAGCAGGCTGATAGTTCAAATGTAGTAAGTTGAAGACGAGACCGGAAGTCAGTTGGAGTGACAAGCGTGAGAGTCTCGCCAGCAGTGTGACGTTACAATTTTTGAAGCAGCTAATACCGGTAAGCACATGTAAGGGAGCACCACACCACCAGTTGAATCTAGCCAATGAGAAGCTAGGGGCGTGCCTGATTTGAATGTAGGGAAGTCCGTAACAAAGATTCCAGAATGACAAACTTCGTTGTTGCAGTGCTGTGATCGTCAAAATTTGGGTAATTAAATCCGTTATTAGCAGCTATTCCACAGGTCTGAGTGAGATAGAAATCGGAGATAAAATTAGGGAATACAATTGGATATTTAGACTGAGTACTTGAGCGCTTTTGCTTATTAACTACTTCAAACACAGAACCGTTGATCAGGGCTAGGCCGCTGATTGGTTACCTTTTCAAACAATAGGGGATTCCCCTGAGCTAACGAACCTGGTGTTGGATATTTAAGTTCGCCGCAAGGTGAAGCGCCCCCTTTATTTCCTCTATTCTGCTGTGCGTGGTGAGAGTTTTACGTGGCGCGCGAGACGGTTGCCACGTGTGGTCAGGCATATCAGAAACAGTGTACTTTTGCATTTGTCGTATATCATAAATTCATGTTATGTACACTGACTGACAGAGCAAATGCAACACCAAGAAGGAGTGGTTCGAAAGGGATGAAAGTTGGGGAAAAAACAGAGACGGCACGGACGAATAATTGATGTTTATTTCAAACCGATATGCAGGTTACACAATGCGCACGGCATCGACTCAGTAGGATGTAGGACCACCGCGAGCGGCGATGCACGCAGAAACACGTCGAGGTACAGAGTCAATAAGAGTGCGGATGGTGTCCTGAGGGATGGTTCTCCATTCTCTGTCAACCATTTGCCACAGTTGGTCGTCCGTACGAGGCTGGGGCAGAGTTTGCAAACGGCGTCCAATGAGATCCCACACGTGTTCGATTGGTGAGAGATCCGGAGAGTACGCTGGCCACGGAAGCATCTGTACACCTCGTAGAGCCTGTTGGGAGATGCGAGCAGTGTGTGGGCGGGCATTATCCTGCTGAAACAGAGCATTGGGCAGCCCCTGACGGTACGGGAGTGCCACCGGCCGCAGCACATGCTGCACGTAGCGGTAGGCATTTAACGTGCCTTGAATACGCACTAGAGGTGACGTGGAATCATACGCAATAGCGCCCCAAACCATGATGCCGCGTTGTCTAGCGGTAGGGCGCTCCACAGTTACTGCCGGATTTGACCTTTCTCCACGCCCACGCCACACTCGTCTGCGGTGACTATCACTGACAGAACAGAAGCGTGACTCATCGGAGAACACGACGTTCCGCCATTCCCTCATCCAAGTCGCTCTAGCCCGGCACCATGCCAGGCGTGCACGTCTATGCTGTGGAGTCAATGGTAGTCTTCTGAGCGGACGCCGGGAGTGCAGGCCTCCTTCAACCAATCGACGGGACGGGAAATTGTTCTGGTCGATATTGGAACAGCCAGGGTGTCTTGCACATGCTGAAGAATGGCGGTTGACGTGGCGTGCGGGGCTGCCACCGCTTGGCGGCGGATGCGCCGATCCTCGCGTGCTGACGTCACTCGGGCTGCGCTTGGACCCCTCGCACGTGCCACATGTCCCTGCGCCAACCATCTTCGCCACAGGCGCTGCACCGTGGACACATCCCTATGGGTATCGGCTGCGATTTGACGAAGCGACCAACCTGCCCTTCTCAGCCCGATCACCATACCCCTCGTAAAGTCGTCTCTCTGCTGGAAATGCCTCCGTTGACGGCGGCCTGGCATTCTTAGCTATACACGTGTCCTGTGGCACACGACAACACGTTCTACAATGACTGTCGGCTGAGAAATCACGGTACGAAGTGGGCCATTCGCCAACGCCGTGTCCCATTTATCGTTCGCTACGTGCGCAGCACAGCGGCGCATTTCACATCATGAGCATACCTCAGTGACGTCAGTCTACCCTGCAATTGGCATAAAGTTCTGACCACTCCTTCTTGGTGTTGCATTTGCTCTGTCAGTCAGTGTACATTCAAACGTGGTTAGGCCACTCGGCATCACACTTAAATGATGCACCTACACACTCACATAAATTCGTAAACTTAGTGTCGTGTCTCCATGTAAACCTAGAACTTTGATTTTGTGTATTTTTATTTGGGTCGATACCCTAATTTATATTTAACTATGTAATTTATTTTGGAACTATATCCGATTTGTATTTAATTCAGTAATTTTTGTTTCATTTTATTATTTTCATTATGTGTGGATCATATGTTGGAGCTGATTTGAGGCAAATTTAATTTGATTCACTTCATTGTGTTAGTAAGGATCGGTTATTTTTCTGGGAATAAATCCATCTTGCCCCTTAAATTTATTTCTCATTCGATAAACTTCAATTATTCCTCTCATCATATTTAGTTGTAAGTGAGAACTTCGGATTTATTTTTACCCTCGGCAGTCTAACCCACTCTCTACCCACCTGAGCTTAGTCGGAAATTTCAGACAGGAAATGGAGTGATCGTCCTAGATAGTCCTTACACTTACGGTACGGTATAGTATGTCCTGAGCAAAATCTGTTTTCATAGCTAGTATCTCCATTGGAAAGAACTTGATGCTGCTCTAATACTAAACCACACATTCTCTTTTTACCTCACTCATTTTTGTGGTTGCTAACGACTTCACATTGAAACCTTTTCTTCACAGTAATCTAAGAAGCACGCAAATTTCAATTTTGTCGCACATTTCCTATGGGTTTTTTTCCGAATTAACACTAAAATCAAACAAACTTTATCGTTTAACACAAACAAAAAAGAACTGAACATTTACCGGGAAACACTTTTCAGTCAACATAACAATATGTCCTTCCATAATATTTTGATTTTTCATGGCTGGTAATGAAAGGAACACATGAATGTATGAAGATAATGAAGAATTAATATTTACATTATTGTACATAACATTTTTACAGATTCAGTCCGTCTCCTTGGATGAATCGTCAGCGTACTGACGGCCTTGGGTTAGATTCCCGGCTGGGACGAGGATTTTACATGCGTATACATAATTCCTCTGGTACAGCGACTGGATGTTTATGCTCGTCGTAATACACTTCTCTTCATATACACAAAACACACCTCACTACCACCCACTAGAAGCCGTAATAGTGAATATATTCCTTCACGTAAGGTCAGGAAGGACATCCGGGCATAAAACTGGTCCAAATTGATCCACTCCAAGTGCCGACACGAATGGGAAAAGAGACCAAGAAGAAGAAGAAGAAGAAGAAGAAGAAGGGGAGGAGGAGGGAGAAGAAGTTATAGACTCAGTTTACCGGTAGGCATACTTATATCTGAAGTGATGAGCTTACCAAGTGCCCAGACGTCTGCTCTGTTGTCATAGGAGTTGGCATTCCCACTAGCTACGACTTCAGGAGCCATCCAACACGGGGACCCCAGGCAGGTACTACTTTTCGCCATCGTGCTGGCCAGTTCCCTGTAAGTTAAGATAATTAACTTTTAAACTCCAGGTCTTGGAAAAGTTATAGTTCCTGGTTCTGACGTACACTAAAAAAAAAAAAAAATAAAAAAAAAATAAAGAGAACCCAGGGGAAATAACTGCCCTAACTATCAGACACAGACTTTGTCAAGTTTCCGTGAAGTTAATGTTCACGGGTACAAAATCAATAAATACTTGCAAAATTTGGTCGAATGGACTTTAATTTTCGAGATTTTAGCGTTCCAATTTCTAAACACCATTTACAGACCAGATATGTCACTATTCAGGGAAATGTTCTCGTAGCTTGGTGGTCAAGTCGCTGGGTCCATAATGTAAACTGCACAGGTTTCGAGTTTAATTAATTTTTATGTTTTCCTCTACGGCAATGTTTCAAACTCTATATAATTTTCTTTGTTCTTTTATTGATAGTACATTTCATTCAAATGTTTGATTACAATATCTCTACTTATGGTAGCAGAATGTAAACGTTTCTATAAGAAGTATCGTGTCAAAATAATATGCAGCTAAAGAGTTATAAAAGAAGACATTTTAAGAGAAGGAAAGAAAAAAGGAGAAGAAGAGTAAAATAAAGTTTCGATGGCAAATTTTGTGTGGCTATTGCGAGCAGACCCTCCGATAAGGGTGAGCGGCGACTGCCGTGTATAAAGAAGCCGCGTGTTGTGTTGTGTGGTGTGGTGTATTATTTTCAGAATAATGAGGACAGCACAAACACCCTGTCCGCGAGCCAAGGGGATTATCTAGTTTCGTTTAAAATTCCTCGACAGGGTTAGCATAAAACTGTTCACCGCTACACATGGGAGTGTGGGGGCACGAGATCCATATAATTATCATACAAACAGACTTTGAATTCAGAAAATCTGTCAGGAAAGTGCGGGTATTCCGGGAATGTTTTGATGATACAGACGACTATCTGAAAGTAGTGAAATATCTATAGCTCCAGGACAGAGAAAGTGAAATCTGTCTGCAGACGAATGAGGGTAGAAAACCTCCAGGACGAAGAAATTAGGCAGAAGCACATGGATATGATTAGTGAAAAGTTCCAAACAGACAGGTAACAGGTTCAAGGTATAGGAAAAGAATGGGTGGCATACAGGGATGTAGTTATAGAAACAGGTAGGGAATCGCTTGGGAAAACTGTATGTGAAGATCGGAAAAATAAAAGTGAACATCTTCTTGGAGTGACAGAGCTTGTAGACATGAAAGGAGGCATATCAGAAATGGCTCCAAAGAAGGACTGAGGCAGACAGGAAATTGTACGTAGATGAAAGACACAGAGCGAAATAACTGCTGAATCCAAGAAGTCGTGGGAAGATTTCGGTAATAACCTGGAAGGGCTAGGTCAAGCGGCAGGGAAAGCTTTCTGGACGATTGTAATTAATCTTAGAAAATGAGGGGGAAAAAGGAAATGATTAGTGTTTAGACTAAATAAGGTGAATTCATAATAGATTGCAGGGAATCACTGGACAAGTGGAAGGAATATTGGGAGAACCTTCTAAACGTTTAAGGGAATCTTTCTGGTTACGTCGTGAACAAGCGAGCCCATAGGGAGGAGGACAATGATGTTGGGGAAATTACGCTTGAGAAAGTGGAAAGCGGTAAATAAATGTGAATAAACTCCATTGTCATAATGCAGCAGGAATAGATGCATTAGACCTGAAATGATGAATTATAGTGGGAAGGCAGTGATGAAATAGCTTCACAGAGTAATAAGATTAGCATGGAATGTTAGTAGGGGTTAGTAAAGTTACCTTCTGAATGGACGAAAGCGGGGAAGATTACAACAGCTATAGACGCATTTCATCGATCAGTATACTAGGCAGGGTGTTTGCTGGCGTTTTGGAAGAGCGGGTGCGATCAGTGGTTGAGAGAAAGATGAAAATCAGTGTGGTTTCAGACCACATAGGGGCTGTCAGGATCAGATTTTCGCTATGCGCCACGTAATTGAAAAATGATACTAGAAGAATAGATAGTTATGTTTATGTCAATCAATCAATCAATCAATCAATCAATCAATCAATCAATCAATCAATCAATCAATCAATCAATCAATCAATCAATCAATCAATCAATCAATCAATCAATCAATCAATCAATCAATCAATCAATCAATCAATCAATCAATCAATCAATCAATCAATCAATCAATCAATCAATCAATCAATCAATCAATCAATCAATCAATCAATCACTACTGATCTGCATTTAGGGCAGTCGCCCAGGTGGCAGATTCCCTATTTGTTGTTTTCATAGCCTTTTCTTAAATGATTGCAAAGAAATTGGAAATTTATTGAACATCTCCCTTGGTAAGTTATTCCAGTTCCTAACTCCCCTTCCTATAAACGAATATTTGCCCCAATTTGTCCTCTTGAATTCCGGCTTTATCTTCATCTTTATCTTTCCTACGTTTAAAGACACCATCCAAGCTTATTCGTCTACTGATGTCCTCCCACGCCATCTCTCCACTGACAGCTCGGAACATACCACTTAGTCGAGCAGCTCGTCTCCTTTCTACCAAGTCTTCCCAGCCCAAACTTTGCAACATTTTTGTAACGCTACTCTTTTGTCAGAAATCGCCCAGAACAAATCGAGCTGCTTTTCTTTGGATTTTTTCCAGTTCCTGAATCAAGTAATCCTGGTAAGGGTCCCATACACTGGAACCATACTCAAGTTGAGGTCTCACCGGAGACAAATATGCTCTCTCCTTTACATCCTTACTACAACCCCTAAATACTCTCCTAACCATGTGCAGAGATCTGTACCCTTTATTTACAATCATATTTATGTGATTACCGCAATGAAGATCTTTCCTTATATTTATACCTAGGTATTTACAATGATCCCCAAAGGGAACTTTCACCCCATCAATGCAGTAATTAAAACTGAGATGACTTTTCCTATTTGTGAAACTCACAACCTGACTTTTATCCCCATTTATCATCATACCATTGCCTACTGTCCCTAGAGAAGGTATTTCGCAGAGTGACGAGGGAAAGTATGTTAGCCGTACTGCAGGGAATATGGAGTTAGGGGGTAGATTATTAAAAGAAATCAAAGACATTTATGCTGACAATGAGTCCTCTGTTTAAGGTACTTACAGGGTTTAGAAAAGGCTGTAATCTTTCACCTTTGTTGTTCTTAGAATGGGTCATCTACTGAAAGGTATAAAGTGGCAGGGGGTGGGGGGATTCAGTTTGGCCTATGCTGACGATTTGGTCTTAATGGCAGTGTGTGATGATAGCCTGCAGTCTGATAATATCTTGGAACTTAAAAATAGATGCAATGAGTATGATATGAAAATTGATGTCACTAGGTAAGAAAACTAAGAGAATTGAATGTCAGGTTAGGAATACAAAGCTGGAAGAGGTAGATATATTAATGTATTTAGGATGTGTGTTCTCCCAGGATGGTAGTATAGTAACTGAGATTGAGTTCGAAGTTGGGATCAACAGTGTTATGTAAGAAGGAATTCAGCTCCCAGAAGAAACAATCTTTACATCGGTCTGTTTTCAGACTAACTTTGGTTTATGGGAGTGAAAGCTGGATGGAATCAGGATATCTTATTCATAAGTTAGAATTAGCAGACATGAAAGAAGCGAGAATGATTGCTGGTACATACAGATGGGACACTAGCAGGAGGATGTTCAAAATGAGGAGACAACGTCTACGTTAGGAATGAACTCGATGGATGAAGTTGTACGCATAAACCGGCTTTGGTGGTGGGGTCGTATGAGGAAAATGGATGATAGGTTACCTAGGAGAATAATGGAGGGTAAGAGATGCAGAGGGAGACCAATACAATAATGTTAGACTCAGTTTCTAACGATTTAAATATGAGAGGGGTAGAAGTGAGGCCACAGAGCTAGTTACAAGTAGAGGATTATTGGCGGCATTTGTTAAATTCACAGCGGCTTGCAGAAAGGCATAACTGTCTATAATGAAGTATGTATATATATACATGGGCTGGTTATTGCGCTACCATTAGGTAATGCCAGTAGACCTAATGACACCTCAGCTATAGAACCGGAAATATGACGACTACCAACTTGTGTGTGCAAATTGTTGATACGCAAATATCTGGAAAATTGAAAGAATGTGCAAATAGGTATTGGTTCTGTACTCCGCGAAAAATCTATACAAAATAGTCGTCACCACCCTTGATATTAAATTCTCTGTGGGCTGCGAAATCGTAACTTATTATTCAAATGTGCAAAAAGGTTAGTCCATTGTTTGAAGAAAGGAGGCAAGAACATACCTGGAAAGTCCGAAGTCCACCAGCTTCACTTCACCATCCTTCGTCAGAAGAATGTTGCTGCCTTTAACGTCACGATGCATCACGTGGTTCTGGTGCAGGTGCACTAGAGCCTGCACCACATTGAAAGCAAACCAATATTAGTTTTATGGCCACTAAAAGGAGAACACACAGTTTTAACAGAAGCATAATTAGTTCGGGAATCTCTAGCAGGATATCTTGCTTCTATTAATTGGGCGGTTAGTGCGCTTCCGTCAGGTAATGTCAACAGGCCTAATGACACCTCAGACTGCACACTCACAAAAACAACCACTTGGATGTGATGAGGCTCGTATTTCTCTCTCCAAATTGCTTGTAATTACCGTCATAAACGTCATCCGGCGAGTAATTTACGGTGGCAATTTGCATGTCGACCAGCGAGACTCCTCCTCCTAGCAGGGAGGCACGTTAATCAAAGTTTGTCTCACGAGTTGGCAATATACATACCTGAGATTGTGTTGGAATTAATGAGGCCAGGATTCCTCATTCAGAAGTATTGAGTTTTTATTCTAAAATGTTGAGTACCCTGAAGCGAAGGCTGCACACGACTTCGGCCTTGCAAGAAAGGTTGAGAATCGAGGCTCCAATACCTTTACTAAATCGGTACTAACTATGCTGACATAATATTTGGGATTTCCTTATACAAACACAAATACCGAACTCGATTTTTTTAACTGATTGTAACCGAGCTCGATAGCTGCAGTCACTTAATTGCGGCCAGTATCCAGTATTCGGGAGATAGTGGGTTCAAATCCCACTGTCGGCAGCCCTGAAGATGGTTTTCCGTGGTTTCCCATTTTCACACCTGGCAAATGCTGGGGCTGTACCTTAATTAAGGCCACGGCCGCTTCCCTCCCACTCCTAGCCCTTTCCTGTCCATCGTCGCCTAAGACCTATCTGTGTCGCAGCGACGTAAAGCAACTTGCAAAAAAAAAAAAAAAAAAAAAAAAAAAATTGTATTACACAACCCGGAAGAAAAGTGAAGGATTTTAACTGGGCCGTTGTCTGTGCTCAGAGATCAGTCTTATTCACGCTCAACTTTACGTTCCGCGGGCATACATCGTGTAAGTGAACGGGCGGGCAATCAGTGTGTGCGCTTCAGCCACAGTGACGTTGTGGCTATACCACAGGTCGTGAAAGTAATGAAGGGTAACTCTATTTGAGTATTATAGCAATAGTGCTTTTTTCTTCACCAGACATACATTATACTGGTTATTATTTGGATTTACGTTGTATGAAATTAGTTCTGTTTTGTTTATGTCTAGGCTTTGTCGTCCGGATAAAATAAAGAATTGGGGCCGATGACCTCGATGTTAGGCCCCTTTAAACAATAATAGTAATAATAATAATCATCATCATCATCAAAATAAAGAATTCACCGCTATCTGAAAATATTTTTGTGTTTTACGCAATGAATTGCAATTATCACTATTATATTTTAAGAGGTCCGCCTCTGTGGTGTAGTGGTTAGCGTGATTGGCTGCCCACCGGGGTGGCCCGGGTTCGATTCCCGGCTCTGCCACTAAATTTTGAAATGTGGTACGAGGGCTGGAACGGGAGGTAAAATGGAGGTAAACTGAGTAGAGGGGTATTCGGGTCCCACCTCAGCCATCCTGGAAGTGGTTTTCCGTGGTTTCTCACTTCTCCTCCAGATAAATGCCGGGATGGTACCTAATTTAAGGTCACGGCCACTTCTTTCCTCTTCCTTGTCTATCCCTTACAATCTTACCATCCTCCCCACGAGGCCTCTGTTCAGTATAGCAGTTGAGGCCGCCTAGGGTAGGTACTGGTCCTCCTCCCCAGCTGTATCCCCCGAACCAAAGTCTCACGCTCCAGGACACTGCCCTTGAGGCTGTAGAGGTGGGATGCCTCGCTGAGTCCGAGGGAAAAACAAACCCTGGAGCGTAAACAGATTAAGAAAGAAAGATATTTTAAGAGGGTTTTGCTTTAGAAACATCCCTAACATAATGATGAGTTATGCCGATTAGCTGCAGCTGGTGATTACTTGAGCATAAATGATCTGTTGAACTTACCAATCATGTTTACTGGGAATAACATTAGTTAGGTTATTTATTTGAAGACATACTGTATATCTACTTGGTATTGCATTTACACTGCTATTGTACATTAACCTTCGATAAAAAATATCTGTTTTCACTCATGACGAAACTTGCTCGCCATTTTGATGTCTCACGTTATACTATAAATACTATTTTCAGAAAATCGGTGAACCGGCAGGTCACATAATCCTACAATATCACGAAAAATTAAACATTGAACTTTTTGAATTATATAAAATTATGTACGTAAATGTATTACGTTTTACTGAATGAATAACAGGAATTTTACCTTCTTTTCAATGGAAACTCTGTCATTACCATCCCAGAAATTGTAAATCGTAGCTTGAAAGCTTAAACCTCCGTGTCTTCGTACACTGTAACACGAAAAAATTGTAACGTGTCAGTTTTCTTTGAATATGTAAATATAGGAAAATAAAAGCATGTTTGTTAATATCGAGTGCACGATAAATCAAAAATGAATATTTAAACAAGTTTTCCTTGCCATTATAGTGTGTTTGTTTAATACTGTACTACAATGAACGTTTCGCTGCAAATGGTGCGAGGAAAGTTTCGTAGTTACAACCGAACGACACTGTTCCTGTGTTGTGCCGAGGCAAGTGTATTCGCTCTCTCGCTTGACTGTGACGTACGCTTGCTACGTAAGCTGTCCAAATTTCTGTCGAGTCAGCTCGGCCACACTGGGCTTGTCTCAATGGGCTCCCAGCTGCGCAAACGTATCAACTGCTGTATTTTTTACATTTACCATTTTAAACTGAAGAAAATGACCGAAGGAACATACAAAACTGAAGTGAAATTGTGAAAATAAACAAACATGTAAACTGATGTGGACTTGCTTCTTTATAAAATATATCTACATACATTTAGAGATCGGTATTAGAGGCAATAAATAATTGCTAATAATAATGATAATAATAATAATAATCAGGGCGACTCTAGGGATAGTGACCCGGTGAAATGTCATTCCCTGGATTATGAAAAAAAAAAAAAAGTTAAAATTTATACGACATTGTTCAACACCGGAAAACACTTCAGTAACAACTTCCCACCCCAACCATTCGCTGTCGAGTGACTGTCACCGCAGATCCACTGTCTAGCGCCTCTGGCCTGGTGAGTGTGTTCACGCGCATGCGCCCTTGCCTGTAGAGCCCGAGCCTAGGATGTCCAGTGTGTGACAGAGCCTCCTTCTCACAGCAGTGGGATTCGCAATGCTTTTTTATAAAGTTTTTTACATTATGAATTCGGTGAGCGCTCTTTCCTTGAGTCTGTTTTCTACGTTATCATAATATGATGATGATGATGGTAATAATGATAGTAATAATAATCTGTACATTGTGTTCAGAACTATAGATACTAGCACAGATAACAACAAAGAGAACAGCAGGTAAGTCGTATTGCTGTGTTATTCATAGAAGGAAAGAAGACAAGTACATGGAAGAGTTACACAACCATTTAGGGTGTTCAAAAATGATTGGCACTCCTTTCATAACTGTGGACAAGTAGCTGTTCGAAATACATGCCTGGTGTAATTTGAGTAAGTTAGACCGATGGATATGCAATAACACATCTGGTTCAATGAGGAAATCTATACGAATTTTCTTCACTCCTGATTTCCCAATTTAGTGATGCATCGGCATTCTATGCCGTCCGTCCGTCCATCCTATGGATATATACGAACGATTGTGTATTTAGCATGAATTTAACCTTCCATATTTATAGTGTCTGTTTTAATTCAATACATTCTTTATAAATTGTTGATTGATCTCTTGACAAAAATCGTGCAATATTCCAAAGCTGGAAAGACTTGGGAGAAAGAAGACGAGCTGCTCGACTAAGTGGTTTGTTCCGAGCTGTCAGCGGAGATATGGCGTGCAATGACATTAGTGGACGAATAAGTTTGAGTGGCGTCTTTAAAAGTAGGAAAGATCACAACATGAAGATAAAGTTGGAATTCAGGAAAGATCACAACATGAAGATAAAGTTGGAATTCAAGAGCACAAATTGGGGCAAATATTTGTTTATGGAAAGGGGAGTTAGGGATTGGAATAACTTACCAAGGGAGATGTTCAATAAATTTCCAATTTCTTTGAAATCATTTAAGAAAAGTCTAGGAAAACAACAGATAGTGAATCTGCCACTTGGGTGACTGCCCTAAATGCAGATCAGGATTGATTGATTGATTGATTGATTGATTAACTGATTGATTGAAAGCTTAGGATAAATATTTCTTCATTATTGACTTTGATTACAATGGTCTGCCGTAGGGATCAGTTTTATCCTCTGGTATTTAGCTTATATATCCATGATCTACACGTAAATGTATACCGAAAATTCATTAATGTGGACGATATAAATCTTACAGTCCAGAACACTACCTTTAATACAGCAGAGGATACACTGCACGAAGAACAGAACATAATGACTACTTCAGAAAGTGGCTTCAGCCTAGCCCCTCCTAATCTGAGGTAGCCGCATTTCACCCTGGCAAACCATAGGCAAAACTACCATCCTAGAGTGAAGTTAAGGAATCAATATCTGAAGTACAACAACTGTCCTAAGTACTTAGGTGCGACACAGAACAGGGTACTGACTTATCGATATCATATTGAAAAAACGGCTGCAAAACTAAAAAATTGCAACAGCCTACTCAGTAGGTTAGCTGGATCTTGGGGGTGTTGACGATAACACATTCAGGACCATCGCTCTGGCCGTCGTATGTTCTCCAGCTGAATACTGTGGAGGCGTGAGGTTGAAGAACTCCCACTGCCCACTGGTAGATACTCAACTCCGTCAGACAATGCGGATCATCTCTCTCCCAGTGGCTACCTGTACTTTGTAATATTGCTCACCCTCACACCAGGAGACAGCAAGTCCTTGCCCGCCTGTGGTGTATTATTAAGAAGAATGATGCTCTTCCTATTTGTCGCGACGTCAAGCAGCTCTCTACAATCAGGTTGCAATCCCGAAAACCAGCATGCAAATGGCTATGGATCTTACATGCTACAAGTTCAACCTTCCAAATGCCTGGAGAGAAGAATGGTTAAACTCATCACCTCGTGGCCTCATTCAAATCTGTGACCCTAGCGCAAGACTAGCTGGTTTCAAGCTGTCTCGGGCAGTGTGGTCAAGACAACAGAATTTGGTGTGGTGGTGCTCGAGCTGGAACAGCCCTACATTAGTGGGGATGGACAAACTCTCCTCGATGTGGCTATGATTTTTAAATGCAGACTATCGAGTATATCGCTCAGGGGTGCCTTCTAAAATAGTATTCTGGTTCCTTGGATGAAATCCACTCAGCTACCTTTGAAGCAACCGCATGGATTACAGACCTGCCAATCTAAACACGAATATATGACCCTAATGCTGTAATTTTTGTATTTTGAATGTATTTCTTATTGTCTTGTATGCTTCATAGGGTAGTAAATAAATACTACTGGCGAATTGGAATATTTCACGAATTTCGTAAGGGGTCTTTTGATTTTCAGATATTTTATAGTTAATTTAGTGCTTCTAATCGATCTTGTAACGCTACTAGTTTCATTGTAGAATTACTGTTGCTTATTGCTGTGATATGTTTCAATTAATGTTAGAACTTTGTGTTGTCAAAAGTAAACAGTTAGCTTACTTGTAAAGCTCCCTTCTATGGTATGGTGTACGTAAATCTTCGGGACAAATTCGTGAATTCTTACTGGGTGTTCTTCAATGCACTACGCCAGTGCGTGTGTGTGAGCGCGCTAAAATAAGTAATATCTAATTAACATTAAGTTTTCAGTATTATTATTATTATTATTATTATTATTATTATTATTATTATTATTATTATTATTATTATTATTATTATTATTATTATTATTATTATTATTATAGGAGCTACCAAACAGAGACGTTAAAGGTGTAACTTTCCCTCATTTAAATTATTCGATGTCTCCTTAACTATCGCTCAGATGTTCCTCAACACAGAGATAAGGTGTGCAGACTGCTCTAGTTTCTAGGTTCTGGAATGGTAGTGATTAGAAAAATGATGTTCTGTAATATGTTTCTCAGAGCGAACTGTTCAGAAGTTTCATTATTTTTGACGTTATTCTAATAGTGACAATAATGTAGTTATGCGCACTTCATATATGCCACATATTATTTTAAAATATTAGAAATATCTGACCGTGTTCTGGTCTAAGTAGAAATCAAATGGGCTATTGGAAATACTCACCTTAACGACCTCCTTTAGAATGTAGGCGATGTGCTCCTCGGACATTTTCCTGCCTTGCACAGACAGGGCGCGTACCATGTCTGTAATAGGTCCACCTTCACATAGCTGAAACAAGAGTAGAAAGATTGCATGTTAGTTCACAATTGATAACTTATTCTATCCTAGGAATGAGTCCAAGGAAATATTCAAGAAAGTTTCAGAGTATTTCGTACGTGGTCAAATAAAACATGTACGTTCTCAAATACTCTGTATTTTATTATACCTGTACTAAGCTGATGTACCCGTGCTTCGCTAAGAAATTTTACATTGTATACAGAGTTCTAGGTAAGGTAGTGTACACGTTGTGAGCTGGATTGTATTAAATCGCATAGCTCTTAACGTCACCCTAGAAACGCGACGGGGGTCACCGAACGTCTTTTCTCATATGAAGACTGGGTTAGGGAATTTTCATTGTAATGGTAGGCCCGCTTGTCTACCATCAGTCACAGTCAGGTTGGGGAGTTTTCATTATAATGGCTGACACTCACTCTCTACCTGACTTTTTACATCCTCAAGAAGACTGCCTTAGTGGTTTTTGCCAACTGAAATGAACATAGGTCATTACAATGACGTCAGTAGGAATGGCGCGATTAAAAGGAATGCTTTCATATGAAATACTCGATCAATGAAAAACCGCACATTTTCTCACTTTTAACGAACAGTACGCCTACTACGCTGCCGATCTAACAGTTCAAAATTCCAGAGCTGGAATGACCAAGCCGCAGACAGCCGTGAACCGTGAACACTCTTCGACCTTTTTCGGCGGAGGGGGTGGGGGATCAAATAGTGGAGAGTCCCAGGGCAAAAGCTATGCCCTTCTACTAATCTGTTGAATAGGTGTACCCAGTGAGTCGGAAAATCTCAATTCACTACACTGGCGGGAGAAAAACACTATCTGACTTGGAGGCAAATTTTTCCTCCAAGCCAGAGGAAAAACCCCCTTTCGCTGCTAATTTGGAATAAAATGAACATATAATTTAATAAGAAACGGCTCTCTTCAGGGTTGAATCGTGAATTGTTTAGTGAATTGTGGTGCTATAACTTGGAATAGGTCTAAATTGTAATTCTAGACCAATTCATACTACTACTACTACTACTAAGTGAGCCTCTGCCTTAAGTGTGCACACTGTTCATTCAAAACAGCGCGTCAGACTAGAGATCGAATGGCTGGAATACTATGATAAACCAGTGTGTTGCGTACCAGCAGTATCAGAAAATGTATGAACCAGAGGAATGGCATGCTAAAGAAGAAAGTTTGCTAACTCCCCAGCTATTTCTTACCAATATTCAGTCAGGCTGTTTTACTCAGTACGCAGCAGTAGTTCCATCTATCGGAGTTGAGTGGCAGCATAAGAGACAAAGAACATCACATCAAACAATGGTCAATGTAATGTTATTGTTGATCAATGTTACGCGTTTTCGATATTGTAGGCCTTCACATTTAGTTTTCTTCTGACGCTGGAATACCACTCTTATCATAGTCGGTACGGTAAAACTGAATAAAACATGAATGATCGGAAATTATATTCTCTATAACTTTTGTTATGTAGTACATTTGCATAGGACCAATAAAATTGTTTATAGTTTAGATTGCGGTTTCTTGTTCCCCGACTCAATATACCAATTTTCATTAAATTCTGTTAACCCATTTTATCGTGGCTCAGCGTTGACACTAAATATACAAATTCATGAATATCTCTATTATCATAGCCGGAACAGTAAAAATGTATAAGACATAAATGATCAGAAATTTAATTCTATATAACTTTAGTTACGTAGTATTTATCGATAGGACCACTAATTATATAAATATCTGATAATTAAATATTAGGCCTTCCCCTAAACTACCATTTCACTCAGCGCGAATAAAATGATTTATAGCCTAGATTGTAGTGGCTTATCCCCTGACTTTACATACCGATTTTCATTAAATTCTCTTCAGCCGTTTTCTCGTGATGCGTGCACAGACAGACAGACAGACAGACAGACAGACAGACAGACAGACAGACAGACAGACAGACAGACAGACAGACAGACAGACAGACAGACAGACAGACAGACAGACAGACAGACAGACAGACAGACAGACAGACAGACAGACAGACATTACAGAAAAGTAAAAAGTGAATTTCCTTGTTACTGTGCACATGACCGATACAGAAATACCATTCTTTTCAAATTCTGAGCAATGTACAGACAAAACTCTTATTTTATATATATGGATATATTGATTCAGATGTGTGGGGTATTTTATATATTAGAGATAGTTCGAATAATATGACTTGTTATTTTGTGGACATCCATCTCTCGGAATAGGCCAGAGCAAAGTGTAGCTTCCACCCAAGTCCCAGTCTCTTCCATGGCTGTGACAATATGGAAGTTGCTGGGGTATGGGTAGTGCTGATTAATGACATTCGGCGCACAACCAGTGCGTCTGAGTATTATGAAAGGTATTGCGCATAGGGTTAGTTGTGCTACAATAGCACTGTCTGGCCCAGAGAGGAAAGCAATGGCAAACTACCTCACTCCTCATCTTACCTAGTATGCCTCATTTTGGTGCTGCCATTGGTTTTTTGTATTTTTCCAATAACTGCATAGCCTTTGGTGGTGCTATTTGAGGTTCCAAACAGTCTCTGGACTGATGGATGACTTAACAGAGATTTTGTGGTCAGAAATGAGTTATGGGGAGGACACCTAGGTACTACGTACTCGCTCATAAAAGCAATGAGGCATTTTGAAGGAACTATTACACTAGAGTCCCTTTAATCCGAACCCCGTTAATCCGAATGAAGAATGAAGATTTCCATGCATTTTATTAGTCATATTTTAATATAAGAATTTCATGTAAACATAATTCACATCATAAACCAATCACTGGTCGTTTATCATTACAAAGTGTGTTAGTTTATTTTGCCGTAGTGATTGGAACCTACTCGAAGATGCAGTGTTAAACCAGCGTATTTTATTAATGTAACTGCTAAAGAATGGACATTTCAAATTACAGTATGTACTCTACTGTACTGTAGAAACTTTTATCCTCAGACGGTTGAGGCGCTGGTCTTCTGAACCCAACTTGGCAGGTTCGATCCTGGCTCAGTCCGGTGGTATTTGAAGGTGCTCGAATACGTCAGCCTTGTGTCGGTAGATTTACTGGCACGTAAAATAACTCCTGTGGAAGAAAATTCCGGCAACTAGGAGTCTCCGGAAACCGTAAAAATAGTTAGAGGGACGTAAAAACAATAACATTATTATTAGAAAATATTTTCCGGTTAATCCGAAAATTTTGTAATCCGAAGACTCCGGTCCCAATTAGTTCAGATTAACGAGACTCTACTGTAATTGCATCGAGAGCCCATAATAAACAGTCACTGAAAAAAAAAAGAAAAGGAAAGAATGAGCGCGTGATATTGTATATGTTCCTCCCAGGTACACTTTCCTTAAATAATTCAACAATTCAACCTATATATGTATAACCTGTGTCAATAAAGTTCGGTGAATGAAGTCAGAACGGTCAATCCGGCAACACTGGCGACACGCAACACTGCACCTGCGTAGCAGCAGGTTTTGACCACCTGCTTCCAACGTTGTTCAGTTGAGCATCGTGTGTGTGCAGTGTAAGACCTGTTTGACACAATGCGTGTTTAGTGCGTTGGTTCTGAACTGCGAGCAGGAACATGAACGACCAAAATATCAATGTTACAGTTTTGTTTTAAGCTTGGCAAGATACCAAAATAAATGCATGCGATGCTGGTACATGTTTATGAAGGTCAGGCGCTGTCCTTGAAGTGTGTGTACGAGTGGTTCGCCCGTTTTCGAGGAGGCCGGGAAAGTATTTTTGACAACCCCCGTAGCGGAAGACTGGCGACCGCCGTCAGTGACGAAAACATTGAGAAGGTGAGGACATTAATCACGAACGATCGGCGATTAACTGTGCACATGATAGCGGATGAACTGCAGATTAACCGTGAATCCGTGAATTCGTGCGTCCGATGAAACGTGACGAGGCTTTTGAACACCATCCCAAAGGAAGCCTTCTTGCAGATTTTCCAGGACATGTATCGCCGATCTCAGCAGTGCATAGTTATGGGAGGGGACTATTTCGAAGGATAGTAAGGTCACTGTCGTGCATTGTTCATCTATGTTGATAGTACAGGACTATTCGCCGAACTTTATTGTCACAGGTTGTATATCAGAGGCGGACACAATTCGGCTCAATGAGCAGCGCTCAGGCAGGAAAAAGAGCAGAGTAGAGTAGAGCAGAGTATTCGCTCTGGGAAGTTAACTTTGTAGCTGCTCGCCGTAACAAGTGGGGACAAGCCGCATATCAAAACACATTTATTTTGACATTTTTGTTGTGTCTAATTTCTCGTTCTCTTCAGTGCATTAGATTATGGTGCTAAATAAATACGTTTAATTATATTATATTCCTTTCATTAGGTTATGCTTAGGAAACAAAATGAATTACTTTGGTATCTGAAAACTAGTCCGCCTCTGTGGTGTAGTGGTTAGCGTGATTAGCTGCCACCCCCGGAGGTCCGGGTTCGATTCCCGGCTCTGCCACGAAATTTGAAAAGTGGTACGAGGGCTGGAACGGGGTCCACTCAGCCTCGGGAGGTCAACTGAGTAGAGGTGGGCTCGATTCCCACCTCAGCCATCCTGGAAGTGGTTTTCCGTGGTTTCCCACTTCTCCTCCAGGCAAATGCCGGGATGGTACCTAACTTAAGGCCACGGCCGCTTCCTTCCCTCTTCCTTGTCTATCCCTTCCAATCTTCCCCATCCCCCGCAAGGCCCCTGTTCAGCATAGCAGGTGAGACCGCCTGGGCGAGGTACTGGTCATACTCCCCAGTTGTATCCCCGACCAAGAGTCTGAAGCTCCAGGACACTGCCCTTGAGGCGGTAGAGGTGGGATCCCTCGCAAAGTCCGAGGGAAAAACCGAACCTGGAGGGTAAACAGATGATGATGATGATGATCTGAAAACTAAATACTCCTTTTACTAATACCAACATAAAATCTTATTTAGAACACAGCATAAACAATGAACGAGAACCAAGCTCTGGGTTAAATACAGAAATAAATAAGCTACATGAACAGATATAATTTACCATAGAGAAAAATAGGCCTATGTGTTCTTACATATCTGAAATTTCATTCAGCAGATGATAAACAGGAGTGCGTATCTTTTCGCTGAAGAAGACCAGTAGTTATGTTTGGTGCGATCGATCTTGCACTTGCAATTCGAAGAACGGCAGTGAGATGTGCGTCAGTTAGAGTGGTTCTTCGCGGAGATTTATTTATCTTCATTAGAGAGAACAGTTTCTCATACACAGATGTGTTGAGCTAAACACTGATATAAGTTTGGCAGCCATTTTGTGTATGTTTGGGAAATCTGTTTGCGAAAAATGTTCTTAAAAATGTGATAGGGCTGTTCGTGATTCATAAGCCTTCAGTTCACTATCACATCGAATTGTGAGCAACTCGCACTGAAGATCAGACGGAACATCATCATCTACTATAGCAGTTGAAAAGGGCGCAGCAAACACTTTCGGATCAACTGATAAATCGTCCAGATCTATAAATCGGATGGAAATTTTTTTCATAAGACTCGCAAGAGTACCTGAACATTTCTGCAATTGATCTTGAGTTTGGATTTCCGCATTGACAATTTGGGAAAATGGGCTAACTCACCTTTCAACATCTTACTCTGCTACACCTTGAAAGCAGTGATACTGTCTACAAGACGAGTAATAAGTATTTTAACTATTCAAGGTACTGTAGCTCACTATGTTATTTTATAGCGCAAACATAATACACTCAGTCCTGTACAATGCTGCGGCTATGCTTGCGCCTTGACTCCGCATATCGCAATCTAGTCTTTATAGACGTCAGCTGTTCCCGGCTCCTCGGCTCTGCCTGCGTTAATGCGTTTGGCTCATTGCCCACCTATGACATATATAATATTTGTTTTGGATATCCACAGGGTTTGTGGGCCTATTTACCTGGGAGATGAATTGTATTTTGATAATAATCAAAAATGAATAATTAATGCTATTTGCTTTATGTTCCACTAACTACCTTTACGTTTTTCGGAAACGCCGAGGTACCGGAATTCAGTCCCGCAGGTGCTATTTTACGTGTCAATAAATCTGCTGACACGAGGCTGACGTATTTGAGAACCTTCAAATACCACCAGACTGAGCCAGGATCGAACCTGTCAAGTTGGGGTCAGAATGCGAGCGTCTCAACTGTCTGAGCCACTCAGTCTGGCTAATTGAAATGAAATCTGATAAAATATTGAATGCTGCGAACATGCAATAACATGCAATCATTTTTTCTGAGAGACAATTGGAAGAAACCTGTGGAAGCCAAGAAAACTCTGGCAACGGATGGTAACAGACCTCTGTAGTACATCAAAGATTATGATGATAATCTTTTTTAGAAGTTGCTTTACGTCGCACTGGCACAGTTAGGTCTTATGACGACGATGGGACAGGAAAGGACTAGAAGTGGGAAGGAATCGGCCGTGGCCTTATTTAAGGTACAGCCCCAGCATTTGCCTGGTGTGAAAATGGGAAACCACGGAAAACCATATTCAGGGCTGCCGACAGTGGGGCTCGAACCCACTATCTCCCGAATACTGGATACTGGCCGCACTTAAGCGACTGCAGCTATCGATCTTGGTATGATGATCACCATGATGGGATTTAGTTAACGACACCAGTGATCTCAGCTTTCAACAATGATGCTTTTGTTGAACGTAACATCCCTCTAACTCAGATAGGTTTTCGGCTAGGACCGGAGGGAAATTGGACGTGGCCTTAATTGAGGTACAGCCCCAGTATTTGCCTGGTGTGAAAATGGGAAACCACAGGAGGTCGTTTTCAGAACTGCTGAAGGTGTGACTCAAACCCACCATCTTCCGAACGCAAGCTTACAGGTACGCGGCACTACCAAGCAGCCAACTCGCTCGATATTCGAAACGTGAGGTTAACGCTGTAAGATATTTACAGATTTGTTGAACAGACCGTAGGACTGCTACGTCAGTATCATAATCGTAATAGTAAACTGCGACTATGGGATATCTGTAACGAAATAATCTGTGGCTTGGTCCTAAAACAGCTAATGCCATTTTAAAAAATCGAAATTGAGAAGGCAAAAGATAAAAACGCGTTTTACAATAGTCCCGCTATTAAAAGGGCCAATATCTCTGATCGATATTAAACGAATAGTTAATGTTTAATTAAATAAACCCTTGCAAATAATGTTAATTACTGACGAAGATTAGATACCTCGGAATGGTTAAAGAATACGTTGGAAAAATTTAGTTTTTAGTCAGTTGATTTCCACAAAGAAAGTGTAAACTTGTTTCTAATTAGTTGTTGAAAAAAATAGTTCGAAAATTATAAGCAAAACTTCAAGTGCTAATACCTAAAAACAGGTTATTTGACATTGACCCTTTTAGAAACAAGCCACAGAAAAGATGGAAATGGAGATAGGATCAGTGACCATATACGTGAACTAGGAGGAATGTATGACAATTTGTTTCAGTGTTCATGGTACTCATGGCAGTCTGGTGGAAGACTCACCTCCATGACGAACCATAGTTTGTCTGAATCCTCCTCGCGCTTCAGGAACACTCCATACAGATCTGGCAGGTTGGGATGACTGGACAGGTCCTTGAGCACGCGGTACTCCTCGCGGATATCGTCCATGTTGGTGTCTGCTACTGAGATCACTTTGATTGCTACCCTCTTATTTCCTGGAACAAAAGTAACCGACAAGCTATTTAGTAATTAGCTGAACCACACATTAGTTGATTTGGCCGGAATTTTACTGAAGGTGCTGCAAAGAGGTTTTAAGAATACTGTAAAATGGAAGTGAACAAGACACTATTACGAACATTTCCAAGATTACGGATAACAGTGGCTCACGAACACACAGAGATAGTTTATGCAGTTGAACGTATATTGTACGTAAAGCTTTTAGATCAACAGTACCGATTATACTGCCTATAGTATCGGATCGCCTTTTGATTTTCTGTGCTTCGCTGTGAGAAATAGACCGGCAGCGGAGGAGAGAGGGAAGCTTCTTCTTTATCATCCTGAAAAAATTTCTAGTTTATGGGGTCGGCCTTTTATATACATTTGTCCCAGTTTTACGGCCGAGTACTCTTTTTTGCCATTTGTTGTACGTCGCTCCTACACAGATAGGTCTTATGGTGACGATGGGATAGGAAAGGCGTAGGAATGGGAAGGAAGCGGCCGTGGCCTTAATTAAGGTACAGCTCCAGCATTTACCTGGTGTGAAAATGGGGAACCACGGAAAACCATCTTCAGGGCTGCCGACAGTGGGGTTCGAACTCACTATCTCTCGGATGCAAGCTCACAGCTGCACCGCCAACTCGCCCGGTCGAGTACTCTTGACGACGCCAAACTTATTTAGAGGGATGCATATACTATTGTTTGTTTTTGTGAAGTTTTATAATGGAATGTCTTGTATGTAGATGAAAAGATGTGTCTTAAGACGAACAAAAAGTATGCGATCCGTCCAGGAAACGAACATATAGACCTTCGAATCAAAGATCGGCACGCCGCTGGCCATTCAGACAAGGAGTCGAATGGGTGGGGGTGGGGGTTGAGTTATTACTGTGTATTGAGTATGGATTTAGTACCATGCACTTTTCGTGTGGAATGAAGGATACTACTTTTTTTTTTTTTTTTTGCTAGTTGCTTTACGTCGCACCGACACAGATAGGTCTTATGGTGACGATGGGACAGGAAAGGGCTAGAAGTGGGAAGGAAGCAGCCGTGGCCTTAATTAAGGTACAGCCCCAGCATTTGCCTGGTGTGAAAATGGGAAACCACGGAAAACCATTTTCAGGGCTGCCGACAGTGGGGTTCGAACCTACTATCTCCCGAATACTGGATACTGGCCGCACTTAAGCGACTGCAGCTATTGAGCTCGGTGAAGGATACTACTACTACTACTACTACTACTACTACTACTACTACTACTACTACTACTGATGATTTAAAGATATTACCTCAGACTGAGGCCAATCCTTCCACCTTTGGCAAAGATGACCCCGCAGTGTAGGGTTAGTGTGCCTGCCTGTTACCCGGAGGCCCCGGGTTCGATTCCCGGCCAGGTTAGGGATTTTTAGCTGCATCTGGGGGCTGGTTCGAGGTCCACTCAGCCTACGTGATTACAATTGAGGAGCTATCTGACGGTGAGATGGTGGCCCCGGTCCAGAAAAATAAGAATAACGGTCGAGAGGATTCGTCATGTTGACCACACGACACCTCGTAATAAAAGGCCTTCGGGCTGAGCAGCGGTCGCTTGGTAGGCCTAGGCCAGGGATGGCGAACCTATGCCACGCGTGTCACTAGGTGACACGCGAACACGATTTCGGTGGCACGTCACATGAGCATAATATTTTATATATACGTCTTGTACTACAGTCTTGTACTATAGTGTTTCACGTGTAAGAAATACCGTAAATATCGAAAATCTCAATACTAGTTCCATTCGGACGTGCAATATGGCAACTGCTACACTGATAGGTCCGGAAGTCAAGTGAGATAGTCTCGTTTTCTGGTGGTTTTGTATACGGACATCGCAAACATGTTTTCGATGCCGAAAAGAACAGAAACTTAACAAAGGAGGTGATCGTATTTTTTCAAGAACTCTGGCTAAGGGAATTCGGACTGATAAAAAGATGTGTTGCCTGTGTTCGAAAACAATTGTATCCCCCACATTTAATGTAGAGCGCAATTTCGAGACTGGTCATTCAAATGTTGGTTCCATTTCAAATGAAGAAAGAAGAGAGTTTGTCTCACAAAATATCCAACATTACACAAAACAAACTAGTTCTTTTGTATCATATTTCCGGCCAAGGAATAATATCAGTGCGGCTGTTTCTATCCGTCTCACTGCATAGTACAACATGTATGGGAAACAGATTTCTGACGGTGAGTTGTTGAAAGAAAGTTTCTTATTGACGTTCGACACATTATTTGAAAATTTCCCTAACAAACAACTAATAATTAACAGAATCAAAGGAATGCCACCCAGCTGAACTGCTGTCAAGGATAGAATAATAAAAATGAGTGAAGTAGTTTCGGAGCACTTGAAAGCTAATTTGGATAACTCCCACATGTATGCAGTATGTTTTGATGAAATCATGAATGTGACCTTACAAATAAGGATGGCTGTTTTTTATTTATTTATAGATTTCCTTATGGAAATGTGATGAAGGAGAAATTAGTTTAATTGTTGAGCGTACAAACTACAACATGGAAAGATAATGAAGCTAATGGAGGTAGTGAAGTCCATTCGCAATATTAGTACTTTTGATTTTTATATCTAATAATTATTTTTTAAATTTGTTTTAAGTGTACCGACACAGATAGGTCTTGTGGCGACGATGGGATAGGAGAGGCTTAGGAGTGGGGAAACTGCCGTGGCCATATAATTGAGGTACAGCCTCACGGAACATGCTATCAAATGTATTTACAAGATATATGTATAATAAATAAATAAATAAATAAATAAATAAATAAATAAATAAATAAATAAATAAATAAATAAATAAATAAATAAATAAATACATGAATGAATCAGTAAATGAATAAATAAATAACATATTATGAAACATAATCGGGAATTTAGAAAGGAAGTCTCGAGGGTGGGGGCGGAGGAGGGGGGGTTGTAGGTTGTGGACATCCCGTAATGGAAATAAAAAGCAACAAGTGGCACAGTCAACAGATGATAATAATAAACAAGAGTTAAAATGGCACACTAGTAGGAAAAGGTTCGCCATCCCTGCCCCTAGGCCCTTCGGGGCTGTTGTGCCATGGGGTTTGGTTTGGTTTGGTGAAGATATCAATACATGTCCCAAATTTTGAGAAACATCGCCAAGTGAAGTCATACATTCAATAATCTGTTTGTACATATTTTTCAATAAAATACCTTGAACAGAGTTATAGTAGTGAGAAAAGCTCGTTAACCTAAACATATCTGATGTGGAAAAGATTTGCATTTGATCCTTAAAACTATGGGTAAGAACTTTAAATATTTACATCACTATAGTGCGAAATACAACCACTTCAATATTAACTAGAAATCAATTCTTCTTCTTCTTCTTCTTCTTCTGCCAGTTCTCCCTTGCCCTGTTGCGTCGCGCAGATGGACTTAGCCCAGGTTCGTGGCCAGGTGGCTTTCGTGACGCCAATCCTATGCTGATTGTTGTCTCTGTGGTGTTTTTGTAATGTGGTATGCTGTGTGCTTTTGTTTTGCTAAGTGTTTAATGTCGCACCTACACATCGAAGGTTTCCGGTGAATAAAGATGGGAAGGGTGGGCATGGCCTTAATTAAGATACGGTCCCAGCATTTGCCTAGTGATAAAACGAAAAGCACGGAATAACTCTTCAGGGCTACCAACATGGGGTTGAAACGCAATATCTACCGAATGAAAGCTTATACTGTAGCTACAGTGTTGTGTTTGAATGAAGAAATGTGCATTGCGACAAACACAAACGCCCAGTCTCCGGAGTTGAAAAAATAAACGGATATGACTAGAATCCATGGCCTGTCCGGGAATCGAAATATGGACCATCTAAACTAGAGGTCACTACGTTAATCATTGACATACAGAGCCGGAATGAGTGGGAACTCAATAATTTCAGCTTCATCAGTATAAAGTAAGACCGAGTCTCGGCGATGGGAGATTATAACATTATAAAGTACTTGCAGTAAGAAACTTGTTAAGTGAATTATTGAAACTCTCTTTCTGTACTTGAAGACAATTACTTTCTCCGTTTTATTATGAAGGAGTAAGCTATAAAGTAATTATTTCACTCAGAAGTCCATATAATATCACCAACAATGTGCAGTTCAGAACCGTGCAAACTACTCACTTTTAACAAATGTTTATTATTACAAAAATTGTAGAGTGACTACTACTACTACTACTACTACTACTAAAATACCTATCCCATGTGTTTCTACAATTATGTTGAAAATTAGTGATCCGTTTTTAGGACCCTTTTTTCCGTCACACCGATCCAGATGAGTATTGTTGTGACGGTGGGATAGGACAGGGCTAGGACTGGGAAGGAAGCGACCGTAGTGCAACATCACCATTTGTCTGGCGTGAAAATACGAAACTTCAGAAAACTTTCTGGACTGCCGAGAGTGGGAATTTAACCCAGCATCTGGCGAATGCGATCGAAGAGCTATACGACCCGAACTGCGTAGATAACACGCTCGGTAATTTTCAATACGTCTGTTGCACTGAAGTTGATATTACATGTATTGCACCCATAACCATAGGGTACAGTATATCCACTTCAAAGAGCATATCGCTACTGCTATTACAATTCTTGTAAGTTAATTCTCATGGAGAAACTCGTCTCACTGTAGATCCTTGGAGCTAACAGGTGTCTTTAAGAAACAAATATAGTGTTGCGATACTAACTTGACTGTGTCCCTATGACAGTATGCGCCTCGCTGTAGATATCAGAAGATAACTTCTTGGCCAGCTAGTACCTGCCATTTTTAACAACAGTGCTGCAAGCTAATCTGGATGTAGGTTCGAACCCCACTGTCGGCAGCCCTGAAAATGGTTTTCCGTGGTTTCCCATTTTCACACCAGGCAAATGCTGGGGCTGTACCTTAATTAAGGCCACGGCCGCTTCCTTCCCACTCCTAGCCCTTTCCTCTCCCATCGTCGCCATAAGACCTACCTGTGTCGGTGCGACGTAAAGCAACTAGCAAAAAAAAAAAAAAAAATCTGGATGTTTTTCTACCCTTCTGAGGCCCGAACCATTTTTATTGGGACAAATCCTATCAAAGTGAGTTATTTGGACCAAAGAGGGCGTTCTTATTTAAAAACATCGAAGGAAAAATATTAATCATCTTAATCTGGTTCATACCACTCAGAGACCCGATGTTGTTTCAGAAGTACATGCTTATTTACAACAAAGAGTTGACGTTTCCTGAACTGGTGGCATGCATGATTATGTGGTATATAATCCATTGGAACCGTAATAAATGATTAGCACATAGACTTTGACACCTCTTATTTATTTCTTAGAAAATGAAGATAATATATTTGTAAGCAAAGCAAAGTCACCTCCGTACAAGCCATGAAGGTCCTTGGAGGAGTGGAAGTTAAAGGCTTCCACCATTGTTAACCACGGCACGTGATGGGGTAGAGTGCTTAGCTTTACGCCCGGCCGCCTTTGCCCCCAGGAATTACCCTTGTACTCATTTTTGTGTAGTCTGAGTGAAACTCCGGGCCATATGCACCTCCGGAAGTGGAAATCTAGTTTCTTAAATTTTACGACTTTCTTTCGGGGATTCGAACTTCCGTCCTTCCGGGCGAACCGAGCACGCCTTTACTGCCTCGGCCAGGCAGCCCCTATAATATATTTGTAGTAAGTCAAAATACCGTACAGCTGCTTCAGACACATACAGTTCAGTAAGCTGGGTGACTTGAAGCAAGAGGTACTTCGGAGTTGATTTTTAATTCAAACTCCCGATGCGTCCTAACTTCTCTACTCTATCTGTGCAGCGGGACGGTCTACTTTAAAGGAGACAGCCTCGAGTACAGTTCGTACAAACACTGGAGAACACTGTAAACTAGATGCGCAGTGTGCCTAGACTACAGAAGTGGTACTCCCGCCTTAGTCTGTCGCCAGCAACCGATGTGTTGTCATCGCGTCTGATAGAGCGCTCAGCTGGTATTAATTCACTGGGAATACGTTCGGAGTTGAAGATGCCACCGGTGCTAAGCATGTTAAAATGGCAAAGTTCTTTACAGTCACACCCGCGAAGTGATTGCTAATGTCTACCAATTTATGGAAAAAAAGAACCTGTGCTTGGTGCCCCATTCAAACTTAAATCCACACTGAAACGAGTGGCCGAAGCAAGTGACGGACTCGAATAGTGGCAATGATCGAAGATACCGCTAACGAAGGTGATAAATCGACCGACACTGTCAGCGGAAGAGAAACAGACACGGCTATAGAAGATGAAGAAACATCGGGAGGGGCATTATCCGGAGCATCAGGAATGAAATGGAAAGTGTCCAGGCAGGGGGATCCTCTTCATTTTCAACAGCAAAGGCTCGGAAGATCATGGAAGACCACTTTAGACAATTTTAATGGAAAAGTCATTCACCGCGTGGTATATAATTTTCTCATTACAGATAAAAGGATACCCACTTTAAAGAAGATGCATGCATAATTACAGACTTGAATCAAATTTCTGTGGTGTAGTGGTTAGTGTGATTAGCTGCCACGCCCGGAGGCCCGGTTTTGATTCTCGGCTCTGGCACGAAATTTGAAAAGTGGTACGAGGGCTGGAACGGGGTCCACTCAGCCTCGGTAGGTCAACTGAGTAGAGGTGGGTTCGATTCCCACCTCAGCCATCCTGGAAGTGGTTTTCCGTGGTTTCCCCCTTCTCCTCCAGGCAAATGCCGGGATGGTACCTAACTTAAGGCCACGGCCTCTTCCTTGTCTATCCCTCTCCATCTTCCCATCCCCCACCAAGGCCCCTGTTCAGCATAGCAGGTGAGGCCGCCTGGGTGAGGTACTGGTCATCATGCCCAGTTGTCTCACGCTCCAGGACACTGCCCTTGAGGCGGTAGAGGTGAGATTCCTCGCTGAGTCCGAGGGTAAAACCAACCCTGGATGGTAAGGAGAGGGAGGTGTGATGCTTTTGAAAGGAATAAAATAATTACTTTGATTTCAAAGGAACATAACGAAAGCTATAATTGTCAGTGGTTTGAGTGTACAGTACATACTACTGTATGAATTGAGAATTAAACATAATACAGGACACCAGAAGAGCTCTTTCTAGAAAAAATGAATAATGTCAGACTAATCCTCCTTCCCCGTTGTGTGTTCGCCAGTCATACAATAACGTTACACACCCAGGGTATGTTACGGTACGTCACATTATGTGTACGACAGTTTACAGTACATGCCCGGTATCCGTTCTGTGGCTGGAATCAATGCCAAGAAACAGCTTGCATGCCAATACGTCCTTGGCCGACCTACGCTGTCTGATGTGGCACGGAAAAGCCCAAATGCGTTCTGATTGATATCTCAAAAAGTAACTCCGATTTTGAAAATACTTAGATATTTGAACTTGTACAGTTGAACTTTTATTTATTTATTTATTTATTTATTTATTTATTTACTTATTTATTGACTTGTTTTGCATGGCGTGACTCAGGCTATGTTATGCCAAACCATCTTATATCGAATACATTGTACAAACTACAGAGTATTAAGATTTCTAATTACATATAATTAATTATAAAATTAAACTTAAATAATAGTTATAAACAAAAGGTAAATTTCTGAGAGTCACTATTAAAAGCATTAAATACTAATCTCTTAAGTCTATGTACCATTTATAACATATTTTAATAAAATACATTTCTACTATGTATGTCTCTAATTACAGCCGGAAGGGAATTCCAAGAGCGTATGGTTGCAGGTATGAATGAGTTGCCGTAACCGGTCGTGCGGTAAATTGGGAAGCTCAGCAGGGAAGAGGTTTCTGACCTTGTAAGTATAGTGTTTGGAGATGTCAAGTATTTAAGATCCATTCTCAGATAACTTGGGAAACGGATGCATGTATTATAAGCCCGCTGGAGTTTAGCGTTAAGTGTGGTGTTTAGGTTGTTGTATATTACGTCACCATAATCGAAGATGGGTAGAATCAAGCTTTGAACAAGTAACTTTCTCGTATTTAGTGGAAGGAGATCCCGTAAACGTTTAAGAGAGTGCAAAGTAAAGAATACTCGTTGGCATATTTTCGTCGTGTGTTCCGTCCAGTTTAAGTACTTATCAAAAATGAGGCCAAGGTTTTTTACAGTTTCGTTTATTTGTATTGCTGTTGCGTGGAATAGGATTGGGGGAATTTTAACACTTTTCAGTTTGGTATGATTATTTTTGGATCCTATTATGATTGCTTGCGATTGGAATGGATTGACTTTAAGGGAATTATTTTTAGTCCAGTATTTTATATTTTCCAGTTCATCGTTTAGTTTGTTAATGTCTAGTTGGATGTCTTTCGGGTTTGTTTGTATATAAAGTTGAATATCATCTGCGTAGAAATGGCATTTACACGTTTTTATATGTTCTGGTAGGTCGTTTAAGTACAATGAAAATAGCAGTGGCGCTAGAACACTGCCCTGAACTATGCCAACTTCAGTTTGTTGCCAGTGTGCTACTTTCGTACCTGCTGACACGCACTGCTGCCACCCAATTAAATAAGAGCGCAGCCAGGTCAGCGCGCTCGAAGAAAATTTTTGTGCTTGTAGCTTAGCTAATAATATTTCCCTGTCCACACAGTAAAATGCTTTACTTAGGTTTAAAAGTACAAGGATAGTCATTTGTCCGTTGTCCATGCCTGATTGAATGTCATTTGTGACTTTTAGTAGTGCTGTGGTTAGGTCTAAATCCTGTCTGGCATTTGTCGTGTAAATTGTGTTTGTTAAGGTAATTTGTTATCTACTTGTGAACGACCTTTTCTAATATTTTACTAAGTATGCAAATTGGTCGAAAGTCTTCGGGTTTTGTTGGATTATCGATTTTTCTTATCGGTCGTATTATGGCACTTTTCCATATATTGGGAAAGATTCCTGTCATGAGTTAGGTATTTATTATGTGTGTAATTGTTGGGAGAACAATTTCAGAGAGTCTTTTAATTAAAATCAAATTTATTCCGTCACATCCTGTAGCTTCTGACTTTATTTCATGAATTGCTTCTCTGGCGTCATTAAGAGTTACATGTGAAAAATACAATTCTTCTCCATCGTGTTTTCTTTTCTTCTGTAATCTGTCGATTGTTTCCCTTTTAGTTCGTTCGTCTGTATGTGAATTTTGTGAGCAGAAATGTTTATTTAATTCGTCTAATGGCAAGTCAGTGTTGTTTTCGTCGGTTTTATTTTTTGTCAAACCAATGTTCCGAAGAATTTTCCAAACATTGTCAGAATTGTTATTTTTTAAGATTTCATGTGTATGGCGTATCTTAGCATTCCTGATGGTCTGAGTTGTTGTGTTACGCAATTTTTTGTACTTTTAGAAATTGTCTGCGGTTGGATTATTTCTATAATATTTGTAAGCTCCATTTCTTTCCTCCATTTTTTCCCGTTTGTCTAGCGTCAGCCAAGGTGTTGGTTTTCGTTTCACTCGTGCTGTCCGTATGGGGGCGTGTTTGTAATACAGTCCTAAAAGTAGTTCGTTAAACAAGGTTATTTTGTCGTTAATGTCATGTACGAGCTGTATGTTGTGCCACGGTATTTTGAGTGCGTCCTCAATGAACGCCTCTTCGTTTAGGCTTTTGAAGTCTCGATAAGAAATTAATTTAGGCTCATATTTGGGGAATTTGCCTCCGTGGCTCAGACGGCAGCGCGTCGGCCTCTCACCGCTGGATACCATGGTTCAAATCCCGGTCACTCCATGTGAGATTTGTGCTGGACAAAGCAGAGGCGGGACAGGTTTTTCTCCGGGTACTCCGGTTTTCCCTGTCATCTTTCATTCCAGCAACACTCTCCATTATCATCTCATAGCATTTATCACTCATTAATAAATCACCTTGGGAGTGGCGACCCCATTGTAATAACAGCCTATATATGTTTCATTCATCACATCCCTGACCCGGTCAATGACTAGAAAACGGGTTGTCGGTTTTCATTTTCATTTGAGGAATTTCAGTGAGTAAGTTGCGTAAATAAAAGTCATGTTGGGAAAGTCCGGGAGCTGGCTGTTGTCCGTAAGTCTGCATTCTGTCAGTATTGTTTGTAATAATTAAGTCCGGTAGTGTATGGGAAGTAGCTGTGTGGTGTGTAGGATGTAGGGGAAGGATCGTCATATTGAGTGAGGTAAGCATGCTTTTGAGTCGTCTAGATTCAGCAGAATCACATTTTATCATGTCAGAATTAAAGTCACCCATTAAAATATCATGCTCATACCTAGGTAATAGGTCCTGTAGTGCTTCCTCCAGGTCTTCGATATATCTCGTCTTCGGTGCACGATACACAACACCCAGTAAACAGTTATCACTGCGAATTTGTAATTCAATAAATAGGAACCCCGGCCCGTTGTGAAATTCACTTGGTGTTTTGCGTAATTCTTTGAATTTCATATCCTTGCGCAGATATATCCCTACGCCTCCCCCACCTTTTCCTACTCTATCGTTTCTTATCAGCGTGTAACCCTCCATATGTACTAGTGAAGACGGGATACTTGGTTTCAACCACGTCTCAAATATTAATATGGCATGGAAGTTGTTGTGAGAGATTATGTCTGAGAATTCAGTGAAATGGGAAAGAAGGCTCTGTGTGTTCACGTGGCCCACCTGCAGAGAGCCTGGGGGTATAGGAGGAATGCCGCTGGGGCAGCCAGCAGTGGTTTGGGAAGAGGTGGTTGTAGTTTGACCGGTCTGCGTTTCGGGAGGGGAGGTTTGCAGGCTGTAATTAGAGACATTTGTTTACTTTAACCTAAGAAAAGCCAACTTGACAGTTTCTAAATGCTAACTGAACTAGTTCCATGGAATTTAGTTAAGCCTAATCTAAGTTATCAATTAAATTTAACAGATATTTACAATTCTAGGTATTTTCCTATTGAATTACAGTTATCGCCTAGTTTTAGCTTAGGCTCATGTTTAACTAATGCTGTTTAGTTCTTGGCGATTTGTGACCCGAATTTTCCTGTCACCTCGTTTCACTATCACTGTCCCGTCCTTCGACCACGTATTTTTTACGCCGTACTTCGAAATTGCCTCCTGGAGAAGCTGTAGTCTCTCGGGAGTGTGATCTCCTCGGATAGTTTTGTTTTTGCCCTTCAGTTCTTTCTTGTTTGTGAACATTGCATTCCTCTTCCGATAGGACACAAACTTCACTATTATTGGTCTCGGACGACCGCCTTCTCTTTTACCTACCCTGTGTGACCTATCAATGTCTTCTAGACTGAGATCGACCCCAATATCCTCAGCAGTATTTAAAAATAATGTCGTCCGTGTTCTCATGTGCGGATTTTGCTACACCGAACACTCGCAAGCACTGGCGCCTCGTGTACTGTTCCAGATCGTCGGTCTTCTCCTGTAACTGGGACTGTAGTCTCTTTATGATTTTGTCCATATCTTCGAGAGCACTCCGCAAGTCTTCAATTACCTTAGTATTGAAGTCTATAGACTCCTGCAATTGTTCTACCACTACCTTTGTCACTTGCTCCTGTATTAGGTTGGCAAGAGTGCTCAAGGTGTTCTTGCTACACAGCGCGTCCTCGACGGCTTGCTTCACCAAGTTCTCCATAGGCACTTGCTTCACTTTGCGCGGCATGATATTTTTGTCTGCTGGTAAATGTTAATCACACTTATCACGTCACTAACACTTCTGTATACGTACAACAATGCTAGGAAAAGGATCAGCGTCACAAACCGTTTACACTGCGAAAGTACACCTTCAAACTTAACGTTAATCAGGAGCCTTGGCTTGTCCGACTATGCACTGTCCGCCATGTTTTTAGGCCAGCCGTATGCATCCCTACCGTTCCATTTAAGAATATGGAGTTGGTATCAATATCTCGGTTATTAATCACCCCATGAGAATAAGTGGCACGTTATTTTACAAGACTCTGGATACCATTCATAAATATGAAAATAGAATGCCGATATCTTTAATGGTTAAAAGTTATTTCCGTGTAACGTCTTAGGTGAATAACCCTGTGTATCATCAACGAATGCTGGGGTTCATGATACGCAGTCGCGTCAATGAAACAATCGAAAATGGACGGATTAGTCTTTATCATTTAATGAAGGACTTTAAGCGCCACAAATCATCTCTCATATTAAAATTTCAAGACCCAGAAGGACAGGAGTACACAACACAACAGACTATAAGTAAGGGTTTCGACTCATTTTATAGCCAACTGTTTGATGCCGAGCCAATCTAAGAAAATGCAAATAATTTTTTTGATGACTGTAAGCCTCCACCGCTCAGAGAAGAGGATAACTCAAGGCTTGAAGGACCCATAACCAAAGAAGAGATCTTAAAAGCGATACGTCAAGGGAAGACCTCAAAAACACCTGGGATTGATGGAATACCTCAGAAATTTTACTCTGTCTGCTGGTCGATAATCGGATAAGATCTCACCTGCGTCCTGAACACTGTTCTACAGAGGAAACAACTTTGTGAAATACATTGTCGAGGGATTGTTATATTGATAAAGAAGTTCTCTACAGCTACTACTGTCAGTGACTATCCCAAGTCTCCCTTCTAACTTACGACTACAAAATATTATCCAGAATTCTTGTCAACCGATTACGACCATTATTATCCTCCCTAATATACTCTGCACAGCACTGCGGAGTGCCTGGTAGAACAATGTTTTATGTTACCTTTTTGCTGCGTGATTACGTAGTGTCAACCGACTGCAATCATTCCAGAGCTTACTAGTGTCCTTAGACTATCGACCGTGTGAATCATCAGTATCTAATAAATTTTTTAGAATGGCATCGTATTAGTCCCTGATTTATCTCTTATATTCAGTGTCTACACACAAACGTATCCTTAGACTATCAGCGTGCATTTGACAGTGTGAATTATCAGTATCTGCTAAAATGTTTAGAATGGCATGCTCTTAGTCCCTCATTTATCACTTACATTCAGTGCTTATATCTAAACGTATATGCGATTTTGCAAATTAATGGCTTCCACACTAAACCTATTCCCATTAAGAGGTCAGTAAAACAAGGATGTTCAGCTTCCATGGTGCTGTTTGGCCTTAAATCCTATCATTTGGAAGCTGCATATGGAAATAGGAGGAATAACACAAGGAAATGCAAAGCTCGCAGTAGCTGCTTCCGCGGATGACGTCAGTGTAATATTAACTCAGGATAACGATGCAGTCTACATGCGAAATGATCTCGCAGAGTTCAGTGCAGTATCTGGGCTATCAACTATCATAAATCCAAAGTTATCTCCATAGGAGACTGGGTATCATTACCTCAACTCCCGCCCCTACAAACGGTGGATACACACAAGATACTTAGAATACATAATGCTCGAAATACCACTGAAATGAATTAAAAAATTAAAAAAATTGTCAACAAGATAAAAGTCTATGCAAAAGAACTTTACTGCCGAGTCCTCTCTCTAATCCAAAGGATTTGGAGTGTTCATAGATATTTTCTATCACAATGCTGGTATCTCGCACAAGTACTACTGTTGTCTGCAACGTTTGCTAGACAGATAATCTGTGATATTTCTTCCCAGTACAGATAACTACCCTGTATCTTCAGTCAACAGCTGGTGGACTTGCGCTGGTAAACGTCACCATTAAATGTAAAGCCTCATTCTTATGTCATGGAAGAAAAATAGAAATGAACCAACGGAGCTTCTCATCTGCTTGATTGAAACACTGGTCTGCTGTGACGGACTTGCGCAATCCACCTGTTCTTCGGATTGTCCCGCCAGCCCTGAAGTATTCTATCTCCGCATTTATTTGCAAGAATGGTGCTATTTGACGGAAGACAAATTAGTTCCAGAAGTACAGTTAACACGTCGGGTTTATACTGATTTCTTTCGTCAAACACCTCCACCACTCAGCAAGTCCCTTCAAACACTGACTTTCAACAACTTTAGCAAAACATTGGTGCTCCTCATTTACCTGCTAAAGTGCGAACTACATGATATACGGTAGTCCATGACATTGTACTGTACCCGCTCAAAGCCTAAGTTCCAACGAACATTTATCTCCGGGGGTGTTACGGTTCGAATCTACCGCAACTAATAAACAATAAAATAAAAAGAAATATGAAGATACGGAATCTCCAATTAAATATCTGGGCACCATCTATTCAGTACTACAGGGTTGAATGGGACATTCAAATTATTAATTTTAAGGCTCATCGAAAAAACACAAAAATGCATTAAATCAGATCAAAGGGAAAAATGGAGACTCCGTCCTAGGAAAGGGGACGGATATATTAAACGGTCACCAAGGGTTTACTGTTCTACAAGAACAAGAACCTGAAACTGTTTCCTTGCAAATGCTAAAGGAGCAGTTAAAAAAAAAATTGAACACACACAAAATTCGTTGACCCTTATTTTGCCCTTAATTTGGCAAGTCATTCCTGAAAATTTCACGTATTAAAATTTTACACTGTAGACCACCCATCCATTTGGGTGGTTGAACTGTTGATTGCTGAGGGTTGCTATACGACCCTCTTGACAACACAAGGACCATTTATGATCATGGACCAATTACCTGTTGGCCAGGTGGGCACGATCACATGAATCATGTCATCACCTCCATCTTGACTGAGATGAGACCAACCCGGAATAGTACAATAGCGTCCCCGGGTTTCTAACCAAGATGTGCTATCGTTAACTGAAAGAAACGACAAAGGGACTCTAACCTAATGGTCCAGATGTAGGGATTTGTCATCACATTAAACATCACAAACTTAGCTTATTATTTACAAAAACTTGACATTATTACGTTATTTCGCCAGCTGACTTCCCTAGTATCCGTCAACAATATCACCCGAAATAATTTAAAATATATTATTATTGTTATTATTATTATTGTTATTATTATAAGGGCTGCCTGGCCGAGGCGGTAAATGCGTGCTCGTCTCGCCCGGAACGACGTGGGTTCGAAGTAGTAAAACTTAAGAAATGAGATTTCCACTTCCGGAGGTGCATATGGCCCTGAGGTTCACTCAGCATACACAAAAAATGAGTACCAGGTTGATTCCTGGGGGCAAAGGCGGCCGGGCGTAGAGCTAACCACTCTACCCCATCACGTGCCGGGGAAAACAATGGTGGAAGCCTTTACCTTCCACTCCTCCAAGGGCCTTCATGGCCTGTACGGAGGTGACTTTGCTTTATTATTATTATTATTATTATTATTATTATTATTAGTGGAGGTCGTCATTATCGTAACACTTAATCATCATCGATTTAATATTTCAACTTAATTTTTCACCATTATTATTATTATTATTATTATTATTATTATTATTATTATTATTATTATTATTCTCAAAATTAATATAATAAATTATTCTTCTTATGCTTCTTCAAATTATTATTATAATAAATTAATTTCACTTGTTACAGGTAATTAACTATTGTTATATTTAATGCATAACGCTTTACAATTCCGGTCTAGTTTGGCACTAAGCAATCAGTCAAGACATGATTTACTTGGATTATTATTATTATTAATTTGAAATTTTATATTTAAATTTCCAATCTTTAGAATTTAGTCACATATGTTAAATTCCATAGGAACCACCAAGATCCGATTTCACATCGGTCGGGACACAATAACGGTATTCGAACCGCAACCTTATTTCATTTCGTACTGTCGATAATTTTTGGGAACACCATGTCCTCCCAAGACAAATCTCAAATCCCATGGTACTTCGCGGCTGGGAATCTCCATCCAGTCCCTGCGAGTGCTAAATCATTCCTTCCTTCTCATTTGAAGTCCATTTATTCCACTGGAACTCTTCAAAACATTTCATTAATTAATTAATCCTTGGTGCGTGGACTCTTCTGCCACTCATAACACCGGAATTGGCATATAATATCGACGTAGACCTCGGGATTCATCTCTTTCTTCATCAAAAACCGTATTACTCAATTTGACCTCATGCCGGATTTTTGTTCCACCCAGATTCCGAAATAAAAAATGGGCTTAAACCACTCTGGGCCTTCAACATAGCGTGACCATCATATACTCGTGCCTCTATCGCTTCTAAACAAATTATTATGATTATTATGGAGTCCAAAAAAGTTAAATCAACAATTAATGTTAAAATAAAATTTTCTGCCCGAATTGAAGTCATCCACGCCACATGTTATCTCCACACTTAAATTACTTTAACTTGCGATCATTCTATAAAACCAGGTCCGTGCTTTTTCACAAAGCATTATTATTAAACACTCACTTAGACACTACACGTGTTCATTTATCACTCCGATACTTCTACTGATTATTAATATTTTGATCCACTGGCGAAACTTTCTGACACACATAATCATTGATATTTACAGACGAACCAACGGACTTCATTCTAGTCTCACAACATTTAAATTCACTGGCAACCCTCTACCTCTGGATAATCTTACAACATGCCTTAATATGTATAAAGTTTACGATAACTGACCTAAGTCAGACAAACACATTGGAGCACTTCTAAAATGAATATCGTCGCTTCACCGGTAAAAGGTTGTAATCCACAAACCTCTTCCTATCGATTATTCTCCTTAAGACTGGCCACGCCTCCCAGCCACGTATGGATATGCAGCCCATCAGAACAATGTCCGTTGTGTTCGTTTTTCTATGCCGACGAGTAACCGAAAATGAACCTAACATGCATTATACAATAGGAGTGCGTAAGTACGTAACGCAAGCATACATTCGTATAGTACGGTACAGTAAGGTTAATTTTCCTTTACACATGGGCATAGGAAAATGAACACAACAAAATTTGTTCTGATGGACTGCATAACCATATGTGGCATGGAGGTGTGACGAGTCTTAAGGAGAATAATCGATAGGAAGAGCTTTGTGGATTACAACCTTTTACCGGTGAAGCGACGATATCAATTTACCTTTACATGAAACGTGCTCCTCTACAATCACGAACACTTCAATCACTTTAACAAAGAAAATCAACCCTAATCTACTCTACTAAATAATAAAAAATATTATGAGTGCTTGATATAATTATTTACATATTAATTTGTCCCTTTGTCTATCTATATCTGAATTTAACGACCCGGGAAGCGGCTCGTTTAACAATCAAGTTACCACAATGAAAGAATATGATCCCCTTCCGTTAACGTTAGCAATCTACACATTTATATTGATAGGGTATTCATCTCAGCCTTGTAGTTTGCTAAACTGGACGAGGAACACAGGCTACGTCCAGTTTAGCCCGCCATACTGCTAGTCTCCATGTCAGCAAGTAGAGGTAATCCTTTACCCTTTTCAATATTATACATTTTAAATTTTAGAAAACTAATACAAATGAACACTTTGAAGATTTTACACTCTAATTCTAACACAGGAATTTTTACACTGATGGCTTTTTATCTAGCCCGCTTAATGTAAACATACATTCATCATTCCTTCCCCGGCACTAAGGAACATGAGATACATCGGTATCACCTTCAACGGTCCAGCGCGCATTCGTGATTCAACCCTGGCACTTCCGTATCTGTCCGCGTTTCTCCCGTCTTACTTTCGCATCCCTGACCAGGTATCAGTTTGTAATCGACTGTTCACTGGTGATTATGCCGAACACCCGCGACCGTTCTCGCGTTCCTGAAATAAAATATCTCACTCCTACCCGTAGGTTTAGATTTACAGTAGTTATTTCCGTAAATGTTCGAACTCCTGATAATTGAATGTTCAGGTCCGTAGCGCGTACTAATTCACATACAGGATCACTTGTGCTAACTAACGTAGTAACAGCTCAAACAATATTTTACAAGTGTTTATGCGCACTGGCGTAGTAACAGCTCCAACAAAAATCTACAAGTGAGTATCTTCCGTTGCCCTGACCTTCAATTTATGTGAATCTCATCCCCTCTCCGAGTTCACGAGAAGTCACCTTAGAGTGAACAGTTCGATTATCCCCATTTGACTATATGCAGACCTTCCAGTAACTTAAACTTGGGACCCACTGTAGTAATTATATTATTATAGCCTCTATGCCAAATCTCAACTAAATTCGTTCACTGGTGATTAATATAATTATGAATTTAGCTCCTGTATTCTGGGCGGGCGAATTCGCGCCGTTTGTAGCGTCCCATGCCTTTAGCCAATCAGCGAATAGTGTCATTGAATTCTCAGAATTAAGACAGTCAATCTTCATCAATTAATAACTTTTAATATTTGGTTAGGCTTCTAAATTTCTCATTATCTCGAATTTATAATCAGTTTTCTTCTATAAATGTAATCCATGCAGTCGCTTAAGTATTCTGGAAATAGTAGGTTCGAACTCCACTGTCGGCAGCCCTGAAAATGGTTTTCCGTGGTTTCCTATTTTCACACCAGGCAAATGCTGGGGCTGTACCTTAATTAAGGCCACGGCCGCTTCCTTCCCACTCCTAGCCCTTTCCTTTCCCGTCGTCGCCATAAGAATTATCTGTGTCTGTGCGACGTAAAGCAAGTAGCAAAAAACAAATACATTTTATAGTGCCTCCTACAATATGAAGTTGGCGTGACTGCTTTTCCCCGGCGAATTTTTTGGTCCATAACTACGCGGGAGTGTGAAGTTTCATATTTTTTCTTTAAGTACCAACTGTTTGCTCCATCCACGGCTGCCACTCTGGTATTTCCCTGACGTCATTTCCAGGAATCTTGCCCGCCGTATTTTCGTTGTTCTAACTATCACTTTGCCCGCAGCTTGTGGATTTTCCGTTGACTCGGAAATAACCACCCCTTTCTCTTCCCAACTTGGGAACAATTTCTGAGAAAACTAATTCTACTGGCCATTGTGTTTCCTAGTCTCTAGTTGAGACAGCAGTCTGTGGTGGTTTCACAATACCTTCCGAACTGGCCAGTACTTACAGTTTATATTGGAAGATATTATTGCGTGTGAATATGAAATATATTCCTTAATAAAAATAATTGCAATTGAATGACGCAGCTGACACCCCCACCAGGGTGCAGTACTAACAAAGGAACGGCTATATCGAATACAAATGACTGAGTCGGATTCCTGCTCACATTGACTCAATACTTCACACCACTTGTGTAAGGGTCCGACCGGTGTATATGCATGCACAAGCATTTCTTCAACAGATGAACTTCACACTCAATAGAGAGGACCAGTTCATAAGACTCGATTACCTCATTTGCTCCAAGGACAAAACATAATTCTACACTCTGGATATTTGAACACACTGCCCATTTTATAATGGCCTCTGAAGGACAGCTGGACAAGGAGCTTTGCAGTGCATACCCGAAGAGAACAAGATGGAAGTTTGTTGCTCCTCGAGTCAACGAAGTTTGTGGAAATTATCTAAGTGCTGTGTGATAAGTAGTATTTTGTTGTTAGTGTTTTTTATTTGGTTTTGTTACAGGAATTGAGAAAGTGCAACAAAAATTAGAACACATTACAGACTCTAAATCCTCAACAGAGAGAAATTAAAACACAGTATAATAAGGTTCTTGTGTAGATTAATCTGTGAAACTAGTTTGTATCCACTTCGTAGGTGTTTCAAACAGATCAATGCAAATCGATAACAAGTAAAATGTATTTAACATAGGGAAGATAATCCAGTTCGTATTAAAGTTACAACATGTCTTTGTAACAGCAAACAAATTGTAATTGGTCATATTTGATAAATAAATATGGTTAAAAATACTTGTCAACAAGTATTTGTCCCCCTTCTATAGCACCTCTCTTCCCCGCCGTGCTATTCCCCTTATGCATATGTGAGTGTTTTCCACTATTTGTATGAGCTGTAACGTTAAGAAGAAAAACATAAACAGTGCAGTTAGTTACTGTGCAGTACCACTTTATTTAGTAAATATGTTCAAAATATAGTACCCTTGTTCTTCAAAGCAGTATACACATCATAACACTTTCTTGCGCCCTCGAAAACATGAAAAGTGTGACACTTTCACTTGCTGCCCTAATTCTTCCTACTAGAGCATCTCTGTTGCCAGGTAAAATTGCGTAAATTACGTCATGCGTGTGCCCCACAAATATAAATCAGTTTATACACGAACAGGGTATCCAACAACTCGTTTCTATAAACCCCCTACTCTATTCGAATAAAAACCCTTGCAACCGAGACTTTTACTAGTGCTCTACCGTGAGCGAAGTCGTAACGTCAAAAATATACCTCTCCTCTCGTGAAAACATGAAAAAAACGTTTCCTTTTGCGAAAATCAAAAATGATTATAACTATGTCTCTCGGTCATGGCCATTACTCAATGGTTGCTAATTCCAGATGGCCGCCAGCCATATGAGAGCCTGCACGGTTGCTAGGTAACGTTGTCTGGCCATCCATGCATACCTTATCTCGCAGCCTGCACGGTTAATAGGTTGCACTTCCATCACACGTTTTGTGACGGTAATTTGTAATTTCGTAAGGCAAATTTTCAGATGAGCCTCAGCCATAGAATGGTGGTTGTGGTGGTGGTGATTGTTGTTTTTTAAAGAGGAAGTACATCATCCATAAGACATATGCTTTAACTTCCATCTAGTGAGTCGTAGAAAGACCGGGCGAGTTGGCCATGCGGTTAGAGGTGCGCGGCTGTGAGCTTGCATCCGGGAGATAGTGGGTTCGAATCCCACTGTCGGCAGCCCTGAAGATGGTTTTCCGTGGTTTCCCCATTTTCACACCAGGCAAATGCTGGGGTTGTACCTTAATGAAGGCCACGGACGCTTCCTTCCAACTCATAGCCCTTTCCTATCCCATCGTCACCATAAGACCTATCTGTGTCGGTGCGACGTGAAGCCATTAGGAAAAAAAGTCGTAGAAAGACTCGTTTGCTTCTAATATGGCCTTTAGTAAGAGAAGACTATTCCACTGCATTGGTGAAGCTAGTAAACTCGTGTCCTCATCCTGAGGTAGTGCAGCTCTTTTCAGACACGTCCCCAGTAGAGGTGAGTTGCATGTGCCATTTTAACCACATATCAGCCCTCCTGTCATTCTTAAATTTCTGACAGTATCGGGAATCGAACTTCGGCCTCCAAGGACGGCAGCTAATAGCACTAACCGTTACGCTACGGAGGCGAACACTGTTGAATCTGAGAGATTGTTGGTACATCTGGAGTTTGGATTGAAAATCTACTTCTACGAAACATTCGTTACTTTAGGCCACCTGAGTTGAATGTATGTGAAACACACGGTGCAACATAGTGTTTACAAAGCTATTTCAGGCACAGAACAACGACTGAATGTTCAGTAACTGGCAATCAAACCTTACTAGTGAACCGGAGTATAGTTATTTCGTAATGGTATATTTATTTTATTTATTTATTTATTTATTGATGTCTTTATTTGTGGCGAAGTTAGGGCTCTTGGCCCTCTCTTACACTTAACCACATTATGCGGCTATATACTGAATCCAAACTTAATATTCTAACTTAACACAGTGTATATAATATAATAGTAATATAACTTAATATAGTCTAAAACTAAAAGATTACATCATAAGTCTAAAATTAGAAAAATAATAAATAAATTCAATATTAACTACTCTAGGTGGAATTCATAAAATATAACAGTAATTTATGTAAACTTTTGGGAACTATTTACTCCAGATATTCACTCACACATTCACACATAACTACATGATATAGCCTACGTATTCCAGAGGAAATCTTTAGAATGTCTTTTGAAGGTAATTAATGAGGAACAATTTCTAATTTCAGGGGGTAAAGCATTCCATATTCTAGCGCCCGACACAAGGAAAGAATTACTGTAGGTAGATGTATGATGTGGAGGTATTGCAATTGTTGACCCAGATCGCGTGTCACGGTCATGAAAGGAGGATAGAAAACGGAAATTACTGGAGAGATATTCAGGTATATTTTCAGTCAAGAGTCGATAGATAAGGGTTGATACATGGTGATTCCTCTGCTGCTCTACCTTTAACCAAGAAAGTCGTGCATAAAAAGGGGATACATTCGAGGCAAAATTCAATGAAAAGATAAATCTAATGCAGGAGTTTAAAGCTCTCTGCAATTTCCTATTTTGTTCACTGGTAGCATCCAGCAACACAACATCACAATAGTTAAAAATTGGAAGTATCAATGTTTGAACCAGTTTTATTTTTAAGTTGAGAGGTATTACGGTCTGGTGAATCTTAAGGGGATGAAGTGATGAGTGAACTTTCCGGCATACGTTAGTGACATGCTCATCCCAGTTTAAAGTTACATTTATAGTGACTCCAAGGCTTTTTACTGATTTACAGAGTGGAATAGCAACGCCATTTAGTTGAATGACTGGAATTTGTAGACTGTGTAGATGGGCAAACAGTTTTCTCTGCCCTAGTATGATAGCTTGTGTTTTCGTTGGGTTGATGGAGAGAGAATTCTCAGCTGCATAACAGCTGATCTGCTCTAAGTTTCGGTTCATATTTTCAATAGCTGCATTTATGTCATTCACTTTTGTGTGGCAGTAAATTTGAAGGTCGTCGGCATAGAGATGGTAGTTGCAGTTTTTCAACTTAGAAGAGATGTCATTCAAATATAAAATAAATAACAGGGGGCCGAGTATAGAACCTTGTGGCACACCATTAACTTTGTACTTCCACTCCGTTCTCTTATCATTCATGACAACACACTGTCGTCGGTTATGGAGGTAGGAAGCGAACAATTTGAGAGCAGCGTGGCTAAGATGGAAGGAATGCAATTTCGCTATTAATATGTCCGTACTGATCGTGTTAAAAGCACTGCTGAAGTCTAGGAGAATGAGCACGGTCACTTTACGTTCGTCCATTGCTTTTCTTACGTCATCCGTAATTTTTAGAAGGGCAGTAGATGTACTATGTCCTTTTTTAAATCCAGATTGCAGGTGATCAAGTAACGAATGGTGCATCAAATATTGGAGCAGTTGTTCATGCATGAGTTTTTCTAAGACTTTCGAAAGTGAAGAAAGTATACAGACAGGTCGATAGTCAGATGGAGAATTTGCTAGAGATTCTTTTTGGTACTGGGAAAATTAAGGCATCCTTCCAAACAGTTGGGAAGTACCCTTCCGAAAGACATGAGTTACATATGCGGGTTAAAATTGGCAGTACTACATCTATCAAGGTAACGACGAAGGATATCGGGATGTCGTCCACTCCGATTGCTCGCGATTTGATTGATGTTAGTTTTCTTCTTACATCGTTTTCATTTACTTTACGAAATTTGAACAAAGGCCGTTGTGGCAACGGAGTAGATTGGAGAGAATTTATTGTTGTTTGTATAATATGAGGGTGGGTATTAACTATTTCTCTAGTAAAGTGGGCATTTAATTCATCTGGATTTATGTCATGCGTATTGGAGTTTGTAGTTTGCCTCCCAATACCTACGGATCTGAGTTGTTTCCAGGTACTTTTTGTGTTCAAGTTACTGGCTAATTGTTGGAAGTACGCATATTTTTTGTTTCTGATTATTTGTTTAACTTTATTTCTAAGCACACGGTACTTTTCAAAATCTTCAGTTGATAATGTCTGCTTGTAACATCTGTGTAGTGCATCTCGTTCAGCCATTGCGGACTTAATGTCATTTGATAACCATGTAGCAGCTTTGCGAGTCACACTAGCAGTACGTTTAGGTACGTGTTTGTTATACAATCCCAACAATAATGTGTTAAACCTCTTTACTTTTTCGTCATTGTCAGTCAAGTACAGTATTTCGTCCCACGGGCAGAGATTAGCATCTTGTATCAATTGTAGAGGATTTAACTTTTTCATGTCTCTATAGGTTATCCACTTCGGCTTTGTTTTGGGAACTTTCAAAGAATAAGCTAAATATATGAGATCGTGGTATGATATACCAGGTACAGAAGTTTGTCCGTGTTTCAGTATTTTCTGAGGATTGTTTGTGATAAGTAAATCTACTGGAGTGTGTGAGGATCCGTTAGCCGTGTGCACGTGGTGAGTGGGGTTAAGTGGCAACACTGACATGTTACAAGAGGTAAATATGTTCTGTAAACGATATGATTCAACGGAGTCTAATAACAGGTTTGTGTTAAAGTCGCCAAATATGAGTACGTGTTCGTAGGTAGGTACGAGTCTTAGTAAATTTTCTTCGAAGTCGGTGAAGTTTCCTGCTTTTGGTGGTTTGTAAACAACTCCAATCAGTACTTTAGTCTTATCAACAGATAGTTCTACAAACATATATTCAGTTAAGGTGTCAGTAGATAATGTCGAAGTTTGCATAATCTTCCCCGTTAAGGGGAGTTATGACTGAATTTGAAAACTTCTACAATTTACATGCTATTGGAACCAAATTTTATGTACACATGTATTGTAATACAGTTAGACCCTGTACTAAATTTTAGCTGTGTATGTACCTTGGTTCTGAAGTTATTATTTTTTTTGTCATTTAAAATGCACTCATGCGGAAAAGTCCCTTGCGATGAAGTTTTTGTCTGATGAAGCTAAAAATTTGCTGAAATGTAGCTCTTGCATACAGAAACAAAAGTTATAAACGGTTTTGTTATCAGAGTTATAGTTTTCCTTCCAGAAATTCTGAAATCTTCATTAAATTTTTTATTTAAAAATTCACAGCATGACCCAAATTCTACATCAGGAAATCAATAGAAAAAACCAGTCCATGTCAAAACCTATGATAACTTCCCATCCTAGCACATATAAGAGTAGACTCACCAAGTTTCATTCATTTCAGGTCACAATTGTGTCGCAAGGAGCATTTTTAAGACACAAATACATGAGAAAAAACAAATGTGAGAAAAATGCATAAGAAAATCAACTCACTTTAGAACTGTCCTGCAGCATACGTTGCACCTTCAGACCTCCTAAATCTTTCTTCTGTTGATATTTTTACCAGTTTGTGATGTTTTCTCTCCTTTTTGTGTTGTTCACTGGTCCTCATCCTGCTCCGAGCTACACGACGGTTGTCTTGTGATTTACACAATGACTGGGTGGTTGAAGAAAGAAGTGAATTCCTGATGGTATGAAGTGTCTCAGCTGTCTTGTAGTGTCCCATGTTGAACTCTGAGACTGCCCTGAGTATACCTAGTTCAAGTTTTGACTTGGAAATAAATACTTCCTTCGGACACTTAGACCAAACCATGCTGTGAAGTGACTCGTTGGCATTCTGGGTCTTACCAGCACAACAACGTCGCAACATTTCATCTGAAGCCAGTCGCTGATATACTGGTGCAATCTTGGTCACAACAGATGGCCTAAGCTTGCAAGTCATTCGACTATGACTGTCAACTGGTTTCCCCTCTGCCTGCTGTCTATTAAAGAAGCACCAAGAATCGACACCTTTGGGGCAAGTTATATGCTGAGGGTTGAGATCTGTTGACATGCAATGTCTAAGGGTAGAATAAATTGCCCTCTTCATTTTAGCCACATCTGGGATGTTGTTGACTATGGCATGTCTGAAATAATGCCCAAGCTTGGTCATGGTGGTTTCCGTCAAGCTGCCCTCTTTCCGCCCACCTAGTGTTTCACCCTTTGCCTTCCAATCTCTAACAGTATTGCGAAGAGCAGTGCCAAGGCGTTTTGATACATGATTAATGCACTCTTCCTTTACTATGGTGATACCTGGTCCATATACTTGAATCTGATTTAAATGAACATGAGTCTTAGCATCCCCATCTGACAACATGGTAGTGTAGCGGAACCCCTTGCCAAGTGACCTCCTCCACAGAATCTCTCCAATATCTTTTTCCATAGCATTGGAGGACCCACAATAATTCTTTTCACACTCACTAGAATTGTTATGACCTTCATACCATATATCAAATTCTGAACTATGTTTTCCCAAGTCCCTTTCAGCTACCACACACTTCTGACAGTACTTTGACAGCACATGGTAATCTAGCACAATACCAGTCTGAATGTCAATAGCAAACCCTACTCCATAGTTGGATGTGTGACCACGTTTATGCCAGCTCGCATCATATGATACACAAATATCTAATATTTCATTGTCATTAGCTCCATGTGAACTGCGTACAACTTGTGCAGCCATATCTAGTACTTCTTTCCTCATTAATTTTCCCTCATCAATTAAAAGTTTCAGGTGGGCTGAAAAAGGCCTAGGTCCTAAAGTGTTCATGCCCATACCAACTGAGAACTTTTCCAACCCTCGTTGACCCTTACCTAGAGTGCTAAATGTCTCAACCATAGCATTGTTGACATGAAAAGCAGGCCTCTGTGAATTATTATTTTTCACTCTTGGAGAACTATATAGATTTGCAGAAACATAATCACAATTTCTGCATTTAACAATAATTTTAGAGGAAAAACCATGGCTTTCTCTAAATTGAATGAAAATTGACTTGGTTCGACACTCACCACATAGTAGTTCTTTCACAAGTTCACTCCACACATCACTATGTACTAAGGTGTAATTTACAGGCGCAACATTAGAACATTTAGAGGTAGGGTAAGAATCAGAAAATGAGTCGATTTTTCTTTCTGAAACAGTAATAACTGGAGGTGGTAAGGTACTAGAAACAGGAACCTCCTCACTAGGCCTAAATGGAGCTGTACATGGCTTTACCTCCTGACATTTCCTTGCTGAATATCTCAATTTTGCAGCCAGACTTCTCCTAGAAGGGCGTTTCTTTTCTGACCTATAAGAAGTTCTGGGCCCTTTATCCATCATAACACAGGATGTTTGCCTAACCTAACAAAGTATATAACTACCAATACACTCGAAACAAAGCACTATCTCGTTATATACACTGAATTTAAAATATTAACACTATATATACACAGTAAAATGAACTTAGGTACTGCTTTTCACTGGATAAATAATTTTATCACTCAGGAATAAGATTTCTCGAGCAAAATGTATACAAATTAAAACAAGAACATGCGTCCACAACGCGATGTAAATAAATACTAACTGAAAAATGTAAACAAAGATAGAAGAGAAAATATGCAACCTTGAAAATACACTTGTGTGGCTCAAATAAATCTACTCTTGTTTTGCAACACATTTTTAGTTCCCTTTGCTGGACTAGTAAATTATTTCTCTTATTTTAGTATTTATTTTGACTACGTAGTAAACAAATGAAAGGAGACTGCGTAGCTGAGTGTCTGTCGTCCTCAGAGGGAAATGTTTCGCGCAATATTCAAAATTCCGAACAAACAACTCAACAACAACGAAGACTGTGGCGTCTCAGTAGAAAGAGGGCGTGGACCGGACATTAAATCCCACGCGCTCTCCCTTTAAATAGCCGCTGGGAGGTTTAAAAATGGCGCTGGAAGGAAATTTATAACATTTTCTGATAGAGAAAACATGGAGCTAATTTTTAAGCACAAAACTCAAAAAGTGATTTTTCGACATAAATTCCACAAATTTCAGTCATAACCCCCCTTAAATTGTTTTTGTAGTATAGAGCTACTCCTCCTCCACGGCGGTTCGGTCTATTGTGAAAAACTGCATTAAATCCTTCTATATTTACCGAGTTCAGAGGGACCGAGTCCTTCATCCAACTCTCACTAATTGCTACAACATTTACCATGCTTCCTTCAAAAATAGCTTTCAGCTCAGTGTGATGGGCAATTATAGACTGAGCATTGACATGGGCACACAATAATGAGCGGGGAAAGGACGAGAATTCTCTCTCCAGGTGACTGAGGGCGGGGTGAGAGGGGGTCAGGGAAAGAAAAGGGTGGGAGGGTTCAGTATCAAGGTGAAGGTTGTTTACCCTGCCCAGGGAGAAAGCTACGTTATTACCTGTGTTAGCCATAATCAAAAATAAACAGAGGGCAACTTACCATGGTTTCCTCTTGCCTACGTAAGCCATTTGAATCATTCAAACATTCACTCACACTAAACTTATAATAAAACCACTTATAATTAAAACGTAAATCCATGAGTCACGTATTCTACTAATCACCTAGCCCTGAAATAACAGCATTTAGTTCCGCTTTAGTGGTCACAGTGAATTTGTTTTTGTTTTTGCCTAGAACTACGATTCTTCCTTCCTGGGTCCAAACGTTACGCACTCCGAGCTGGTCTCGGGCTCGATTTAACAGATCTTTTCTAGAAGCAGTCAATGACTCCGTCACCAATAGTTTGGTGCCTTTGAAGAGCTTCTTAGCGCGCCAGACACGATCGCGAACATGAAACCGGACGAATTTGACTATAATCGGCCTGTTTCCCGAGGTCACAACTTCCGCAGCTGATCTGCGTAGAGGTCCCAATCTATGACAGCGATCGATGTCATCCGTCGATAATTCCACTTGTAGGTAAGATTTTACTGTCTCTGTCACTTTGGCATAGACATTCTCAGCCGGTTCTTCTTTCACCCCGTGTATGAGTAGACAGTTCCGTCTACTGTATTGTTCGGCTTCGTCAGCCCTGGCTTCGTGCTGGTCAAGACGCTGTTGAACAACTAGTAACTCCTCCTTTACATAAGAAATTTCCGCCGAGATGTACTGGCGAAAGTCTTTGAACTCGGAACAGAGCGAAGACAGATTTTCATCGGCGCGGTCGTTAGTGTTGGCGGCCCTGCTGGCAGTGGCTGATATCAACTGTTCCAAGCGAGCTTGGAACTCATCCATCCGTTTAACAAACTTTGTTTCAAAGTCCGACACACGCTTATTTACACTTTTTATGGACATGTTTTTACTAGAACTAGACGTCAGCTGTCTGGTGTAATTACTGACACACACTCGCCGAACCTGTCTGCTAATTATCTTGCTAATTCAGGCTGGGAACACAGAGCTCTCCTACACAACACACACAGCACGCGCCATCTTGATTTATGGGTATATTAGAAATGTTTGACCAATATCACGACGCATTTTGTACTTGTATGCCATCCTTTCCTCCAGGGTTAAAAGTTAAATCATTTTCGTCACTAAAATTATTTTCAGATAAATTATACTTGTCACTTAATCACTTTCATCACAAAATTCACTCTCCGTCCGCCTCTGTGGTGTAGTGGTTAGCGTAATTAGCTGCCACCCCCGGAGGCCCGGGTTCGATTCCCGGCTCTGCCACGAAATTTGAAAAGTGGTACGAGGGCTGGAACGGGGTCCACTCAGCCTCGGGAGGTCAACTGAGTAGAGGTGGGTTCGATTCCCACCTCAGCCATCCTGGAAGTGGTTTCCCGTGGTTTCCCACTTCTCCTCCAGGCGAATGCCGGGATGGTACTTAACTTAAGGCCACGGCCGCTTCCTTCCCTCTTCCTTGCCTATCCCTTCCAATCTTCCCATCCCTCCGCCTGGGCGAGGTACTGGTCATACTCCCCAGTTGTATCCCCCGACCAAGAGTCTGAAGCTCCAGGACACTGCCCTTGAGGCGGTAGAGGTGGGATCCCTCGCTAAGTCCGAGGGAAAAACCGAACCTTTAGGGTAAACAGATGATGATGATGATGATGAATTCACTCTCCCCTGACACGAATTCTTTATTGTAGTCGCTTTCATGCTACTTAGAAAAATCCTTCTCTCTAGCAGTTCTATTTCATACTGACGGATGTAGATTTTTAATTTTTAGAGATATATTTGATTTTGATTTAGGAAGTTTTTGAATTGTTTTGAACTAAATTATAATAATCGTATGACCGATATCTTGCCTGTGACCTGAAGTAGAATTGTGTAAGAACACATACACAACTATTCCTTATGCCAACTTGGGGTCCACCATAGACGTATACAGAACAGTTTCTTAGTTAGGCACCTTCTATAGTCTGCGCCAAATGGGAAGCAGGTTCCATTTCGGTCGTTTTTAAGAGGAAGGGATAACGCGACAAAATAGCAGCCGTTTGGTTGGAGTAGCCTGAGTAGCCTCTAGAGGCCAAGACGCTTCCCATTTGACACAGACTATGGTTATTATTTCAATCATTTAATCATTAGGAAATACTTGTTATTAACAGAAAAATAAACTTGCTTGAGCTCTTGACATTAAACGACGTGAACTCTGAGGGCTCCGCCTTATCTTTACCTCTCTGGGTTTTGGTAGGAAACAAGGAAGTGAGAATCATGCCACAGGAAGGCAGATAAATCTACCAAAAATTCAAACACAGACATATACTCAATGTTTGCTATTTACGGGGGATTCGAATGTTTGAACTTGGTGTTCTTTCAAGAGGACTTCAGGCGTTAGGATGTTATGTCAGCGTTGATCCCAGGAGCTGTCATTACAAACAATTATAGAGTGCCAAACCATTCACCAGCCTGTGAATAAATGGCAGCGAACACCTTCTAGAATCTATCTTCTCGGCCAGTTCGTAGCTGACGATGACGGCACAGGGTGTAGTAGCTGTCACTACAAACAACACCACAGTTTTGTGTTACTCATCAGCCTGTGAGTCTGCGGCAATGTACACCTCGCTGTAGATCCTAGAAAGTAACCACCACCACAGATTTCAGCTGTCATTACGAACAACAATAGAATTCTACTGTATGGTACTCACCGGCTTGTGAGTCTGTGGCAGCGTACACCTCGCTGTAAACCCCCGTACCTAACTTCTCGGCAATCTGATAGCGGTCCCCGGGGTCGGGGAGATTCTCCAGCTTCAGTTCACTCCCGGCCATGTTACTCGATCAGTGATCTGTAATCAAGAATGAATTCATAAATCCTTGCTTTGGGAAAGGGACATTTGACAAAAGTATTCATGTTTCTGAGTCAAAAAATTAGGAAGTGATACACACCAATTTCACTGACAGCGCCCTACTTGTTAAATAAAACATGTTCCCTGATCTACATTCCATATCCTATAATTGTCCTTGCATGCCAATGTCAGATGTTTTGAAGATAATATACATATTACTTTATGGATTGTCAGGCTTCTCAGCCTCCAGAGTATGTCTCTGTGAGTGAGCTAAACGTCCGCATAAACCTCTGTTTGCAGCTAGCTCTGAGGTCTGCTCTGATTCAGATCATATTATCCTTATATCATTAAGCAATACGCCTTAGCTAATACCAAATAGCTGAATATGATAATAGTGGAAACTCCTGCGAGAAATTGGTGACATCACTTGTGTGAGACATCCAGCGGTTCGCGCAGATAACTACGCTTGCTATTGCCGTCAGCTGACATGATATATCTGATATTTTTGATTCTTTCACTCTCAGTAACACCAAAGTGTACAGGAGACCTTTAAGTAATGACTGGAGGCATATGAAAAAGCTTGTTGATGAAATTTGCGATTTATTTATTTACTCGTGTCAGAAGCATACTTAATCATACAGTTAAAATAAAGTGATAATTAGACTATTTACAAAACTTAGAAAAATGGACAAACAAAATAAAATTCACCAAATTTACTATACATCTAGATGGTGTTTTTCCAAAACTGGGCCACACCTATGGCATTGTCATCAGCAAGCATTAAATCTTGCTCTGAACATGAAAATGGGCAGAGAGGATATTTATACATGTGGATTACTGTTTGTTCTTCACCGCAGTCGCACTTGCTGTCCTCTGATGTGAAGCCCCATAACTTAAGTGAGGACATAGCCCTGCCGACACCAGTTCTTAATCGGTTAAGGGACCTCCAAACACTCCAGTCTTCATTGTAACCAGCCGGAAGATGTTCACGCGGCTCCATCCATTCTTGCTGCTTAGATTTCCACAAGGAAAGTCTTGCCTTATCTGGTGGTCCTTTCAAGGGCTTTGATGTCTGGAGGAAACTTTTCCTGGATTTCAGACTAGATTGAGATTGATGATGACCAAACAGCGGGTGAGCTTCAACGTTCTCAATCTTCAGTCGTTCTTGATCAGCAGCGATTTCTCGACGAATACTTGGAGGTGCAATGCCAGCAAGACAGTGTAGCTTCTCAACAGGGGTAGGTTTCAGGCATCCTGTGATTAATATACAAGTTTCATTCAGGGCAGGGTCCACAGTCTTGGCGTGGGATGATCTATACCACACAGAGGATGCGTATTCTGCAGCAGAGTAACACAGAGCCAATGCAGTGGTTCCAAGAACTTGTGCCCTTGCACCCCAGTTTGTACCTCTCAGCTTCCTCAGGATGTCGTTTCTGGCACTGACTTTATGTTTGATGTTGGAACAGTGTTTTCTGAAAGTGAGAGAGCGGTCCAGCGTTACCCCTAGGTACTTTGGGGTGAAAAAATGTATTGAGGAACTACAGACAATCCGTTTTGCATTTCATTGTTGGGTGGACAATTTTTCGGTTTTGTAACTATTGTGGTTAGAGTTGCAAAACTATTATGATTTCCGTTATGTGTTAAAAAGGAGGATCACACAGGATTGCATTGAAATTTTTTCATTCATTAGAGCAAGGGGAGGTAAGACTGATGCAACAAAAGTTTGCAGTGCCAACAGTGCTTTCTGCTTCTGATGACAGTGATTGTGAATTTAATGCAGCAAACTTTCTACTGACTCATGATGATGTCATGAAGTGCCATATTGAAGTGAATGCTAGTATACAGAGTGAGCTAAGTGATAAAAACATGTTATTACTACGAGGTAGTACAAGAAAATGCAGACCATTATGTCATGCGCTTGAGATATAGCAAGTTTCTTCATGCTGTATCTAGGGATGTATTGTCAACTTATGATAATGGTTGTAGTATGAGAAAAGTGCACAGATAAACGAAGAAGTATGGCGATATTTGTAAAATGCTGTTTCCAGATGCGTGTAGGGAGAAAGTTTTCTGCTAGAATGTCAGCAATATTTGAAAACAGTTTTGGTCAGTTTTTGTTGGAAAGCACATACAGGATCAGAAGTGAATTAATTGACAGTTGTATACCAATCAATCACTACTGATCTGCATTTAGGGCAGTCGCCCAGGTGGCAGATTCCCTATCTGTTGTTTTCCTAGCTTTTTCTTAAATGATCGCAAAGAAATTGGAAAATTATTGAACATTTCCGTTAGTAAGTTATTCCAATCTCTAACTCCCCTTCCTATAAACGAAATTTTCGCCCCAATTTGTCCTCTTGAATTTCAACTTTATCTTCATATTGTGATCTTTCCTACTTTTAAAGACACCACTCAAACTTATTCGTCTACTGATCTCCTCCCACACCATCTCTCCACTGACAGCTCGGAACATACCACTTAATCGAGCAGCTCGTCTCCTTTCTCCCAAGTCTTCCCAGCCCAAACTTTGGAACATTTTTGTAACACTACTATTTTGTCGGAAATCACCCAGAACAAATCGAGCTGCTTTTCTTTGGATTTTTTTCCAGTTCTTGAATCAAGTAATCCTGGTGAGGGTCCCATGCACTGGAACCATACTCTAGTTGGGGTCTTACCAGAGACTTATATGCCCTCTCCTTTACATCCTTACTACAACCCCTAAATGCCCTCATAACCATGTGCATAGATCTGTACCCTTTATTAACAATCATATTTATGTGATTACCCCAATGCAGGTCTTTTCTTATATTAACATCTAGGTACTTACAATGATCCCCAAAAGGAACTTTCACCCCATCAACACAGTAATTAAAACTTTTCCTATTTGCGAAACTCACAACCTGACTTTTAACCCCGTTTATCATCATACCATTGCCCACCGTCCATCTCACAACACTATCGAGGTCACCCTGAAGCCGCTTACAATCTTGCAACTTATTTATTACTCTGTACAGAATAACATCATCTGCGAAAAGCCTTATCTCTGATTCCATTTCTTTACACATATCATTGATATATACAAAAAAAAAAAAGGTCCAATAATACTGCCTTGAGGAATTCCCCTCTTAATTATTACAGCGTCAGATAACGCTTTGCCTACTCTCATTCTCTGAGTTCTGTTTTCTAGAAATATAGCCACCCATTCAGTCACTGTTTTTTCTAGTCCAATTGCACTCAGTTTTGCCAGTAGTCTCCCGTGATCTACCCTATCAGGTGCCTTAGATGGGTCAATCACAATACAGTCCAATTGACCTCCTGAATCCAGGATATCTGCTATATCTTGCTGAAATCCTACAAGCTGAGCTTCAGTGGAATAACCTTTCCTAAATCCAAACTGCCTTCTGTCAAACCAGTTATTAATTTCGCAAACATGTCTTATGTAATCAGAAAGAATGCTTTCCCAAAGCTTACATACAATGCATGTCAAACTGACTGGCCTGTAATTTTCAGCTTTATGTCTATCACCATTTCCTTTATATACAGGGGCTACTATAGCAAATCTCCATTGATTTGGTATAGCTCCTTCAACCAAACAATAGTCAAATAAGTGTTTCAGATATGGTACTATATCCCAACCCATTGCTTTTAGTATATCCCCAGAAATCTTATCAATTCCAGCTGCTTTTCTAGTTTTCAACTTTTCTATCTTACTGTAAATGTCATTGTTATCATAGGTAAATTTTAATACTTCTTTAGTATTAGTCACCTCCCCTATCTGGACATTATCCTTGTAACCAATAATCTTTACATACTGCTGACTGAATACTTCTGCCTTTTGAAGATCCTCGCAAACACATTCCCCTTGTTCATTAATGATTCCTGGAATGTCCTTCTTTGAACCAGTTTCTGCCTTAAAGTACCTATACACTAAACTTTGTATGACCACCAATTATGCTTGCCATCATGTTATCCTAGCTGACTTCTTTGCTAGATTCAACTTCAACTTCAATTTCTCCTTACTTCCATAACCATTTCTAACTCTATTTCGTTCCAACCTGAACCTCCTTCTTAGTCTCTTTACTTCTCTGTTATAATATAGTGAATCTTTACCATTCATTACCACCTTTAAAGGTACAAACCTATTTTCACATTCCTCAACAATTGCTTTAAACCCATCCCAGAGTCTGTTTACATTTTTATTTACCATTTTCCAGCGATCATAGTTACTTATTAGAAACTCCCTCATGCCTGTTTTATCAGCCATATGGTACTGCCTAATAGGCCTAATTTTAATACCTTGCTTTCTTTAACATTTATTTTTAACTACGACAAAAACAGCTTCGTGATCACTAATACCATCTATTACTTCGGTTTCTCTATAGAGCTCATCTGGTTTTATCAGTACCACATCCAAAATATTCTTCCCTCTAGTTGGTTCCATCACTTTCTGAATCAGGTGCCCTTCCCATATTAACTTATTTGCCGTTTGTTGTTCATGCTTCCTGTCGTTCGCATTACCTTACCAATTGACACCTGGTAAATTGAGATCATCCGTTGCAATCACGTTCCTTTCCTTATCGTTTCCCGCATAGCTGATTATCTTATAAAAAAATTCTGACTCAGCGTGAGCGCTACGCTTTCCCGGTCTGTACACTCCAGTTTTCCAGCGATCATAGTTACTTTTTAGAAACTCCCTCATGCCTGTTTTATCAGCCATATGGTATTGCCTAATAGTCCTAATTTTTAATTCCTTCCTTAGAGATGAGCCTTATACCCAGAATTTAATGTTTTTCATCCTTAACTTTTTCGTAGCTTACAAATTCTTCTTTCACCAGAATGAATACTCCTCCTCCTACCATTCCTATCCTATCTCTCCGATACACACTCCAGTTCCGTGATTATATTTCTGCATCCATTATATCATTTCTGAGCCATGATTCAATCAATGGATTAATGTAGTGGAGGTATCTGTAACAGTGGAATGAAGGAACTGATTCACACGTATTTCAAAGGCTTATGTGAAAGGTGGTTCTGCTAGAGGGTAACACCCTTTCTCGGGCCAGGAGATGAGATGAGTTGAGGTGATGTGAGGTGTGGTCACCTATACTAGGGACTCTCTCGGCGTTCGAGTTTGTAAAGAGAATGGAAAACCCTTCTCAGGACAGCGGACGTTGAGAGCCGCCCACCACCTCCCGAACGCAGAGCGACAAAGCCATGGTAACGCCGTGGTCACCGTTAGTCGAAGCAACTCTGTTCTGTAACAGAACAAATAATTCGCCAGATAAAACTCTTGCCGCTGAAAATATCCAACTGAATAAGATATTACATGTGGGATTTGCTTTTGCAAATCTTTGCAGTGTTATCAGACTGCAGTCATAACATGATGGTCGAGTGTTTTAATCTATCTACTTATCTATCTATATCTATCAACATATATGGTATATAAAATAAGAGTTTTGTCTGTTCATTATTCAGAATTTAAAAAAGAATGATATTTCTGTATCGGTTGTGTTCCCAGTAACAAGGACATGCATTTTTAAATTTTCCGTCGTCTCTGTACATATGTATATACGCGCATCACGAGAAAATGGCTGAAGGGAATTTAATCGGCAAGTAAAGTCAAAGAATGAGACACTACAATCTAGGCTATAAACATTTTTATTTACTCTGAGTGAAATGGTAGTTTAAGGGAAGGCCTAACATTTAATTCTGACATACCTATGTTGTTAGTGGTCCTATCGATAAATACTACATAACTGAAGTTATAGAGAGTGAAATTGTCGATCATTTATATCTTATACATTGTTGTCGTACCGGCTATGATAAGAGATATTCATAACTAGCATTTGTACCCGTTGTTCGCACAGGAATTTGTAATGGAATACAGATGTTTTTCATGAATTTATGCGAATTTACATGCCAGTATTCAAACTTTTTGCACAGCATTTAAAACGTGAACGTAACGTGAATTGCAATAAAGATGAAGAAAGTCGAGAAGAATGAGGAGGATTACAGAGTTTATTGTACGGTGAAGTTCCTGTTCCGAAGTTGTGCGAAATTCTCTTTGCTTCTCTGTTACATATTGTTGTTTCTCTAACCACTGGAGTGGCACTGTGGCTGAATGCTCATGAAACCCATCGCTGATGATAACCTCCCTTATTATTTGTTGATCAAAAACTGTAAAATGGCTCTTTATTTCTTTCCGTTAACCCAACTTGAGGTGACATGCACGAAGTGTTCCACGGGACTTAGATTCAAAATCCAAAATTTCGTAAGCATCTCCATTATTTACCGTTGTACGATACATACGTATACAGCATATAATAACGGATATAACATGTACTTTCGATAGAACAAATTTAACAAATATATATTGAGAATAATCTATAGGCCCTATAAATAAAGTTGTAGGGGCTCCGCTATCTGTAATTTCGTTTGTTTTCCCATTTTTTCAGATATTTATCCGTTTTAGGTCAACTCAAAACCGAATCGGCGGTTTTTATTTTTCGTGTCTGTTTGTTTGTCTGTCTGTTTGTTCCACCATCACGGCGAAACGGCTGGATAGATCTCAACCAAACTTCATATTTAGATTATACTCATCCAGAGGAAGGTTTCGATATGCATATCATATTAAAATCTTTGAATAGACGGGGGGTTTATAGGTTTTCCTCCATTTTCTCTTATACTATTATCCATTTCCTCTTATACTATTGATTTTCTGTAAACTCCGTGGACCGTATGTGAAACGCATCTTACTTATAAACAACTTTCGTTGTGTTCATAATTTACCTTACTCTTCAAATGGCGGAGAAATTTACTATTTTCTGCGGGTATCATGCTCTGCATTGAGTGACCGACAGACCGACAACGAACCTACAGGTTACCATGGCAACGTCTCTGACTGCATGCCAGCAGGGAAGTATCGTATTGCCATTTTCCTCATCATGCTTTTAAAATCGTGGTAGAGGAGATTTACGTAGTGTTATGGTTTTGTGAGGATTGGGGATAAGTTTCCAAGTACGGCACCAGTTCGAGAGGGCATTAAGTGAGGACTGTAGCAGAGCTGCATCTGACGAATTCCTGATCTCCCTAAATATCACGCAGTCGTCAGCAAAAAAGTAGGATATTCGCTGTTTCGTTGAGTTCGGACAGCAGATCGTCAATAAACAAGGAACTCAGCGAGGGGCCAAGAGCACTGCCTTGTGGGACACCGGAGGTGACTGGTAACCATGAGGATGAAGTGCGTGATATTACCACTCTCTGCCAACGGTTATGTAGGAAGCCAGCAAGAAGGGTCAGCAGACTGCCATGCATATTAAATCGTTCGGAGAGTTTATGGAGCAATAGAGTATGGTCTACAGAATCGAAAGCTTTCAAAATGTCTACGTAGCAGATATCCAGCTGTGATTTATCTGCAATGGCATGTGATGCAAAGCTATGCAGAGTGGCCAGGTTTGTTAGACAAGAGCCACCTGGTAGAAAACCATGCTGCTTGGTTGAGATATAGGGCAAGGTGAATGCGAAGAGACGCTGGTGTATATTTTTTTCAAAGATAAAGGAATATAATAACAATAATAACAATGAAATATTTACTCGGTTAGTAATTCAAGGGAAAATATTACATTTTTAAAACAAATATTACGCCATTAAATGGTTAAATATATATTAATGTTCATTTTAGTATGGTCTTTAACAAAAATGTACGATGATGATCTAGTTGAAGCATAAACAAAGTATTTATTATATTATATCATGACCTACTTATTTTAACAGAATATTAATTTAAATCTGCCATAAGAAGGCTATATAGATTTAGTAAAAACGAATGCTTATACAAAATATAGATTTGTGTCAACTTTCAATTTGTGTCCCGTATTTTGATTTTGAAAATCTGGTCACCCTAACATAGTATATTCTCAATGTGGGAAGTAATCTGGGGGTGGATAGTATACCCTAAAACACAAAACGTCCATATTCCTTACGGTCGATCGTTTAAGAACTACGCTTGTTCGAGTTATTAGATGGAATGGTGGGGGGTGGGGCGTGTTTTTCGTATTTAGGATTAAGTTTGGAGTCAGACATGCCGTTAAGGACATTGCAGTACTTCACCACTGCATGGAACAAAGTGACTATCGATACCTGGAGTGGTCGAACGTGTCCAACAAGCAATAAGGTGGCGTGTTCAGGCGCATGGTGGACCTTTCAAGGACTTTTTGTATTAGAATGCAGTTTTCTTGCAGATACACAAACATGGTGGCAAATACTTGACGTTGGGTATGCCAGTAAGGCTATTACCAATAATTCCCGTACAAAGTTGGAAAGTCTGTAACTCGTAAACGATCGTAGGGCATATGTTCAGAGGGATTTTTTGTGCTGTTTTGGAGTGTACTATCCAGGGCTGTATTCGAGAGTATATGTGGGTATACATCGTATGCCTTCTGATCTCTTGGGTATACTTTCTACTTTGGCTTCTTTTCTGCTTCATTTCATCATTCTGTCAGTGAGTTTAAACTCTTCGGTTACGCTCGTAATCGTGAACATCGAGGGTTCAACTAGATGACTAACATTATCAGCCATCACTTATTTCAGGTCACCATTATTCGTTGTTTACGTCTCCAGCCTTATGTTAATACATTCAAATGCCTCACCAGTCTGTTGACCGATTTAAGCCTGACAAATATATGAAGACGTGGCTGCAAAACTACCGTTCTGAATCATTCACGAATTTAAATGTGTGATAAAAAATGAACACAGACACCTTGGTTTGTTTTTAGTAAATGGAAGTAGATCCAGTAGAAAAACTACTCTGTAAGCACATTCAGATTTTCAAACTAGTGCATTCAAATATGTATCTCTTCTTTGTCATCATAAAATGTATTCTATATTGAACCCATATCCCAAGGGATATGCCTGATGTATACGAAATTCAAGGGTGTTTGTTACAACTCTCTGTAACCCACTAATTTTAAACGCCAGGGTGTCTTGCATCTGGGATTTATCATGCCTTGTGTTAGAGTATACCCTGTGAGACTACAGCGCTGGTATTATCTACCCCCGAATATTTACTACCCTGTACAGTAGCGTCGTGTGATTATTATTGCCTCATTCTAGTACTATTACATAAGTAGTGTATAATTCGCAAATTAAGTTTTGTCTATCTGTTAAACTAATACAATTTACTAAGACATGTGAGTTATATCAATGTAGGACTCGACAAGGAATTATATTTCATATGCACACTCAGTTATGACCACATCGTTTAAGAATTATTTTTTCTCAGGATGAATTTTCCTGGCCGTCTGATCATTTAATGACATATTTCTTGTTTCAGCCAAAATTCGTTACTTGTACTTCGTAAATTTAACGGAAGAAGGAATTATATTTTGCCACTTACATATTGAGAATTCTATGTATTCCATTCACCGGGATTACATTATTCAATTTTTATTAGCACCGAGCTCGATAGCTGCAGTCCCTTAAGTGCGGCCAGTATCCAGTATTCGGGAGATAGTAGGTTCGAACCCCACTGTCGGCAGCCTTGAAAATGGTTTTCCGTGGTTTCCCATTTTCACACCAGGCAAATGCTGGGGCTGTACCTTAATTAAGGCCACGGCCGCTTCCTTTCCACTCCTAGCCCTTCCCTGTCCCATCGCCGCTATAAGACCTATCTGTGTCGGTGCGACGTAAAGCAACTAGAAAATAATGGCTGTGAAACAAAAATATTATTTTCTCAAATTTGTTTTAATGTATTGTGGCAGATATATGATACGGAACATCGACATAAAACTAACACATGTGGACCATTGACGTATTCGCCTTAGCCCTAAAATGAAATGTCGCATGGCTTTTAGTGCCGGGATATCCCAGGACGGGTTTGGCTCGCCAGCTGCAGGTCTTTCTATTTGAGTCCCGTAGGCGACCTGCGCGTCGTGATGAGGACGAAATGATGATGATAACAACACATACACACAGCCCTCGTGCCATTGGATGTAACCAATTACGGTTAAAATCCCCGACCCGGGCGGGAATCGAACCCGGGACCCTGTGAACCGAAGGCCAGTAAGCTGACCGTTCAGCCAACGAGTCGGACAGCCCTAAAATGAAGACAATAGATAAATGTTCAAACTGATGTTGCACCAACTTAAGGTGAAATATAAGTAACGTATACGGCATATCTATGATCTGGATTAATTACGGGCACTTACGGAAATAAAGTTTGCTGCCTCTTTTTGGCTATGGAATATATCTATGGGAATAGTTCCTTTCAGGCTGTTACATCTTTAGCTGTTCTTGAAAGCACTAGAAGAGCATATACAAAGTCCCACCACTTGCAGTGTCCACCTCCGTAGCGTAACGGTCAGTGTTATTAGATGCCGTCCTCGGGAGCCCGGGTTCGATTCCTGGTACTGCCGGAGATTTAATAATGGCAGGAGGGCTGGTTTGTAGTTGAAATGGTACATGCAGCTCACCTCTGTTGGGGTGTGCCTGAAAAGAGCTGCACCACCCCGGTATGAGGACACGAGTTTGCATTTACCACTTGTAGTGTCGGGTAACAGTCATATTAATTTCACTTATAACTAACACATTGTTGTAACAAAGGATGCTGTGTGGAAACCACGTCGTATGTATAAAGAGAATACGTGGAATCTTTAAATACAGCCCATCATTTAAGCTTTTTTTATTGATTATTCGACCTAGATATGATAGAGAAGAAAAAGACGAAAACTGTGACGTGGGTATTTCAACCGTCTTGCCACCAGAGGTCGTGAGCGTGCTGCAACCTGTGGCCCTCAGAACGTCCTCGACTGATCCCCGGGAGAGAGGATCGTCTGACGAATAAGAGCAGATCCAACTGTTCCGGTTCCCGCGATTCAGGCCCTCGTGTTTTGTTGTCAGAAATAATAAACAAGTTGAGATTTTCACATGGTTTTGCTTTTTCATTTAAATTTTCAAAGTCACTTACACCACTGACTTTATAGTACTCATTCGGTTTGTACAACATCCACATTAAATACGGCTTCTGAGTTCCATTCATCAAAAATACAGTCGGCTTACCATCCTATCTCATCATCGAAAACAAGTCATTCTTATAATTCGCCCAAAAATGACTGAATTTTGATTGGGTATTAGAAACGACAAATTCATTTCTACACATTCATCCAAGAATACACGATTTCCAATCATCGATTAATACGTACATAGTTCTGAATACATCATAACACGCCTTCTTTTAGACGTAGAATCAAAATGTTCATGGACATGTAGCCTATAATAAGTGATCAGGCATCTCCTCTACGATCACTGTGACGTATTTCACTGGTGGCCTTCAAGTACGGAGTCACACATACATCGGACCTAAACTACATTTCTCCTTTCTTTCACAATCTTACTTTCACGTCGCACCGACACGGATAGATCTTACGGCGATGATGGGATAGGAAAGAGCTACGAGTAGGAAGGAAGCGGCCGTGGTCTTAATTAAGGTACAGCCCCAGCATTTGCCTGGTGTGAAAATGCGAAACACGGAAAACCATCTTCAGGGCTTCTGACTATCGGGTCCGAACCCACTATCTCCAGAATGCAAGTTCATAGCTACGTGACCGCACAGTCACTTGGTCGGTGCTGGCTAATCCATATTGAGTACTTGGTAAGAACAACTCTTCTGCATACACATCATAAATTATATTTAATGGATACGAATGTTGACCTGGAGCAATAACTACAGAGTTCTCCTCGTTCCAGATCATGGTAAATTGATTGGAGTTTATAACCTGAGTCAAGAATGTTGTAAATAGTCACTTTCCCACTATCTACTCTCAGTTCGTTATGACCATTGTTACTGTTCACCACTGACCAGTCAATATATATTTGACAATGTTTATACAGTGGCCGAACTACCAAGAATCGTAACCAAGCCTTCGCTGCACTTTTCTTTAAACATACGCGTAAAATAGGAAGATTCGTCATAAGGTTTTTCTTGATATTGACTTTAACGTACGATCATTTATTGTCTCGGGAATCGCTTCACCATATTGACCAGATAACAAGGAACGTTTAATAATAATAATAATAATAATAATAATAATAATAATAATAATAATAATAATAATAATAATAATAATAATAATAATAATAATAATAATAATAATAATAATAATAATAATAATAATTGTTACCGTGGTTTGGTGGATTAGCAGAGGTGAAAGAAGGTGCGGGGGTGAACGGGTCTCAAACTACGAAATTAAAGTTAATTTAAAATTTAACAAGGTTATATTTTCTTTTCAAAATTCAGAAATAACAAGAATGGCAGGTACAGAGTAGCAAGGCAACAAAAGTACAATTACAGTATTTACGGGATTTGGGCTTCGAGCCCCGAACTCACAATTCTTGGGCAATTAGCCCAACTTTACTCCAAAATAAGTTTTAACAGAGGGGCAGAAAACCCCATTCATGCCCAGGAGCACTTGCTCCAAATTACACAGAAAAGCCTCCTCGAGGCATACAACACTCAATTTTCAAGAAAGAGCCACTCGCTCTCAAACTTTAAGCCTATCAAAGGCCACACCAAACTCCACCTTCAAGTTGTCCTCTAAGGACATAAACACAGGGGTAAAATACCCAACCTACTGAGGCCTATTAAGTGAGAAAAGGTTAATTACATGGCCTCTAAAATACCAATTTGAGAGGAGGCGATCTGCACTCCTAATACATTTTGTTTAAAACCTAATCTGGCTCTAGGCCGCTAATGCAAGGGCTAATCCCATACTAAAGAGGTGACTTTAGAAAGAAACAATTTACATTACGTTAAGGAAGAATCGGTTGTGAAAAAATAAGTTCACCTCAAAACAATATGAGTGGGAGCTCGAGAGGGTTAAGCACTCTCTATCCCAATATGTAGCTTTAAAAGAGAATAGATGCTAAGAGTCTTTACATTTTAGGGAAAAGCTACATGGTGGAAAAGCTTCGGACCCGCCCCGAGAGTTAAACTGCTGAGCTAGCAAGAAAAGAAGTTATTAAACGGCCATTACCTTGTTGTTGAACTGCTGCCCGAAGAAAGAGGCGCTTCCCGCCCCCTGCTACGTACTTTACACTTTGAAAGTTGGTACTGAAGTGGCGCAGAGACCCTAAAATCAGCAGTTTATATACTCTCGCGGAAAGTTCGAGGCGTTTCAGGAATAAGAACACCCTCCCACAAAAACTTTATTGGCTAGGGTTAAGCAGCATATTCAAGTTGGAGAAGATACACCTGATTGGTTATAAATTAATTAAAGAAATTCGGGATTGGCTAAATTCAAAACAAGGGGAAGGAAAGGGTTATACAGCCAACTGAAACAATAACAGAAAGAAATTTAACAAGAAACAAACTTTTGAAATAAAAATTTCTCCGAAAAAAACAGTTCTTTCACTTCGCACTAGGGTGCACTATTGTAGTTCTTCAGTAGTGTCCTCTAGAAGAGAAAGTTCACACTTCTTACTACAGGTAAAACAAAAATACATCGAAAACGACCCAGTTCAGAAACTCCAAAATTTCCAAGTAGTGACATCTTCTGAGAAACTTGAAAATTAACACCTTAGATAAAGTTCTGACTTCCTCCAGTAGGGGAGTTTCAACTGGCGCAAGGTTTGAATTAGCGGCGTGGAGGTGTACCGCCCGGTACAATAATAATAATAATAATAATAATAATAATAATAATAATAATAATAATAATAATAATAATAGCTTTAAGTCCCACTAACTACACCTGCGGGTTTAGGGGACGCCGAGGTGCCGGAATTTACTCCCGCAGGAGTTCTTATATGTTCCAGTAAATCTACCGACATGAGGCTGATGTATTTAAGCAACCTTCAAATACTACCAGACTGTGCCGAGATCAAACCTGCCAAGGTGGGGGCAGAAGGCCAGCGCCTGAACAGTCTGAGCCACTCAGCCCGGCAAGGAACGTTTATCATCCGTGCTATAATTTCTTTGAACTGACATAAGAAAGCAAGCGCGTTATTTGCATGAAAGGCGATCTCGGCCATACAGCACCTTCAGTGATCGGATCCAAAGACGGCAAACGAGTCTGCTTCAGTGAATACTTTAATCTCTTAGTCTCAGATATAGTTGGCACCTCATTCTTGGTAACAGTGTTCCAGAATTTATCACGAATTTTAAACTTATTAACATCTTGTTGTGGGAACTGACTTATAAATCTTTCGTGACATGGATAGAGAGTGTAAATCAAAAGTAGCTGCATTTCTGAACACAAGTTTGAAGTTTTAAAAACAGAGACAGTATTAATTGTAGAGGGTTTGAAATGAATGGGCCTACATCAACATATTTCAGAAAACTACTTAAATTTTTTAATAACCGTTTTCTTCTGCTAAATTAAATCAGTATACTATTACTACCTGGCACGAAGTAAATATACTGCACCGAGCTCGATAGCTGCAGTCGCTTAAGTGCGGCCAGTATCCACTAATCGGGAGATAGTGGGTTCGAGCCCCACTGTCGGCAGCCCTGAAGATGGTTTTCCGTGGTTTCCCATTTTCACACCAGGCAAATGCTGGGGCTGTACCTTAATTAAGGCCACGGCCGCTTCCTTCCAATTCCTAGGCCTTTCCTCACCCATCGTCGCCATAAGACCTATCTGTGTCGGTGCGACGTAAAGCAAATAGCAAAAAAAAAAAAAAAAAATATATATATATATACTGCAGAGCTTCCCATTAGCCACTTTAGAAACCTTTCTTAAACCAAAGTCCGTCGCAAGCATGTCTAAATTCATTACTGTAGAAGTTCATTTCAGTAGGCCTACTCTCTACCAGCTTCAATATATCCTTTCCAACGATTACACTTCGCGTCTATAATATAGGGACCCATTTCACCCATCCCAGGAAATAACAAAAACATGGCACAACAGCCCGTGAAGGAAATAACAACATAGGTCAAAAATGTTAAGTTCTCTGGGAAAGGAATTTCTTGTTTATAAACAATATGAAATCACAGATTCATGAAATGTCAAAACATTTTGCGTTATATGAGACCGCTTTTTAAATACTGGTTTTGATTTTATTTTGTTTATTTCAAAATATTAATAATTTATGAGCTTTAGGTTGTGAATGAAACAGACTTGCTCTGTATTGACCTGGCATTATTTTCTTACGTGGACCAGTCAAAACTAAAGTGGTGTGAGACAAATTTGTGTATTGTTAGCTAGTAAGATTTAATAGTTCTCTTTAACAAAGGCAGCTGTGTAAATTCACTGCCAATAATTCGTTTACAAGATAAGAATGTCCACGTTTACAATAACAACAGAAAGTATACTACATACAAGACAAACTGACTTATCTGGTTGAATCCACTTTCATTAACAATATTCAGAATATTAACAAGATAATTAAAATTACCTGGTTCTTACTGGGGCCTCTTTTGTATTCCTGAATAATCTGAAAATAAAATTTGGCTATTTTTTCGATACTATGACGAAATGACTTATCTTGTTAGTGTCAAAGAATTGAGAGCATTAACCTTAGTAGGTTACTGAAAAAATTTAAAAAGCGGAAAAATGACAACTAGTTTTTCCCAGGGATGAGTGATATTATCTAGTTCACTAGTATGATCACTCACATTTACTTCTTGAAGATCTGTTTCATCAGTTGCTGTACACTAGTCGTTCCGTGAGAAGTATTTGTCACAACATCGTCGGTTACGGTCACCGTTCTGCGCACGGCAGTCTCAATTTGCGACGCTCCCGTCGCCACCTTGTTTATTCTACAGTCTTATTCGATGTCTTGTTTCCTACGATACCTCATTTGTCCCTCCGCGACATCTTAAACAGCGCGGTAACTGACTTCAGACCACCCAAAACATGGCTTAAGTGGGCAGCCATCTTGTGGTGACGTCATGAAAATGACGTCAAATACCGTGGTCAATTCCGGTGCATTCATCCTTCCACTTTAAAATTATATATAAACTACTCACGTATATGTAACACTTCACAGATGTAATAATGTTTATTGAAGACGGGGAGTGCTCTGGGAGAACTGACAAGAGCATCATCCCTGAAAATGTACAAGAAATCTGGGAACTTGTGCACGAAGATCGTCAGAGGACTATCAACAACGTTTCAGACATTGTAGACGTAATAATAATCTTTAGAGATTTCGCTGTGTCAGAAAACAAGGGTGAAATTATTTACTTTCGCAGACAACTTCGCTCCGCGCGTTTAGAAGAAAATATCATCTGTTCACGAGCAAGATTTCTCTAATAATGAAGTTTTGAATTTTAGAATGCTTTGCCATGGCCTTAATTAAGGTACAGCCCCAGCAGTTTCCCATTTTCACACCAGGCAAATGCTGTACCTAAGGCCACAGTAGCTTCCTTCCCATTCCTAGCCCTTTCCTCTCCTATCGTAGCCGTAAGACCTGTCTGTGTCGGTGCGACGAAAAACAAATAGAAAAAAAAAAAAAAAAAAAAAAAAAAAAAAAAAAAAGTTAGTGGTACTTTTATTCGTCACTAGATGGCTCACTGTGCGCTAGCCTTCCGAGCTACAATTAAGCTGTTTCTTGTTACACTGTATGTGCGTGCGAAGTAAACAGCAAAGTAGGTAATCAGACGAATCAGGGACGAATGCGGTAGAAGAAATTATAAAATGAAGTGAAAAGTAAAATAAAGTGCAACGAAAGACTAACATGATAGAAGAACAGAATAGAGATGAAGATGGAAAGAAAAGTGTGTAGCAGGAAAAAACCAAGAGAAAACGAGCGAGACTCACGTGGGGAAGAAGGACTTACTGCAACGACGTTAAAAGACATGGGAGTTACTAAGCTAATTCACCACTGCAAGACTTCCACCTATTTTTTGTGGGATGGGCAATTTTACGAATGAATGGATGATGTGGCTATGAGAAATCTACTTTTGCCAGTAGTGGTTAATTTCTTTATGGAGAATTTTGAGGAGGAGGCTAGTGCTTCGGTGCCCGTCAAACCGATGATTTGGTGGAGGTATGTTGACGATAGATGTTTGTTCTGGATAAAGGGTCCTGAGAAACTTCACCCATTTCTAAACCACCTGAATCAGCAGCATCCTTCAATTAAATGCACTATGGAGATGGAGTCGGATAGATGCCTTCCTTTCTTGGATGTTCTAGTAAGAAACCGGATGGTTCCTTAGGACACACCGACTATTGTAAGCCTACCCACACAAATCGCTATCTCCATGCAGATTCTAACCACCATTCAGCAGAAAAGCAGGACCTTCTCATGACACTTACCAGTTATAGATTCATTAATAGTCAAATATCGTCTAGTCTGTATTTTATTAGCTCTATCTAAAATCTTAAAATATATAGTCCATACACAAATGTCTGAGAATCTTCAAAACCACTATCTTCTTAATCTTTCCAGTCCAGTTTTCTACAAAGTTATATATACCTACAGCCTTACTCAAAGTGACTCAGGACGTTCCACAAGCAATGGAAAGAGGACATTTCAGAGTTCTGATACTGCTAGATTACAGAAAAGCCTTTGACAGCGTAGATTTAACATTTTTATTGTAAAACTAAAGGCTCTTGGATGCATTCGTATCTTTACGGGCATCAACTGTGTGTGAAAGGAAATATTGAACTCGTTTCCTCGTGGCGCCACGTGACCAGAGGAGCTCCTCAAAGCTCTTTACTCGGACCTCTTATTTTCGCACTCTTTGTGAATGACATATCATCGAATTTAATCCAAATGTACTCTGACGACTTTCAACTCTACTTAGAATCCACAGTGCGAGACTTTCACGAAAATATCGACTTACTAAACATTGACTTACAGGCTGTTAGTGCCTGGTCTGCTGCTCACGGCCTGAAGCTGAACCCTACAAAGTCACAAGTAATCAATATTTATTGGACATAAAAATCAAATGACAACTGTGATAGGTTTAGTAGGGAAAGAAAAATAATGCGTTTTATTTGGGCCGTTTTGTACAGAAAGAAAAGGAAACATGTGTTGTATTTGGACATGTAACTAAATTGCAAAGGGTTCTTATCATTATTGTTAGATGATATTCTGGAACATTTCCGTTATGACGCGGACTTTGGGAAGAGTGTGTGTCTGCCCCTGTCGATTCTAAAAGCATATTTTTACTAATTTTGAAAGATGGAAAGTTCGCGATTAGGTTTAGGTAATATTTTGGAATATTGTGAAATCATCGCGACTTGGTAAGGGGTTTTGATTGGTGGATCTGGGTGGCGAGAGGTAAGCTTCTGTGGCCTGACTGGTTACCTGGAGATCGGACCGGGGCCAGCCTCGGCCTGCATAAGAGAGCGAGGCAAGATTTCGTGGCCCTTTTCATATCTCGTCAGTCCAGCGATCAGACGTACTACGGCGATCCTCCCTCCCAGGATGGCCTGCCTTGGGGTAAGCACTGTTGGTTTCTTTTCCACCTTAATTTAAATTCAATGTTTGCTTTTCTTCTCACACGGGAGTTTACCCTTACTTTTCCAGACTCGCCACACAATTATTAAGATGTCTGAGATTTTCAACTTGGCCTGCCTGTTTGATTTTGGAGGCATTTCCTTTTTCTATTGGTTTCGTAACCAGTGCAATTAGTAGAATAATTTTATTTCCCTTGAGGTTTGCCTCCAGTAACTTTGCGTCACTTGATGCACGCTAGTTTTTCCTCTGCCCCGCATCAGAAGTGTTTTTGGTGCGGCCTCTGGCCTCTGCGTCAAGTTTATTTCTAATTTCCATCTTGTTTCCACTATGTAGCGCGATTATATGAAAGCGCCGTTTATTTTCACTTATGTTGTATTTTTAATATCATTTGGTTCTTGTTACCTTTAATCGTTGTATTCTGGAAGGCATTATGTTAAAGTATCTATGTGTCGCCATAAGGCCTATCTGTGTCGGTACGATGTAAAGCAAATTGTAAAAAATATTGTATTTTTTCAGTCCTCTTCAATCATATAATTTGCGACATAAAACAAATTGGTACAAAAAAGAAATAAGAAAATATGTACATGATAGCCTGGAATTGTGTTCCGTTTTTTCACTTTTTGAGCGTATTTTTAGTATTAAAAGCTATTGAATATATTTTAAGTATTCCATTAACAGAAAACATTTTAAAAGTTAAAAATCTTAAAGCAAGTCATACATTTCAGGGAAAGCTAAATGAAATCTCCATACTAGGCTGAAACCACAACCGAGTGTCATATTTCCACTTGTAATCACGTTTAGAAAACTTCGACATTAATAATAATAATATTGGCTTTGCTTTCCACTAACTACTTAGGGCCTACACGGTTTTCGGAGATGCTGAGGTTCAGATTTTTTTCCCACCGAAGATCCTTCATGTGCCGGTAAATCTATCTACAAGAGGCTGACATATTTGAGCACCTACAAGCTTCAGCGGACTGAGCCAGGCTCAGACCTGCCAACTTGGACTCAGAAAGCCAGCGTCTAAACCGGCAATGACAATATTTTATCTACTTTACCCCAAAATCTTACCAACGCTTTAGGCCTAAAAACTCGCTCATTCACTTCGAACGAAAGAGGACATTTTCGGCGTTGGGCAGAATTATGCCGAAGTCCTTGTCATTTACACCAAAGATAGCGAAATGTACGGGTCCTCCTTCTAATCGTATTTTGTTAGAAGACTTAATATGAACAGTAAATTTGTGCTACTTATCTGCACCTGAATACCGTCCTGTTTCAAGGTTCTTAACCACTACTAAAGGTTGGGCCCAACGCGAGCCGAGCTGCTATTTGTTAACGAAATGACGTCACAGTAGGAGCAAAGCAGCCGAGCGCAGAGCGCGCAAATCAGTAGAAATCTCATAATATCAGCAAACATTACAGTTTCTCAGAACTAATTGCACACCAGACATAAAGATTACTGCTGTTATAAGATTGAAAAAGAGTACAACATAGTAACTTTTCATTATTTCCATTACGAATAAGGCGTAAATGTAACGTGACGGCACACTGACCAACGCTTGAAATTTATTAACATTTCCAAGTTCCTCTATTTAGTTTGAGGAAGGTTGCGCGCTTTCAAATCTGTAAACATAAATATTTAAGAGATATGAAATCTTGTCATATTAAATCTTTACAGCAGAAATTCCGTTATGGAACTACCGTATGTTAATGTACGATATACTGACTCACTTCCGCAGGTGTCGAGTTTAAAGCTTAACACATATTATAACAGCAGTAGAAGTAAGTTCATATTCGAAACCATGCATAGATAGTCCTGGAAAACCTACAACCTGTTTTCCAGTCTTTGATCGGGTCAGGGATGTAATGAATGAACCATATATAGTCTATTATTACAATGGGGTCGCCACTCCCAAAGTGATTTATTAATGGCTGATAAATGCTATGAAATGATAATGGAGAGTGTTGCTGGAATGAAAGATGACAGGGAAAACCGGAATACCCGGAGAAAAACCTGTCCCGCCTCCACTTTGACCAGCACAAATCTCACATGGAGTGACCGGGATTTGAACCACGGTATCCAGTGGTGAGAAGCCGACGCGCTGCCGTCTGAGCCACGGAGGCTCCGCATAGATAGTCTACTTTTAAAAAATTAAACAATAAGAAAGAATAGGAAAAACACTTCATTAGAACACAGTCCTACCTGTGAGATTGGATGTCATGACGTGGTTGCTTTTGAAGATGAAATCCACTGTTGTGCCTTTCGCCGATGAGCTGCTATGGATTTTTCTGTTCTTGTCCGAATGTTCATTTGTTGTATGCGTATAAATATTCTCGTTCTAACATACATTTTTAATATTTCTGGTGGTACAGCGGGGACTTTACTGCTAATTATTTGACACACTTTGCGTGAAATATTAGGTATGCGTCACAGTTCAGCTCGCCCGTGAGTGTCCCTGAAAATTAACTCAAATTCCTTTATTTGGTTTACCATTCTAACGATGGAACGAGTAGACCTCCCCGACATAACATTTCTATCCATCCCACAGGGGCTGTACCAGAAGAAATGGAAAGCATTTCCGCACTGGGACTTCGCATTGAACCGTCATATTTTCTTTCACGGTCGGCGATGTAGCCAGAGGTACCGAAATCCCTCTGCTGAACAATCAGGTGTCGCAGTAGATTGCGGTGAATCGTTGTATTTTTTTTTTTTTGCTATTTATTTACGTCGCACCGACACAGATAGGTCTTATGGCGACGATGGGACAGGAAAGGCCTAGGAATGGGAAGGAAGCGTCCGTGGCATTAATTAAGGTACATCCCCAGCATTTGCCTGGTGTGAAAATGGGAAACCACGGAAAACCATCTTCAGGGCTGCCGACAGTGGGGTTCGAACCCACTATCTCCCGAATACTGGATACTGGCCGCACTTAAGCGACTGCAGCTATCGAGCTCGGTCGGTGAATCATTAACGGCACAGTTTTCTGTCGCAATGATACTGTACTATGAACACACAAATTTCACTCCAGCTACTATTACACTGTTCACGCAACTAACGAAAAGAAAATAAGTGCACCTCACTGCACGAAACACAGCAACTTAACAGAGATCTCACAGAAACGAACTACGACACACACACTACGCAAAATACAGTGGGCCACTATATAAACCAACAGCAATATGCGGAAAGAAATTACGTATAGTTGTTACGTGGAAATCCTTTCTTTATAAGACAGACATATATAAACAACGAAATGAGATACACGTGCGGTTGTATGCTACACAGTCACGGTGCTCCTGTGATGACGTCATGAGCAGGACGAGGGAAAACTAACATCTACTGCGCAACCAATCTGGGCCACCCGTGGTCCTGTTTAATCACACATTTCTCCTGTATTTATGCTTTTTGGGCTTTCTTTTTTACTGGAGAGAAGCATCGCAACTATACTCTAGTATCTGAGAATGTTTACATGTAAGAATTTTAAACCACATCTCTATCCACACTGTTTTAAAAGTCCCCTATTTACATTGATGAGTACAGCGGAGTGAGTATTCTTGCCAAACAGCTGCGATTTCAACATGCTCCGCTCGCTGCAGTGATTCTCTCGCAGACGGTGGCGCCACTACTACATCTAGTGTATTATTTACTAACTGTATTGTTAAGTGGTACAGCAGGATTCGAGCGAACTGTGCAGTTCTAGTCTTTCATTGACTGTGTTAATACACTATTATTATTAATTTTACAATCGTGAAACTATGCACGTCCCACTGTTTTGATTGCATTTTGAGAGTATAGGTGCTTTATTTAGTATTAATTACGATAGAATTAATTATGATTCTAATGTACAATAATTGGTTTAGTGTTTTTTTTCTACTTGCTTTACGTCGCACCGACACAGATAAGTCTTATGGCGACGACGGGATCGGAAAGGTCTAGAAATGGGAAGGAAGCGACCGTGGCCTTAATTAAGGAACAGCCCCAGCATTTGCCTGGTGTGAAAATGGGAAACCACGGAAAACCATCTTCAGGGCTGCCAACAAAAGTATTCAACACACTGTCTCCTGGATGCAAGCTCATGACCAACTCGCCCGGTTTGGTTTAGTGTGTGAGAGAGTCTAATGGCCTTAACTACACCAATAAAGGCATCTCTCAATCTATCTATCTATCTATCTATCTATCTATCTATCTATCTATCTATCTATCTATCTATCTATTAAATAATAATAGTAATAATAATAATAATAATAATAATAATAATAATATCGATAGCTGCAGTCGTTTAAGTGCGGCCAGTATCCAGTATTCGGGAGACAGTGGGTTCGAACCCCACTGTCGTCAGTCCTGAAAACTGGTTTTCCATCGTTTCCCATTTTCACACCAGGCAAATGCTGGGGCTGTACCTTAAATAAGGCCACGGCCGCTTCTTTTCCACTCCTACCCCTTTTCTGTCCCGCCGTCGCCATAAGACCTATCGTGTCGGTGCGACGTAAAGCAAATTGTAAAAGTAATATTAATAATTCGACTGGGCGGGTTGGCCGTGCGGTTAGGGGCGCGCAGCTGTGAGCTTGCATCCGGGTGATAGTGGGTTCGAGCCCCACTGTCGGCAGCCCTGAATATGGTTATCGGTGGTTTCCCATTTTCATACCAAGCAATTGTTGGGGATGTACCTTAATTAAGGCAACGTAAAGCCAATTCTAATAAGTAAATAAATAAATAAATAAAACCTGCGACAAGGCCATAAACTTTAGAACTAAAGCCTGGCAGAAATGGAATTCTCATAAAACTGAACTAACCTGGCGGGAATTCACCAAAATACAGAAACAAACATTTAAAAAAATCATCAGGTCAGAGAAACGCAAATATGATCATTACAGGATATTAGAAACTGAACAAGATTTTACAGAAAACAATACACGCATTTCTACTAAACTTTCCGAGAAGAATTATCAAATTATCAGGCTCCTGGTATTTGCTTCAAATGCCCGGATGGAACATTAGAAACTAATGATCAAGAAAAGTGCAAACTTCTAGCAGTATATTTCAAGGATCTTTAAACTGTGAATCCCCTAAAGAACAACTCAGCTTTGAAACACCCTCATCAAATCACGATTCAGAACCCTCAACATTGGAAGTCAAAGACATAATCCATGGTCTCAAAAATAACAAAGCCCCTGGGGAAGATGGCATAATTGCTCAAATGCTAAAGATAGGAGGTGAGAGAGTAGCCCGTAAAATCCACTCGATTCCTGAAAACATCTGGATCACTGAAGAAATCCCTGAAGATTGGAAATGTGCGCTAATCCATCCACTGCACAAGCAAGGGGAAAAAGCCAACATCAATAGTAATTATTATAGAGGAATTAGCTTGATACCAGTTGCTTACAAATTCATTTCCAAAGCCCTACTCACTAGACTTGAGAAACAAACAGAGCATCTAATTGGTGAATACCAGGCAGGTTCCGAAAAGGAAGATCTTGTACAGAACAAATCCTTAATCTTAAAACTATTCTACAAATACGCAATACCAGACAAACTGTCATTACTTTTGTATATTTCAAAAAGCATATGACTCTATAGACCGTCAATCACTTTTCAATACTCTAGAAGAATTTCAAGTGGATAAAAAAACAAGGGCATTAGCCAGACAAACATTAACTGGCACTACTTCAAAGGTTAAATTCCTAGGCGAAATATCTGAGCCTTTTACCATTGACACCGGGGTCCGTCAAGTAGACAGATTATCTCCGTTACTGTTCAACCTCTTACTTGAGAAAGTAACCAGGACCCGGGAAAAGGAAATTAATGGAATAACCCTTAGCAGACTACCAGACTACTTAAAGATAGAATTCGCTTGCACTGTATGGCCTTTGCGGATAACAGGCAAGAAGCAATTCATTCCATTGAAAAATTTCATGAAATTGCCATCAAAACGGGACTTCAAATCTCGTACGAGAAAACTCAATACATGGAAAGAGCTTCACGGTATGTAGATGGTCAACCTATGCTAACTACGTTCGGCAAAAGCTTTCAGGTGAACCAATTCAGATATTTAGAAGAAATTATTCAGCCCTCTATTTTAAACAGCGAAGCAAATATTTAAAGAATTTCCAAGTTACAGAAAGCTTACAGGATCACTTGGACAGGTACAACAAAAGATCAATATATCGGAAAGCTAAACTTAGACACTATAATACAGTAATCAAACCTGAAGTGTTATATGCTTCAGAAACCTTAATAATTAGTAGTGGGTCTCTAACCAAAGACATGGAGAAACTAGAAAGGAAAATTTTAAGAATGGTTTTTACCCAGTTTGTATGGAGGGAATATGGAGGAAGAAATCATCCCAGATGATCCTAGATCATCATCTAGACCGGGGCCGCCATCTCACCGTCAGATAGCTCCTCAATTGTAAACACGTAGGCTGAGTGGACCTCGAACCAGCCCTCAGATGCAGGTAAAAGTCCCTGACCTGGCTGAAAATCGAACCCGGGGCCTCCGCGTAAGAGGTAGGCACGCTACTCCTACACCGCGGGGCCGGCGATATCTTCAGAAACTCCAAAAACGAAATTGAATAAATTCATATTAAGCCCTCCGTGTATATCTGCAAGTAGAAAAGTCAAAACATAGGTAAAACTAGATTAGCCACCTCACTTTTATGGAGTCGTTGTAAAATGGGTAGCGTTTTAAAGGCAATTGGGATACCCTTATTGGATTATTGAAACTACCGAATTTATATCTCAGTGTCTCTAAAATTTCTGAAGATAAAATTTTGAGTTAGATTGGCTCATACGGTACAACATTGGCTCTCTGAGTCCGGATTGGTGGGTTCAATCCCGGCTTATTCTGGTGATATTTGAAGGTGCTCAAATATTTCAGCCCCGTGTCTGTAGTTGTATCAAAACTTAAGGAAACAAGTACGGGACAAAATTTTCGGCACTTCGGTGTCTTAGAAAATAATAATTATTGTACTGTAAAACCGATAACATCATTAATATTTACTTCTCAGTGCTAAACTCAATGAATTACATATACATAAGTCAGTACTGGAACCACCGGGCGAGTTGGTCGTGCGGTTAGACCAGCGCAGCTGTGAGCTTACGTCCGGGGGATAGTGGGTTCGAGCCCCACTGCCGGCAACTCTGCAGATGGTTTTCTGTAGTTTCCCATTATCATACCGGGAAAATGCTGGGGATGTGCCTTAATTAAGGCCACGGCCGCTTACTTCCCACTCTTAGGCCTTTCCTATCCCATCGTCACCATAAAACCTGTCTGCGTCTGTGCGACGTAAAGCAAATTGTAAAAAATAAAAGTTACTGGAACCACATCAACGTGGGTTATAAGATAAGAGCTTCACACACACACACACACACACACACACGAAGCACACGAGGCTGATCATCATGTTATCCCTAACCACTTACATGAGACAAATCTATATGTATAAAATAACATGTCCTGACTGACTGACTCATCATCGCTGAGCCAAAAACTACTGGACATAAAGAAATGAAATTTTGGGGACACATTTATATTAGTGTGTAGGTGCTCACTAAGGGAGTAGTTTTGGATATTACGTCGCTAAGGGGGCAAAGGGGGGTGAATTTTTAAAATGAGGATATCTATATCTCAAAAACTTAAAAGTTTACAGATGTAAAAATTGGTATTTGGAATCTCCTTTAAAAATAAAGAAACACGTATTTTTTGTTTTCGGAAAATCCCATTGGGGGATGAAAAAAGGGGGAAATGCGGTTGAACACCTATTATTAGGAGACTTATATCTCAAAAACTGACGATATTACAGACATGATAATTGGTATTTGGAATCTCATTTGAAAATAAAGAAACACGTATTTTTGGGTTTTTGGATAATCCGATGAATAGGGGGTGAACAGGAGTGACAAATGGGGTGAATTTAAAAAAGACTATATTTGCAAATTATCTCAGACACGTAACATATTACAGATTTGGAAATTGGTATTTGGAATTTCCTGTAAAAGTAAAGAAACGTGAATATTTTTTTTGTGAAAATCCACTTAAGGGGAACTGAAAAGGGGTGATTTTTTTTATCTCAAAAACTTAACATGTTGGAGACGTGAAAATTGGTATTTGGAATCTCCATTAAAAATAAGGAAATACGTTTTCATTCGTTTCCGGAAAATCCCTTACCGGAAGGGGGGGGGGTGAAAGAATTGAAAAATTAGTTGAATTATTTGTATGGTAATTATGTATATATACCAAACAAAATAAAGATGTTACAAACGTGAAAACTGGTATCTTGAATCTCCTTTAAAGGAAACACGCATTGGGGAGAGGTATCAGCTTGGTAGGAGGGGGGGGATGAAAACCAAGATGAATTCCTTTTGCGAGGATACATATATCTCAAAAACTGAAGATGTTACAGTCGTGATAATTGGTATTGGGAAGCTCGTTTAAAGAAACGGGTACTGTTTGCTTCTAGAAAATTCACTTGAGCGGGGAGTGTGAAAGTAAATAGAAAAATTGAATTCTTTTTGTGGAGAAACTTATACTGTATCTCAAAACTGACTCATTCTTCATCGCCGAGCCAAAACTACTGGACATAAACAAATGAAATTTTGAGGATCCATTTATATTACAATGTAGGTGCTCGCTAAGGGAGGATTTTTGGATATTCGGTCACTAAGGGGGTGAACAGGGGGGTGAATTTTTAAAATAAGTGTATCTATATCTCAACACCTTAAAAGTTTACAGATGTAAAAATTGGTGTTTAGAATCTTCTTTAAAAATGAAGAAACACGTATTTTTTGTTTCCGGAAAATCCCACTAAGAGGGGTGAAAAAGGTTGAAAAGTTGGTTGATGCCTTTAATCAGGCAACTTATATCTCAGAAACTGAAGATATTACAGACCTGAAAATTGTTATTTGGAATCTCCTTTCAAAATAAAAGAATACCATTTTTTTTGTTTTTGGAAAATCCAATTAATGGGTTTTAACAGGAGTGACAAATGGGGTGAATTTTTAGAAAGACTATATCTATAGTATATGCCAGAAACGTAAAATGTTACAGACGTAAAAACTGTTATTTGGAATCTCATGTAAAAGTAAAGAAACATAGGTGATTTGTTTTCGGAAACTCCACTTAAGGGGAACTAAAAAGGGGGTAAAATTTTAAAATGAGCATGTCTACAGTATAACTCAAAACTTAAGATGTTACAGAAGTGAAAAATGGTATTTTTGTCTCTATTAAAATTAGAGAAACATGTAGTTTTTGTAAAATAGCTGAAAAATGGGGTTGAATTCTTTTTATTAGGATATTGATATCTCAGAAATTGAAGATGTTACAGACGTGAAATTTGGTATTTCGAATCTCATTTAAAATGAAGAAACACGTACTTATTGTTTTCTTAAACCCACTTACAGGAGGGGGGGAGGAGAACTGAAAAATTAGTTGAATTATCTGTATGAAAATAATATTGTCTCAAAAACGAAAGATGTTGCAGACTTGAAAATTGGTATTTGGAATCTGCTTTAAAAGTAAAGAAACACGCATTCCTTTGATTTCAGAAAATCGAATGAAGGGGGAGGGGGTATGAAAGAATAGGAAATTTAATTGAATTAATTGTATGAGGCTTACATCTAATAAAAACTAAAGTTGTTACAGACGTGAAAATTGGTACTTGGATCTCCTTTTAAAGCAAAGAAAACCGCATTTTGGGGGGAAAATTATCTTGGGGGCGTGCGGGAAATGGGGCTGAATTCCTTTTATGAGGACACGCTTAAAAACAGAAGATGTTACAGTCGTGATAATTGGTATTTAGAAGATCCTTTACTAATAAAGAAACAAGTATTTTCCCCCGGAAAATTCACTTAGGGAGGGGGCGGTGAAAGTAAGTGAAAAAAGTGAATTGGTTTTATGGGGATACTTATATTTCGAATCTCCCTTAAACCTAAAGAAACATGCCTTCTTTTTTGGTGGGGGAGGGGGGAAATAAACTTAACGGCGGTGGGGTGAAAAAGGAGTTGAGACCAATTGATCTTACTGTTCATAATGTACTTGTTTCTGATCATTAACTGATCATTTTTAATCTTTCCTGGGTTCGTTTTCAAAAACCATCCTTTCCTTTGGAGAACTTAAAGTTAGATTACAGTAGATTCTCCTGGCATATAACTCAAAATTTAAACACATTTGAAATAAACGATAGGAATGACATTTGTTCACTTCTACAATAAGGTCAGTAATGCACGGAAGTATATAATTCGTATCGCCAGAAATTCCGCGCACTTGCCTACGCGCGACAATGGTACTGGTCACATTGTCAGCAATGACAATGGCAGCAGATGTAATTTATCGCCAAGTAGCGGTCTTGCATCTTGCTGCGGGGCCCAGAACAATAATAATAATAATAATAATTGTACCGGGTGGTACACCCCCACGCCGCTAATTCAAACTTTGCGCCAGTTGAAACTCCTCTACTGGAGGAAGTGTGAACTTTATCTAATGTGTTAATTTTCAAGTTTCTCAGAAGATGTCACTACTTGGAAATTTTGAAGTTTCTGAACTGGGTCGTTTTCGACGTATTTTTGTTTTGCCTGTAGTAAGAAGTGTGGACATTCTCTTCCAGATGGCACTACTGAAGAACTACAATTGTGCACCCTAGTGCGAAGTGAAAGAACTATGTTTTTGGAGAAATTTTGAATTCATAAGTTTGTTCTTTGTTAAATTTCTTTCAGTTATTGTTTAAGTTGGCAATATTAACCCTTTCTTTCTGCCAGTTTTGAAACTGGCCAATCATAATTTTCTGTAATTAATTTTCCACCAATAAGGTGTTTCTTCCTCATCTAGTGTAGGGGTTTTCGTCGTTAACCAATAAAATTTTTGTGGGAGGGTGTTCTCATTCCTGAAACGCCTCGAACTTTCCACGAGGGTATATAAACTGCTGATTTTCGGGTCTCCGGGCCACTTCAGTAAATCTATCAGTGCGTAAAGTACGTAGCAGGGGGCGGGAAGCGCCTATTTCTTCGGGCAGCAGTTCAGCCACCAGGTAATGGCCGTTTAATAACTTCTTTTCTTGTCAGCTCAGCAGTTTAACTCTCGGGGCAGGTCCGAAGCGTTTTACCATGTAACTTTCCCCTAAAATGTAAAAACTCTGGGTATCTGTTCTATCTTTTTAAACTAGAAATTGGGATAGAGAGTGCTTAACCCTCTCGAGCTCCCACTCATATTGCTTTGAGGTGAACTTATTTTCATGACCGTTTCTTCCCTTCTAATGTAATGTAAATCATTTTCTTATATAAGTCACCTCTTTAGTATGGGATTAGCCCTTGCATAAGCGGCCTAGTGCCAAGTAGGTTTTAGTAAAATATATTAGGAGTGCTGTTGTGCCTCCTCTCAAGTTGGTGTTGTCGAGGCCAGGTGATATTTCTGTTCCTTCACTTAATAGGCCTCAGTAGGTTGGGTATTTGTACCCCTGTATCTATGTCCTTGGAGGACAGCTTGAACGTGGAATTTGGTGTAGCCTTTGATAGGCTAGAACTTTGAGAGCGGGTTGCTCTTTCCAAATAAAAATTTGTTTTTGCGTGCCTCGAGGAGGCTTTACTGTGTAATTTGGAGCAAGTGCTCCTGGGCATGATTGGGGTTTTCTACCCCTCTGTTGAATCTTGTTTTTGGGTAAAGTTGGGCTATTGCTCAAGAATTGTGAGTCCGGGGCGCGAAGCCCAAATCCTGTAAATACTATAATTGTACTTTTGTTGCCTTGCTACTCTGTATCTGCCATTCTTGTTATTTCTTGAGTTTGCAAAGAAAATATAACCTTGTTAAATTTTAAACTAACTTTAATTTCGTATTTTGAGACCTGTTCACCCCCCAGCACCTTCTTTCACCTCTAACTACCACGGAAAACTCCGTAACAATAATAATAATAATAATAATAATAATAATAATAATAATAATAATAATAATAATAATAATAATAATAGTAGTAATGGCGTTCTCCCGTCCAAGCTCTTGGAGAGTTCCAAATTGATCACGTTGCAATCTCCAGGAGAAATAGCCCTGAGATTATGAATGTCAAGGTAAAGAAAGGCATCAATGTGGCCTCAGATCATTATGTGTCTCTTATCAAATTCAAACCAATTCCCGCAAACACAAGGAAGACAACCAAACAGATCACACGCTTCGACAATGATAAACTTTGGCAAAGGGTCGAGGAGTTCCAGGAGAAGGCTAGACCAAATGACTGTGACTTTAACAACGCCAAAAGTCTCCTTGTTGAGGCCGCCAAAGACGTTGCAGAAATCAAGAGAAGCAAAAAGCATGCCTGGTGGAATAGTTCCTGCGAATCAGTCCTCCAAGAAAGACTCAATGCGTGGAAACAGTACTACTCTACGAAATCAGAAAATGATTGGGAAAAGTACAAAACCCAACGTGCCCAAGCAGCTAGGGTGTTCATAACTGAGAAACGTAAATACGAAAAATCTCTCATTGAAAAGATAGAACAAAACTTTAGGAAGAATGAAAGCAGAGAGTACTACAGAGCCTTCAAACGCAAACTCACTGGCTATAAACCACTATCTCTATGCTTTGAGCGAAAGGACGGCACACTGGCGACGTCAAATGAAGAAAATTGCAGCATTCTGGCAGATTACTTCAAGAATTTACTTAATTGCTTTAAACCGCAAAGCGCCATTGAGACCAAGGAACCCTTACTCAGGTACCCAGATTCCAGACCACCCGACAGAGATGAGATCAAGCGCCATATTGCCCGTCTCAAAAATAACAAAGCGCCGGGGGAAGACTCAGTAGTAGCAGAACTATGGAAATATGCCCCAGAGGAATCACTTGATATCTTGCAAAAGCAAATAGAAGAAATTTGGAACAAGGAGACCCTACCCGAAGATTGGAAAATAGCTTTGATCCATCCATTACACAAAAAAGGCAGCATGAAGAACATCAGCAACTACAGAGGAATATCTTTGCTACCCGTGACTTACAAAATTCTATCACTTGCCATCCTGGAGCGTTTGGAAGCACAAGTCGAACATCAAATAGGTGAATACCAAGGAGGGTTCAGAAAAGGTCGCTCAACAGCTGAACAGATCCAAAATCTGAAAAAGATCATCAGATATTGTACACTAAGGTCCAAGCAGTATGTGTCTGTCTTTGTGGACTTTAAGAAAGCGTACGACTCCATTGACCGGGAAGTCCTGCTAAACATCTTAAATGAATTTGGAGTTGATTTGAAACTGCTGGCATTAATTAGAGCCACCCTGACCGATACAAAATCCAAGGTGAAGTTCCACGGATGTCTCTCGCATTCCTTTGACATCAAAACAGGAGTCCGACAAGGTGATGGGCTATCCCCGATACTCTTCAACTGTGTTCTTGAAAAGATCATCAGAACCTGGCGGGTGAGATTACAGGAAACCAACTACAGTCCATTGAAAATAGCGGGCAGAATACTTGGAGCTAGCCCGGGAAGTACGATATCGATTGCTGGAAAGAAAGATTGAAAATTAGGAGGAACTTTGCCGTCAGATCACGTTTTTTGGCGGATTATATATGAAACTAGCTGATGTACCCGTGCTTCGCTACGGAATTCTACATTGTATACAGAATTCTAGGTTAGGTAGTGTACACGTTGTGAGCAAAATTGTATGAAATTGCATAGCTCTTAACGTTACCCTAGAAACGCGACGGGGAAGTCACCAAACATCTTTTCTCATATGAAGACTGAGTTAGGGAATTTTCACTGTAATGGTAGACCCGCTTGCATACTATCAGTCACAATCAGGTTGGGGAGCTTTCATTATTTCACCTGCCTTTTTACATCCTCAGAAAGACTGTCTTAGTGGTTTTCCCAACTGGAATGAACATACATTACAATGATGTCAGTAGGAATGGCGCGATAAAAAGCAATGCTTTCATATGAAATACTCGATCAAATGGAAAACCACACATTTTCTCACTTTTAACGAACAGGACTGCGCTGCCGATCCAACAGTCCAAAGTTCCAGAGCTGGAATGACCAAGGCGCAGACTGCCGTGGGCCGTGAACACTCTTCGTCCCTTTTCGGTGGGCAGAGGGTCGAATAGTGGCGACTCCCAGGGTATAAACTATGCCCTTTTACTAATCTCTTTCCTAGGAGTACCGATGAGTCGGAAAGTATCAATTCAGTACACTGGCGGCGGAAAAATCTATCTGACTTGGAGGCAAATTTTTCCTCCAAGCCAGGGGAGAAACCGCCTCTTCACTGCTAATTTGGAATAAAATGAATGTAGAATTAAATAAAAATGAAGAGGAAGAAGCTTTTCTTAAGAAAAGGCTCTTTTCGAGGTTGAATTTTGAGTTAGTGAATTGTGCTGCTATAATTTGGAATAGCCTTAATTGTTATTCTAGACCATACCATACTACTACTACTACCACTCCTACTACTCTACTAAGTGAGCCTCTGCCTTAAGTACGCTCACTGCGCGTCAGAGTATGATGTCCCACTGTGTGTTACGTAGCAGCTGTATCAGAAAATGTATGAACCAGAGGAATGGCATGCTAAAGAATAAAGTTTTCTAGCTTACTGGCTATTTCCTGCCAATATTCAGTCACGCTGTTATACTCGGTACGCAGCAGTAATCCCATCTATCGGAGTTGAGAGGCAGCATAAGAGACAAAGAACATCACAACAAACAATGGTCAATGTAATGTTATTGCTAATCAATGTTATGCGCCTTCGATATTGTAGGCCTTCACATTTAGTTTTCTTCCGACTCTGAAATACCACTCTTATCATAGTCCGTGCGCTAAAACTGAATAAAACATAAATGACCGGAATGTGTTCTCTATAACTTTTTATGCAGTACTTTTCGATAGGACCAATAACATAGGTATTTAAAAATTACATTTTAGGCGCCTTCCCCTAAACTACAATTTCATCCAGGGCGAATACAATTATTTATAGTTTCGACTCTAGTTTCTTATTCCCCGACTCTATATACCGATTTTCATTAAATTCTGTTTACCTATTTTCTCGTGGCTCGGCGTTGATATGGAATTAGCAACAAAAATACATATTCATGAATATCTATGTTATCATAGCCAGTGCGGTAAAATTGTATAAGACGTAAATGGTCGGAAATTTAATTTTATATAACTTTGGTTATGTAGTATTTATGGATACGACCGCTAATAATATACACTGACTGACAGAGCAAATGCAACACCAAGAAGGAGTGGTCAGACCTTTATGCCAATTGCAGGGTAGACTGACGTCACTGAGGTATGCTCATGATGTGAAATGCGCCGCTGTGCTGCGCACGTAGCGAACGATAAATGGGACACGGCGTTGGCGAATGGCCCACTTCGTACCGTGATTTCTCAGCCGACAGTCATTGTAGAACGTGTTGTCGTGTGCCACAGGACACGTGTATAGCTAAGAATGCCAGGCCGCCGTCAACGGAGGCATTTCCAGCAGACAGACGACTTTACGAGGGGTATGGTGATCGGGCTGAGAAGGGCAGGTTGGTCGCTTCGTCAAATCGCAGGGATGTGTCCACGGTGCAGCGCCTGTGGCGAAGATGGTTGGCGCAGGGACATGTGGCACGTGCGAGGGGTCCAGGCGCAGCCCGAGTGACGTCAGCACGCGAGGATCGGCGCATCCGCCGCCAAGCGGTGGCAGCCCCGCACGCCACGTCAACCGCCATTCTTCAGCATGTGCAAGACACCCTGGCTGTTCCAATACCGACCAGAACAATTTCCCGTCGATTGGTTGAAGGAGGCCTGCACTCCCGGCGTCCGCTCAGAAGACTACCATTGACTCCACAGCATAGACGTGCACGCCTGGCATGGTGCCGGGCTAGAGCGACTTGGATGAGGGAATGGCGGAACGTTGTGTTCTCCGATGAGTCACGCTTCTGTTCTGTCAGTGATAGTCACCGCAGACGAGTGTGGCGTCGGCGTGGAGAAAGGTCAAATCCGGCAGCAACTGTGGAGCGCCCTACCGCTAGACAACGCGGCATCATGGTTTGGGGCGCTATTGCGTATGATTCCACGTCACCTCTAGTGCGTATTCAAGGCACGTTAAATGCCCACCGCTACGTACAGCATGTGCTGCGGCCGGTGGCACTCCCGTAGCTTCAGGGGCTGCCCAATGCTCTGTTTCAGCAGGATAATGCCCGCCCACACACTGCTCGCATCTCCCAACAGGCTCTACGAGGTGTACAGATGCTTCCGTGGCCAGCGTACTCTCCGGATCTCTCACCAATCGAACACGTGTGGGATCTCATTGGACGCCGTTTGCAAACTCTGCCCCAGCCTCGTACGGACGACCAACTGTGGCAAATGGTTGACAGAGAATGGAGAAACATCCCTCAGGACACCATCCGCACTCTTATTGACTCTGTACCTCGACGTGTTTCTGCGTGCATCGCCGCTCGCGGTGGTCCTACATCCTACTGAGTCGATGCCGTGCGCATTGTGTAACCTGCATATCGGTTTGAAATAAACATCAATTATTCATCCGTGCCGTCTCTGTTTTTTCCCCAACTTTCATCCCTTTCGAACCACTCCTCCTTGGTGTTGCATTGCCACTGTCAGTCAGTGTAAATATTTTAGAATTAAATTTTAGGTCTCCCACTAAACTACCATTTCACTCAGCGTTAATTTCCGACTTCGCATACCAATTTTAAATGAGATAGGACCACTAATAATGCAAATATTTAAGAATTCAGTTTTGGGCTTTCCCCTAAACTACCATTTCACTCAGCGTGAATAAAATTATAGCCTAGATTGTAGCGACTTATTCCCCGATTTTGTATACCAGTTTTCATCAAGATAGGACCACTAATACAGAGTTCGTTAGCTGCAGTCGCTTAAGTGCGGCCAGTATCCAGTAATCGGGAGATAGTGGGTTCGAGCCCTACTGTCGGCAGCCCTGAAGATGGTTTTCCGTGGTTTCCCATTTTCACACCAGGCAAATGCCGGGGCTGTACCTTAATTAAGGTCACGGCCGCTTCCTTCCAATTCCTAGGCCTTCCCTACCCCATCGTCGCCATAAGACATATCTGTGTCGGTGCGACGTAAAGCAAAAAAAAAAAAAAAGACCACTAATAACGTAAATGTTTGAAAATTAAATTTTAGGCCTTCCCCTAAACTACCATTTCAATCAGCGTGAATAAAATTATTTATGGCCTAGATTGTAGGGACTTATTCTCCGACTTTGCATACTGGTTTTCATTAAATTCTCATTAGCCGTTTTCTAGTGATGCGTGTACAGACAGACAGACAGACAGACAGACAGACAGACAGACAGACAGACAGACAGACAGACAGACAGACAGACAGACAGACAGACAGACAGACAGACAGACAGACAGACAGACAGACAGACAGACAGACAGACAGACAGACAGACAGACAGACATTACGGAAACGTAAAAAGTGCATTTTTCTTGTTACTGTGAACATGACCGACACAGAAATTCCATTCTTTTCAAATTCTGAGCAATGTACAGACAAAGCTCTTATTTTATATATATAGATGTTAAGCATTCAATTCTAAATTTCAGTATACGTAATACCGTAGCGAAGCTCGGGTACCTTGGCAGTATTATATAATTGCATATTACCGATCGAGTTGGCCTTGCGGTTAGCTGCACGCAGCTGTGAGCGTACATTCGGGAGACAGCGGGTTGAAACCCTACTGTCGGCAAACCTGAAGGTGGTTTTCCGTGTTTTCCCATTTTGACACCAGCCAAATTGTGGGGTTGTACCTTAATTAAGGCCACTGTCTGGATGCATTCTGTTTAAGACATGCAATAAAATAGTTCCTTCCCAATCCTAGACTCTTCCTATTCCATCGCTGCAATAAGACCTATCTGTGACGGTACGACGTATAGCAGATTGAAAAAATGCAATGCAGACGTAATATAATAATAATAATAATAATAATAATAATAATAATAATAATAATAATAATAGCATATTTTACGTATTAGAGTAGACAAGGTACGCCTCTGTGGTGTAGTGGTTAATTTAATTAGCTGTGTGGGCTCGATTCCCACCTCACACATCCTGGAAGTGGTTTTCCGTGGTTTCCCACTTCTCCTCCAGGCAAATGCCGGGATGGTACCTAACTTAAGGCCACGGCTATTTCCTTCCCTCTTCCTGGTCTATCCCTTCCAATCTCCCCATCCCCCCGCAAGGCCGCTGTTCAGCATAGCAGGTGAGGCCACCTGGGCGAGGTACTAGCCATCCTCCGCTGTTGTATCCCCCGACCCAGAGCCTGAAGCACCGGGCGAGTTGGCCGTGCGTGTAGAGGCGCGCGGCTGTGAGCTTGCATCCGGGAGATAGTAGGTTCGAATCCCACTATCGGCAGCCCTGAAGATGGTTTTCCGTGGTTTCCCATTTTCACAACAGGCAAATGCTGGGGCTGTACCTTAATTAAGGCCACGGCCGCTTCCTTCCAACTCCTAGGCCTTTCCTATCCTATCGTCGCCATAAGACCTATCTGTGTCGGTGCGACGTAAAGCCCCTGGTAAAAAAAAATAAGAGTCTGAAGCTCCAGGACACTGCCCTTGAGGCGGTAGAGGTGGGATCCCTCGCTGAGTCCGAGGAAAAACCGACCCTGGAGGGTAAACAGATTAATAATAATAAGAAAAGTAGACAAGAGTTCAGCAGAGTTCAATAATATTTGTGAATTCTATTATTTCTTTGTAACTAGTTGTACTCCTCGTTGACGGGTTAGTTTTGTAGAATTGCAGCAGTAATGCCGTCTAATCGATGAGTAACAGGAGGTGAGATTGAGCACATCTTAAGTAACCGAAGTGTCAGTGTTATGAAATTTTTCATCATTTTACGGCTTGGGTGGAAAACCAGCTGCTAAGCTACTGTGTAATATATCCACCCCTTTGACGGAACCTCTCGTGACATGACCCAGGTTACTTATTATGTAATGAATCTTCTATAAAGTTGTCGGAATTACCAAGAGTTCTCCTTTTGTTAGGTGGACTTGAACCGAGTCAAGCAGACTGTCTAGACAAGGCGATGAAGGCGTGTCTGGATGCATTCTGTTTAAGACATGCAATAAAATCGTTCAGTTTTGTAGATCTCATTAACTTGAAAATATTTTTCTTCTTCTTTTTGCAGTTGCACTAATACAGGTAGGCTCTCGGTGTCATTCAGAATGTAGAGCGCCGGAGCTTAAAAGGTAATGACCATGGCCTGAATTAAGGTTTAGGAATTTCCAGTGCATTGAAAGGCCACATCTTAGATATGGCAGATATGCCCACTCCTGTTCCATGCGACTGAGTGGGTGGCTACACGGTTTGAATCAAGTAGCTGTCAACTTGCATTCGGAAGATATTTGGTTCGAGCCCCACTGTCGGCAGTCCTGAAGATAGTTTGCCGTGGTTAAATACCAGCCGACTGAGCTAGGATTAAAAAATGAATGCTGTAGTCAAATTCACTATGCAGTTATTCTTATTCTTATTCTTATTCTTTTTACAATTGACTTTACGTCGCACGGACACAGATAGGTCTTATGGTGACGATGGGACAGTGAAGGGCTAGAAGTGGGAAGGAAGCGTCCGTTGTCTTAATTAAGGTACAGCCCCAACATTTGCCTGGTGTGAGAATGGGAAACCACGGAAAACCATCTTCAGGACTGCCGACAGTGGGGTTCGAACCCACTATTTCCCGAATACTGGCCGCACATAAGCGACTACAGCTATCGATCTCGGTTTTTCTTATTCTTATTGAATTGTTTGAAAGTTTGCACACTATAATGATACAGATTGGAAGTGTCTAAGAAAGGATATCGAAGTCAAGTACGTTTTTTTCTTTTTTTGGCGTTCGGGTCCACTCAGCCAGTGAATTATGTATGGAAGGGAGTTATAGCAACTTATGTCTTTATTTAATTTTTAATTTGTTGCTCGGATACAGGCGAGATGGGTACGTCTTCTCATCATAAATCATCATAAGGCTCATGAGGACATCCAGTGGTAGACGTGAGTTCGCCATGGAATAGTACGTATTAAGCCGTTCTTACATGGCCATTTAGCATTAAGTAAAGATCAGTTTTATAATCGGTATCCTCAGATAAGGAACTGAAAAATCCTTATTCATAATGTCTTCCGTATCTCCTGCTCGATTCACACGTGTAAATCGTTGCAGAATTATAATAGCAACAGCAAACCCAATTCAGAAAGTGCTTAATGGTGGCAAATCGAGTACATTATTGGAAACCAATAATGATTCTATCGCAGCACTTTGACTCCCGCAAGGAATATGTGTTGAGCTTAGTAGGTCAGTGAAGGTTGAGGTACCACTCACTTCAGTCTTTGGTATAAATATGACCCTAAGGATGGACAGGGTGTCCCAAGAGGAATGGTCAATATTCAGGGATATGATGAGAACGATCATTTGAAGCAAAAATCTTCATACGGACATATGCCTTATTCCGAATGGTTTTCGAGATAGGACTCATTCAATGTACATTTATTTCTGCGCTAGTAGCGCGCACGTTTGTGTCTTATCCACTCAACCCCTTTGACGTTTTATTCTAGTCCAATCTACCCCGTTGCTTTCAGCCGCTTTGCTCGGGATGTCTTTCTGCTATTGAACTAGCCCGTGGAGCACGCAGTTGTGAGTGAAGTAGTGCGAGGGATTGAGAGTGTCTCAGAGAGAAGCATCGGTTAACTGTGTTTGTACACGCACTGGATAAACACCACACATCTACACTAATGAAGAATATGTAGACATAGTTCTCCTCCCGCTGTCGAATAATACCGTCGGTGCTTTCCGACACTTTGAATGTGTTTACCAGAGCTGAGGGGTTGTCTGTTCAAAAGTGGCTATTTCTACTCTAAAACTTTTGTAAACGAACTCAAGGAAACGTATAATAGAAGGCCCATTGAATGAACCCGTGATCGGGTATGTTACTACTTTTAAGGAATTACATCTTTCTGGCCTGGAATGCTCATAGAATTTGATAGTATTCAACTACTTCACTGCATATGGACGAAATACTAAACACGTTTTTAAAGTGGGAATATCACATTTTTCTCCCGAACATGCAGTTTAACAACCTGTCCAGGAACTGCAGCACATTGTTGAAATGGTACTTACTACCAGCACACGGCGACTTGCTGCATGTATCAATGTTCCACGAATACGTGTATAGCGAACATTACATCTGGAAAACTTGTACCCATTTCAAAACTTCAAAGAGGTTGGGTGGGGAAGACACATGAGTGCGTGCCACTGGCTCAGAAACAAATGTACATTAAATGTGTTATATCTCAAAACTATTCGGAATAGGGCATATGTCCATATTAAGTTTTCTGCTTCAAATGGTCGTTCCTGTCATATCCCTGAATATTCACCATTTCTCCTGGGACACTCCGTATAACTATCTTACTTTCTGTATTGTCGTGTCCTGTACAAAGTAGGCCTACACGACCATTTCTTTCACTAAATACAGCGTGTTTAAGAAATGCACGACACAATGATAGGCTTGGATTCTTTATATGTAGTGCATATGGAAAGGTTAAACTAACATGGGTCTAAAAATTTGTAATTTCTGAGATTTGAAACGCACTTGGAGGACATGCTACTAACATTCGATCATTAGATGTACTTTATACAGACGATGCCCCTGCACATTTTAGTCTTCGTACTCATGAGAACCTTAATGCACGTCATCCCGAACACTGGATAGATAGAAATGGACCAATTTCTTGGCCTCCACGCTCACCCGATCTAAACCCGTTGGAAAAATTTCCCCCAGTGTATGGTGTACGTGACTTCAGTGGAGGTTACGTAACACTTCGTGGAAGAATTGCGCAGGCTTGTCAAATCATAACTTATTCAACAGAGGAAATCACTTTCTTTTTCCGTTTTTCCTACACTGGAAGGTCCGCTTGCGCGAACTGTGTCGCACTTCTGGATCTGGCCCAGTTTTACAGCCGGATATCCTTCCTGTCGCCAACCCTATGTGGAGGAATGTATTCACTATTGCGTGTTTCTCTGACGATAGGTAGTGCAGTGTGGCTAGTTGTTTGAATATGAAGAGGTCTGTGTTAAGACAAGCACAGACACCCAGTGGCTGAGACGTGGGGATTAATCATAACCAATTAATGTCCGGCCAGGCCGGGCTTCGAACCCGGGTTCCTCTGAATCAAAGGTCAATACGCTGACCATTCAGCGAGGGAGCCGGGCATTCAATACAGCGAATAATTTCAGGAAATTCGAACTAATTTTTAGGAAATATCCCAGCTTACCATACTTGAGTGTCTGATACCTCTGGGCCAATTTTTATGCAGTGTAACCTTTTGGTCTCGTCTGCACATGTTGATTGCAACCCTGCAGCTTTTCCGTGTACTTATGAAACATTCTGTATACACATTGAAAGTTACCAGTTATATGTTGAACTGTATCTTGGTTCACAACGTCGACAAAAGAGACACACCGGGCGAGTTGGCCGTGCGCGTAGAGGCGCGCGGCTGTGAGCTTGCATCCGGGAGATAGTAGGTTCGAATCCCACTATCGGCAGCCCTGAAAATGGTTTTCCGTGGTTTCCCATTTTCACACCAGGCAAATGCTGGGGCTGTACCTTAATTAAGGCCACGGCCGCTTCCTTCCAACTCCTAGGCCTTTCCTATCCCATCGTCGCCATAAGACCTATCTGTGTCGGTGCGACGTAAAGCCCATAGCAAAAAAAAAAAAAAAAAAAAGAGAGACACACTTGAATTTATTCTTTAGCAACATCACTGCCAGCACAGGAAGTTCCACTTGGATCTATATTCAAAGCGACATGCTAAGAATATTATTTATGCAAATAATGAGTGGAAATGAATGAATTAATTTGAAATTACTTACAAACTTCTTGGGAAGCGTTTGATAATAGAAAATAATAAAGTGTTAATGAACAAAGTGAAACCACTTACCTGCTCTCTTAAATGATCTGCCAGCGATGAATGCACAGCTACAACTAATGGTGGTGACGTTGGCTGTCTAGGACAAGACGGGGAAGCCCCACAGTGGCCACTGGCAATGCTGCACGTCAAAGGCTTCTTCTAAGCTCCGTAACTTACTTCCGACATGACAGATACTTATGCACCCTCAGCGCATCACGAGAACCGTGAATATTATTGTGAGCCGTTGGAAATAATATTGGAATATAAAATAGTTTCCTACTACAGTGCAGTCCCACTTATCCTAACCGTAGTGATTCTAAAACTCTGTTAATGTGTAATAGAATTTGAACATACAGAAACATGAAACGATAAAATACAAATTATTATTATTATTATTATTATTATTATTATTATTATTATTATTATTATTATTATTATTATTATTATTATTATTATTATTATTTCCCCTGTGGACCATGTGAATTTACCTCGGTGGGGAGGCTTTTGCGTCCCAATGAAGCAGGTAGTTGAGCCGCAATTGCAACCATATCAAATGGATATCTGACGAAAGACACGAATGGTTCATAGAAATGGGGAGTAGCAGCTTTTCGAAAATTGCAAGGGCGATGGTATGGATTATTTTCAGATATGGTCTTGTAATAATATTTAACATGGCTTAGCTATGTTGATAATCCTATGCGGCTGAAAGCAACATGAAACTACAGGCTAACTGCTGAGGACATGCAGCTCTCTCTGTATCAATGAATGATGTACTGGTGATGGATTTCTCCCGGGTAAAATATTCTGGACGTAAAATAGTCCCCCATTTGGATCTACGAGAGGGGGGCAATCATCAGGAAGATGAATACTGACATTCTGCGAGTCCGAAAGTGTTATGGTAGGTTTAAATCCTTGTGATAGATTAGAGAATCTGAAAAGGGAAATGGATAGACTAAAATTAGAAGTAGCAGGTATACAGTAAGTGAAGTACGTTGGCAGGAAAAGCAGGATTTTTCGTTAGGCAATTACAGAATTTATGCCGGCCTCGCGGCGTGGGGGTAGCGTGCCTACCTCTTACCCGGAGGCCCCGAGTTCGATTCGCGGCCAGTTCAGGGATTTTACATGCATCTTAGGGGTGGTTCTATGTACACTCAGCCTACGTGATTGCAATTGAGGAGCTATCTGACGGTGAGATAGCGGCCCTGGTCTATAAAGCCAAGAATAACGGCCGAGAGGATCCGTCGTGCTGACCACACGACATCTCGTAATCTGTAGGCCTTTGGGATGAGCAGCGGTCGCTTGGTAGGCCATGGCCCTTCCGGGTTGTTGAGCCATGGTTTTTTATTTACAGAATTTATCAACCCACAATCAAACAGAGGTAATGCAGGAACTGGTTTAATAATGAATAAGGAAATAGGGCAGCGGGTAAGCTACTATCACCAGCATGATAAACGGATTATTGTTGCCCACCACAATAGTGCAGATGTACAGTACATGCCTTCTAGATCAGCTGGTGATGATGAAATCGAAAGAATTTATGAAGGGATAGAACATTTAATACAAAATATAAATGTAAGTGAGAATATAATTGCAGTGATATGCCAAGGAAAAGAAGATAATTCAGTAGGGGAATTCGGGTAGAGGAAGTCGGCTGGTAGAATTCTCTATCGATCATAATTTACTCCTTTTTTTTTTTGCTATTTGCTTTACGTCACACCGTCACAGATAGGTCTTATGGCGACGATGGGATAGGAAAGGCCTGGGAATTGGAAGGAAGCGGCCGTGGCCTTAATTAAGGTACAGCCCCGGCATTTGCCTGGTGTGAAAATGGGAAAACACGGAAAACCATCTTCAGGACTGTCGACAGTGGAGCTCGAACCCACGATCTCCCGATTACTGGATACTAATTTACTCCTTGCTAATACTTGGTTCAAACACCACAAACGACGTCTGCATACAGACCTGGAGACGCTGGAAGGTATAAAATGTACTTCATTATGATTAGGCACAGATTCAGAAAGAAGTGTTGGATTATAAAACCATTCCAGTTGCAGGTGTGGGCTGTGACCATTGCTTGGTCATGAAGTGCCGTTTGAAGCTGAAGAAATTGAAGAAAGGAGGTGTTGCAAGGAAATGGGATCTAGACAAGTTGAAGGAAATAGAGAAGAATTGTTTCAAGGAACGTGTTGAACAAGCCTAATGAAATTCCGCACATACAAATGAACAAAAATCAAACTTAACTCTACACTGACAATAAATTGGCCTATCCGATATGAAAACAAGTATTTCCTTAATATTCAGGAAGACAATATAAATAAATAAAGAGTGGACAGCCGTGACGAATGAAATTAGTAGGGCTGTTGAAGAAATGTTAGGAAGAAAGGCAAGATCAAGTAAATACTAGACCTAATTGACGAACGGCGAAAGTACTAGAATGAAAAGAAAATGCGGAAAAGAATACTGACTATTAATGAAGTAGATAGAAAGTGCAGGGTAACTAAGGAAGAATGGCTGGAGGAGAACTGCAAGGATGTTGAAGGTTGTATGGTTGTAGTAGATGTAGATGCTGTATGTAGGAAAATCAAGGACATCTTTAGAGAAACGAAAAGTAGGTGTATGAATGTTAAGAACTCAGACGAAAAATCACCTCTAGGAAAAGAAGACGAGGTGAAAAGATGGCAGGAACATATTCAAAAATTGTATCAAGGGAAAGAAATAGATGATACGGTTCTGGAACAAGAAGAGACTGATGATGTGGTGGACCCAATTTTGTGGCCAGGTTTCAACAGGGCTTTGAGAGACGTAAATAGGAACAAGGCACCTGGAATTGATGACATACCCTCAGAATTACTGACTGTCATGGCGAGGTTATTTCATTTATTATGTAACATGTATGATACAGGAGAAGTGCCATCCGATTTTAGGCAGAATAATATTATTCCGGAGAAAGCAGGTGCCGATAAGTGTTAAAAATTACTTAACTATTTGTTTAGAATCTCACGCTTGAAAAATGTTAACACATATTAATTACAGAAGAATGGAAAAATAAGTTGAAGCTGAGTTACTAGAAGATCTGTTTGGGTTAAGTAGAAATGTAGGAACACGTGAAGCAATAATCACTTTACGTCTGATCGTAGAGGGTCGAATTCAGAACGAGAAGGCCACGTACACGGCATTCGTATATGTAGAAAAGGTAATGGATAATATTGATTGGACCAAATTGTTTGAGATTCTGAAGGTGATCGGGATCATATATGGAGAAGGGAGGATTATTTACAATCTGCAAAAAATCAATCTTCAGTGATAAGAATCGACGGTTATGATGATGATGATGATGATGATGATGATGATGATGATGATGAACTTATTTTCAAAAATACAACACTATACCTATCGTATTTTTTCTTTTTCATAGATTTTTTCGTTATTTATTTACATTAGGAAGGATTGCTACACAAACCTAGTGAAGTACTATTGATCTTCAGACTGATTTCAGTTCAAATCTCTATTCAACATCTTCCTCAACGCAGCAGATTTCGGACATCACCAACTTCAGTTCAATTTAGAAGTTTTTCTTGAGGTTTACGTGGTGAAGTGATTCATAGAGTTGGCGGGGAGGTTTTCCTAGTGTTCCCATCACTGCTGGAACAATGACAACTCTATCCTCATGTTAAATCTCTCTTATTTCATTTACCAGAGACAGGTAGGTTTACTTGTAGATATTTTGCCTAATCCTCTATTGTGTGATCTCACGAAGTATCGATTAATTAGATAAGTGACCTTAGACACCTTAGCTGACAGTACAATTATTGCAGGTTGGTAGTGGCTCGTTCCTTCGGTCTGTACTTTCCTGTTCCAGTGCACTTTCAGCTTCTGATTATCGTATTTTTAAATTACAATATGATTGTGTAAACGAGTGTTCAATTGTAGGATGCCTCAGTATTCTCCAATTTGGTACTAAAAGTAAGAGAACTGAGTGAGTGCCCGCATGGTTCGGGGCACGTAGCTATCAGCCTGCATTCGGGAGATAGTGGGCTCGAATCCCCTTGTTGGCAGCCCTGAAGATTGTTTTCCGTGGTCTCCCATTTCCACACCAGCAAAATGCCGGGGTTGTTCCCTAATTAAGGCCACGGCCGCTTCCTTCCCACTCCTAGCCCTTCCCTTTCCCATCGTCGCCATAAGACCTATGTGTGTCGGTGTGACGTAAAGCAAATAAAAAAAAGTAGGTGATGAGAATAACTTATCGTGTGATTTTCAAATGTTTCCAGCTTAGTATTTTTCATTTCCTTCCTTCCTTCCTTCCTTCCTTCCTTCCTTCCTTCCTTCCTTCCTTCCTTTCCTTCCTTCCTTCCTTCCTTCCTTCAAGTTTAAAACTATCGACAAGCAAAGCAAAACCCCGTTTCTTTTAATATCTGTACTCCAACCACACAGATTTGCTGTACCAGTTGTGAGTGTAGGGAACGTCGGAACTGGCACGCAGGCAGCTTAAATGCCCTCACTTTCCAGGGCAGAATTTCATCACTCTGGTTTCTCTTAGAAACCAATAACAGTTGAGGTGGTCTTAATAATAATAATAATAATAATAATAACAATAATAATAATAATAATAATAATAATAATAATAATAATAATAATAATAATAATAATCATCATCATCATATTACACTCGCTTGTTGATATGTTTGATACTATAATAATTCAACCTTTTCATCATCTTTACACTTCGTCGGACGTAACCTTTATTAATGAAGAGTTTATTCATGTTGTATATGAAAGGCAGTTGCCCCTAATACGGTCCATTCATGCTTTTGTATGTATACATTACTTGTTACATCACGGTGTATGCATCGCTAACTCCCTTCTCCAGATCACATCTAAGTTCCTAGATTAAATATATGAAATGAATGTGTGTTACATCGAAAGTTTGGGGACTGGAAATGCTCAGTTCAACTGAGAAACCACTAAAAGAAATGACTTAATCAGGCGGCCGTGTACATAATTTGCTTATGTGTCCTGGTAGAGTTAAGCTGAAGCCCTTTGTGTGATTCACTCTACGTCATAATCACACGGTGACACCAAAAGTTTTGTTTCTGTATCTTCTGACCATATTCTGTAAGTATCTGTTGGAGACATTCTTTACTTTGAGCACAATATTTTCATCTTACACATCTATACTAATATATAAAGAGGTAAACTTTGTTTGTATGTAATGGCTAATCTCAGGAACTACTGGACCGATTCTAAAAATTATTTTACTAATGTAAATATATATTATCCCTGAGGGACATGGGCTGTATTTTATTCGAGGGTCGGGGGGCGAAGAGGGGATATATAAAAATAATATACTGAATTTGTCGTACAAGGGCGAGACAAAACTCATTTTAAGCCCCATGAAGCAAGGAACAAAACTCGGTAAGCCCTACGGGCCCGAAAACCATGTTTTAAGGCCCTACAACCAACCGTTGTTGGAGATATTGGCACCACGCTACCCCTGCTCTAGGAATCGGATAAAGAAAAGAACTGTCGTAACCGTAGTGACGTCAGCTACAAGATTCTAGAGAAGCGAGATTATGCATGTACGTTTGTGCATAGCTGCCAACCAAATTTGGTACACATATGACTTACTATCTGGAAAAAAATATACTCTTGTGTAAGACACAGGATTCCTTTGGGCGGGGATGGAAAGGAGGTGAAGTATAAAAATATTAGAAGACGACCTACGTTAATGCAGAATCCATAGTTTTTGGGGTCGCTGAGGTGAATAGTCACACTCCATATATCATTTAAGTCCAAGATCAGCCCCATTGGCACGGAGGTGAGAAGGGGTGGAAAACAATGTGTCCAAAATAAACAAATGGCAATTTTTGGGATACATTTATATTACTGTAAGTCCTCACAAAGGAAGGAATTTTGGGTATTACGTCGGTAAGGGTGTGAAAAGGGGTGTAAATTCTTAAAATAGGCATATCTCAATAACTTAACAGTTTAAAGATAAAAATTGGTATTTTGAATCTCCTAAAAAATTAAGAAATAATTATTTTTCGGAAAATCCACTTATGGGAGTTAAAATAAGTGAAAAGGGGGTTGAATTCTTTTCATGAGGATACATACGTCTCAATAACTGAAGAAGTTATAGGCGTGAAAATTGGTACATTGTATCTCCTTTAAAAATAAAGAAGCACGTATTTTTTCGGGAAAAGCACTGAAGGGAGATTTGAAAGAAGCGAAGAAGGGGGTACATTTTTAAAATGAGTATATCTCAAGCATTTAAGATGTTACAGACGTGAAAATTGATACTTGATTTCTCATTTAAAGGTCACATCTTAGATATGACAGAAACACGCATTTTTCGTTTTTGGAAAACCATTAGGGCAGGGGGGGGGTGAGTGAAAAGGAATGGAAAAGTGGTTAAATCCTTTAATTGGAACGCCTATATCTCAAAAACTGAGTATGTTACAGACGTGAAAGTTGGTATTTGGAATCTCCTTTAAAAATGAAGAAATACATACTTATTGTTTTCGAAAAATACAATCAGGTGTGGGGGGGGGGAATTTAAAAAAGAGGTTAAATTTTTAAAAAGTATATTTAAAAAATGTTCCAGACGTGAAAATTAGTATTTGCATTCTTCTTTAAAAATAAAGAAACAAATACTTTTTTGTTTAATCCTTTAATTGGGATACTGATATCTCGAAAACTGAGTATGTTGTAGACGTGAAGATTGGTATTTGGAATCTCCTTTAAAATAAAGAAACACGCATTTTTTTCGTTTTCGGAAAATCCATTTAATGGGTGAAAAAGACCCCAAAAAAAAGCAGTTGAATAATTTTTGTGGGGATACTTATGTCTCAAAACTGAACAAGTTACAGACATGAAAATTGATTCCTTTATAAATAAACAAACACGTATTTTTCATTTTCGGAGAATCGACTTAAGAGTGGAGAAGGGGAGAGGGTCAAATAAGTAAAAAAAAAAGGAGTTGAAATTCTGTTTATGAGGATAATTATATTTAAAAAACTGAAGTGTTACAGACGTGAAGATTGGTATTTGGAATCTCCTTTAAAAGTAAAAAAAAAAAAGACCCACGTATTTTTCTCACATTTACAGTTCTATGTCACATGTTCCAGAGTTCCAGAGTTAGCTTTGAAACTCAGTTTTTTCAGTAGTTTTTATACTTTAGGAATTTTCATGTTATGTCTTGGTGCAGTGCCGGCCCCGCGGTCTAGGGGGTAGCGTGCCTGCCTCTTACCCGGAGGTCTCAGGTTCGATTCCCGACCAAGTCAGGGATTTTTACCTGTATCTGAGGGGTGGTTCTAAGTCCACTCAGCCTACGTGATTACAATTGAGGAGCTATCTGACAGTGAGATGACGGCTCCGGCTAAGAAAGCCAAGAATAACGGCCGGGAGGATTCGTCCTGCTGACCACACGACACCTCGCAATCTGCAGGCCTTCGGGCTGAGCAGTGGTCGCTTGGTAGATCAAGGCCCTTCGGGGCTGTTGCGCCATGGGGTTTGGTTTTTGGGTTTTAGTGCAGTACCGACGAAAAATTACTTTTATCAAACTGCGAAATCCATGCGAGGTGAACCAGCGGGTAACTGCTATTTATATTTATAATCGTCTTCCTGAATATTAAGGCAATACTTGTTTTCATATCGGACAGGCCAAGTTATTGCCGGTGTGGGGTTACGTTTGATTGCTGTTCGTTTGTGTGTGCGGAATTTCATTAGGTTTGTTATTTAAATTAAGGGTTAGGGCGATTAGGATCTCCATTACTCATTTTGGGAAAGGGGAGTGAGAGAAATGCCTGAACGCAAGGAAGACAAATGTCACCGGCATTTTGCTTAATATTAGCATAATCGAAATAATTGTGCTTTACTTAAGTTATGTCAGTTGGGTCCTCAAATAGCATCACCGAAGATTACGTGATTATTTGGAAACTTAATAACCGATAGTAGCGCCAAAGTGAGGTGGGAAGCCTACAGGGAAGAAAAATCAAGACGCTTTTAGTGTTTGGATAGAACGCGTAAATAGACCAGAGTATTTAACTTGAGATTACATTTAACGTCTCAATTGACAGATAAAAGAGGGAGCTACCTGTTGAAAAAAATTGAAAATCTGAAAACTAGTTTTCATGAAATAGGGCTTCGAAATAAGACAAAATTTGTGGTAAATATGTGACGTCACACGTATACTCTGTTATAAGATGGTGCTGTGTTGACACGCGTTCTCAGTTGGAGGATTGATTTTCTCAAACATCACTTATATTTGAGTGTTATACCGTGCAACTATCCCAGCACATTGGGCAATTCATTTACTGATCTAACTTTTACTCGTAATATTTACTCCCGAAGCCTTAAATTATGTCTCCTATTTATCATAAAACGGACACGACTCATTCTACACCTAGTTATTACCCACATGAATCAATCACCACTGATCTGCATTTATGGCAGTCGCCCAGGTGGCAGATTCACTATCTGTTTTGTACCTAGTCTTTTCTTAAATAATTGCAAAGAACTTGGACATTTATTGGTAAATTATTCCAATCTCTAACTCCTCTTCTTTTAAACGAATATTTACCCTAATATGTCCACTTGATTTCCAACTTTATCTTCATATTGTGATTTTTCCTACCTTTAAGAACACTAATCAATCTTATTCGTCTACTGATGTCCTCCCACGCCACCTCTCCACTGACATTTCCCAATTCTTCTCAGACCAAACTCGCAACATTTTCGTAACGCTACTCTTTTGTCGGAAATCAGTCAGAACAAATAGAGGTGCTTTTCTTTGATTTTTTTTCCAGTTCTCGAATCAAGAAATCCTGGTGAGGGTCCCACACACTGGAACCATACTCTAGTTTGGGTCTTACCAGTGACTTATATGCTCTCTCCTTTACATCCTTACTACAACCCCAATACATACCCTCATAACCATGTGCAGAGATCTATACCCTTTATTTACAATCATATATATTATGTGATTACCCCAATGAAGATCTTTCCTCATATTAACACTTAGGTGCTTACAGTGATCACCATACGGAACTTTCACCCTCTCAACAAAGTAATTAAACCTGAGAGGACTATTTGTGAAACTCACAACCTAAATTTTAACCCCATTTATCATCATCCCATTGCCTGCTGTCCATCTCACAACATTGTCGAGGTAATTTTGCAGTTGCTCACAATCTTGTAACTTACTTATTACTCTATAGAGAATAACATAATCCCCAAAAATCCTTGCCTTACATATTCCAAGTGTACCATGTTCTACTGAATAAAATTTATTATCCACACAATATTTGTCTTTTATTTCTAATAAGTAAGTGCAGAAAACCCTCAAAACCCTGCGGCCGTTACAATAGTAACAGCCTACCGTCAATTGTTTTTCCCAGACCTGTGCCAAGAAAGAAGTACTGCATCCACGTGGCAATAACGACAGGTGGAATTGAGGCTAGAGTAAAAGCTATTTCCCATAATGAAAGTGAAATTAAATGGCGTATGGCTTTTAGTGCCGGGAGTGTCCGAGGACATGTTCGGCTCGCCAGCTGCAGGTGTTTTGATTTGACTCCCGTAGGCGACCTGCGCGTCGTAATGAGGATGAAATTGTGATGAAGACGACACATAAACACAGGCTCCGTGCCAGCGAAATTAACCAATGATGGTTAAAATTCTCTATCCTGCCGGGAATCGAACCCGGGAGCCCTGTGACCAAAGACCAGCACGCTAACCATATAGCCACGGAGCCGGACATTTCCCATACTCCATCTCCTTTACATTTTTCATACGACAAATAACGAAATGATGAATCTGAACACCAGGGGCGTTGTACTGGGAATACCGGGTGAGTTGGCCGTGCGGTTAGGGGCGCGCAGCTGTGAGCTTGCATCCGGGAGATAGTAGGTTCGAACCCCAATGTCGGCAGCCCTTAAGATGATTTTCAGTGTTTTCCGATTTTCACATCAGGCGAATGCTGGGGCTGTACCTTAATTAAGGCCACGATCGCTTCCTTCCCACTCCTAGGCCTTTCGTATCTCATCGTCGCCATAAGACCTACATGTGTCGGTGTGACGTAAAACAAATTGTGTATTGGAAATGGGAAAGGAGGCTTGGGGGTCGGCCTGAGCCATTGTCATGAAAGTCGCGAAAATGAAAATCTCCCGAGACCTGGCAAACTTAATAGCGTCAGTTTCGGAATAAAATGAGTGTTGATCGAGGGAGGTCGGATAATCAAGGAGAAAATGAGGAGCTTCCTACAAATAAGTAGAAGAAATTTCAGACTCAGCTAGAGGTCATCAAACCACGTTCGCAACTTGAGAGATAATAATGTTATTGGCTTTACGTCTAACTAACAACTTTTTCATGGTTTCCGGAGACGCCGAGGTGCCAGAATTTAGTCCCTGAGGAGTTATTTTACATGCCATTAAATCTACCGACACGAGGCTGACGTATTTGAGAACCTTCAAATACCACCGGACTGAGTCAGGATCGAGCCTGCCAAGTTTGGGTCAGAAGGCCAGCGCCTCAACCGCCTGAGCCACTCAGCCTGGCAAGTTGAGAGCACCTGGGGAGTCACCCCTGTTAGTCGTCTCTTACTACAGGAGGAGATACGGTGGATGGTTTGAAAAGAAGATGACAGTTACCTGTACTTTTATGGATATACACAGTTCCAAAAATTAGGGGAACATGTTTTTGAACAACGTATGCCACGCTCCTCAAAACAATACCTCACACCCAGGTATATTACAAACTAAACCTTTATTAATAATAATAATAATGCTATTTGCTTTACGTCCCACTAACTACGTTTTCGGTCTTCGGAGACGCCGAGGTGCCGGAATTTAGTCCCGCAGGAGTTCTTTTACGTGCCAGTAAATCTACCAACACGAGGCTGACGTATTTGAGCACCTTCAAATACCACCCGACTGAGCCAGGATCGAACCTGCCAAGTTGGGGTCAGAAGGCCAGCGCCTCAACCGTCTGAGCCACTCAGCCCGGCAAACCTTTATTCTTTACCGTTGAATTATGCAAAAGAACATCGATGGATTGGCGTTCATTTTCAGAACACAAACTGAAATGTCCAAATAGGGGCGAAAACAAAGTGATAACAGTCCTCCAGGGTTTTTTTTTCACAGTTTGAGAGCTTCAGTATGCTGTATGTCCTCCATGAGCATTTATCACAGCTTAGCACCTACGTGGCATGCTCCGTATAAGTCGACGGAGGTCACGTTGCGGTATCAGGTCCCATTCTTCAATGGGAGCCTGTTCGAGATCTTGGGAAGTCTGTGGTGGAACAGAACCACGAACGAACACTTCTTTCAAGCCTATCCCACACATGCTCGATGGGATTAAGGTGGGGATTCACTGCTGGCCATTCCGTCTCTTGAATGTCCTGTTCTTGCAAGACAGCTCTTGTGATACCCGCTACATGAGCCCTGGCATTGTCGTGGATGAGTACGAATTCACGGCCAACACCAACACATGCTGTAGCAGTATCTGCTCGATGTACGCCGCAGCGGTAAGATTACCACGGACGACGACAAGATCCGTACGGCCATCAATACTGATGCCACTCCACACCCTCACAGAACCTTGTCCGAATCGGTCGCCTTCCTGGACAACATTTGGCATGTACTGCTCACTACGGCGTCTCCATACCCGTTGACGTCCATCACGCTGTGTCAGGGGAAATCTGGACTCCTCTGTGAACAACACAGGATCCCATTGGCGAAGTTGCTAGTTGACATGGGTACGGGCAAACAGAAGACGAGTTTCGCGATGTTGCTGCGGTAAACGGGGCACTCGAACAGACGTCTGGGTCGTAAGGACACTTCTCTTAACCTGTTCCTTACTGTCTGGTCAGACAAAGTGACTCCAGTGACCCTCCTGAGGTCTTGGGGCAGTTCTCTGGCAGTTGCTGAACGACGCCACAACGTACAGATGGTCAGATATCGGTCATCCTGCGGAGTTATCATGCGTCCACGACCTTGTCCAACCTTCGCTGTGAACTGGCGTGTCTCATTGTAACGATTCCGCAAGCGTTGAATAACTGACGGAGAGACATTGAGATCCACAGCAACACGACGAAAAGTCCATCTTTCCTGGATCAAAGTGACGGCCCTTGCGACTTGAATCTCGTTAAGATGTCTCATGGGATGTGCTGGTTTACGTACAACGTGTTCAAATGACCGCAGTAGTCTGTGTACCTCACAATGACACAATGACACTTTGTTTTCAGGGGTCATCTGACTGTTTAAAGCATGGCTACGCCTACAGATGGAGTATAACTTTGATTTGACATACGATGAGTAGTTAAGGTCTCAAGGTATGCTGTACAACCATTGTAACCCCATCTAACAAATTAACGTTCACATACCAGACGTTACAAGACTGTTCCCCTAATTTTTTTGAACTATGTATTTTAGGACGCAGCGTTTACTCTACTGTAATTTTCTCCCACGGTCACGCAGTACTCAGGGAATAAACAATATGAACGGGAACCCAAAGTGCATACGCAACTTGTACGGCTTCCAACTAATGAGGATGATCTAATTATGTTTCTGGTTCTGAGGTAAGAATCACCTGTTAGACGTTGCCAGTGGATTCCTTTGAGGTCATACTCTGGTTGTAGGTTTAACTAGTTAAGTTCAGGCATTTATTACTAAAATGACTCTTGCTGGGCAGAAGGACGAAATTAATTTGATGTATAATAATTACGCTCCGGGACTGGCTAGCCGAAGCGGTAAAGGCGTGCTTGGTTTTTTCGCAAGGTCTTGGGTTCGATTGCCTGAAAGCGAACAAGTTAGAAACAAACTTTCCATTATTTCTAGAGAGGCATATGGCTGTGAGGTTCACTCAATCCACACCAACAAATGAGGACCGGATTATTTCCTGGGGAAAAGGTGGACGGGCGTACAGCTAACAACTCTATCTCACTTAGTGCCGAGGTTACTGGTAGGGGATGAGAGGTGATGAAATGATATGGCACGTTTTTTACGGCCGGATGCCCTACTTAGCGCGGACCTCTGTTGGGGAGCTAATTAAGTTTAACTGAGTGATGGTGAATGAAACTGGGTAACAAGGTGGAAGGAATCATCTGTGGCGTATGCATAGGAACTGTACCGGCATTTACCATGAAGGGAAACGTTACCGTCATGTTAGGTAGCAGTGATATTTCCCTGTCTGTAGGTATAGGGGAAATGTGAGCAGAGAATTATAAGGAAGCGGAGAAAACAAAATATGGACATAGACTTTTAGAATAATTGTAAACTTAAGTTTGTTAGTATATTATTGTTACCTTTAAACTGGGGAATACCGAGCTCGATAGCTGCAGTCGCTTAAGTGCGGCCAGTATCCAGTATTCGGGAGATAGTAGGTTCGAACCCCACTGTCGGCAGCCCTGAAAATAGTTTTCCGTGATTTCCCATTTTCACCCCAGGCAAATGCTGGGGCTGTACCTTAATTAAGGCCACGGCCGCTTCCTTCCCACTCTCAGCACTTTCCGGTCCCATCGTCGCCATAAGACGTATCTGTGTCGGTGCGACGTAAAGCAAAAAAAAAAAAAAGCCTGGGAAATAATTTTGATACTGAATAACAACCTTTTTCGTTTCACAAGGATCCGTCAGCATTGTTCCGGATGCACTGCAATTTTAGGCTTATTGTACTATCAACTGCAGCAGCAGTAGACAGTCCTCAATCTGTTCGAAATATTAAAGAAAGGAAACGTTATTTACTGGGGAACAAACTCCTGTACTGATTTTTCAATAGTTTAGTAACCAACTCGAGCGTTCCCTTGAAAATTGTTAGTAACTGGCTAAAGGATTTGAGAACTAACTCCAGTCCAACCTATTCATGGCCTGTACAGATATGACTGATCTACATGTCACTATGATAATTCTGCTCACTAGAATTCGGCTAAGTGCGACCAGTATCCAGTATTCGGGAGATAGTAGGTTCGAACCCCACTGTCGGCAGCCCTGAAAATAGTTTTCCGTGGTTTCTCATTTTCACACCAGGCAAATGCTGGGGCTGTACCTTAATTAAGGCCACGGCCGCTTCCCAGCCCTAGCCCTTTCCTGTCCCATCGTCGCCATAAGACATATCTGTGTCGGTGCGACGTAAAGCCAATAGCAAAAAAAAAAAAAAAGGAATTCGGCAACCTGATTATATAAAAATACCACAATTCTTTTGAACCGAATACACACAATGTACCACCTAGTTTTAACGTCAAAGAGGATTTTTATGTTTTTAGCGACCTTCGTGTTAAGTTCACAGAGCGTGCTCCTGGAGAACTGGAGTATATTTGAGCAGATTTGGGATTTTGTATGACGTATTCTTTGGATGCATCATGCGTGATTTGGGGACTGTACTATATACTCCCTGACACTAAAAGTAATCGACTGAAATAAGAGGCATGTTAGCCGAATAGCGTTATGGGAGAAGCTAGCCGACCGGTCGGCCTTGGCTCAGTCGCGTGCGAGCGGTCAGGTTTTATAGGGAAAACCCTATATTTAACAGTAGAAATCCTACACTAGGTGCTATAATAGCTGAACAGATTTGTAACTTATGCGATTTTCGCTGTTGCGTAGATCTCCCGGGCAAGATTTCCATGTATTAAATAGTGAACTGTATTGATATAAAACCGAGAGGCAACGGTTTCTGCGCAATACCTGGAAGAAAATAACGACAAGCGAAACAATTTCTCTGCTTTACCTGCCTAAACTGCCAAAGATATCCACAAACTACTGTACATGCATACTAATTAAAATCATAACACGTTCTACAAAAAGTACCCGGGATCACATATCTTTGAAAGGTCGCCCATATTAACAGTTTTTTAATCAGTAGAGACCTTGCATAAGCTTTCGCGAGACTCGCTTCACACTTACTAAATTAAATAAAAATTCGAGAACCACTGGAGGAGCTTTTATATGGTTTTACTATTGCCTAGAAATTTCCTGACGAATGTTTTCATGTATTAAGCATTGCATTGTGATAAAAGGAAGTTGTACGGAAACTCTTTATATGAAGGGATTCGGAAGAAATGACGGAACGCGAGCAATTTCTTGTCTTATGCTACATTCATTAAAACATTAAGCATATACCAGATTCTGTTGTGTTGAGATGAAACTGGAGTCACATTAGTTAATATTAAACTCAGAATAGCAAATACAATGAAAACTGTCTTCTCAGTAACGTTCGACCCAATACGAAAAGAAAAGCACTCGGTATGTGACTAAACCAAATGTAGTCGCCTGAGTCAATAACGTTGCCCCACTCCTTGATTGCAGAATCTTTTAGGGCCTGATTCGTCAGTTGGACAGTTCTGCCGCACCTCCGCCGCCGCACGCCTCCGCCCGCCTCCTCCTCCGCCGCCTCCGCCTCCGCCTCCGCCGCCGCCGCCCGCGGGAAATTTGAATTTTGGCGGGAAATTTGAATTTTGGCGCGAGATTTGAATTTGTAAACAAAGCCACGTGCTTTTTGACAGCTGTCATCGACAGCAACGCATCGCTAACCTCACTGCTGCCATCTTGACGGGCCTAAACCTCACTAGTGCCAACTTAACCTAACTAGCGTGAGGTAAACAAAGCCACGTGTTTTTTGACAGCCACGTGCTTTTTGACAGACAACAACGCATCGCTAACCTCAGTACTGCCATCTTGACGGGCCTAAACCTCAGTAGTGCCAACTTAACCTAACTAGCGCGAGGTAAACAAAGCCACGTGCTTTTTGACAGCCACGTGCTTTTTGACAGATTTGTAAACAAAGCCACGTGCTTTTTGACAGACAACAACGCATCGCTAACGTCACTGCTGCCATCTTGACGGGCCTAAACCTCACTAGTGCCAACTTAACCTAACTAGCGTGAGGTAAACAAAGCCACGTGTTTTTTGACAGCCACGTGCTTTTTTGACAGCTGTCATCCGCCATTTTTGAGCACTGTGCTGCCCTCTATATCGCAGTAGCTGCAAAATTCGTCACCTGTCATCGGCAGTGCTGCCATCTTGACGGGTCTAAACCTTAATGCTACCAACTTAACCTAACTAGCGCGAGGTAAACAAAGCCACGTGCAGCTGTCATCCGCCATCTTTGAGCACAGTGCTGCCCTCTTTAGCTACTTACCTTTGAAATGTGGTGGCGGATAATTTGAAAAATGCTTTTTTGACAGCAGCCATCTTGCATCGCAAACCTCAGTGCTGCCCTCTTTAGCTAGATACCTGTGGTGGCAGATAATTCCACGTGACAGCAGCCATCTTTAATCAAGAGAGCACCGTGCTGCCCTCTATGTGGTGGCGGCAAATTCCACGTGCTCTTGTTTGGTAAACATAGCCACGTGCTTTTTTGACAGCTACCACCCGCCATCTTTAATCAACAGAGTATAGTGCTGCCCTCTATGTGGTGGCGGTAAATTCCACGTGCTCTTGTTTGGAAACAAACTCACGCGCTTTTTTGACAGCCGTCATCCGCCATCTTTAATCACAGTGCTGCACTCTATGTGGTGGTGGCAATTTGAAAAATTCTATGTGCTCTTGTTGGGAAACAAAGCCACGTGCTTTTTTTTGACAGCTGTCATCCGCCATCTTTAACCAACAGAGCACTATGCTGCTGGCAATTTCGTCAGCTGTCATCCGCCATCTTTAATCCAGAGAGAACAGTGCTGCACTGTATGTGGTGGCGGTAAATTCCACGTGCTTTACAAACCTATGCGCTTTTCTGACAGCTGTCATCCGCCATCTTTGAGAAGAGTGCTGCCCTCTATGTAGCGGTGGCAAATTCCAAGTGCTTTACAAACCTATGTGCTTTTCTGACAGCTGTCATCCGCCATCTTTAATCACCGTGCTGCCGGGTGACGGCAAATTCCACGTGCTCTTGTTTGGAAACAAAGCCATGTGCTTTTTTGACAGCTGTCATCCGCCATCTTTAATCACCGTGCTGCCCTCTATGTGGTGACGGCAAATTCTACGTGCTCTTGTTTGGAAACAAAGCCATGTGCTTTTTTGACAGCTGTCATCCGCCATCTTTAATCACCGTGCTGCCCTCTATGTGGTGACGGCAAATTCCACGTGCTTTACAAACCTATGTGCTTTTCTGACAGCCGTCATCCGCCATCTTTAAGCTGTAAATCCCCGATTCTCGTGTTAGAAGTTGTAAAACAGATTCTTAATCCGAGTTGTCAGGAAGGGCAGCCGGTCGAAAACAATAGTGTATGACGTGAGAGGCTAGATACTGCTAGTTTTGCGACAGGAAGGGTAACCCAACAAATTCATGCGATTTAAAAATCTTAGTCAGGAAGGGCATCCGGCGAGCATCTAGCTGTAAATCCTCTCCGATTCTCGACAGATTCTTAATCCGAGTTCTTTGACGTCAGGAAGGGCAACCGGTCGAAAACCATAGTGTATGAGGCTAGATACTGCCAGTTTTGCATCAGGAAGGGCGACTAGTCTTAAAACAAATTCTTGCGATTTAAAATCTTAGTCAGAAAGGGCATCCGGCCGTAAAACAATAGTTCGTGATTTAAAATCTAAGAAGTGCATCTAGCTGTAAATCCCCGATTCCCGTGTTAGACGTTGTAAAACAGATTCTTAATCCGAGTTGTCGGGAAGGGCAACCGGTTGAAAACTATAGTGTATGAGGTTAGATACTGCTAGTTATGCATCAGGAAGGACAACTCAACAAATTCATGTGATTTAAACACATTTTTATTCCCGAGAGAATCGAACCCGAGACTACCGGGTGAGAGGCATGCATACTGTAGGCTATAGATTTGTTCTACAGTCCTCGAAGTATCGGCACAGTCATTCTGAGCGAGTTGTGTGGAATGCATGTGTTAGCTGAAATTGTACACGTATCTTCCGGCTCAACCTTGAACGAGGACACGGCGTGCTTGTAACTCGCGAACGTCTTCTTAGCTGAGTAGCATGTAAGCTCTTAAAACACAGTACTAATTAAGGTTGTAAAATATTCTGAAATAGTCCTCCTCTGTAGTGCAGTAGTTAGTGTAATTAGCTGCTACCCTCGGAGGTCCGAGTTCGATTCCTGGCTCTGCCACGGAATGTGTAGCATTTAGCCTATGTAAGTTCCTAACGTAAAATATCATGATTGTACGGAGAGGTTAAAACACACACACAGTGCCTACTCCTATCGAAAGAACCTGCACGGTACCGGCATGTAGGCTTCTCCTGGTGAAGGAGCCTGCACATGGTTTAACGCCTCCTATCAACAGCCCTTACTTAATGCTGGCTTTTTTGCACACCCCGCCTCACACCATAGTTTTACGACCGGCTGCCCTTCCTGACTAGGATTTTAAATCGCAGTATACGCGATAAATTTGTTGTAGCGGGTTTTATAACTAGATATCCCGGTACCGACACATAGCCTACTCCTACCAAAGAAGCCTGCACAAGGCTTATTGCCTCCATCCGACAAATGAATCACCGTCAAGTCTTGTACTCAAAAAATCATTTTCGAGGGAGTCTGCACAAGGTTTAACGTCCTCACACCATAGTTTTATACGACCGGTTGCCCCTCCTGACTAGGATTTTAAATCGATATCCCGACATAGCCTACTCCTACCGAAGAAGCCAGCTTAACACCTCCATCCAACAAATGAATCACCCTCAAACACTCTTCAATCATTCTCGCTACTTCGGAAGATAGCGGGTTCGAACTGGAAGCCGTAAATGTTAGGCGAGGGACCTGTGCGATCGTCATAACATGATCTAGCTAGATGCCCTTCCCGACGGCATAAGTTACCAGGATTTGAATCGCGTACCCCGACTAGAAGAAGGCTGCACATAGCTTAACGCCTCCATCCGACAAATGAATCACCCTCAACATTCTTCAATCATTCTCGCTACTTCGGTAGATAGCGGGTTCGAACTAGAAGCCGTAAATGCTAGGCGAGGGGCCTGCGCGATCGTCATTACATGATCTAGCTTTAGCTCGATACCTACAGGTAAGGAATACCGCGTATGTACCCTCGAGAAGTCGAGGATCACACGCTAACTTTCCAAGGATCGAACTCTTAAATTCTGACACCTCGGCATCAACAGGAGGTTCGAATACGTCAGCCTGCAGGACTATAGGTGGGAGCTCTTGTTGCATTCGTTCCGACTGTACCGCAGTTGCCAGCTCAGCGATTTTTCCACATCCGCTTGGTAACAAGCAGAATATTTAGCCGCTGCAGTCTGCGCGAAGTGCTCACAGTTCTCTGTATGCGTTTATTACGTACACACACATCTCCCGTCTGCTGTGAATATTATTCTTCAGCCTTTATCTTAAGGTAAGGTAGAACTGTTAGTTACTTTTTTGCAAAGCAACTTCTACGCTGGACATCTACATTCATATATGTTTATTCTTTTTTAGGTACTGTTCGAAAGTACGCAATTTTATTCATCCCAGTAACAGCCTGCAGCACGTGCATTTTTTTAAGGTATGTTTTCGAACTTTGAGTTGTAAAGATAATTAGGTTAGATGATGCACCCTACACTACATTCATATATGTTTCTTCCTTTTTTTAGGTACGACCAGAATATTATCATTCGAGTTTCAGACTTGAACGCACGCATTTTATACATCCGAGTAACAGTTTGCAGCGCGAAGATTTTAAGGTATGTCTGACCTCTATTCGTTGAAACTTGGTTTCTTCTAAAACATCGTAACTTTAGTCTATTGATAAATAGTTGTTCTCTTTAATCCTCACGCGGGGTACGTACATAGCTATGTCTGCCCTCAACAGGTTGAAACTTGGTTTCTTCTAAAACATCATAACTGTAAGCAATTGATAAATAGTTGTTCTCTTCAACCCGCATACTATAGACGTGGTATAATTTCAAACACGTACACATAGCTATGTCTGACCTCAACGGGTTGAAACTTGGTTTCTTCTAAAACATCATAACTTTAGTCTATTGATAAATAGTTGTTCTCTTTAATCCTCGCGCTATAGACGTGGTATAATTTCAAACACATGCACATAGCTATGTCAGCCTTCAACAGGCTGAAACTTGGTTTCTTCTAAAACATCGTAACTTTAAGCTATTCATAAACAGTTGTTCTCTTCAACCCGCATACTATAGACGAGGAATAATTTCAAACACGCGCACATAGCTATGTCTGCCCTCAACAGGCTGAAACTTGGTTTCTTCTAAAACATTATAACTTTAAGCTATTCATAAACAGTTGTTCTCTTCAACCCGCATACTATAGACGAGGAATAATTTCAAACACGCGCACATAGCTATGTCTGCCCTCAACAGGTTGAAACTTGGTTTCTTCTAAAACATCATAACTTTAGAGTATTGATAAATAGTTGTTCTCTTCAACCCGCATACTGTAGACGTGGTATAATTTCAAACACGCGCACATAGCTATGTCTGCCCTCAACAGGCTGAAAATTGGTTTCTTCTAAAACATTGTAACTTTAGTCTATTGATAAATAGTTGTTCTTGCATACTATAGACGAGGTATAGCTATGTCTGACCTCAACGGGTTGAAAGCTGGTTTCTTCCGAACATCGTAACTTTAGTCTATTGATAAATAGTTGTTCTCTTCAATCATCATGCTATAGACGTGGTATAATTTCAAACACGTACACATAGCTATGTCTGACCTCAACGGGTTGATACTTGGTTTCTTCTAAAACATCATAACTTTAGTCTATTGATAAATAGTTGTTCTCTTTAATCCTCGTGCTATAGACGTGGTATAATTTCAAACACGCGCACACATAGCTATGTCTGCCCTCAACAGGCTGAAACTTGGTTTCTTCTAAAACATCGTAACTTTAGAGTATTGATAAATAGTTGTTCTCTTTAATCCTCACGCTATAGACGTGGTATAATTTCAAACACGTGTACATAGCTATGTCTACCCTCAACGGGCTGAAACTTGGTTTCTTCCGAACATCGTAACTTTAGTCTATTGATAAATAGTTGTTCTTGCATACTATAGACGAGGTATAGCTATGTCTGCCCTCAACGGGCTGAAACTTGGTTTCTTCCGTAACTTTAGAGTATTGATAAATAGTTGTTCTCTTTAATCCTCACGCTATAGACGTGGTATAATTTCAAACACGCACACATAGCTATGTCTGACCTCAACGGGTTGAAACTTGGTTTCTTCCGAACATCGTAACTTTAGTCTATTGATAAATAGTTGTTCTCTTCAATCCTCATACTATAGACGTGGTATAATTTCAAACACACGCACATAGCTATGTCTGCCCTCAACGGGCTGAAACTTGGTTTCTTCCGAACATCGTAACTTTAGTCGTTCTCTTCAATCCTCATGCTATAGGCCTAACTCACAGCCATGTCCAACCTCTATACGCTGAAACTTGGTTTCTTCCGTAACTTTCACCTAATCTCTATCGGTCGTTCTCTTTTCAGATGTTCCCCTGCTGCGAGGAATGTAATGTAACGTTTGCAAGGCGTGATAACTTCATGCGCCATATGAAATCAAAACACCCTAGCATAACATCTGCTTTATGTAAAGTTTGTAGTGTGTATTTCGCTAACGTAGAGCGATATGAGGATCACTTAGCAGAGGTACATCAAATATCTACTCGCCCTCAGGTAGTAGTAGGGGAAAAAGCGTGCAGCTACTGATGTAGCCGTAGAAAGTACTAGTAGTAAAAAACCTAGAAAAAATCATGAACAGATGTCCCCCTGCTGCGAGGAATGTAATGTAACGTTTGCAAGGCGTGATAACTTCACGCGCCATATGAAATCAAAACACCCTAGCATAACATCAGCTTTATGTAAAGTTTGTAGTGTGTATTTCGCTAACGTAGAACGATATGAGGATCACTTAGCAGAGGTACATCAAATATCTACTTGCCCTCAGGTAGTAGTAGGGGAAAAGCGTGCAGCTACTGATGTAGCTGTAGAAAGTACTAGTAGTAAAAAACCTAGAAAAAATCATGAACTTCAAACTATTCACTGCGAGCACTGTAACACTGATGTACCATCTTCGCATTTTCAGGGGCACTTACGGAGTAATGCACATAAAAATAATGCGTGTAGAAGTGGTAGTAACGCAAACATCGAGGAAATTAATACAGCATTTAAAAGTAGGATTGCTAGTTACCGAATTCGCACCAGTCAAAAGTTTCAGAGCACTTCAAACTTTTTAAATTGCGTTCAACCGGATGTACAACAGCTTCTTGCTAAATCTTTGACCAATCATAGTTTATTTAAAGTTAATTTTGAACTTTTCGCCTTGTACATTAAAAGCACGGATGAATCCGAAATAACGGACATTAAATCATTTAATACGAAGAATTTTATCATAAGTCAGTCGACTAATTTTGGTGATGTACTTAGGGATGTCTCTAACATTATTTCAACTAAGAGCGAGGAATTTCAGGAAAAGGAATCAGGGTGGGCTTTAGTTGAAATAATGTATCTAGAAGTTAACATCAATAAGTACAATCCCATGCGAGGTTCATCGTACATTGAGCTGCCGACATGGATTCAGCAAAGAAAAGCTGTTGTAAACATCCGAAACAATGACGAAGCATGTTTCGCATGGGCGGTGATGTCAGCTTTAAATCCTGCTAAATCGAATGTAGCGTATAGAACATCATCGTATCCACACTATTCAACGCAGCTAAATTTCGATAGTATAGAATTTCCCGTACAGTTAAAAGATATTACGCGCTTTGAGGAACTAAATAACATTAGTATTAATGTGTATGGTGTAGAGAAAAAGTCTGTAGTAGGTCCTCTGCATTATACATGTCATAAGAAGAGTACTCATGTTAATTTACTCTATATTGAAAACAGTGAGAATAGCCACTTTTGCTGGATTAAAAATCTGAGTAGACTTGTTGGTAGTCAATTGTCAAAACATGATGGTAAAAAGTGGCTATGTGATGGATGCTTGCAGTATTTTAGAACTGAATATCAGTTAACGAAGCATTCCAAGAATGACTGCAATCATGTACGTACAGAGATACCTACTACAGGCAATAATGTTTTAAAATTTACAAATTTTCACAAGCAGATGTGGGTACCGTTCGTGATTTATGCAGACTTTGAAGCCATCCTCACGCCATGCAACACATGCTCACCTAATCCTGACAACTCTTTCACTAATACTACGCACATGCATGTCCCGTATAGCTTCGCGTATTACATCAAGTGTAGTTACGATAGTACGCTTAACAAGTTAGAGCTGTATCGAGGACATGATGCTGCTAAAGTATTTTTAGAAAGACTTGAAAGTGATGCAGTTCGTCTCGGTCGTATTCTGAATAGTAATATTCCTATGAAGCCACTCACCGAAATTCAGTTAAATGATCATGAACGTGCTACAAAGTGTAGCATTTGTGATGGGGAATTTTCCGAAAATGACCCTAAAGTTTTTGATCATGATCATTTAACTGGTTTCTACAGATGTGCCGCTCATTATAGCTGTAATCTTAAGTATAGAGTTCCTAAATTTATCCCTGTAATTTTTCATAACTTATCTGGTTACGACTCTCATTTCATCATTTCACAATTTGGAGCTTCAGATGAAAAAGTAGATATAATCCCTCAGAATAAAGAGCGGTACATTGCGTTTGCAAAGTCTGTAAAAGTAGATGCTGAGCATTCTATAAAACTGAGATTCCTTGACTCGTTTCGCTTTATGGCGAGTAGCCTCGATAAACTTTCTAGTCATTTACAGCCTGAACAATTTACGGAAATTCGACGCGTTTTCCCCGAAGAAGCGCAGTTTAATTTACTTCGGCGTAAGGGTGTTTTTTGTTACGAATATCTCGACTGCTTAGACCGCCTCGAAGAACGTGCCTTACCATCGAAACAATCCTTTTACAGCTCGCTGAATTCAGCTGATATTAGTGATGATGACTATTTACATGCACAACATATCTGGGAGCAGTTCCACATTCAAACGCTGGGTGAATACTCCGATTTATATTTAAAGACAGATGTACTTTTGTTAGCTGATGTTTTTGAAAATTTTCGCTGTGTTTGCATGAACACCTACAGCCTTGACCCATGTCAGTATTTTACTGCACCTGGGTTAAGTTGGGACGCGATGTTAAAATACACGCGTGTGAATTTGGAACTGCTGACCGATATCGATATGGTGCACTTTATAAAAGCATCAATTCGAGGCGGTCTGAGTCAGTGCAGCGGGCGATATTCGAGTGCTAATAATAAGTACATGCCGAGTTTCGATTCCAGTCAGGAATCTCAGTATATCGTTTATCTGGATGCTAATAATCAGTATGGGTGGGCGATGAGTCAGCATCTACCGGTGAGTGGTTTCCGCTGGCTGACGCAGTGCGAAATTGATGCTTTACAGCTACACGCCCTAGGCGATGAAGCTGATAAAGGTTATTTCCTCGAAGTTGACTTACAGTATCCTAAAGAGTTACACACTTCTCATAATGACCTACCGTTCTGCCCTGAAAATATGAAGTCCCCGTACATTGCATCAACGACGAAAATGCTCATTGCTAATTTATGCGATAAATCTAAGTATATCATTCATTACCGAAATTTAAAACAGTGTTTGCAGCATGGTTTGAAGTTATCCAAAATTCATCGTGTACTAGAATTTAATCAGTCACCGTGGCTAAAGCCATATATCGATCTGAACAATAATTTAAGAACGAATGCGGTTAACGAGTTTGAAAAAGATTTCTACAAGCTCATGAATAACAGTGTGTTTGGTAAGACTATGGAGAATGTTGACAAACGCGTTGATGTAAAATTGATTACAAACTGGGATAATATTAAGAAAAGGTATGGTGCTAACTATTTAATAAGTAAACCAAATTTCCACAGCTGCACCATCATACATGAGAATTTAGTTATTATACAGATGAATCGTGTCAAGGTTAAGTATGACAAACCTACCTACGTCGGCTTTGCAGTACTTGAATTGGCTAAAACACTTATGTATGAATTCCATTACGATTATATGATGAAGAAGTACGCGCATAATGCGCAATTGCTCTACACAGATACCGATTCGTTTATTTATCAAATCAAAACTGATGACTATTACAATGATATAAAGCCTGACTTGGGTAGGTTTGATACAAGTAACTATCCTGCAGATAATCAATATCATCTACCGCTAGTGAACAAAAAGGTTCTAGGTAAAATGAAAGATGAATGTGCTGGGAATATTAACGATTCATTTGTAGGTACTAAATCCAAGTCATATTGCATAAAACTCTTAAATGAATTACAAATAAAGAGATTGAAGGGGGTTAAAAAGAATGTCGTTCAGAATCAGCTAAGTTTTGAAAACTATAACAATTGCATTAAAAGTAATCTACCTGTTTTGCATAAGCAAATGTCTGTCATTAGAAGCAAGAAGCACCAGTTGTACACACATTTAATTAGTAAGGTAGCCCTTAATAGCGATGATTGTAAGCGGTTTGTCATTCCAAATTCTACCAACACGCTAGCCTGGGGGCATAGTAGTATTGATAAGTACTACTTTACATAAACATTATGCTAGAGGTGTGTGTACTTACGTTACGCTGTCTTACATCACAAAGAGGTACGCTGAGAGTGTAGTACGGCAAGTCTAAACTTGTACATTCAAGAATTGCATCGAGAAGTACGCAAAACATCACTAGGGTAAAATGATTCGAGATAAAACTTGTACATACAAGATGTAAATAAATAATGTAGAATTAGCATATTCTTTTATTTTAGGTTAGGTATTACCTTCCTCCCACTCCTTATTTGCAAGATAGAGTTTTTGTTTATTACTCATAGAAGAAGAAAGAAGGTGATGAGCAGTTTCGTAAGTATAGTATCGTCTTGTTCGGTAAGTATCTCGAGAGCAGAATTTTTTTTTTGTCAAAAAGCACATAGCTTTGTAAAGCACGTGGAATTTGCCGCCACCGGGGCAGCACTGTTCTCTCTGGATTAAAAGCTTTGTTTCCAAACAAGAGCACGTGGAATTTGCCGTCACCCGGCAGCACGGTGATTAAAGATGGCGGATGACAGCTGTCAGAAAAGCACATAGGTTTGTAAAGCACTTGGAATTTGCCACCGATACATAGAGGGCAGCACTGTTCTCAAAGATGGCGGATGACAGCTGTCAGAAAAGCGCATAGGTTTGTAAAGCACGTGGAATTTACCGCCACCACATACAGTGCAGCACTGTTCTCTCTGGATTAAAGATGGCGGATGACAGCTGACGAAATTGCCAGCAGCATAGTGCTCTGTTGGTTAAAGATGGCGGATGACAGCTGTCAAAAAAAAGCACGTGGCTTTGTTTCCCAACAAGAGCACATAGAATTTTTCAATTTGCCACCACCACATAGAGTGCAGCACTGTGATTAAAGATGGCGGATGACGGCTGTCAAAAAAGCGCGTGAGTTTGTTTCCAAACAAGAGCACGTGGAATTTACCGCCACCACATAGAGGGCAGCACTATACTCTGTTGATTAAAGATGGCGGGTGGTAGCTGTCAAAAAAGCACGTGGCTATGTTTACCAAACAAGAGCACGTGGAATTTGCCGCCACCACATAGAGGGCAGCACGGTGCTCTCTTGATTAAAGATGGCTGCTGTCACGTGGAATTATCTGCCACCACAGGTATCTAGCTAAAGAGGGCAGCACTGAGGTTTGCGATGCAAGATGGCTGCTGTCAAAAAAGCATTTTTCAAATTATCCGCCACCACATTTCAAAGGTAAGTAGCTAAAGAGGGCAGCACTGTGCTCAAAGATGGCGGATGACAGCTGCACGTGGCTTTGTTTACCTCGCGCTAGTTAGGTTAAGTTGGTAGCATTAAGGTTTAGACCCGTCAAGATGGCAGCACTGCCGATGACAGGTGACGAATTTTGCAGCTACTGCGATATAGAGGGCAGCACAGTGCTCAAAAATGGCGGATGACAGCTGTCAAAAAAGCACGTGGCTGTCAAAAAACACGTGGCTTTGTTTACCACGCGCTAGTTAGGTTAAGTTGGTACCACTAAGGTTTAGGCCCGTCAAGATGGCAGTACTGAGGTTAGCGATGCGTTGTTGTCTGTCAAAAAGCACGTGGCTTTGTTTACAAATCTGTCAAAAAGCACGTGGCTGTCAAAAAGCACGTGGCTTTGTTTACCTCGCGCTAGTTAGGTTAAGTTGGCACTACTGAGGTTTAGGCCCGTCAAGATGGCAGTACTGAGGTTAGCGATGCGTTGTTGTCTGTCAAAAAGCACGTGGCTGTCAAAAAACACGTGGCTTTGTTTACCTCACGCTGGTTAGGTTAAGTTGGCACTAGTGAGGTTTAGGCCCGTCAAGATGGCAGCAGTGAGGTTAGCGATGCGTTGTTGTCGATGACAGCTGTCAAAAAGCACGTGGCTTTGTTTACAAATTCAAATCTCGCGCCAAAATTCAAATTTCCCGCCAAAATTCAAATTTCCCGCGGGCGGCGGAGGCGGAGGCGGCGGCGGAGGAGGAGGCGGGCGGAGGCGTGCGGCGGCGGAGGTGCGGCAGAACTGTCCAATTATACTACTGCTTTTATATGGTTTTACTATTGCCTAGAAATTTCCTGACGAATGTTTTCATGTATTAAGCATTGCATTGTGATAAAAGGAAGTTGTACGGAAACTCTTTATATGAAGGGATTCGGAAGAAATGACGGAACGCGAGCAATTTCTTGTCTTATGCTACATTCATTAAAACATTAAGCATATACCAGATTCTGTTGTGTTGAGATGAAACTGGAGTCACATTAGTTAATATTAAACTCAGAATAGCAAATACAATGAAAACTGTCTTCTCAGTAACGTTCGACCCAATACGAAAAGAAAAGCACTCGGTATGTGAGTAAACCAAATGTAGTCGCCTGAGTCAATAACGTTGCCCCACTCCTTGATTGCAGAATCTTTTAGGGCCTGATTCGTCAGTGATTGATATTGACGGTTGGGAATTACTAAGACATTTTGTACGAAGTTTACATCAAGGGAAGACGCTGGCCAGTCCATTCTACGGAACTCATCTCTCTCCAGATATCCATTCACAGCTGCTAGACGATATGGACGAGCGTTATCGTCCTATAGAGTAAACCCATCTCCTACAGTCTCTGCAAAAACCATTTACTATTAGTTGGAGAATGTCGTGTACGTACACTTTGGCCATCATTTTCTCAAGAATGTGAACAATATACCTGCCCAGAATAGTACTGTACTTCTAAGCTGTTGGTGACGTTCAACTGAGAATGATTCATTGGAACGTTTTCCTATTGCCTTCCAAATGCGCAGAGAGTTGTCTTCAGGGTGTAAAAACATTTTTTACTTTATCAATGAGCAACATTCTAACCAATGATCTCTTGTCCAAGTCTGATGTCTCTAGCCCATCGAACGCGAACAACCCTGTGATGTTGAAGTGGAGGTGACTTCAGGGATATTCTCAAATTACAGTCCTCCACCACTGAATATATTGCGCACTTTTGGGTACTTGCAATAACTCCTGTGGCATTTCGAAGGTCGTGACTCAGAGTGGTAGCCAGGATGTGAAATCAGAAAGAAATGGTGGGGGGGAGAAGGAACGTAGGGCTCAAATACTGGTGTTTATTTCTCGTAGTATCCGGAGGAGGAGGGGGTATAAAATTCCCCTGTAAATAAAATTCCTCCTCCCTCAGAAAAATGTAAATTTTAGATCTTGTTTAAATTTTGTTGTGATAACAAGAATGATAAACATTATGAAGTTATTCCAGCCAGATGAGAAGTTTATGGCAGACTGTCTGCTTCTTATGAAAGGCCAGACGAGGCGCGATTTGTCTCGACTTATTGCTTTATTCGCGGAAACTTCGTCTACCAGGGATAAGTGCTGAGGGAAAATATTTGTTGGTTTGTACACACCTTATGCGAATATTGTTCTATTGAGACTTATAGGAAACACACCCTCTCCAAGAAGTACAGGAGTGGAGAGCTTCAAGTAATTTGTGTTCTTGCCCGCGTTTCAGATGGAATTGCCAGAATGAAACATGAACAAGGGGCTGCAGGTGCGGATTGCCACTGCTGCGTTGTTTTCTTGCTCGAGGTCTGGCAGTCATTTGATTTATTGCTGATGTTTCTATAAAAATATGGACAGTAAAAATAATTAATTTCAGTAATAAACTATACGTGTTTTACACTTTCCTCATTACTTTATAATGAAAGAATACCCCCTGGGTAATTTTAGTGGGGGGGGGGGGGAACCTTTGAGATAAAATCGTCAGTGGGGGGGAAATCCTTTCCTCCCCCACGATTTCGCAGCCTGGTGGTAGCTGTGTGCGTAGGGTGTCTACGTGCAGATATATGTATACAGAGTGGTCGAAAATAACGTGAAGCGCGTATATCAGCATTAGAGTGTTGGTCTTACTGATAAATAATTGGAAAAATAATTAGATATCTCATGACGCTGTCATTTTATCAGCTGCTGAAGTTAGCCAATCAGATCGCCTCTTCAAATGGGCGTCGCTTATGACCGGCTTGAGAGCGCCAATAGAAGAAATAAACTTCTCCAGGGGAGGAACTTGAACAAGTACGTCCGACCCATAGCAAGCACGCTACGGTCGCATTGGCTGAAACTCACGGTTTGTTAGTGTTTGATGCTCATTTCTTGGTCTGGCTCTCAAGCCCGAGCAAATCATGTGCAGATGTAGCAACACCGCCTCGTAAAGCTTATTTGAATTCGCCCACGAAGTGATCTGATTGGCTAACTTCAGCACCTGATATAAAGACGACGGCGCGAGATATCGACGTAATTTTTCCAAATTACTTATCAGTATGACCAACGCTCTCTCATATACTCGGTTCACGTTGGATCCGATCATCCTGTATACTAGTCTTGAGCTGCTGCTCTTTTTCGTGGACGGCTTGCGCGATGTCGATCTGTTACTGGATGGGCGTCTTAGAATATTTTTCACAACCTGGAAACAACACCTTGTTTCATATTATGTTGCATAGAAGTGATAATTTTGATGCAATCTGCCATAGACAGCACACGACGAGGCATTTTAGTGTACAGTGCATAGAAGCGTGGCACACTGGCAAGCTTGCTTGGACGTCGCCTCAGCTGTAGTGTACTGGATTTGGTCACCAGTAGTGAGTCGAATGCCTCTAGCTGTGAAGAAGGCAGAGTTGGTATAATTTAAACAATGTACTTACTGTCTCGGAAGAAATTTGTTAAAACCTTTGTTTGGAGTGTGCTATCTTACGGTTGTAAGACCTGGACTTTGGGAAAACAAGCACAATTAATACTAGAAGCTGCGGAAATGTGGTTCTGAAGAAGACTGACGGGGACTAGTTGGACAGAAAAAAAGACTAATATCCAAATCTTGAATGACGTTGATGAGAAACGGACCTTAATTTATTCAATAGAGCGGAGGAAAGCTAAATTTCTTGGACACGTCCTACCACATGACACCTTTCTCCAGAATGTCTTCGAAGGAAAGGTCCTAGGGAAGAAAGTTGAGAAGAAGACCACGTCTCTCATACCTTAGGAACATAAATAAGGTGATAGGTGTATCAAAAACGACACGATCTAGACTTGTATATCTCCTCGCAAGGGAATCATTTCTCATAGAAGATCTCAGGACAAGTATGCCCCTACCGAACACCGGTGCATCAAAGAAACTGCTAGCAAATCTGACGGAGAAGAGATAAGAAGTCCAACCAGACTTCTATGGCACAGGGGCAATGATAGATCGCTCGTGGACAAAAGCTAATTTTGAATTAAGACATATCATTACAAGATTAGCAGTTCACGGTTTTCATCACCTACTCTGCAAATCAAAACACTTCCATGACCCAAGTATAGACTGTGAGTGCAAACTATGTGGATAAACGTGTGAACAGTACCACATTGAATTCTGTACAAGAAGAACAATATCTATAAGTGATTATGCAAATATGTAACCCATCAATGTAACCTATATTCTCTGTTATGGCTATTTGGCTGCATTAAATATATTAATAATCACTCAGCTGGGTTTTGCTTCCTATGTCACGATGAAAAGGACTGCTGAAGATCGTGGGATGTGGCTGCAGCGACAAGGCTTAGCCTTTACATAATGGATGGACTTACTGTCTCATCATAAATGAAATATAAATATTAAACATTGGTGGATAAATTGAAAATACATGTTACTTTCTATTTTAATGAGCGTGTATGCACAAGGATTGAAGAGTACAAAGAGTTCTATAAAGAAGTTCATGGGATTTCATGCCTATCTTTAAAATTTCGTCCACAAATATAGATTTTATATTTGTTAATGGTAGAAATTCTGCGCTAGATACAGGAAGAGTATTTTATAACTTAAGAACCACTGGAAATATTTTATACAGTTCACTCTTGAGTAGAGGATATTCAAACGAATATTTCCGTGCATAAAATATTGAACTGTAGTGAATGAAAACCGAAACAATCGAAGAAAGTGTTGCCAGGCGACAAATTTATCGGCTTACACTGCCTAAACAGTTAAAGATATCTATAAACTACGGTATGTGGTTTGGGTTTTAGAGCATATAGAGTAATATAAAAAGTACGTAAGACCACGAACCTATCTTTAAAAATTCGGCAACAATCAACGTTTTCGTGTGTTTCAACAGTAGAAATCATGCGGTACGGGAATGGTATTACACAACTCAAGAACCGCTAAGCAGATTTTCAAGCGGTTTTCGTTGAACAGCTGGACGAAAATAACTTCATGCGATACAATTTCTCGGCTACGACGGCCTAAACCTTTTAAAAAATATCCACATAATACATGTGTAAGAACTGAGAGTGCGAGAAGTATTACAAAAATCTCCGGAGAACACACGAGTGTCTTTAAAAGGTTACCCACAATAAGCATTTTAACTGTAGAAACCCTGTGCTAGGCGCGGAAAGCGCATTGATGAGCCTCGGCTTACGCAGCCTAAACGATTATAACTTGAGAAGGCATAAGCAAGATTTTGTGCAGATTTCACTGTTGCTTAGGGGATTCACCAGTAAAGGTTTTCATGTGATGAAAGGAAGCCGACCAATACCGCTTTATGCGAAACAACTTGACGAAAGTGACGCCTCACGAACAGGTTCTCGGCCTGCACTGCCTAAATAATTAAAGATATCCATAATCTATACCAAAACGATAGGTGTAGCGTAAGACTGAGATGTAAGGCTTTGAAGAAATTGAAATTATACTATAAATTTACTACCGGTTTCGGTCCGGTTATGGTTACAAATGTTTGTTTAGTCTTTAGTTATTCTGCATTCTGTCATCGAGTTATTGCTTCTTGACAAAACCACATCTTCTTGAGAGCTGTAATACGAGTTTCAACGTTATTTCAAACACAAGTGGCTGTACCGTGAACTTAGACCGAAAGCCAAGAAATATTAAAAGGAGGGAAATATCAATACTGAAAGGTATTTATTGGTTGCATACTGTGAGAAGGAATTTCTAATCTCCTTCTTAAGTGAAATGTCAAGATGCATACATTTTATTTATTTATTCTTGACTTACATTTGTGGTGAAGTTAGGGCGGGACCTGCTATTTTTAGAATGCATTTGCCGGGCTGAGTAGCTCAGACGGTAGAGCGCTGGCCTTCTGACTCCAACTTGGCAGGTTCGATCCAGGCTCAGTCCTGTGGAATTTGAAAGTGTTCAAATACGTCAGCCTCGTGTCGGTAGATTTACTGGAACGTGAAAGAACTCTTTCGGGACAACGTTTAGGCACCTCGGCGTGTCCGAAAAACTTATAGTTATTGGGACGTAAAATAAATAACATTAATTAATTAATTAATTCATTCATTCATTCATGCCGTATCGGCCAACTTTGGACCACGTCATTTCCAAAGAAAAGCAGCTCGATTTGTTCTGGGTGATTTCCGACAAAAGAGTAGCGATACAAAAATGTTGCGAAGTTTGGGTTGGGAGGAATTGAGAGAAAGGAGAAGAGTTGCTCGACTAAGTGGTATGTTCTGAGCTGTCAGCGGAGAGATGGCGTGGAATGACATTAGTAGACGAATAAGTTTGAGTGGTGTTTATAAAAGTAGGAACAATATGAAGATAAAGTTGGAATTCAAGAGGACAAATTGGGGCAAATATTCATTTATAGGAAGGGGAGTTAGGGATTGGAATAACTTATCAAGGGAGACGTTCAATAAATTTCCAATTTCTTTGAAATCATTTAGGAAAAGGCTAGGAAAACAACAGATAGGGAATCTGCCACCTGGGCGACTGCCCTAAATGCAGATCAGTATTGATTTATTTATTTATGTATTTATTTATTTATTTATTTATTTATTTATGGATTGATCGATGGATTGATTGATTGATTAATTAATTGATTGATTGATTGATTGATGGATGGATTGATTGATGGATTGATTGATGGATTGATCGATTGATTGATTGATTGATTAATTGATTGATTGATTGATGGATTGATTGATTGATTGATTGATTGATTGATTGATTGATTGATTGATTGATTGATTGATTGATTGAACTGGCTTCTTCTGGCTTTAATGTCTGTCCAGTACTTCCGTATGCGTTCTCGGTGTCGTTCTTTCCTCTCCTCATTTCACTGGCAAGCCTCTTCAACAACGCCTAGGTCATCTATGACAGCTGATTTGCAGAGCTGTTCAGAATCTAACCATCATACGGGCTGAATACTCAACACACATATATTTATTATATTGGACAGCAACAGACTGAAAACCGGATAAACTGTTGTTAGTAAACAATAATTCCGTGTGGCTATTGTTAGTTTGGTGCAGTCCTTGTAAGACAGACCCTCCAATGAAGGTGGGCGGTATCTGCCATGTGTGGTATTCAGCGTGTTATTGTGGTGATCGATAGTGTTGTAAGTGGTGTGTGAGTTTCAGGGATTTGGGGAGAGCATAGCCACCTAGTCCCCGAGCTAAGATTAAGATTTTACCGAGCTAGATAGCTGCAGTCGCTTAAGTGCGGCCAGTATACAGTAATCGGGAGATAGTGGGTTCGAGCCGCACTGTCGGCATCCCTGAAGATGGTTTTCGGTGGTTTCCCATTTTCATACCAGGCAAATGCCGGGGCTGTACCTTAATTAAGGCCACGGTCGCTTCCTTCCAATTTCCAGGTCTTTCCTATCCCATCGTCGCCGTAAGACATATCTGTGTCGGTGGAAAGTAAAGCAAAAAAAAAATATATATATTAAGATTAAAATCCCCCGACCCGGCCGGGAACCGAAGGCCACCGCGCTCACCATTCTGCTAAGGGGCTGGTCTAAATTCGTGTCCTCGTCCCGAGGTGGTGGAGCTCTTTTCAGACTGGAGGTGAGCTGCTTGTAGGCTACCTTTCTTATCGTCATGCCGGCCTTCCTGCCAATCTTCAATTTCTGCCACCGTCGGCAGTCCTGAAGGTGGTTTTCCGTGGTTTTCAATTTTCAACCTTATTTAAGGCCACGGCCACTACCTTCCCATTCCTAGGACTTTCCCATTCTTGCCTCACCGAAAACCGTCGATGTGTTACTGCGACGTTAAACCAAGAAAAAAATCTGACATCAGTAAATAACTCTTATTTCTTTTAAACCCATTCGATTCTTCTTCTTCCTGGCCTTTTTCCAACAACCTGGGGCGGTACTGAATGTGGATTAAGCCCAGTTTTACGGTCGGATGCCTTTCCTGACTCCAACTCACTGTGGAGGGATATATTCACTATTGCGTGTGTCTGCGGTGGTTCTTATTTTGCTGGTTGAACTACACTCTCTCTCTCTCTCTCTCTCTCTCTCTCTCTCTCTCTCTCTCTCTTCGAAGGTTTTCGGCAAGGCTGGGCTCGGAAAGGGCCTGGCGTGAAAATGGGAAACAGAAAACCATGTGCAGGGCTACCGATGGTGAGGCTCGAATCCACCACATCCCAAATGGAAGCTTACACCTACGTGGCCCGCACCACGCAGCCAAATCGATGATGGCTTGTAGTGTGATTAGTTGGTTGTTAATGAAATGAAATGGAATGGTGTATGGCTTTTAGTGCCGGGAGTGTCCGAGGACAAGTTCGGCTCACCAGGTGCAGGTCTTTTGATTTGACTCCCGTAGGTGACCTGCACGTCGTGTTGATGATGAAATCATGGTGAGGACGACATATACACCCAGCCTCAGTGCCAGTGAAGTTAACCAATGATGGTTAAAATTCCCGACACTGCCGGGAATCTAACCCGGGACCACTGTGACCAAAGGCCAACACGCTAACTATTTAGTCATGGGTGCGGACAGGTTGTTAATGAAGATGGGTGGCACAATTGAATGGATGAAAACCATAACGGTGTAAGTGTCATTAAAAAAAATGAGTTAAGTGCAGGATGTAACTCCGGGAGGATGTATCCTTTCACCAGCAAAGAGATACAAGTGGTAGCGGTAATATTCTGCGCTCTAGTGGTGGGTGGTATAACTACAAATAGTATGCTTTATATGAGCGTTGAAGATATTTAAATGCCTTTTTTTCTGAATGACCAAAATGCTACTTATACCCTTATGGTTTTCATCCATTCAATTATCCAGCTCCCGAGCTGAACTAATTATCTTGGTAGGGTTAAAATCCCCGGCCCGACCGGAAATATAATCCAGGTCCCGCTGAACTGAGGGCATTCAGACAAGGACTCGGACTATAAGGGACACTTAAATCCCAAATTCATTGCCCAGGATTCGAACCACGTGCTCCTTTGTGAGACGCCAGTGACTATGTCTCTCACCTCTTAGGCCCGTCGGCTAATTAACCTCATAAACTTTCCATGTGAGAATTTTCCATGGACGCTCCTGTTGTGGGGTTAATCTGATGTGTATGTTGTTCAGGTACCATGACCTTGTTGCTCTAAAAGTGCGTTGTAAGAGCACTTCTGTGATCCCTTGAAGATAAAGAGAAGTATCATTCAAAATGGGTAAACATTTAAATCATTGAGCCGCCCTTTTGAAATAGAGATGTTACAAAAAGAAAAAAAGAATGAGAAAGCCCACTGCTCCACGTTCGTTTCCCAATTGAATGTGTTAGCTTCACACCGAAGTCATGCGAGCGGGTTGTCTTTGAAGGTTCCTCCGTGTGTACTGGTGTGGAAACGGACAGTGAATGGCAGGTAAAAGGTACTTGTCTGTTACATTCACTGTTTCACCGCCTCCTAATGAGTTGTGATCTCATTGGGTGCGGCGTAATGGAGCGTGAGGCAAGTAGCAAAGAGAACAGCGCACTGTTTACATCTTATCTTCAAAGAAGTGCAGCTGGGAAAGGAAGCAAGCAAACTGCCGCCTGTCACATCTATTTGTAAGTCCTACAAAGAGGAGCTTAAACGGAAAATAGGCTAAGGAGAAGGAATGTTCTTTGAAAATGGGAACAAGGACTTGATATGGGATTAAGATTCAGTGTCGCTTACAGAATCGCTTAGAGGTAAGCGATTGTGTTTAACGTAGTTGTGAGGAGTTACAGAAGAATGTGTCCTTTCACTGAATGAGAAAATTTTTCCAGCTACTGGGTTTGTAAAGGAACAGATTGTGAGACTGTGATAATATCGTTAAGGTTCCAAATTTGTTCAAAACATTCCATTCTTTAGGTTCTGCACGTTTATGATCATCACTTTACTCTTCGTTTTCGTGAGAAACCTGCCGGAACTACATCCATCATGAGGATAAAATACCTGGCCGATAGGCAGAAACCTGAAAATTATCACTTTTAATAACAATAAGGCTACGAAGACCTCTTGGAAGCGTGGATGTTAATGGATTTTACTTACATTAAAATGTCCAGTGTTGTCAATTCTTAAATAAAATTAATCACTAAATCATGAGATTTAAAACACCAGAAAATCACCGAAAATAAGTACATAATGTTTCTATAAAAATTAATTTGTAGGCTACTCACTTTTATCCCTTAAAATTCTTCCCATTTTTCGTCGCTTGTAGAGAGTGCTAGTTCATTAGAACATGAGCGTGTTATACTATGTTACGTTCAATTCCTTCCACTAGTCCCTTTTATAACTTGCAGTTGTGACAGTATGTATCACCAGCCTTAAGCTACACAATCAAAATGGAATGTAATGACTGAATTCTCATTCTGTTTGTTAGTTTCGTCTTTATAATGAACCTACCTGACTTAAATTCTTAACAAAAGCACTTGGGAGTGTTAAGGAAAGAAAGTATGAACATTACGATCGACAAAGAGAACAAAGGCGTCTTCTCCATTTGCATCTCTGTTTGATGCCACTCGGGCCATCATTTTACAGTATCTCTCACTTCAACCCATTTAATTTGGTGGAAATTTTTCCACTGATGGTCTAATGCTGTAATGAAACTGCGGTCCTGCACAAACAACGGCAACTGACTTCATGGAAAGAACTCCAGATTTTAGACATGGAACTAAAATTTCAATACAGGATACTCACCAAATAAGGTTATAAAACACCAGATCTGGTGTCAGCAGAACCCAATTGGCAACATTGAGAATGTCCTCGATCATTGCCGGTTCGGTTCATTTCTTAGAAATGTGCGCCATAATTCAAAATTAATTCGTCACTTGTAGAGAGATTCTCAAAGATTTCCGTTCTGAAGGCTCGTAGTTCATAGTCTGGATTTAAGATGAAATACAAAGGAGTCAATTTACTAGCTATTTATAACAAAGAGACCATGCTTTCAACCGAGCGAGTTGACCGCGCGGTTAGGGGGAGCACAGCTGTGAGCTTGCATTCAGGAGATTGTGGGGTCAAACCACATTGTCGGTAGCCCTTTGCCGTGGTTTCCTATTTTCACACCAGGCACATGCTAGGGCTGTACCTTAATTAAGGCACATAAGGCCATACTTCAAAACGAGGCCATTTCCCTCCCACTCCTAGCACTTTTGAATCCCATAATCGCTATCAGAACTTTCTTTGCCCGTGTCAAGTAAAATAAATAGGAAAAAGAAATGTTCGGGACTTGCAACAGGCATTTGAACTCCAAGTTATATTTCAGTACTGCAAATTGGGCGTGGATCGTATGCTGGTCCCTTCTTTTGAAAATTATTAACATTTTGTTGTCGTGCTTCATTATCAATGATGTCTCCAAGAGAAATAAATGTAACTAAAATGGGTGTAGTATTTATATGGTTCCCCGTGGATAATTTTGATTAATACTTCAATGATAATGACATTACGACAGTTTTTATAGTAAGCAAGTTACCTGGAAGTCGTTATCATTCTTTATTTAATAATAGTAATAATAAGAAGAAGAAGCAGAAGAAGGACAACGGCCTCGTCTACCGTGCATATTATGGTTTTCGTCATCTGAAAAGAAATCAACATCGTACGACGTGAAGTGTAGAATGGAATGTTTTTACCCTTCAAAAATCCGACTTCATATCTGGGTTTGAACCCATGACCTTAGGATCCGGGGGCCGACACTCTAAAACTCTTCTAATAATGTTATTTACTTTACGTTCTTATAACTACGTTTTACGGTTTTAGGGGACGCAGAGGAGCCGGAATTTTGTCCTGCAGAGTTCTTTTACGTGCCAATAAATCTACTGTCACGAGACTGAGCCAGGATAGAACCTATCAAGTTGGATAACACTGTTCTACAGAAGGAGAGTTACTTATTCATACCACTACCTACAGCAAGGGAGGTCAGTACTGAAGTAACCTGGATGCATAATTTCGTGAGGCATCGATTTTCGCTGTCTGTACACTTTATTTTTTGCGTTTGTCCCTTCTCATGTTAACGTGAACATATCCTATGTATCACACGATAGACACCTGTACTTATAATTTATTCATTAATAGATTGAACGGTATATTGCTACTATTTGTTTGCCATTCATTCTAACTGGCAGCGATAGTAGGGTGTTAGAAGTTCGTCGCCTTGGATTTATTAAACGTGCTGGAAGCCAATAATACAAAGTTGACGCAAATGAACTCCATTAAGTGACACCAATTTAAGCTGGTATCACAACCACTATCTTAGGAACTAAAACACGACGTCCCAACGAGAGGGCCAGGATATAGGCCTGCGTTAGGCAACCCACCTCCGAGGATAGGTAAGACGGAGAAAAGCCTGTACCACGAGGTCATAATGTTCGGTGCGCCATCCATCTGTAGCCAGTGAGGTATTACAAGCTGCAGCGTAACATCGTCCATTAGGCAAGTCTGCAAGAAGTCCAAGAGATCAAAATCACCTCCCAGGAAGACTTATCCAATAATATGATCTCCTAAAATTCCACATCATACTTCAAGCTCCCAACGAATCTGTGTATGTTACTCACGGAAATGTGGACGATTGCAGTCTGCCCAGTACACCATGTTGTGCCAGCTTGCACTGCCGGTATTGGTTAAGGTACTTTCATCTGACAGAACAACTTGAAGGAAGAACTCTGGCTCTTGTTGTAGACACCGATCATCCCATTTTAATAGGTAATTCTGGTTTGAAAGTCATTTTCTGCTAATGGTTGAACCCACTGAGGTTTATCCACTTCTGCCCTTGGAGTATTCGATAAATGTAAGCCTTGTGGAGCCCTAAATCGTCTGCGGCTTATCTGAAGCTCACGTGGGGGATTTCGTGAAATAAAGTCAGAACATCTTCCTAACAACCATCAACAATCGGCTTAACCCTCCGTACACGGACTGTTCGTAGATTCACCTCAGTCTCTATTTTCACAACGCTGGAAGACATGACGCGAAGGCTAAAGACGTCGCGGAAATCGTTGCCGATACAGTGCTCGCACAGCAGCAATGTTTCCTCCAACCACATTAACTACTATATACATAGCTGAAAAAAAACAGCCGCATCATAAAGAGGTCATAGCAGGCGCACGTTAGTGGGTACGGTCACAGTATAAGTAAAATATCAAAATAATACGCGTGTACTGCTTCAAACATTATTTTTGTTTCCACATTTGGCCAACTATGGACGGCATAGAACTATAGGTTTCTTGACCTTTCTCCCCTTCTCTTCCTAGAAGTTCTTTATTATTTCGCTTCTCTTCTTTATTCCCTCTTTGGAAATAATCCGTTTGGGTCTCCTTTCTAGTGGTTTCTCTTCAAATGATTTAAGACTGTTGACTCTGCTTCTGAACTCTCTTCTGTTGTGGATTTCTAGTGTACTTCTAACTTCTACTGCACCACTCTTGACATCTTCCCTCTACTTTGAGAGGACGCATCTGAAGATCTTTTTTTTTTTTTTTGCTAGTTGCTTTACGTCGCACCGACACGGATAGGTCTTATGGCGACGATGGGACAAGGAAGGGCTAGGAGTGGGAAGGAAGCGGCCGTGGCCTTAATTAAGGTACAGCCCCAGCATTTGCCTGGTGTGAAAATGGGAAACCACGGAAAACCATTTTCAGGGCTGCCGATAGTAGGGTTCGAACCTACTATCTCCCGAATACTGAATACTGGCCGCACGCAAGCGACTGCAGCTATCGAGCTCGGTGAAGATCTTTTCGGTCAGCCGTTTCTCATCCATTCTTACTAGGTGTGCGAAGAATTTCAGCCTTCGTTTCTGCACTCTGTCTGTGATATTTGAGTGTACTTGTAGAGATTCTCATTTCCCCTTTTTTACCAAGTCCTATCAGTAGTCTTCTGCAATCCAAGGTTTTTCCTCAGAATCATCCTTTCCATCCTCTCGAGTTCTTGCAGCTCCCCTTTTTTAAATTTAAAATAAAACCATCTGAAGCGTACAATCCTTCTGGTTTTATTACAGAGTTATAATATCGAATTTTGTTCTTGTAAGATGTTGCCTGTTTGTTATGTCTGTTCTGTGTTAGCTTGTAGGCCAGATAATTTTCTTGCTTTTGCATGTTTGCCTCACTATCCATTCCACTGGGTTGGATCCGTTCTCTCAAGAATTCAAATATTAATTACAGAGTAACAAGCACTTGCAGGATGCACTTAGTACAGTATTGGATCACCTGTGGCATGGAGATAGGCGATAAGGTCGGACGTTTGGGCATACAGACGTCAGACGTTCTCCTAAGGAAGATGCTGTCACAGCTGGCGCAAATGACCCTCCAAATATGACATAGTTGCAACTGGCCGAAGTTGCCGTCGAATATGATCCCAAGCGTTCTCAGTGGGTGAGATGTCCAGAGAACTTGCTGGCCAAGGAAGCATGTTGACATCACGAAGGCAAGCCAGAAACTACAAATACCCTTGCTGTGTGAGACCGAGTGTTATCCTGATGGAAGATGGAGTTGTCAAGCTGCATCAGGAAGTGAAGCACATACGGTCTAAGAATTTCCTGGACGTACTGTCGCGCCGTCAGAGCGATTACAATCAGTGGGGAGTGGGTATCATTGAGAATGGCCCGCAACACCATGACATATCTTGTTAGAATGGTGTGCCCGTTCTGCAATGAAGAGTTGATCACTGCACTTGCTAGGACGTCTTCAGACTCGAATTACATGGTTTTCTTTATCCAGACAGAACCGCGATTCGTCGCTAAACACCACTCGTCACCTATCTAAAAGCTGGCGCACTGCCTGCTCCAACAGAAGTTCAAATGTGTTCGGCGATGCTCAGGTCGCAATGGTAGACATCATAAGGGACGCCGGGACGACCGACCCTGCTCTGCTAGCCACCTGGATACAGTATGGTGCTGGTTGACACAGGCGCATCCCCTGCTGGTGGCCCATGTGAGAGGGGCAAGTATGCCCCCCCTGCTAGCACTTCTGTGTAAGTAATCAAAGGTCACGTATACTTTCCTATTCCTCTCAGTTCTTCTCTCCAGAAATAAACGTAATGTCAGAATTTCTTCCCTAGTTCCGCTCCCTGATCGAAATCCAAACTGGTCGTTATCGAAATAGTGTTCTAACTTCCCTTTAATTCCATTCTTGATGATGTTGAGCAGTATTCTTAAAGCATGAGACAGGATAGTGACAGTTCGATAATCTGAACAGTCCGTGGCATTCCTCTTTTTTGGTATTGCAACAGTTCTTTCCAATCAATTCCTACTTTTTTCATGGTAAGGAAAAGTTGTTCCCAGTCTACTCGATCAAAAGCTTTCTCTAAGTCGACAAAGGTCACGTATACTTTCCTATTCTTCTCAATTCTTCTCTCCAGAATGAAACGTAATGTCAGAATTTCTTCCGTAGTATCCCTCCCTGATCGAAATCCATACTGGTCATTATCGAAATAGTGTTCTAACTTCCATTTAATTCCATTCTTGATGATGTTGAGCAGTATTCTTAAATCATGAGACTGGAGAGCGACAGTTCGATAATCTGAACAGTCCGTGGCATTTCTCTTTTTTGGTATTGCAACAGTTCTGGTTTTACTAAAGTCAGGTGGAACTATGCCATTCTCATAGCAATCTGACACCAGCTGACAAAGGTAACGTTTCATATCGTCACCCAAGTGTTTCAGAAGTTCTGCTGGAATGTTATCTGGACCGGGTGCTTTCTTTTCCTGGAGAAGGTGTAGTGTTGCATTAAACTCTTAAGATGTGATTGAGGAACCCTTTCTGCATTCGTCTATCTCGTGTTCTTTTTCAATGTAGCTGGTTGTATTATGTACATCGTTTCCTTGGTACAGGTCTTCAATATTCACAGATTTCTTCGGTGTTGAACAGGAGTTTCCCATTTTATCTCTGACTATGGAGCTTCTGGTTTTTGGTTTGTGTTGTTGGGTTCTGATACTGAAATATGCCTTTTCCACCTGTCCTCTGATCATGTCCTTTTCTATAGTCTCGCTTGTCTCCTTCATCCAGTTCTCCTTTGCTTCGCGACACTTTGTTGTGATCTGATTTATTTCTTTGTACCGTTCTTTATTCCCTACTCTCCTTATTCCTTTCGCGAATAAGGTTTATTATTTCATCAGCCATCCAGGGCTTCCTCGGCTATAACTGTCTTCTTCCCAGCGCTTCCTCAGCACCTTCAGTTATACCATTCCTTATTTCCTCCCATTTTGCACTGTCATGAAAAGTCTCTGCTAACTGATTAGTTTTAATTTTGTATGCCTTTTGTATGCCAATGTTCTTTAAACTTTGTGTGTTCCGCTATTCACTCAGTTTTTTGCAACTCGCAGATTATAGCCTAACCTAAAAACACTGACCTTGGCTACTCACAGCGATGTTTGGTCTTACTATGCTTTCTATAATTCGTTTATTCGTGTCAACGAAATCAGCATTAATGACAAAATATCGAATGATGGTAAAGAATCGTGAAAATTCTGTATCACAGAAACTTCATGTACAGAGAATATGGTGGCTGAATGACTAGAAGTAGTGTTGATATAACGCTGGAAGACTACAGCTCGTGATAGAAGAGCGTGCTTGAAGTTACAGGAGCAAAGTGGTGCTTGTTAGTCGGAGGTTCGAGTCCGATATAGGACAGTTTTTTATTTTGTCGTTAAATGTTCGTGTGAGTCGCGTTGTTGCAGATGAATCTAAATCATGATCAGTTCTCATATTGCAGGTACTCTATTATGTTCGTTTATAAGCATCTCTTAAAAGAGCTATTCGCAGTAAAATAAGTTATTACCGACAGAGGTGCAATGGAATTGTGCATGGCCATTCGATTAATGAAGGAAATGTTCAAAGTGACCACCTCTTTCTTTAATGTACATCTCAACAGAGTAGAGGTGAATCATCCTTGTTTTCTGCAACGTACGAGGTATGTGGTGGAACTTTGCTGTATGTGCTGTTTCATGTGTCCTACGTATGAAGTCAGTCGTTCTTCGAGTCTAACGTGCGCAGTTCATTGGTGTGCCATATTGCTGACAATAAGTGCAGTGCCCTTCATTCGTTGTAGCCGTTTGCCATATGGAAGTCCTTTCTGATGTATGCTTTCTTTTTAATGGTGAAAAGTGACTTTTGAGACTTAAGGAAGTTAAAATTTAATAAGTTAAACCTTAATTAGGAAAACATTTAAGAGTATAAAAATAAAAAGCTCGTAGCTAGATTCTAACTCTGAATTTGTCGGAAAAGTCACACGCTGGCTGCGATTAGTAACATGTATCCAGTCCAGGTGACGAAGAGTAGGTCTTGTTTCTCTGTACTAATGGAATAATCTACGCTATCGCTTCGAAACTGATTTTGTATGTTACAAGTTCTGAACACGAATGTACAAACAGGTTTACCTTGCTGCAAATACCACAGTATGCTAAAGAATCATGTCTCTCTTAAGCCAAGATAGTTGCAACCGTTCCCTACGCGTAGAGTATGTACCTACAGTATTACTTGGTTAAATGAGTCCAGCATAATGTTTCAGGCGGTATTCAAAATGAATTTGTCCGTAGTCGGTGCTTACGTGGCGGTAATTATTATGTCTGTTTATTGTAACTTTCTTCGTAGCTCACTTACTGCCTCTTGCCAAGTGTATCCAACACGCCTAATTACGCGTAGCTACTTCCTGCGTGAGCGTCCAGCTCTTATAACTCTGTATTCACGAGGAGAGCGAAAGTTGTCGCTTTCTATGACAACGTCACCACCCTTTTCTATCAAAAGAAAATGGCCTCTTGCACCAATCACATGCGAAATTCTCTATCGGTAGCTAAAGCAGGGGCTATGGTTTGTGCATTACAGACATTTCGTAAAAATAACTGGATTATTGGACTCCGTTCTACATAAAATGGTACAGTGTTTTTGAGATGGGTCTCACTTACTGCCTCTTGCCAATTGTACCTAACACGCCTAATTACGCGTAGATACTTCCTGCGTGAGTGTCCATCTCTTACAACTGTGTATTCACGAGGAGAGCGAAAGTTCTCGCTTCGTAAAGGTACTGATGTGTTACAGCCTTATGGTTAAGTTTCATGACTTTATTGAACGCTGTAACGGTAGTAAGTTCATGGCGTAGGCTGTCACATCTGCTGTACAGCATTTGCGTGCCATGGATTATAAAATACTGTGAAAAACGCGTTCCTATCATTTTCGATAAAATGAGACTATACAAAATGGCGGTGAATTGACATATCTGTACTTGGTTCTAACCTATCACACTTTCTATGACACCATCACTACCATTTTCTATCCAAATAAAACGGCCTTTTGAACCAATCACGTGCAAAATTCTCTACCGGCAGGTAAAGGAGAGGCTATGGTTTGTACAGTACAGTAATATTTCGTAAAAAATGACTGGAGTATTGGACTCCATTCTACATAAAATGGTACAGTGTTTTTGAGATGGGTCTCACTTACTGCCTCTTGTACTGTTTTTTCATTGTGCAGGGAAGTCTATATCGGGCTAACTGCAAAAAAATTGCTGTAAGATGTTGCGCAAGATAGGACTAAGAGACATTTAAATTCTAGCTGGTTACATATCGTCGCTGCCGGGACAAAACCTCCTATGTGAAATATTTTAGCTTAAAATTTTGGCAGGTAAGGTTCCGTCATCTAAGGTGCAATATTGTGTGAATATTGTCAAGGCATTCTCGCTCTTCATAATGTATGTGCTGCGGGTCAGTATATCTCCAAAAATATTATCACATAGGAGGTTTCGTCCCGGTAACGACGATATGTTCGGAAAATAGGGGCAGCTGTACCACCCGTGTATATGAATAAAATATTTTCAGCACGAGTCAGTTCCAAATTCACGGAATTATAATAAAGAATTTTTCTAACAATACCATTAATATTAATTTTCGTTGATTGAAACAATGTACATTGCAGTTTTACTGATTTCTACGGTAAGAATTTTGTTGTCCATACTTTCTAACGTTATAATTTTTAGAGTTAAATTTAGTGAAATTCTTTTGGGGCTTATCAATTACATTTTTAGGTAGTGGGGGGAAGGAGATTACTATATTAACTATGTTTATGTATGCATTCACGGAGTTGACGTACGTGTGTGGGCACCTCCTCCACTGAGTGAGTGGTAAGTTTGAATGAAGATTACGTTATTTTTCTTTTCCTTTCATGCCTATTGTAATGGTCTTGTAAGAAGTTATTGTAAACTTAAAAAGACTTTATCTCTTGTTGTATCTTCTCAAGTTCTACTTTTGCAGACCGTTAATTCCTTAAAAAGTAAGGATGACTACTGAACCTGTGCTGCTCCTCAGGTCAGATAAATCGTCGTGACATGCCAGTCGCTGTAACATTGTCTTGTCTGCCCTTTTAAACAGTTTTGCGAACATGTAGTACCGGTACATAATAATTGATTCATTCGTGATTTAGTTCATAACACATATTTCTATAAAATATTCCCTGTGTTTCGACCATTCGGACGTATCTGGATTTTAACATTTTCAAACGATCCTGCCCGTGGTAGTGCGACATATAATTGGCCATGATTGAATCCTAGTTCTGGTAAGTAGACACCCACTTTTCAAGAGTTTATCTCTAGTCAACTTGATACCTTCCCGTCTGTGCGTACGTCGACTGGTTTTTCTTAGCAGCATACAGGTTATTAGGATTGTTCAGCCATCGCTGGAGAATATGTAGAAGCTGGGGAAAGTCAGAGAATCAAAGAGTATCTAGCAAGAGAGTAGAATTCTTAATAGTATTTTTCCATGCTCAGAGGAAGTGTACTGTCTTGCTTGACAGATAGTAATAGAAATTAAACGTTAGTAAGGATTAAAATCAGATGCCAGAACATTATTGAAAGTGTTAGTCGCTTAGCAACCCGCTAAATACAGAATGTATTGCGGGCTAGGGAAAGACTTCGCCTGCAATTTAGGAGTGTTCATTTAGTGATTTGATTTTAGGATTACTCAAAGTTGACTGAACTCTGAGACCTTTCAATGTCTGATAATTCACCAGCAGGTACTTCCGGAGAGAATAAAAAAGGAATGAAGCAAATAGGTCCAGTAGAACGGCCGGACGGACTGGACAAATTTATTTTTAGTAATTTATAGATTGTCATGACTTCCTCTTCTTCCTGGCCTATTATTTCAATTATCTGGGATTGACACTAATGCAGATTAAGCCCAAGTTTAAGGTCGAGTGCCTTTCCTGACACCAACAGTATGTGTAGGGAGTATTCACAATTGGTGTTCTGTGGTATTTGGTAGTGTGATGTGTTGTTATGTATATTAAGGTGATCAGATACAGCCAGTCTCCGAGCTTGAAGGATTAACATGATGCGAAGAAAATTTCCGACCCCGACGCGAATCGAACCCGAGTCCTGACCACTCAGCAACGAAGCTGGATAGATAATAATAGTAATGTATTTGTGTTCATTATTGCCTATCCTTACATTTTCTGAAGTCGTAATCTAAGGCTCTCAAATGTAGATTTGTCTATCGTACGGGTTAAATTGATTTAGAATTCAGCATGAAATATTCCATTTCACACATTAGGCTACTGCCACCTTATACAGTGTGTTTCAAAAATACACGGCATAATTTCAGGGTGGGATTCCTCAAATACAGAGAAGCAAGAAAGTCTATAAAACGATGCGTCCGGAGACGCGTATTTTTCGAAATATCAGTCTCTATCATAAACTCAAGTGTTGTGGGCTAGCTTGCACGTACTGATTTACTCCGGTCATTATATTACAGGAGGTGTTCAACATGCCTACCTCCTGCCATAATATGGGCTGTGTTCGACGTCGCATGGAGTTACGAACACACTCGAATATGTCCGATGTTGCACGTACTGTTTGAAAGGAACTTACAGTTCTGTAGTGAGGTGTTGCTTCATCCTCACGACAGTCACGTACACGAAAGACTTTGCTTAAACCCACACAAATAAGTCCAATGGGTTTAGATCCGGTGATCGTGGAGGCCAGAAAAGTACACATTTGAGGACCCATGTTCATATAAAAAATTTCCTTCTCTGTATATGTGAAATCAAACCCTCAAATTATGTCGTGTAGTTTGAAACACTGTATAGTGGTATACGCTCTACAGCGCGCACCCGAGGTACTTACCTGTGCTTGTAACACTGGACACACAAAGCCATCTTGACATTTTTGTTCTATGTTACAGCGACTTTTGATAAGGAAATTAAGGACGTATATAGGTAAATGATAGCAAAGAGAAAGAAAGGAACGGCTTTATTCATACTACTAATAATACTGTTTACATGAATTATATACAGCCGGTCAAAGTAAATTATGTTTGCCTTTTTTCAAAGTTACTGGCTCCTGAAATTAAATACAATCATAAATAAGCTATAAATACATTTTAACATAAATACAACTTCCATGAACCCAGAGTCCACAATTACAGCAAATGTCTTAGGGCACACATACTTGAGCTTGGTGATCACCGTGATGTGTTACGGAAGCTCTCCACTAAACGAAATATAGAAAACTTTGACTTCGTTAACGAAAATGCTCCAGAGAAGAAAGGAATAAAACTCATGATTGAGTTCGATACCCTTCTGAACCTTAGTTTGTGCAACGTTCTACGTGTGACTAAATGAAAGTCAACCCTTTTGACACATGCGTTGTGAATGATATAATTACATTTATATAAAAATAATATTTAATTTGTTCTTAAGACACCTATCAAAGATCCAGGTACAATATAAACTACTTTGTCCATTCATATTTCAGAGGTACATCAATAACATTTAGTTTACAATGAGACCACTGAAAAGTCAAATATTAAAAATTTATTTGTCAAGATAATTGGAATTTGTTTACATTTACCACGTTTAAGTCTGAAGTGATGGGAGGGGAATTTAATACCATGATGCGAAAGACAAAATCATTACACCTTTAGTTTAGATATAAAGATAGCAAAGGATTTTTTACGTTTTAACTGGTTCGATTATAATCTTAAACAATGTGTCTGGGCTCTGTAGCCTTCTTTATGTATTGTGGGGAGGATTCCAGAGAAAAATGTGTTAAAATCACCCTTTACTTTTACGTGACTGTTCATATCGCGAAAATAGGTATTTTTCCATTATTTCTCTTTATTTTGCTAGTGGCTTTACGTCGCACCGACACAGATAGGTCTTATGGCGACGATGGGATAGGAAAGGCCTAGGAGTTGGAAGGGAGCGGCCGTGGCCTTAATTAAGGTACAGCCCCAGCATTTGCCTGGTGTGAAAATGGGAAACCACGGAAAACCAACTTAAACTTCTGTCAGTGAACAAACTTGCATACAGAAGTCACAGGATACCTACAGGATCCCGAGAGACCACTCAGTCTGTTCTGTTTAAGCTGTTAGTCCTTACAAATACTCTCCTGAATAAAGACAGCTGAGATTCGTTGAAGTCTATAGTTGCTTATTGGCCACACTATTCAAGAATCCGTGCATACAGATTTCAAAACAATAATACACTATTGTATAATTTTCTGAGCTGTGTTAATGGAACAAGAATTATCAGTCTATTTGTTTTTACAGTTTGAAATCTCTCTCTTCATACTTCAAAGAACAATGTCACATTTGTTGAAAAACATGGTTGAGAGATCTATTTTCATGTGTTGTAGTTTTGAAGAGAATACACTTCCATAGGATGTCGATATTTCATATTTATGATGTTCGAACAGAAGAAAACTAAGAATCCTTTTAGACGACTTTTATGAAGAACATAAGAGACAAGAAACATAAATATCGTGTCCGGTAAGGAAACGGTACAAAAATTACACAAATGAGTTTATTAATAATGAGAGCTCATGAATTAGTTTTATACAGCCTAGTATTAAACGGTGTAGAAAATCTACCTTTGCTAAAGCTGGACAGGTGTAGGAAATCAGAAATATTTAAGACAAAGTTGGAAATGCTGCTAATTGCTCAAACGTCAAGCATGGTTTATATTATACTGTGCAGCATATCCTACAAGCTGACTTGAATACACAGTACTCTCTGAAATATTGTGATGTAAATAGTACTGTAGTAAGCAGGAGAAAACTACTGTACAAGTTGCATAGCTCCAACGTAGAGTGCCAACTGAAGATACATCGTTCGAGATGTTAATTCTGAGCGATTGCAATACTGTTTTACCGAACGAATTGGTTACGCGGTTTGATTCAAGTAGCTGGCTGCTTGCGTTTAGGAGATAGTGGGTTTGAACCCCTCTGTCGGCAATCTGAAGTTTTTTGTGGTTTGCCATTTTTATACCAGGCCTCAATTAAGGCGACGGCCACTTCCTTCCCAGTCCTAGCCCTTTCCTGTCCTATCGTCGCTATAAGACATATCTGCGTCTGTGCGATTTAAAGCCAATAGCTTTTTTGTTTTATAATGTCTTATTTCAGTTTACAACTTATGTAACTGGTTATGTAGTCATGGTATAATCTGGCTTGTGAAAAATTACTGTATTCCGCATTAATCTTTCAATCACTGCGAATGTTTAGAGACATGTGTAATTGATGCGCTGGTTACAGATAAGAGACGTAAAGAGAGGTCCTTATAAATATAGCCGGTGCAGGCCTCTCGACAAGGATCCGGAGTAATTTGCTAGAAGTTTGTTTTTCAAACATACGAAGTAATATTGACACTAAGGAAGTAAGAGTAAATTAAAATAAATTTTTTTCACAATCCTCGAGCAAATAGCTCATGAAATATCGTTATCGAAATCCTTGAATTTTAAAGGAAATTTTGTTGCAGACGAGGAGTAACAGGTGGTATCAGCATGATGGGTACGCAGCTCATAGTAAAAGGCGTAATGCAGATGGCCTTGATTAGATATTTCTAAAGTGATAGATTGGGTGAAGAGGACCTGTAAGATTACCAACCAGTCCCCCTAATTTGACATAAATCGATTTTGTCTGGGTGGGGATTTAAAATATGCCCACAAGAACATACCAGCCAGAGCTGAAGACAAGATACATGATAATGGAGAAGTGGTACTGACATTTATTCTGATTTGGAGTATCGTGTGCAGCGATATTTGCATGAAACATTGTATGTATCGTACTTAATGGTCTTCATTTTGAAAAACTGGTAAACACATTCTCTAGTAGTGACAGTTAAAAGGGGAGAAGAAAATTCTCAAATGAAGATATTTCATCAAGTATTCTGATTCTAACCTTACCTATTTTTGTGGGTCCTTTAAAAAGGAAGTTTGTATTAGAACCTACTTTCTAAAAACAATAGAATCTCTGTATGGCCTACATTTGCGAGATCGTTTATGTTGTTTTACTCCATAACACATCGATATTCGGAAATATTTGTGATGGCAGCGTTAGGTGATACACCCGGTAAAATGACTAGGCGAAGGTAAAGAATAAATAAAATAGAACTTACAAGTTTAGCGGAGCATGTACCAGGTAATTTTATGTGAATAGATACCAGTTGTCTGACGTTGTTGAAGAGATATATATTTACCTTGCAGAATGGGCACAAGTTCAAAAAATCACGTGGCCAAAAATCCCGAGTCAATATACAATACAGTATATCACTCGGCGACTCCAGCGATCCAAGGCAACTCTAATGAGCGGAACAAAGCAGTTACAGTCAGGAACTTGTCAATATATATGGGCATAACTTAAATGGAGTAAAATGTGATATATTTCGGGTTCGTTCATTACTCAAAATTGAATGAAAATTATTTTTCGGGCCTGATTGAGCGACAGTATGTAGCAGTGTAAGATAGTGAAAATATTTTCTTACTGTTTTCGCTGTTTGTTTTACGCCACACTAACACCGACAGGTCTTACGGAGACGACGTGTTAATAAAGGGCTAGGACTGGGAAGGAAGTAACCGTGGCCTTAATTAAGGTACAGTCCCAGTATTGGCCAGGTGGGAAAATGGCAAACTACGGAAAATTAACTTCAGGGCTGTCAACGGTGGTGCTCGAATCCACTGTCTCTCGAATGCAAGCTCAGAGCTATGTGACTCAAACCGCGTAACCAACTCGATTAATTTGTGACAAATCAGGAATTTTAGTACATCATTCACTCTAATCTGCAAACTGCTATCGGTACCCTAAGAGGAGATAGCAGGTCAAACGTGCAGGTGGGTTCTAAGCGCATTTCGGAGAAAACTGAGATAGAAAAATTCCGCAAAACTTGACAGAAACGTGTGGAACACCAATACAAACATCTTATAATGTTTTCAAAGTGTAAAATTAAATACGACAGTTTTCATGGCATTTTTATTGTTTATAATTTGATAATATTCCAAAGAATAAATATAAATAATCGAATAATGCTCTTTGTAAATGGTGGGTACCCTTTGAACCCTAGCAGAGGAGAAATCAGTCGCAACCATCTGCATTAGGTGTCATAGTGAAAATAATTTTGGATACCGTCCATGCAACACTGGTTGCCTACCGTAAAGCAAGACGTACGGTAGCAGCGTGTCATGTATTTGTCTACAGAGAACCGTACAAGTAATCGAAGCTGTAACAAAGCTTTTATTTTGTACACACATACTCCAGACTGCACAGATGTTTTCTTTGACGTCACCAGTATATACAATAGATCGTTGAATGATATGTGCAATAACCGATTATTATCGTCCACAGACACAACGAAAGGAAAGGAGCAATGTTTATAACACTTATCGCTGTCTTTGCTGATAACTGGGCGTATATCTGCTTCACTGCTAACGCAACTCAAAATCTGACCGCACGAATGGTTTAAGAGGGAGAACGATCACGAGAAGCTTAGTATAGTATAGCGGTGATGTGGGACCAACACATCGTCGCTGCCGGGACAAAACCTCCTATGTGAAATATTTTAGCTTAGAACTATGGCCGGTAAGGTTCTGTCATCTAAGGTGCAATATTGCGTGAATATTGTCAAGACATTCTCGTTCTTCGTAATGTATGTGCTGCGGGTCAGTATATCTCCAAAAATATTAATAGGAGGTTTTGTCTCGGCAACGATGATATTACAGTTCTATTGTCCGACTCGTTGGCTGAATGGTCAGTGTACTGGCCTTCGGTTCAGAGGGTCGCGGGTTCGATTCCCGGTTGGGTCGGGGATTTTAACCTTCATTGGTTAATTCCAATGACCCGGGGGCTGGGTGTTTGTGCTGTCCCCAACATCCCTGCAACTCACACACCACACACAAAACTATCCTCCACCACAATAACACGCAGTTACCTGCACATGGCAGATGCCGCCCACCCTCATCGGGGGGTCTGTCTTACAAGGGATGCACTCGGCTAGAAATAGCCACGCGAAATTATTATTACGGTTCTATTGCCGTTAACAATCTCGCGACAGTATCATTTGATATCTGAATGGGCCTACCCAGTTGAATATGGAGTATAGTCCGCATAACAGCGGTACTATTTACTATTAATACGTTGCGATCTTAGTTTGAATCTGACAGTGTTGGGACTTTCGTTTAAAGAACGAATGTTGAAGGTGCCATCTTCATTCATCATTTCGGCGAGGTATGAAATCGCTTGTGACAGCTGATATTGTAAGTAGCTGTGAAAAGTATGTGCAAGTCCTTACGTCATCTCTGGGAAATCGAGGCTATCTTCTATCTTCTGATGAAAATTTATTGTAGAGACGATGTCGCCTGTTCCAGCCTTGTTCATAGACGTCTTGTCGTAGGGCATTCAGATGATTTATTTTTTGCCTGTCTATTTGTAACAGAATGACCGACGCCCAGTTCGAGCCACTTTCCAAAAATATTGTGAAGAAAGCAAGCTATCCAGCAAAATGGTTGAACTATTAGAAGATTATTATCCATCAGATGGAGGGGTTCTTTTACCCAATGATCCTATGGACGGCCTCCACTACTCAACAGATATTCGTCACACGGCCCAAGTCATTGGCTTCTTGCGATGGCTTTTCTGTTATATTTGCCTTGATGTTGCACCGTATGGTGGCGATGAGGTAAGACAGGGAACTGTACAGTGACGAAGCAAAAGCACAGGAGACTAATCTCTACAGTAAACGATTCCTGTAGGAGTAAACGGAAAACGCTGATACCAGTACTTTGAGTCTTTACTGTGGTGTTGCAGGGATGGTGTTACTGTTTTCACTGTGCTTTACCCGCCGGAGAGGGTTGCAATGGTACTATACCGTCGTTGCGTCTAGGAAAACCTCTTTGTGATGATATTTCAGCTTAGAATTCTTGCCAGAAAGGTTCTGTCATATAAGGTTCAGTATTGCGTGAACTGTATCAACGAATTATCGTTCTAAATTATACATGTGCTGCGGGTTAGTATTTCTCCCCTCAACATTGTCGCAGCGTTATTTCGAGACGCAATGACGAAGTATACAGATACTACCTTATAAAACGGACGTTAGTCCTTCGATTATTTCTATTTGTTACTACCAACATTATTCAATTATAAACAACAATAATACTATGCAAATTGTAATTCTTAATTTTACACATTGCGAACATTATAGGATATTTCTATTGATGTTCCACATGTCCCTGATATATTGCGGACGTTTTCTACCTCACGTTTCGCCGAGATGTACATAGGCCATACCCGCATGTTCAAGATGATACCCCCTCTTGGGGTACTGATACCGATCTGCGAATTGGCACGAAAGTTTTTCTAATGAACGGATAACGACTGATATGGCTTGTCCGACTTGACTTAACGGCAGTTTTCACTCTTACCCAGCTACAGACTTCATTATTATTATTATTATTATTATTATTATTATTATTATTATTATTATTATTAACTTTACACTGAAGCCAAGTATTTATCTTTAAAGATGTAGTAAATTTTGATGATTATTTTTATCTACGTAAACACAGCAGCAAATATTAAACATCTTTGTACTTGTCCCCGCTCTTTTTCTATGTTCTCCTTTGAAACATTGTTGAAGGGGTTTATAATTTAATTTGACTACCACATGTAGTTCTGAAATTCTCGTTCCTCCAAAATGAATTATTTATGAATGAGAAGATTATAAAACAAAGGTCGTCTCTGAAGTAATGAATTACGTCCCGTACTAACTTAAATTTTTTAGTTGACCGTCCCCATCACTTCTATTACCAACACCTCTTATTCAAAGTAACTTACTTTCTTGATGTGGGGAACGAACTGAAGGCATGGCTGTGCGTTAAGTCCAAAACCTGTACAGAGGAAATACGTAGACATATTTAGGTTCAAAATTCTTATTCAAATGGGATTGAAAATAAGTGATAAACATATACTGTACAGGGCTAATATACGCCACCTCTGAATGAAGAACGTAATCTTCATCTCATCTTAAACAAATACAATTTCTTGCTTCTAGTTTTTAAATCAATCACAGTATTCTTTTCATCCTTGCCACTGTTTCGTTTCTACTGTAAATGTTGTTTTTGTATATCACTCCCTGTATTCCCACATATCAGTATATTCAAACTAGAGACGCCTTGTGTCGGAATATTGGCGCCTACCGACCGTTCCAAGAAGTAAATTACAAAGTTGCACTCTACAGAAGAACATTTCCCGGACTGTAACTGAAAATAAGAATGAGAAGTTATATTTTTGATTAATACTGGCAGGATATTGGAATATCTAATCATAAATTAATAGTTTTGCAATATGTTTCAAATGTAGACATTTTAAACTCTTAGACAATTATTTTAATACGCTCCATACAATAACAGCGTAAATACACTATTGTATATAGTCCAATTAAAATAAAGTGTAAAAATTCACACATATGAATAACACCATTTGATTTATTTTAAATAAACAAAACTGAAAATATTCGTGACAAAATTGTGACTAACTAAGATGAAACAGGCCTATGCGAGAATACTCTATGACGATGAATAAACGATTACAGTATTGTTTAATCAGTATATACGTTCAACTGCATTGTAACTGTAATATTTTCATTGTGTCAATTATTTTAATCGTTGCTTGTTTGTTTGCTCCTTACCACACGGATTATCAAAAAAGTAAGTTAAGAGATTATACTCTCGGCAATGTGACGTATTATATAAAGAAACAAATTACAGGACAGATTTGTATCATTGATGATACCTTTATCTGTTGTATTGCACATGTGGACGAATTGTGGGAGACATTGCATTATTTTACAGTACAAGTTCTTATTGGCTTCATCGTCAGTATTGGAAAAGTAGCCTTATTAGCAAAATGTGTTATAAAACCAAAAGTAGAAGTATCAAACGTGGAATGATTCTCTTAGGACGTCAGTTATATTCACGATTAATCAGTCCAATGAACTGTTAATTTCAGGAAAACATCTCACAATGACAAAAATGATTTCAATTAACTAGAATGTAATTCTTGAACAGAGTTATCTTTTAGAGTTCGATAAATTACCAAGTTCTTTGAAATCATTTAAGAAAAGATTAGCGAAACAATTGATAAAGACCGAGTGAGATAGTCTTGGGGCTAGGGTCGCGTAGCTGTGAGCTTGCATTCAGGAGATGGTGGGTTTGAATCCCACTGTCGGAAGCCCGTGGTTTCCCATTTGCACACCTTCAGTAAGGCCACGGCCGCTATCCAGTCTTAGTGCTTTTCCATCCTTGCGTCGCCCCTAAGCCTTCGATATGTTAGTGTGACGTTAAACCAGTAAGAAAATAAAAATAATAGGGAATATGCCACCTGAACGACAGCCCTAAATGCAGACCAATAATGATTGATTGAGCTATTTTTTCCCTTCACGAACCTTTTTTTTCGTAGCGTGTGACCCACCTACGATGTTTTATTCCTCTTTATTAACCTCATCGGGTTCCTTTTCTCTACTACTCTGCTCTGTTCTTCCTCATTCTACCTGTCCATTATCTCCACAATGACATTTCATTTCCTCGTTAAAATTTCCACGGTCGATTAAACTGACTATAAACTCTTGGTCCGAGTTACGATGTTTCGCTGTTTCATATACATTTTAAATGGGTGCCGACGTTTCGAACACAACAATACGATATTCTTTAACTAGAGCACTGTTATTCATACGCTATCCGAAGTAGTCGACAACCCCCTTCCCCTCCCTGGTGTCTCTCAAGAAACAAATCATTGAGATTCCTGTGAGCCAGATTAGGTTTCTAAATAAACTGACTACAGAGGTTGCAATGTAAGCAATATTAAGCTGCCTGAAGGGAATGATTGACTTTGGATCGATCACAGGTGTTTCAGGCACCTGGATAATGAATTTGTAAAGTCAGCAACCTGCCGTATATTCGAAGAAGTATGAAAGTGTGAAAAGACCCAGTCCAAATGAAGAATGCATAACATTACTCCCATTTACTTCAATACTCCTTTAATGAAAGATATACATATTCTAACCACCCACAGTTGATATATGATCTGAAATTCTTCATTACTTCAAGCGGTAATGCTTCGCATATTTACTCACCAGTCTAGGAGGGTTATAATCATCATAAAAGTTTGGTTTAGTGTAAGAGAAGGCCCAATGGCCTTAACTACGCCAATAAAGACATTTATCTATCTATCTAAAAGTTACAACCAGTATTCGGGAGATAGTAGGTTCGAACCCCACTGTCGGCAGCCCTGAAAATGGTTTTCCGTGGTTTCCCATTTTCACACCAGGCAAATGCTGGGGCTGTACCTTAATTAAGGCCACGGTCGCTTCCTTCCCACTCCTAGCCCTTCTCTGTTCCATCGTCGCCATAAGACCTATCTGTGTCGGTGCGACGTAAAGCAACTAGCAAAAAAAGAAAAGTTACAACAATTAGTGTTCTGATGGTTTGATGAACTTATTAAAATCAGAACAAATTAAAATAATTTAATCCAAAGTCGGTTTTCGGAAGCTTCGTTCTATCATCAGTGGATAATTAAAAAATTAAATATTAACCTCCACATACACTGGCGGAGAATGAAATCTCAACACCCAGATAAACGAAATTCGGGAGGCGTGTTTGCGCATCTGAAAGATGACGCATATACAAATTTACGCGCTAGTCGGCGAAGAATGGTGCTAGTAGCGCCACTATGATCTGGTGCTGACGTTGTGAGATAGGTGTGAGTGAAACATGTCTTTAATGAGACGAAGAAGGCAGTATCAGTAGCTTACCGAGTTTGAACCAGGCCATGTAGGAGGGCTACGGGAAAGTGGATGTTTTTTCCGCGATATTGCAGAAAGACATGGCAGGGAGGTATACACAATCGGTGTTGGTAACATTGGTCACGGAAGAGCGCTGTTTCAGGAAGACTGGGGTCCGGCCGCACAGGGGTCACTATGGAGAGGGCCGCATGGCTGTAGTGGATCGTACTACAACTGTAGCTGCCATTTGAGCTTCAGTTAGCACCAGAGTGACACAGCAAATGGATTACATGCGAGACAGCTCCAAGCCAGACGTCCTGTAGCATTCATGCCACTAACTCTGAATCAATGGTATCTGCGACTTCATTGTTCTCAGATGAGAGCCATGTCTGTCTTGGTGCCAGTGATAGCCGTAGTTTGGGAAGGAGGAGGCCAGGTGAGACTCTGATACCAAACTGCCAGCGGCGTCGACAGGCTGGATCTACACCAAAAGTTACGGTCTGGGGAGCAATTTCCTTTGACAGCAGGAGCACTTTCACCGTTATCTCAAGAACCTACCATATCGGTTAAAAACCGTATTTTTCAGTGACGGCTTGATGACAGTTAAAATTTGAAAATACTTTTCAGTTGATCGCCGGGCAGAGTAGTTCAGACGGTTTAGTACTGGGCTTCTGAGTTCGAGGTAACGGGTTCGATCCCAGCTCATTCCAGCGGTATTTTAAGGTAATGAAATACGCAATTCTCGTGTCGGTAGATTTAATGGCAGGTGAAAGAACACCTGCGGACAACATTCCGACACTTCGGCGTCTCCAAAAGCTATAAAAGTAGTTAGTGTGACGTAAAATTTTCATTATTATTATTATTATTGTAATTATTATTATTATTATTATTATTATTATTATTATTATTATTATTATTATTATTATTATTATTATTATTATTATTATTATTTCAGTTGACCGAACATAATTGTTAGATAGAGAAAAGGTTAAGACATGCGAGCTGAAATTAAGATATTATTAATCATAGAGTGACACGTTTCGTCCATTCAGATGGACAACTTGGCTTTCCTAACACGTGCCTTACAATTGCTAGTAACAGAACGTCTGTCTTGCTAGTGTTGATAGACTGTTGTTATACGCTATATTTTGAGGGGGCAGTTTCCTCAGTGTATGAGAACTGAGATGATTATGGCGTTAAAATTATACATTCCTCGACTTGGTAAGAACGAGTACACCTAAGTGATTTTAAATTAAGCCACGTATCAGTGCTTGTTTATTCTCACAAAGAGTAGCACTTGAACAGTTGCTTGTAATGGCCTTGAGAAGGAAGTAACATTTTAAGAGTGATGTTAGAGAAGCTACTAATTACCATCACACCCAAAAGATAACGGCTCATTCTTCTGAATATCACCAATATATTCTCTCGGATAGTTGTCACCATCTGAGAGTAAGAATTTATGGTGATCTAAACATTTGAAATTGTTCTTTATTTCAGTCAGTGATCCACTTCAGGAAAATTAAATTAAGGAAGCAGCTGATACTGCCAAAACCTTCACTCTGAAGGTAGAAGTGGCAGGTGATTAACTACATCGTGGTACCGCCAAGTTTTGATGCTTACAGCAGTGACCATTTATAAAGCATTTTGAAGTCGCTAGTGCTGCATTCCTATTTGGTACACTTTCAACAGGTAGATGTAGCAGATGACTCCCTAGATCGTGGTACAACCGACTAATCATGCTTGCAGCGGTGCTGTGACCATTGCTCAGCAGGTTCAAGAGACAAGTCTAACATTCCTCAATGGTTCAATCAAGGACACAATCGTATTAATTAATTCAATGCCACCGGTGTAAGTAGTATGTGATTCTCTTTTCTGTGGCATATTCAAGGAAAGGGGATTTTTTTCTGTAGTAACCACCACCTCGAAAGATTACTCTCCAGTGCGGTAATCGTTGAGACAGAGGCTCTTCCGAACGATAGCTTGGAGGGTATGGTTTTTAATATCCAGTAATCCATTCATTTACGGAAGTTCTTGCTACCAGATATCCGTACAATACTAACCGAATGGTGCCATTGTAGAAGCAAAGGAACAGTTCTAGAGCACGGTGGCTACCACCTTGTAGGTTTATTCTTCCATATGGCAATCGTGGATGTAGAAGCTCTTTCAGATGGTAGCTGAGGAACTGTATTTCTGTATCTATTGATCCATTCCCCTACGGTTCATGCGAGGAAGGGTTTCCTACAACCCCAAGTGTGGAGGAAGCAGTTATAGAGGATGATAACTACCATCTGAAAGGTTTATTCTTCCATCTGGCAACTGTGGATGCAAAGGTTATTCTACAGTAGATATAAGCTGAAGAATTATTTTTGTATCCACTTATCCATTCTTCTGCGGTTCATTTGAAGAAGGGCTTCTTGCCACCCTAAACGTAGAGGAAGCAATTCTGGAGGTTGGTGGCTACCACCTCCCTGATGAATCGCCTACTTACATACGGTGATCCACTCTTCTATTGTACAATTCTGGCACACCACGTAACAGCACCAGTGGAAGCGACAGTGGCAGCGTTCAGTGCGACGCTGTCTTAGTGTGTTGTAGCCACGGCCACAACACAGTGAGGAGCAGCTGTCGACGCCTGTACTACTGCGGTTGCACCGTCGCCCCACGGTGCCAGGGAAGTCGACACTGGGATCTCGTTCGCAGAACGATGGTGACCGCTGGAAGTAAAGAAGATCTAGAGCGCGCGGTTTCCGGCGAGGTCGTTGTCGTGGTCGCTGTCGTTGTCGTTGCCGAGACTTGTCGTGTGGACGTGATGGCCTGGGGCGACGGCGACGTTTCCCTCGTTGTCGTGCCGGGAGCAGGAGGGATCCACTCCCGAGGTTGGATTGGTCTACCATCACTGCGGATCGGAAACGCTCCTTCAGGGCATGACCAACAACGCGGAAATGCGGAGCTGCCTTCCAACACGTCCTCAGCTCGCAGCTTCCTGACATGCCGTGGCACTTGCATTTCGACACCATGTTGGTCGACACAGCCTGGAACATAGAAGAAAGTAATATGAAAGTTACACCGAGAATAATGGACGCATTAAACTGAGTTTAAATTAGCATCGTAAAAGTGTGTTAGTGCTGTGATCTAACCAATCGGCTAGGAACTGGGTTGTGATTTCCACAAGGACCAGTGTACGGTGCCAAAGAAGGCCATAGTAGCTGGCGTCGCCATGACTTCTCACTAAAGTGACTGACGACTGAATCCCGATTAAAGTTCATGTACCGGGCGAGTTGGCCGAGCGGTTAGAGGTGCGCAGCTGTGAGCTTGCATCCGGGAGATAGTGGGTTCGAATACCACTGTCGGCAGCCCTGAAGATGGTTTTCCGTAGTTTCCCATTTACACACCAGGAAATGCTGGGGCTGTACCTTAATTAAGCCCACGGCCGCTTCCTTCCAACTCCTAGGCCTTTCCTCTCCCATCGTCGCCATAAGACATATCTGTGTCGGTGCGGCGTTAAGCTACTAGCAAAAAAAAAACCGTTCATGTAATTAGCAAGCAAAGTTATCTCCGTATAGACCATGAAGGTCCTGTGAGGTGTGGAAGGTAAAGGCTTCCACTATCTGTAACCTGGACACTTGGTGGGGTAGAGTGGTTAGCTCTACGCTCGGCCGTCTTTGCCTCCAGGAATCAACCTGATACTCATTTTTGGTGTGGGATGAGTGAACTTCAAGGCGATGTGCACTTCCGGAAGTCAATATCTCGTTTCTTAAATTTTTCGTCTTTCTTACCGGGAGTCGAACGCACGTCCTTCCGTGTGAACCAAGCACGCCTTTACCGTCTAGGTCACGCAACCCCTCCACGTAATTATAGAAACTAGCATAACCCGCGTAGAATATCTGCGTGATAGGCGTTACACAATTAGGAAAACAAAATCGTGAACGATGTATTTCAATTTTTCTATGTAGATAATAACCATTCCTATAACGGACACTTACTTTCGATTTGACATTTCCTTTCAAGATGCGAACCACGTTTGAAGCTTAACTGACATTCTCATTCACTTGGCAATGTCCTTCTAAATTATTTTATGACAGTCACCATCGAAAATTTCTCTGAATCCTCAAATATTTTGCTTCCTGACAACAGATAGTGAGGTGAATGTTCTCGCTCGTGAAAGACCTAAGTTACGTAAATTTGCCCAGATTAGTTTTAGAAAATAAAGATGTGAGACCGACACAGACAGGTCTTATGGCGAAGATGGGATAGGAAAGGGCCAGGAGTGAGGAGGAAGCGGCCGTGGCCTTAATTAAGGTACAGACCCAGCATATGCCTGGTATGTAAATGGGAATTAACGGAAAACCATCTTCAGGGCTGCCGATAGTGGAGTTCGAACCCACTGTCTCCCGAATCCAAGCTCACAGCTGTGCGTACCTAATCGCACGGCCAGCTCGCTCGGTCTGAGACTTACTTGATCGTCATTGAGAAAGCTAGCTGTATTTCAGGTTGTCTTCGTTCAAATTTAAAAGGCATGTGTACGTCAGGAGGTACACACGTTTTTCTGGATATGAGGAAAATTTCTGTGGTAACATAATGTATACAGTTGCCTCAGGTATGTTACTACTTAATTCCTTACTATGAGTCTTCGGGGGTAGTAAATTTCTTAGTAACGATTATTACATCCTTCGTAATTTCCTATTTGAGTGGTGCATTGCGGCTGGTGTTGGAATGAAGAGAAATATTTAAGAGGAAACAAGCCGATCTTCTTCATGGTCACTCGGTATCTATACTTTTGCGCATTACCTCATTCTCAGTTAAACATTGGAAGTATGTAACTGTTCATTATTTGCTTGCCCTTTTCAGACGTTTAATAGTACTTTGCAGGGTACTGATCTTGTTACAGCTTATTGACTGAATGCTCAGCATAGTTCGCAGGACCATGGGTTAGATTCTCGGTCGGGTCGGGGATTTTAACCACGTTCAATTAATTCCTCTAGCTTGGAGGCCAGGTGGTTGTAATTGTCTTAATACACATCTTAATTTACGTGCAGCATATAATATCTACTCAAAGACGCAATACTGAATACTAAAACAGTTGTAGAACACAATCAAGAAATATCGCTGGTTCATAAATTCAATCTTTCAGATGACATCCTAAAATGGCCAACTAAACCAACTGAATGGTTACCTGGTTGTCTCTTTTCTTGAATGATTAAACCGTTGCATAATTGTTCAGCATTTAAGAGTTCTTACTTAATAATATTAATGTTATTGACTTTACGTGCCCCTAACTACTTTTACGGTTTTTGGAGACGCCGAGTTCTTAATTAGAAGAAGATTTATAAGCACGTTAATGATTGATTTTTCAAAGAGAATTTCCAGTATTACAGCGTATTTAATAATAATAATAATAATAATAATAATAATAATAATAATAATAATAATAATAATAATAATAATAGGCCTAATAATTATGTTAATTGCTTTACGTCCCACTAAGTACTTTAACGGTTTTCGGAGACGCCGAGTTGCCGGAATTTTGTCCCACAGGAGTTCTTTTACGTGCAAGTAAATCTACCGATACGAGGCAACTTCAAATACCACCGAACTGAGCCAGGATCGAACATGCCAAGTTGGGGTCAGAAGGCCAGCGCCTCAACCGTCTAAGGCACTCAGCCCGGCACGCCGCGTATTTCAAGGCCGATAATGGATGAAGGGACATTATTGTTTATTGTATTGTTGCTCTTCAAATCCCGGGCAATGCACGTGTGATTTATGAAATATATAATTTCGTGTGGCTATTTCTAGCCGAGTGCAGCCCTTGTAAGGCAGACCCTCCGATGAGGGTGGGCGGCATCTGCCATATGTAGGTAACTGCGTGTTATTGTGGTGGGGGATAGTGTTATGAGTGGTGTGTGAGTTGCAGGGATGTTGGGGACAGCATAAACACCCAGCCCCCGGGCCATTGGAATTAAAATCCCCGACCCGGCCGGGAATCGAACCCGGGACCCTCTGAACCGAAGGCCAGTATGCTGACCATTCAGCCAACCAGTCGGACATTTATGAAATGAAATGATAGTTCACGTTTCTGTGGTTCGGATTCCACGTAAATCTGGACGTCATGTGACTAAACCACGATATCAACAGTTTGCTTCGTGTTAGTATATTTGTTGCATCCTCAGTGCGAATGGCTGATTGAATCCCCAGGAGGTCCACCATCAGCTCTCATAGAAATGAAATGAAATGAAATGGCGTAAAGCGACCTGCGCGTCGTGATGAGGATGAAATGATGATGAAGACGACACATACACCCAGCCCGGGACCCCTGTAACCAAAGCCCAGCACGCTAACCACTTAGCCATGGAGCCGAACAAGCTGTCATAGAAAGCCTGAGTGTTACTGACGCGATTTATGGTTTCTCGGAGACACCGATGTGCCGGAATTTTGTTTCGCAGGAGCTTTTTTCTTACGTGCCGGAAAAATCTAAGAACATAAGGGATGTAACTGAGCATCTTCAGATATTATCGGATTGAGCCGGGATCGAACCCACCAATTTGAGCACCGGGTGAGTTGGCCGCGCGGTTAGGGGTACGAAGCTGTGAGCTTGCATCAGGGAGATAGTGGGTTCGAACCCCACTGTCGACAGCCTTCAAGATGGTTTTCGGTGGTTTCTCATTTTCACACCACGCAAATGCTAGGGCTGTACCTCAATTAGGGCCATGGCCGCTACCTTCCAACTCCTGACCCTTTCCTATATGATCGTCGCCATAAGATCTATCTGTATCGGTTGCGACGTGAAACAAAATTGTGAAAAGAACCCATTTTGGACTCAGAAGTCCATCCCTCTATTGTCCTCCTGCGAGATAAAATTATAGCAGCTCGGTGTCTCAAAAAACTGTAAAAAGTACTTAATGGGGGTGCAGTTATTTTTATTATTGTTATTAGTTTCGTTTTTCGAATAATATCGAATCAAATATCAGTAATTACGGCGTTTATAACGATGTTAGACATAACTTCGTGTGACTTCACAGAAACCCACTGAGAAGCCCATTGCATATTAAATTGATAGATAATGATGTAAGACTTTAATTTTGGATGCTTGTTGAGAACATTGTAGGCTATTATATACTAAGACCGAGAAGGAAACATTCAAGTTTTGTCTGCTGAAAGTGAGTGAGAGGTGTTCTTTCTCAGCGATAACTACAGAGGGTGCAGAGCGAGACACTAGTAGTACGTGCTTCTGCCGGTAGATGACATAGCATGCCTTATTCCGTTTGCGAGCTGCTGCTAATGCGGTGTGGTGGCAGAGGCACATTCCTGCATTGTTTATAGTTTTAAGTTTTAATAAGTAAGTTTACGTTTTATGGAAGCTCGGAAACGGAATAAGGCATGCTATGTCATCTACTGGCAGAAGTACGTAGTGTCTCTTTCTGCACCCTCGGTGCATCGTGCGGAATACAGGTCTCAAAAATACGTGAATAAAAAACGAATGATCTAATCACAAACCTAAGTACTGTCCGCACACTTTATCTTGATGCATTTGTGTACGGGTTTGAGGAGTAAGGAGGGAGCTGTCCCGGTATCGATAGTGCTGCCTGGTGCTGCCAACTGAATGAAAATGAAATCTGAATTGAATCGAGAATATGATCGATCGATATGAAATTTCTAAACCGTTATCATCTTAAGCCAACAACTATGTCACATACACATTATATAACATTATAAAACATATCTCTCGATGCGAGTCTTGTTCCTAGCATGAATTCTAAACTTTGGCTTTGATGTGTACACAACAGTACGAGTACGTAAAGTGTACGCCAGATGTCGCACAACGATGCTTAAGCGATTCATAGTTTGTGTTTCAAAGGTTGCCAGTACGAATCTCGAAGATCGCCGAGGTCGACCGATTCAGCACTAGGATGTAAATGCACCAAGATAAAGTGTGCGGACAGTATATTATAGCTGCATTCTCTCTGCGTTTAGGAATGATATGCGCTATCGCTCTGCAGTAAGTATCTTAATCGAAACAAAGAAAGGACATCTCCTCTCATTTTTTCTGTAGACAAAATTTGAATTTAGAACTTGAATTTTTGCTTCTCGGTGTTAGTACATGATAGCCTAAAGTGTTCTCAATAAGCACCCAAAATTACAGTCTTACGTCATTATCAATTTAATATGCAATGGGCTTCTCAGTGGGTTACTGTGAAGTCACACGAAGTTGTGTCTAACATCGTTATGAACGCCGTAATTACTGATATTTGAATCGATATTATTCGAAAAACGAAATTAGTAATAATAATAATAATAGTAAAAATAATTGGTTTTACTCTCATTGACTACATTTTACGGTTTCTGTATTTCATAAAAAGTAATTCAGTATGGATTCGGTTGACTCGATAACATATAGCTGATACAGGAATCGTAATACACTCGTTCAGGTTACGTGTTACGTGGTTTGAATATAAATATAAGGATAAATACAACGGCATCAGGTTACGTCGCACCGACACAGGTAGGTATTATGGCGACGATGGGACAGGGGAGGCCTAGGAGTGGGAAGCATACGGCTGTGACCTTAATTAAGGTACAAACCCTGCATTTGCCTGCAGTGAAAATGGGGAACCACGGAAAACCATTGTCAGGGCTGCCGACAGTTGATTTCGAACCCAGTATCTCCCGGATGCAAGCTTACAGATGCGAACCCCTAATCGCACGGCCAACTCGCCCGGTACAAGGATAAATAAATCGACAAAATTATCTAATATGAACTGGTATTAAATACATAACTGAACAGATAGCCAATTTAGATTATATGAAATTAAGACCAATTTTCTTTCAAAAAATCCGTCCGACATAGTTGTCCTCTGGTTATAGGGCGCAGTGTTCGATCAGCCGGGTCGAGAATTTTAGCCTCGTCTGGTTACTGCCTCTAGCTCAGAGGCTTCGATTTGTGGTTTTAATGCACGTCTTCGTTGACGCACACATCACACTATAGGGCCGATGACCTACATGATAGGCCCTTCAAACAATAATCATCCTTTTGTTTTTGCTATTTGCTTTACGTCGCACTGAAACAGATAGGTTTTATGGCGACGATGGGATAGGAAAGGCCTAGGAGTGGAAAGGAAGCGGCCGTGGCCTTAATTAAGGTACATCCCTAGCATTTGCCTGGTGTGAAAATGGGAAACCACTGCAAACCATCTTCAGGGCTGCCGACAGTGGGGTTCGGACCCACTATCTTCCGGATGCGAGCTCACAGCTGCGCGTCCCCTAACCGCACGGCCAACTCGCCCTGTACAATAATCATCATCAGACTCTAAATCACCATACAAACACGGGATACTGAATGTATCCGTGAAGAAAGAGAAGGCATCCGGCCGACCCCAGATAATTGAAAATTAAAAAAAACAGGGAAAAAAAAGAAATACTTTTAAACTAAACTTGTCGTGCGACTCTTTTCATGCACATCCCCAATAGAGGAGAACTGCATGAATATTTTAAACTCTTTAAAAATAATTTGTTTACGTCGCGCCGACACAAATATGTCTTAAGGGCTAGGCGTGGGAAAGAAGCAACTGTGGCCTTAATTAAGGTACATCCCTAGCATTTGCCTGGTGTGAAAATAGGAAACTACGAAAATCCATCTTCAGAGCTGCCGACAGTGGGGTTCCCGAATTCAGGCTCACAGCTATGTGACCTATACCACACAGCCACTCGCTTGGCGTTTAACCATTTGCCAGCCCTCCCGTCATTATCAAATCTTTGGCAGTACCAGGAATCATTGCCTGCTGCCTTTTCATGATGGATACAGTACTTTTGTATCAATCTCTTGGCACAGGCCAGAGTAAAGTGTAGCTTCCACTAAAGTCCCAGTTTCATCCATGGCTGTGACAATATGGAAGCTGCTGGGGTATGGGTGGTGCTGAGTAATGACATTCAGAGCACGACTAGCGCATCTGAGTGTTATGCAAGGTGTTGCTCATAGGGTAATTCGTGCTGCAATAGCACTTTCTGACCCAGTGAGGAAAGCAATGGCAAACTACCTCACTCCTCGTCTTGCCTAGTATGCCTCATTTCGGTGCTGCCATTGGTTTTTGCGGTTTCCTTATAACCGCATAACCTTTGGTGGTGCTATTTGAGGATCCAACCAGCCTCTGGGCTGATGACCTAACAGACAGACACCAGGAATCAAACCCGGTCCTCAGAGGACGGCAGCTAATAGCTCTAACCATTTCGCTCTGGAGGTGGACACTTACAAAGTGACACGATAAATAAATAAATAAATATCCATTCATAATACATGTTTAGGTAATTTCTAAATTATTATTGTTTTTAAGACCGGTGGCCTTGGTGGTAAAGACTATCGAAAAATCAATCAATCAATCAATCAATCAATCAATCAATCAATCAATCAATCAATCAATCAATCAATCAATCAATCAATCAATCAATCAATCAATCAATCAATCAATCAATCAATCAATCAATCAATCAATCAATCAATCAATCAATCAATCAATCAATCAATCAATCTCTACTTTCTTCCCGATTACTTAGCCATATACATATTTGTTTGTGGTTTAGACGCTAGGTAGCCGACTGGCAACATCAACCGTTTCTCCCTAAGATGTCCATGGTTCGAATCTTGACAATTGCATGTCGAGGTTTTGATAAGAAAAGTCATGTTCCTTTAATTCAGAGATATCACGATACCAACAGCCATGTAAAATTGCAAGTCTGATTTATCTCTCTGTAAGCACATGACTCTCACACTATTACTCGAAAACTAATTATTGGGTAATAATATGAACTTTATTTTAGGATGGCAACTTAATTCTGAAATATGCCCAAAATTTCACGCGGCCTTATTAATCGCTTTTCAGAAGACTGATGGCGACGTTCGACCATCACTACTGGACACCTTTCGAAGGCTGGTTGCTAATTTATCACGCTTAGCTGTAAATGAGCCTATTAGCCAATTTTCTATCCTCACCAACTTGGTTTTGCTGTTCCAAAAGGCTGCGAAACCATTACCCACTCCGCGCACACTTTTTTACATCTATATTCTGGAACGAACCGGCTCCATGTTTAAATGGTTAGAATACTGGTCTTTGGTCACACGAATCCCGGATTCGATTCCCGGCAGGGTCGGGAATTTTATTGGTTAATTCCTTTGGCACGTGAGCTGTGCGTGTGTGTGTCGTCTTCATCATTTTATTGCCATCACGACGTTCAGGTCACCAACGGGCGTCAAATCACAAGACCTGCACCTGGCGAGCTGAACATGTCCTCGGACACTCCCGGCACTAAAAGTGATACACCATTTCATTTCTGGAATGAAAAGTTCACTCAACTTATTTTATATTTATAATTATAATCGGCGGTGATCCTGACGTGGTTCTTATGGATCTAAGAAAAAATTGTCATTGGTTATAAAAAAATGTCTGCCAAGCTCGATAGCTGCAGTCGCTTAAGTGCGGCCAGTATCCAGTAATCGGGAGATAGTGGGTTAGAGCCCCACTGCCGGCAGCCCTGAATATGGTTTTCCGTGGTTTCCTATTTCCACACCAGGCAAATGTCGGGGCTGTACCTTAATTAAGGCCACGGCCACTTTCTTCTAATTACAAGGTCTTTCCTATCCCACCCTCGCCAAAAGACCTACCTGTGTCGGTGCGACGTAAAGCAAATAGCAAAAAAATAAAAAAAATAAAAAAATGAACAAAAAAAGTCTGTTTGGAAGTAAATCTGCTGCTGTTGCGAGAGAGATGAAGCCACATAATCTGCAATTCATTTCATAATATAGCGTAAGTGCTCAATATGCGCCGGCCGCACGGTCTAGAAGTAACGTGCCTGCACTTCTCCCGGAGGCCCCAGGTTCGATTCCCTGCCAGGTCAGGGATTTTTACCTGGACCTGAGGGTTGGTTCGAGGTATAGGCCTACTCAGCCTACGTGATTACAATTGAGGGGCTATCTGATAGTGAGATGCTGACCTCGTTTAGGAAAACGAAGAATAACGGCCAAGAGAATTCGTCCCACCGACCATACGTCACCTTGTAATCTGCAGGACTTCGGGCTGAGCAGCGGTCATTTGATAGGCCAAGGTCCTTCAGGGTTGTATTGCCATGGGATCTGGGTTTACTCAATATGCATTTTCAAAGTGGTTGCACGTCTGATTGAACTAAGAGTTTTAAAACACCGAAGGAATACGGTTGTGATTTAGACGGAAGGAATTCTCTTTATCAGCGTAGTGATTATTTCTTCATTTACTGTTCATAATAGAAGTTAAAAGTCTAAATTGGTCATTTTTTGAACTCTTGAAGATGGCCACTCTGTAAAACGTGGACTCTCAAGTCAGATCATTTTCCTAATCAGTCGTAGATGTTTTCCGCGCCACTCTAAAAGGTAAATTTCCTACCTTTTTCCTGAACACAACGTTTTCTATATGGCCTACTGAATTTTATGAAAATACTGACATTGAAATGAAATGGCGTATGGGTTTTAGCGCCGGGAATGTCCAAGGACATGTTCGGCTCGCCAAGTGCAGGTCTTTTGATTGACTCCCGTAGGCGACCTGCGCGTCGTGATGAGGACGAAATGATGATGAAGACGACACATACACCCAGCCCCCGTGGCAGTGAAGTTAACCAATGATGGTTAAAACTCCCTGCCCTGCCGGTAGTCGAACCCGGGACCCCTGTGACCAAAGGCCAGCACGCTAACCATATAGCCATGGAGCCGGACAATACCGACATTGTGCTTTCCTGACTTCGGTGTGGGATGAGTTCCTCGTTAGTCATAATGCTACAAAGGGTTATGTTCTCCAAAACTTCCTGCGCCAAATCTTCCTATGAAAAGAAATTTAATTATGGTTCCGGGAGATTCGCTTTATGAAAATCTTAACACAGTCCTTTGGGATAGTCAAGTATTGTTTTCATGATGACATTTTATTGCCGTGTCTGTCATTGAATAGGTTTGCCCTTTACCACTTCTATTTTAGAGTTTTTAGTACTTGAAGCTGATGTGGGAACCTTTCACTGCCCCGAGGTCTCGGTATTGTTCTCGAGTAGTTAAGAGCAGTATGTTGAGCGGTGCAGCAGGTGTGCCTCCCTTGACAGTGAAATGATTTGCGACTTTAGTCTGACTATGGAAGGTCGATTTCTCCCTGGCTAGTCCAGTAAGATGTCAAATTATTTTAGTAGTAATCTTGTTGTTGTATCAATTAATGGACTGGTTTGATGCGGCTCTCCATGTCACCCTACCCTGTGCTAACCCTTTCATTTCTACGTAAGTACTACATCCTACATCTACTCTAATCTGTTTGTCATTTTCATACTTTGGTCTACCCTTGCCGTTTTTACCGTCTACACTTCCCTCAAGAAGTAATTGTACAAGACCTGGGTATCTTAAGATCGCTCTGTCTCTGTCTCGCCTAATCGTTCTCGCCTCACCAATTCGATTCAGTACCTCTCCGTTCGTGGTTCGATCTACCCATCTCACATTAAGCATTATTCTGATGCAATCAGCTTCCAGGTGGCAGAGTCCCTATCTGTTGTTTAGCCTTTTCTTAAATGATTTCAATGATATTGGACATTTATTGAACATCTCCCTTGGTAAGTTATTCCAATCCCTAACTCCCCTTCCTATAAATGAATATTTGCCCCAATTTGTCCTCTTGAATTCTAACATTACCTTCATATTGTGATCTTTCCTGCTTTTAAAGACGCCACTCAAACTTATTCGTCTACTAATGTCATTCGACGCCATTTCTCCGGTGACAGCTTGGAACATACCACTTAGTCGAGCAGCTTGTCTTCTTTCTCCCACTTCTTCCCAGTCCAAACTTTGCAACATTTTTGTAACGCTACTCTTTTATAGGAAATCATCCAGAACAAATCGAGCTGCTTTTCATTGATTTTTTCCAGTTCTTGAATCAAGTAATCCTGGTGAGGGTCCCATACACTGGAACCATACTCTAGTTGGGGTCTTACCAGAGACTTATATGCCCTCTCCTTTACATCCTAAATAACCATGTGAAGAGACCTGTACCCTTTATTTACAATCCCATTTATGTGATTACCCACACGAAGATCTTTCCTTATATTAACACCCAGATACTTACAATGATCGCCAAAAGAACTTTCACTCCATCAACGCAGTAATTAAAACTGAGAGGACTTTTCCTTCTTGTGCCACTCACAACCTGACTTTTAACCCCGTTTATCATCATACCATTGTCTACTGTCCATCTCATAACATTATCGAGGTCATTCTGTAACACCACATTTCAAAAGCTTCTGTTCTCTTTCTTTCTTTCTTTCTTTCTGAGTTTGTTATTGTCGAAATTTCACTTCCATACAATGCCACGCTCCAGACGACTGTCTTCAGAAACGTTTTTCTAATTCCTATGTCGATGTTCCAAGTGAGCAAATTTATTTTCTGAAGAAATACCTTCCTTGCTTGTGATATAGTCTGCATTCTGCCATCGTTGGTTATTTTACTACCCAAGTAGCAACATCCATCTACTTCCTTTAAGACTTAATTTCCTAATCTAATATTTCCTGCATCACCACATTTAATAAAGAGACTAAGAAGGAGGTGCAGACTGGAAAGAAATAGAGTTAGAAATGGCTGTGGAAGTAAGGAGAAATTGAAGGAACTTTCTATAAAACTGAATCTAGCAAAGAAGGCAGCTAAGGATAACATGATGGTAAGCATAATTGGCAGTCATACAAATTTTAGTGAAAAATGGAAGGGTATGTATAGGTATTTTAAGGCAGAAACAGGTTCCAAAAAGGACATTCCAGGAATAATTAATGAACAAGGGGAGTGTGTATGTGAGGATCTTCAAAAGGCAGAAGTATTCAGTCAGATGGTTACAAGGAAAATGTCGAGATAGAGGAGGAGACTAAGGCCAATGAAGTATTAAAATTGACATATGATAACAATGACATTTACAATAAGATACAAAAGTTGAAAACTAGAAAAGCGGCTGGAATTGATCAGATTTCTGGGGATATACTAAAGACAATGGGTTGGGATATAGTACCAAATCTGAGGTACTTATTTGATTATTATTTGGTCGGAGGAGCTATACCAGATGAATGGAGAGTTGCTATTGTAGCCCCTGTATATAAAGGAAAGGGTGATAGACATAAAGCTGAAAATTACAGGTCAGTAAGTTTGACATGCGTTGTATGTAAACTTTGGGAAGGCATTCTTTCTGATTATATTAGACATGTTTGTGAAATTAATAACTGGTTCGATAGAAGGCAGTTCGGGTTTAGGAAAGGTTATTCCACTGAAGCTCAACTTGTAGGATTCCAGCAAGATATAGCAGATATCATGGATTCTGGAGGTCAAATGGACTGTATCGCGATTGACCTGTCTAAAGTATTTGATAGGGTGGATCATGGGAGACTACTGGCAAAAATGAGTGCAAGTGGACCAGACAAAAGAGTGACTGAATGGGTTGCTATATTTCTAGAAAATAGATCTCAGAGAATTAGTGTAGGTGAAGCTTTACCTGACCCTGTAATAATTAAGAGGGGAATTCCTCAAGGCAGTATTATCGGACTTTTATGTTTTCTTATATATATAAATGATACGAGTAAAGGAGTGGAATCGGAGGTAAGGCTTTTTGCGGATGATGTTATTCTGTATAGAGTAATAAATAATTTACAAGATTCTGAGCAACTGCAACGTGACCTCGATAATGTTGTGAGATGGACAGCAGGCAATGGCATGTTGATAAACGGGGTTAAAAGTCAGGTGAGTTTCAGAAATAGAAAAAGTCCTCTCAGTTTTAATTACTGCGTTGATGGGGTGAAAGTTCCTGTTGGGGATCATTGTAAGTATCTAGGTGTTAATATAAGGAAAGACCATCATTGGGGGTAATCACTTAAATGTGATTGTAAATAAAGGGTACAGATCTCTGCACATGGTTATGAGGGTGTTTAGGGGTTGTAGTAAGGATGTAAAGGAGAGGGCATATAAGTCTCTGGTAGGACCCCAACTAGAGTATGGTTCCAGTGTATGGGACCCTCACCAGGATTACCTGATTCAAGAATTGGAAAAAATCCAAAGAAAAGCGGCTGGATTTGTTCTGGGCGATTTCCGACAAAAGAGTAGAGTTACAAAAATGTTGCAAAGTTTCGGTTAGGAAGAATTGAGAGAAAGAAGAAGAGCTGCTCGACTAAGTGGTATGTTCCGAGCTGTCAGCGGAGAGATGGCGTGGAATGACATTAGTAGACGAATTTTGAGTGGCGTTTATAAAAGTAGGAAAGATCACAATATGAAGATAAAGTTGGAATTCAAGAGGACAAACTGGGGCAAATATTCATTTATAGGAAGGGGAGTTAGGGATTGGAATAACTTACCAAGGGAGATGTTTAATAAAAATTTCCAATTTCTTTGAAATCATTTAGGAAAAGGCTAGGAAAAGAACAGATAGGAAATCTGCCACCTGGGCGACTGCCCTAAATGCAGATCAGTATTGATTGATTGATTGATTGGTTGATTGATTGATATTCGACTGCACTCCATAACTTTTTGTTTGGATTTATTCATTTTCATCTCGTACTTCTTCTCCAAGAATGTGTCCGTACCATTCAGCAGTTTCTCCAGTTCTTCTGCAGATCCAGATAGAATAACAATATCATAATAATTATGTTAACCTTCACTAACTACTATTACGGTTTTCGGACACGCCGAGCTGCCAGAAATTTGTCCCCCAAAACTTTTACATACTGGCGATTCTACCGCCAAGAGGCTGGCGTGTTTGGACATCTTTAAATACCGCCCGACTGAGTCGGGAATGAACCCACCATATTGGGCTTAGAGAGGCAGTGCTCTAACGACTGAACCACTCAGCCCGACTATTTTAACAGTACTTCCAATTCAGCGAGAAGATAAAACTCAATGGTTGCCAAGTTGTATACTGTTGTTACTGACTTAACACCAAAAAGCCACGGTTCGAATCTCAGCCAGTGCATGTAGGATTTTAGATTTTTTTCAGATTCCACGTCTAATTGAAGTTCCCGTAACTGTGGTCACGATATCAACAGTCACCTAAAACTACAAGCTTCTTAATATTCCTTGCAATACAGTATTAATAAAAGCAGTTCTTTATATTCATGTTTCACTTAGTGATGACCTTATGCACGGAACGTTTGGACATTCAACATACAATTGTTTTTACAGTACCGATACCTAACAAAAATTTAAGACCACCAGCGAAAATCTTTTGGTCGTACATTTATTGTGCAAATTGGTCTGGAAGCTATTTTGTAGCTTATTCTTGTTGAGAAACAACCATTGAAATAACGAATGAAATTTAATAGTTTTACAAACATTTTGAGAATCTATAAAAATACCCCACTTTTGGGTGTAAAGACCATGGATACTTTATTTTTTTTCTAAATAACTATCCAGTAGACCACGTGGAAGGACAGCAAGCTGGTGGCTAGATCAGGCTAGGAAGATAACTGGCCTTCTTCTTCAGAACGTCCTAAGAAAAACTGAAGATCGAGTTGGATGGCGACGCTTTGTGAAGCATGTAACTCTGCAGAAACAACGCAATGGGGTCACGATACTCATTAATGACTGGTGATGAAGAACTATCCAGTAGAGTGTACATACTGGCATCAAAGCCGAAAGATAAAAGTATCATAGGTTTTTTTCTGAGGATGTTCTTTTCGAAATTTTGCATTTAAATAATAAAAACTAACACCGGATTTATAAATGCTTGACAAATCTTTGGAATGAGCTATTGTCACCGAACTTGCCCTCTTCGCGTAGTACAGACTTCGCGCAACAGATCGCAGGGTTCGATTTATATTACAGATTGAGAATTATCGCTGACTGATTTTTCGGAAATATACATTCAATTGCATGGATATTTAGAAAAAAATAAATAGCCATAACACTTGCTGTAGTTGATAGAACAGGGTGGCCTTTACACCCAGTGCATGTAGGATTTTTGATTTTTTTTTTTCAGATTCCACGTCTAATTGAAGATCCCGTAACTGTGGTCACGATATCAACAGTCACCTAAAACTACGATGTTCTGAAAGTTTAAAACGTTATAACTCATAAACTTCATTCGATATTTTAATAGCTGTTTTTCGTAAGTTGTTTATCAACACGAATACGCCAAAAAGTAATTGCAGACCAATTCTTACCATAAATGTAGGATAAGGTGTTCATTAACTGATTTTCGCTGGTGGTCTTAAACTTTTGTTTGGTACTGTACGTCATGATGTGACAGACAATCAGTAAATCATAGACGTTCTCTTGACTGAGTTCGGAAGATGTAAAATCCCTAACTTTGCAATAACGGTCTCACAGAGACAGCCAGATATTAATGTTTCTAACCTTCCACTCCAGTCAATTCGGGTTAATTGGAAGAAGAGGCAGAGACACTGGAATGAGTGATCATTAGGAAGAACACTTTGAAAATGAGAGATGCACCCTGGTAACAACTTACCAAGCCACGAAGCATCCCGGCGGAGGAGCAAGAAGAAGTGGAAGGATTAGACCTAAGGACCTTGGCAGGAGTGCAAAGACCGAGCGATCTGGCAACGCGGTTTGCATTCGGGAGATGTCGTTTTCAAAAATTTGAAGGTTGTATTCCATGGTTTCCCATTTTCACACCAGGCTAATGCTGGGGCTGTACCTCGTTCTTTCTCAGTCCTAGGACTGTCCTACCACATCATTGTCACAGATCTGTCTACGTAATACAAATAGCAAAAGGAATCTGTTAAGGGTGTTATGCCATCATTACTGTTGAAAAGGACTGATTCTAATTATTGTAAGTGAAACAATTACAGTTATTATTACTGAAGTCTCACACGGATGAAGGATACCTCAGGGCTAATATGCTAACTATTCACAACACCCGTCTGCTTTGGTTTTTACAGGCGATAAAACATGTGGTGCAGCGCGGGTGGTCTAGGGGGCCACCAGGGTGGAGTGGTCTCACCTAAAACTAACAATTTCTATGGGACCTCAGATGACGTGACCTCTCCAGCCACGATAATTAACGTGCGAGAGAGACAGACACTAAATTATATTATGGCTTGTCCCGACATCCGTATCCAATGGAACGTGAGGGCACTGTGGTGAGGGGCGTACCCCAGCCTACATTCCCACCAGCCCCGAAGAACACAGCTCGCGTTTCTCTCGGCCAATACCGTCAGAGTTTCCACTTTTATGAGACCGACGTCTTTCTCTACTCGTGTTTAACAACACGAATTGTTCTAATATGAGGGCCTTCTTTCAGGGCTAATATCGGAGGAGGAAAAGTAGGCGGCCTTTGAGGGATGGGGTGTGAGAACCCAAGTGACACCTACATGCTTCAGGCCTAATATGCTTGGTTTGAACGACCCATTTATTTATTTATTTATTTATTTATTTATTTATTTATTTATTTATTTATTTATTTATTTATTTATTTAAGCAAAGGAGCTCAATGGTTCGCAGACAGAGAGTGTGCCTTCCACTGCTGCATCCCAGGGTTCAAGTATCAGTGATTTCATGTAAAATTTGAGCTGGAAAAGGTAGAGCTGGGACAGGATTCTCCCTGCATTTCCTTCTTCCTTTGTCAATTTAGTTACAATAATCTGTACTAATAAAGGAAACTCGAAGTGTAGCGACGTATAAGAGTAAGGTAGTCAGTTAAGTTTCCCATCCCCAAGGCCAATTGATTCCTCAGAATAACAGCAGCAGTTATAGAAAACAGCAAAAATCGAATGCGGCGCCATAAAGAGGAGTGCAAGCGAGAACTGAGGTAGTTTACCATTGCTTTCCTCACCGAGCCAGAAACTGCTATCGCAGAACGACCTGAACTATCAGTACCACATGTCATAACTTCTACATGCACTAGCCATGCTGTTATTCTTCTGCACTACCCATACCTTAGCAGCTTACGTGTCACCACAGCCATGAATGAGACTGAGACTTCGGTGGAAGCTACATTTTGCTCTGACCTGTGCCAAGACACAGATGAAGGAATATTCACCAAGGAATAGAGCTAGGAATAAGTGAACATGAATTAATGAGACTGTTCCAGGCACCATTAGAAAATTAAAACTTGGTAGTATATCAGGGAAACTGATATCGCCAAGATTTGTTGAAAATTCGGAAATTCCCAAAAATCTCTGAAGGTAGTGATCTGGGTTAAAGTCGAAATACGGCATCGGGAACAAAACAGCATCAGCAGGCCTATGCAAGCGTAAGCATTCCTTGGCTTAGTGGGGAAACACTCTTTCTAAAACGTTGGAATAAAAGCTTCCTAAAAGAGCAAATTAAGTTTTTAATATCAAACTGTCAGAAAGTATTGAAAAAAATTTCCAGGTTATTGATAAATGAAAGTCGAAATGTAATTGTAATGAAATGTCGTATGGCTTTTAGTGCCGGGATATCCCAGGACGGGTTCGGCTCGCCAGGTGCAGATCTTTCTATTTGACTCCCGTAGGCGACCTGCGCGTCGTGATGAGGATGAAATGATGATGAAGACAACACCTACACCCAGCCCCCGTGCCATTGGAATTAACCAATTAAGGTTAAAATCCCCGACCCGGCCGGGAATCGAATCCGGAACCCTCTGAACCGAAGGCCAGTACGCTGACCGTTCAGCCAACGAGTCGGACAATATAATCGTATTGTTGGTATAATGGTGTAAGAAGGTATAAAATATAAAATAGATAGATATATATTAATTCCTTAAGGACTTCCGAACATCCTAGAGTCTTAACTTGGTACCAGACAAGCTGATACCCCCAATATTCCTAGGAAAAAAATCGAAAACTAGCAAAGCTTTCTTTCATCGGCGCCGAAATAGGAGGGGTGTTGAAATTAGTATTCAGGAGGGAAACGGGATAAGTACACAAGCGTAGAGCATTATTTCGCTCATTGGAAAGCCTTCTTTCCAAAACGATGACCTATAGTTTTTTTTCAGTTTGCTTTACTCGCACCGACACAGATATGACATATGGAATAGGAAAGGCCTAGGAGTGGGAAGGAAGCGCCCGTGTAGAACCTAGTGAGACAAATTGACACCTCGCAAGATGACTGCACTCAATGTTAGCCGCGCGACACGGCTTGTAGCCTACCTCAAGATAGTAGCACCATTGCATCACATGTCATTACGAGTCAGATTCTTGTTGTTAAGTACATTGTTTCGTACTTCCTCTTTACAGTGTGATAGCGAACACTGTCTTCGCATGTGTTTTATACAAATTGTTGCAATTTTAAAAAGTAATAGGGGCAGACCGGGCAAAGCGAAGAGACTGGGCAAAGCGAATAAGTAAATTTACGGAAAATTACGCTAGGTGTCTCTGAGTTGCTTCTGTAGGAAGTTCTGCAATCTGCTGGAGATGTAAGAATCAGTGGTACAAAGACGGCAGTGGTAAACAGAGTGAGGCTGGAAGTGTTAGAATATTTTTGCAATATTTCTTAAAATATGCTGTTATTCATAGATAATTATAACTATTTTAAAAGTGATTACATTGTATTTTAGTGTTATTCCTAACCACTTATGGACACACTTTGCTTGCTTTTTGCTACATTTTATTTAAGCCTTAAGTCACGATTTCCTTAATGGAGCACAGCTGGGCAAAGTGAATAGGGCAAAGCGGATATTTATTCACTTTGCCTGGGCAGGTTAATACTGTTGAATACTTTGTCCATAATTACATTAGAGTGAATACTAGTTTATCTTGATAGAAATACCGAACTATTTATTTATTTATTTATTTATTTATTTATTTATTTATTTATTTATTTATTTATTTATTTATTTTACCGCGCAGACCAGTGTAAACTGGTAGGTCCAGTAGGATTTTAACCTGTTCAAAGCAGATTAATTTTAACAATTACTAAATAACATGAGAAAATTAACATATCAAGTGTATCAATAATAATCTGAATATTGTAAAATTTTGCAGATGGCTTTCAATTATAAATGAACCAGTGATCAGGGCAGCTGGTCCGAAAAAACGATGAAGAAAGCTCTGGAGGAATGTAGGACAAATCCTGTTAACTCCGTTGCTACAAAATACGGTCTGCCTTTTTCTACGCTGTGCCGGCACTAGCAAGAAGCAGTAAGGCAAATTTAGAATAGTTTTCAGTGAGCAAGAACAACTCGAACTGCTTGACTATTTGAGAGAAATGGACAGGCCCTTCTATGGACTTACAAGATGGAAATTTATGAAGCTGCTGAAGTGTGGATCGTACTGAGTAACGACATTCGGCGCACGGCTTGTGCGTCTGGATGTTCTTGAAAGATGCCTCTCATAAGACCGCACTCCTTATCATGCCTCGGATGCCCCATTAGGGAGCTTTCATCTGCTTTTTTCGGTTTCCCTAGAACCTCACAACATTTTCTGGTGTTTTTATTTGAGGATCCAACCATCCTTCGGGATGAAAAATTAACAGTTGATTCTACTTCACTTTACTACCTTCCTGCGAGAATACACATCCTAAGTAGTTGAAATGTTCCACATTTTCAATTTATGTATTTCCTACTTGACGAGAAACAGTTAATATATTTTTTAAAGTACGACAGCGTAGAGGTCTTCGGCTCAGAAGCTCCAGGTTTGATCTCAGGCTGGCAAGACATTTTAGCAGTGTCTGGATAATTCCTCTAACTCGGAGACTAGTTGCTTGTATTTTTCTTAACTTACAGTTCTTCATTTCCACACATCACGTTATTCTGCTAACCATCCCAGAAACATGTAATAGTAGAATATCGTCGTAGCCGGGACAAAACCTCCCATTTAATATTTTTCTAGGAGATATACTGACTTGCAGCACATACATTATGAAGAGCGAGGATGCCGTGACCATATGCATACAATATTCCACTTTAGATGACAGAACCTTACTAGCCAAAGTTCTAAGCTAAAATATTTCACATAGAAGGTTTTGTCCCACCAGCGACGATATATCCTTCTACATCGAGGTGGCATCATGAAGGGTAACTGTCCGTAAAACTGAGCCAAGTCACATGTCGCACAGATCCACCTGCGTCTCACCAGGAGAAATGCGGTTGAAGAAGAAGACGAGGAAGGTTCAGAGCTTTATTTGCAATGGATTTTTTTCAATTTCTTCACTCGTTATGTCATAGACAAAGAGCGGGGACGAGTGGCTCAGACGGTTAAGGCACCGGCTTTCTGAGCCCAAGTTGGCAGGTTCGATCCTGGCTCAGTCCAGTGACATTTGGAGCTGCTCAAATATTTCAGTCCCGTATCGGTAGATTTGACGGCACGTAAAGGAACTCTCGCGAGACAAAATTCCGGCACCTCGGCGTCTCCGAAAACCGTAAAAGTAGTTAGTGAGACGTAGAACCAATAACTTTGAATTGTCATTGACAAAGCATCCTAATGATGGCCCTTGGTGGAATCTTAACCTCGGTACTAAGCGGGATAAAGTGGATAGTTCTACGTCCAGCCACCTTTGCCAGCAGTAATTAACCTGGTCTTCATTTTTGGTGTTGGTTGAGTGAACGTCAGGCCGGTGTGCTTCTCCAGAAGTGGAAATCTCGTTTCTTAACTTTTCGATTTCTTGACGGGGAATGGAACCTAAGTCCTCATGGATAATTCAAGCATCCCTTTACCGCCTCGGCTAGGCATGACCTTCACTTTATACAGACGTTAATAAAATATTTCTTTTCGTCATGGAGTTTTAAGAAGTATGTGTACTGACTTTCAATTGTGGTTGAGATTAGAGTTTGTTACGTTCTTAGGCTCTCAATACCACTCCTGGTTGAACCACAATGTGTGTAACATTAAGTGAGGCTTAGCCTACGGCGAGCTTACCTCTTTTCACTTTCAAGTCATATTTTAGAACAGAGGATGTAACACCTCCATCCAACACTATTTATAATGGCGCACGCATTCCACAGGATCACATATCTTCATTCAGGATGAATAGGTAATTTGAAATGTCTTAGGAAATACTCCTCGTTTAATATATGAGTTGAGAATATTTATGAGCTGCTCCCCTCTACGGGACCACCAGCACGGTGGAAGATGAAGGTTTCTTATCATTTCATACGGCAGGAAGATGTATATTGCGTAAATTCGTCTAGAAACTTTGATCCACATAATGTTGTGGGTAGAAACGCACAACTCGTTTCATTGAAGTGCTTGCTGCCATTTATTACATCTGTTATAGGCCTATGGCTTGTCCTATTTCTATACCCGTGCCTGGTCAAGTGCATACAGTTAGAGGAGTAGGAAGTCAAAGTTAAGGAATATATCGTCGTTGCCGGTACAAGACCTCCTATGTGATAATATTTTTGGAGATATAGTGACCCGCAGCACATACATTATGAAGAGCGAGAATGCCTTGACAATGTTTACACAATATTGCACCTTAGATGATAGAACCTTACCGGTCAAAGTTCTAAGCTAAAATATTTCACATAGGAGGTTTTGTCCTGGCAGCGACGATATTCTAAAAAGAGGCGGATGTTCCAGATCATCTTGCGCAACTCATTTCAGCAGAGTCCTTGGTATCGTTTATTGGATCTGAAATAGGTCTACGACTAGTCTCACTTCTTTAGTCATACCTGGAGAATTGTATGCTTTTAGAGGCGTAGGACGTCGAAATTTGGACAAATGATTCTAGAAAGAGGTGGATGTTCCAGATTATCTTGTGAATGCATTTTTCCAGGGTATTCCTGCAAATTTACTTGCCGATTGTGCGATAATAGTTTCTTACTTCAAGTATGTTTAAAAAAATACGAGTTGCTTTGCGTCGCACCGACACAGGTCTTAGGACTGAGAAGGAGGCGATCGTAGCCTTAATAATTGATGTACAGCCCCAGCATTTGCCTGGTCTGAAAATGGGAAACAATGGAAAGACATTCAGGGCTGCCGATAGTGTAGTTTGAACCCACTATCTTCTGAATGCAAATTCACAGCTGCCCGCTCCTAACCACACGGCTAACTCACTCGGTTCAAATATGTAACTTGATCTAAACTCAGCTAAAGATAGTTAAGTGTCGAAGTTCCTTTCAACGCTAAGAGTCGGCGCTATCCACGAGTCTGGAAGTCTGGCGAGACCATATCTCCCTGATGGCAATGCTTAACATGAATTTAAAAATAATGCTCTTGGTTTTACGTCCAACTAACTACTTTAACCGAGGTGCAAGAATTTTGTCCCGCAGGAGCTTTAGCGTGCTGATACATTTACGTTCACGGGGATGGAGTGTTCAAATACCTTCAAATACCACCGTACCGACCCAGAAACGAATCTACCATCTGGGGCTCAGGAGTCCAGCACTCCACCATCTGAGCCACTAGGCTCAGCAAGCATGAATTTTTTGGTTTGCTATTTCATTGAAACGTGCATATTTACCTTTACAGGTCATAGCGATTTCGTCCACAATAACTTAGTATACAAGTACACATACCATTACAGATACAACTACAGTTCAGAATTTCACACATTCGTACCCAGTAGGAGTAGCACATAAGATTACAATGTATTTAGTTTACAAATACTCCTCCTACTACTACTATTCTACTTACCAACGCGAACCAGTATTATATTGTCGGACACATTCTCACGCACTGTCTACGAAACTGATGATCTATTTTCCACATTCTCTATAAGAGAATCTACCAATCTACCAATCTGCCTTCCACGCAGGGTTGGCGTCGTTAAATGGCACCCGGCCATAAAAATGGCCCAAATTCACAGTTTCCAACTCGACTAAATTAAGATAGAGCCAATAATAATAATAATTGATGTTATTGGAAATAGACATACATATTACCATTGCGTGTGTTGGATACACGGTACAGGTCATATCCCCCCCATGGCACTACAGCCCTTAAAGGGCCTAGGCCTACCAAGCGACCGCTGCTCAGCCCGAATGCCTGCAGATTACGAGGTGGCGTGTGGTCAGCACGACGAATCCTCTCGGCAGTTATTCTTGGCTTTTTAGACTGGGGCCGCTATCTCACCGTCAGATAGCTCCTCAATTCTAATCACGTAGGCTGAATGGACCTCGAACCAGCCCTCAGGTCCACGTAAAAATCCCTGATCTGCCCGGAAATTGAACCCTGGGCCTCCGGGTAAGAGGCAGGCACGCTACCCGTACACCACGGGGCCGGCAGAGGTCATATAGTTAGAACATTTCATTAGAGAAATGGTGATTTCGAACTCCACGTGCTCGCAACCGTAAGAGTTGCTTTCCATAGTTTTCCAGTTTCCTTTATAAAAGCCATAGCCGCTTCCTTTTTAATCTCATCCCTTTCCTATCCTATTGTCGCCGAAGTAAGCTGTATTCCTTTGTGCGACCTTAAGCGAAGAGCAGGAAAGGAATCCTTCTACAGTCTGTATGGAAATATAAGGTCACTAAGTTTGTAGTAGAATGAATATTTTAATTTATTACCATATAACTTGGGAAAAGATTTTTCCGGAAACAACAAAACAATCAATTTAATTGATAAGAATTCTGACAAGAGTTTTTAAACAATTTAGGGTCTTGGGATCAATTTAAAATCAACATATCGTCGTTGCCGGGACAAAACCTCCTATGTGAAATATTTTAGCTTAGAACTTTGGCCGGTAAGGTTCTGTCATCTAAGGTGCAATATTGTGTTAATATTGTCAAGGCATCCTCGCTTTTCATAATGTATGTGCTGCGGGTCAGTATCTCCAAAAATATTATCACAAAGGAGGTTTTGTCCCGGCAACCACGATATTCACTTAGGACACACAGTTTCTTTCACTAAAGGAATAGTCTATAATTCTTGTCCGTCAATGCACTTGTCCCTTTGTATTTTTATTGTGTTTGTCACAAAAAATTGTATGAATATCAATAATTATTCTTCAGTTCTTCCATGAAACGTGCAACTCCCTGACATTTAATTTGATCTGACGCAGCCTTTTTTTACACTGTTTTGACCCATCATTGTGTACCGGACTGAGCTTTGTGTCACAATTTAAAAAATCCGGATGCTCCGCTCAGAAAAGGTCTGTGATTGGCAGCCGTTCAATGTGATCCGTTGAACGAACAACAATGGAATGGTTGCAAATCAGTATCGTTTGTCGATGTAAGTAATAGTTACGTGGTTCTTTCGCATTTATTTAAAATGAATAAGTAGGGTAAAAATATACATCTGATGTTTCAGATCTAAATTTTTATCAGAAGTAAGGTACACGTTACTGGAATGTATAAACTAGATACTAGAAAAACATAACCACTAGGCAAGCTTGTTCTGTGAATATGCTCATAAATCAGTGTACTATTAAACCTCACTTAATTAAATTTCCATATCTTCTTCTTCTGCCGCGGGTGCGAAATGGTTTACGGCCGGATGTCCTTCCTGACGCACCCTGTGTGGAGGAATGTAATCACTATTGCGTGTTTCTGTGGTGGTTTGTAGTGTGTTGTGTTGTCCGAATATGAAAAGGAGAGTGTTGGGACAAACACAAACACCCAGTCTCCGAGCCAGAAGAGTAGTCAGATATGGTTAGAATCGTCGACCCGGACGGGAACCTGAACCGAAGGCCTCAACACTGACCATTAGGCCAATGAGTCGGACTCATTAAAATTTCATATATAACGCAAAAGAATGATTTATGTCATACTTTCTCCTAACCGTATGCAAGATTGGTAAACAAATATCTCACTTAGTTTAATAAGTTTAAGGCCATGGATGAGTTGTTCAAAACAAACCATTGGTGTTAAACTCTTGCGCAAAGAGTTCCGCACAGGTTTTGCACGAATCGTACTTCGCATAACACTCGACAATGAATACTCGCTGCTTTATCGTTAGCACCATTTTGTGTCGCATTCAACTGGTCACTAAACACATCTGCTCCTTTGATTCACTCACACGTAATGATGCAGTGACGTACTTGGGAGATGCGCGCGCAGACATATGACAGAAACCTATTGTTGCATCGGAGTCACGGTTTCCAGCATTTCCTGTGTTGGGCAGTTATTTTGTTCAATAACAAGGATCAATTCCGCTTCAGCCTTATAAATATTTTCCTGGCCGGTTTTATTTCGTCCACCCGGATAACCACTCGACCTTTGATGAGAGGTCGTACTAAATAGTCTTTCATGAGCACTAGGCCTCAAACGAACTCTAAAGTAGATAACTTAATACTATAAATTAAAAAGGGTCTAAGTGCCAAAATTGGAAATTTTAAGTTTTTCAATTAAAAAGGTTGTATGTAACATCACAATACATGTTTCAAGCAGTGGCGGCTGGTGGTTTAAAAGTTCAGTGGTGCACAATTTTTACCAATGATTTAATATGATTACAGGCTAATTTTCAAATCCAGATACATCAACAATACTTTTTTATTATTAAAAATAAAACAAACATTTTACATTTCTATTTTCAGGAATATTACTACAACGCATTAACATTTTTTCATCTAAAAACTCTTTTACCATATTGAAATGAAACACTTTGAGGTAGCCTAATTCCGGTATTGAAAAACGTATCCTTTTGTAATATGTCTGGTTTCGAAATTAAACGTCGCGTGGGTCTACCCATTCGTTTCACCTCGGATTTTTCCTCGGCAGTCCGTTGCGGAAAGGGCCTAGATATTAAAGACTGCACCGAATTCATGATCTCGCAAAATACCACTAACTGATAAAAACGCACAATAATAAAAACACACATGCTGACACGAATGTTTACACAATGAAATCAATAAGCTACTTAGCTTGTACGCACATAACAAAGCTCACGACTATACTGAAAGAAATGGCGGTCTTTATTTTCAAATTTAGAGCCATTAGTTATATATCCAGCCACGACCGACTTGATGCGTCGCTCTAGCCAAGGATCATATCCTGCTCTAGCTAGCTCCTTACGCAGCGAGGGATCCAACCGGCCGTGGTCCAGCAGATGGACTTCCATCCGGTGTCGCTAGATGACACTCCTGTTCTATAACGGAATCTCACATTGAGCAACAACGGTCCCTAGCGACTTTGCTAGTAGTTGGTTACGTAGGAGCACGGCCGATTTGAAGCTTCGCTCTAGCTAGCTCCTTAGCGCAGCGAGGGATCTAGTCGGCCGTGGTAGGAGGAGCCAGGTTGATAAACCTCCATTTAAGCAATGTATAAGAAGCCACGCCTATCTTTTCCTCTCCTCGCGCTCCCCTCTAACAGCCAAAAAGCACACTTCTAGCAGCCCCGCGCACCCCTCGAGCAGCCCAGGTTTCATCCTACCACAGGTTGAATTCCCGCTGCAAACTTTTCGACTCTTGCAGTGAACATCTAAGAGTACCGGCTTGTAAAGTCTCCTGTAGTCAATGTTTGCTCTTTCAAGCTCTTGAAAGGTTTGTCTTGTTGAATGAAAATACAGTAGTTGAGTAATCCATATTATAAAACTTTACCTTAAATAAACGTAAACATTTAATGGGGGTAGCGCAAACCTGCAACCTTATGGAGAAACCGCCCTTGGTTTCAAGGACCTGTAGCCAGAAAGTTGGAGGAAGCGGTTTACAACACCATACAGATGGAGCTAGTTGTATCAACAGCAGAAAGTGTGGATTAAAAAAAAAGTGTCTGCTGTTCCACTTTTCCTCACTAGATACAGCTGCTTTCACTGTGATCAGATAAATTCGTAAATATTTCACTTGATTATTACTGGAATGTTAAAAAAAGGAAAAATTGTGCCGAAAGACCAGAACCTTTAATTATACATAGCTGACAAAAATGTCCTTATGTTGTAAGTAAGGTGTAAACTGATTTCAACCGGTATTGTAAAGCTGCAGATAACTGTGTGAATACTGTGAAGTTAAATATTTCTCAAGCTTTCTGGATTAAAATCATAAACCAAAATTATTGAGTTGATTGTAAGAAAGTCATATAATGATGTTTCTAACTCGATCATCTGTAACATTACAAAAACTAAAAGATGACGGCAAGATCAAACGGAGAAGTAGAAACTTGGATGCATCAGAAGTGATATGAAAAGGGACTTGAGAAAAAAAAGATACCATACTTGCCAGAAGAATTCAAACAGTGTAATTAATCTCATGGTGAGGGTTTGGAGTTTTGTGTTTATTAAAATTGTGGTTGTGTCAAAATTACAAATATAATAATTCTGATAACGGGAGATGAGACATTGATCAGTCGTAAGATCATGGCGCACAAATTCATTCTTAGTTTCTACTTTTCATTCATGTGTTTTGTACTGAATTATTTCTTTCTTTGAAAATATACTTGCTTAATATGTCTAAATGTATCTGCATTTTAGTAAAACTTTTGCGCTAATTTGTTTTGATACATTAAAGCGTAATAAAACATGTTTTTCTGCTTTTCTCTGACTGTACATTTTGGCACTTTGACCCTTTTTAAATTCAACTGTTTCCAAGGGTCTTATTACCGAGCAAAAAGAAACTGAAGCTTCTGAAATTTCCAAGTTCCCATAATAACTATCACGGAAAAGTTAATTGGCTACAATGGAACTGGAGATTAAATGAGATCGATGAGTGCAAAATACTTGAGATTAATCAAGTTGAGAAATGAGGTTAGTTAGCATCTTGCTGCAGTACGTCAGAGGTGGTGCGAAATAAATCAAAGCTATAGTGCGAGTGACAAATTATGTCATGGTTTCATGAAGCATTTGCATATGTAGATTGTGAGCTAACAAGAGACATGCCTGATGAATTATGGTAATACCGTTTACCAGGAAAAGCTGATGAAGAAGCAAGGTCGTATATGGCGCTGTCTTAGGAAATCTCGTTAGACATTTGGAGCCAATATAAATTTAGAAGCGAAATTTGGTCAGTGATTTACATATTAACCATGTAATACAATTAATTATAGGTAGCTCTATATCGTAAATCATCGTGGATCTTACGAGCAGTAAATTTTAATCGAGAAAGTGCACATAAAATACAATTAAATATATTTAATTTCATAAGCAGTTTCATGTTTCATATGTTGGGCTATTAATTCAGCATGTGTATAAACTCAAGGACGTATATTCAACTTAAAAAACATATAAACGTGATCAAAATATTATAAATTTTCGAGTCGAAATAACTTTCCTCTCTTGATAAGTTTTTCTCTTTTTGTAAGATACTCGTGATAGTTCGACAAATTGCATGATTTATTCCTAAATTTACGAGCATTATCATGATGCAGATGTTTCATAATTCACTTTTATGCAGATTTAGATCAAGATTTTTTTCCATTTTAATAAAGAGCCCTCGTGGGGTGTAGTAAAGAGACTTATGCTATATAAGTGGGATAGTTAAAACTATATTAAACGAACCTAAGCATAAATTACATGATTACTAAAGGTAAATCATGTAAATCTTACCTCATATTGCTTGTACAAGAGTGATGTGTTCATTGCCAAGACAAGGGACCCACCAATCAAGTTTGGTAGGCCAAGACTCTTCAGGGCTGTAGCAACATGGGGATTCCTTTTTTCTTTTCGTTTCTTCTTCTTTACAATTTTGCTAAACGTCACATCCACACAAATGTCTTACGGTGACGATGAGATAGGAAAAGGCTAGGAGCGGGGAAAAAGCGACTGTGGCCTTAATTAAGGTACAGCCCCAGCATTGCCGGTGTGAAATTGGGAAACCACAGAAAACCATCTTCAGGGCTGCCGGCAAGCCGAATGCAAGCTGGCAGCTATGTGACCTAAACCGGTATTATCATTATCATTATCATTATAATTATCATTATCATTATCATTATCATTAAGGTAACTTAAGGAGATCCTGAAATGAGGGAGAACTCGACACTTTTAAGTTTAGCGCCTCTGGTAACCACAGTACTGCACAGATCAAACTTGCAACTACATTTACTGGAGCCGTATGGTTTTGTGCTCATGGTCACCCTGTTAGCTGAAGATTATCACTATAAATACAAGGCATATGAATAATTGAAGGTGAGTAAGTAAGTGATATATGATTTAAAAGTAACTTGCTATAATATGATGAGTAGGTTGTATAACGAAATAGGTAGATATGCGATACTTTTAAGATGAAAAATGAAATGGCGTATGGCTTTTAGTGCCGGGACTGCCCAAGGACAAGTTCGGCTCGCCAGATGCAGGTCTTTTGATTTGACGCCTGTAGGCGACCCGCGCGTCGTGATGAGGATGAAATGATGATGAAGACGACACATACACCCAGCCCCAGTGCCAGCGGAATTAACCAATTATGGTTAAAATTCCCGACCATGCCTGGAATCGAACCCGGGACCCCTGTGGCCAAAGGCCAGCACGCTAACCATTTAGCCATGGAGCCGGACACTTTTAAGATAATGTTTTAGGTTAGACGCACAAAGCAAGTTTCGGAGAAGCGGTCATGTCATTTCCAAATCGCCAAACCTTCAACTTGGTAAGTGTTGCGACCTCCTGCCTGCCAATAAAACTCGGGGAGATCTAGACACGACAAGCTGGGAGATCTCGACAGCGTCTGAATCTCTAAACCGGGATACATTTTCGGGGACAGGGTTTAATGGTGCGTTAATACTACAGCTTAGTAGGAGTAATTAATGATGGAAATGTAGTGTATAAGGATATTTATAATATTTTTGCAATGCGATATTTTTATAATAATGTTTGTGTTGTTAAGTTAAACTCAAATTACGAAGGTTGGAGCCTGATGATAAAGTAAAAGTTTCGCATTAATAGTTTTGCATCGAAATGGTTATAGGTGGAGGATGCCACGAAAATATGTGTACAAAGGTCTGCTTGGGCGATGGAATGCAGAAGATATGGCTGCTGCTGTTAAGGACGTGAAAGAAAATGGAACTGCTTTAGCAACAGCGGCGAAGTATTTCAGTATTTCAAGGAATACACTCAGATCCAGAATACTATCTGGTATATCTATCAATAGAAAACTGGAAAAAGGAGCAACAATTGACAAAGCTATGTAGGACCATTTAGTCAACCATATTTTCCATCTCGATTCTAAGGGGTTTGGGCGAACAGTGACCGGCTTTTAGGTTCACTCAGAGGAATGGTGTTAAGAAGCATATTTAAAAAACAAACGGCAGTGGTTGGATATGACGGGGTTTTTCAACAGACGGGTGATATTTTCAATGCCAATGAAACTGGTGTTTAGGTCATATTTAAGGCAGGGAAGATTATCAGTGATAAAGGAAAGAAAAACGTGTTTCACAGCACCACGGCAGAAAAGGGATCTACGGTAACAGTAATGGTGTGTGGTAATGCTATTGGATATGGTGCCCCACCCTTTGTTATAATGAAAGGGGGAAGGCAAACATACATTCAAAAGGAATGTCCAGTGGATCAGTTGTTAAAATGTCCGAATCAGTGTATATGACCACTGAGGTATTTTCATTATTCCTTGATCACCTAAACCGTTACAAACCTCGGGGCAGGATTCGGTTCATAATTGACGGACACTCAACGCACTGCAAAGATCCGGATGTGCTTGATAAGGCATCAGCTTTATGAATAGAGACGTGTTACTTCGCCCTCCCATCCGCCACGGTGGCTTCACAGGATTATCGGGAAAATTTAAAAAATAGGAAACGCGAAAATGAAAAGAATCCTTCACATTGAAGGACAACAACGAGAACTCGGAGTGCGCAACGGGGAAGCTAGTTTCTCAAGCAGTCTTCTTTGCTCTGAGAATTACTGCGCAGTATGTGACGACAGCCGTAATGAGGCTGGGGTCCAATGTAGTGGGGAATGCAGGAAATAGTTCCACGAGATGTGTATGGAAAACGGAAACGATGAACAGTTTATATGTACCCACTGTGTACAATAGTTGTGTAACTATTCGGAGGTCCTACCTAGTGTCAGGTTCTCCCTAAGTGCGGGAGAAGTGGACATTATTGCATCCTTTATTTATTTGATAATTTAACATGTTATGAAATGTTAGTTTTTGCCATAAATAATAGAAAACATAAACTAACTGTGTACAAAATCACCAGGGAAATAATTGAAATATTTTACAAAATAAAGCATGATCAAAATTACAGGCTTTTACCTAGGGTGTCGAGATATCCCTAACTTACTATATCATTATCATCATCATAAGAGCGAACGGGTAAGTTTCAGCCCATTCCAGTACCACTTCTCCGTTTTTGTCGTCATCAGAATAGCCTCAAGTGGTACTGTGGCTGCTGAAGTCACCAATTCCAAATGAGGGGAGTTTTCACAAAAATTAACATCTACAAAATTATCAAGTTTGAGATATTAGTGTATTCTTACGTTTTAGCACTAGCTGAATTCATTGGCGTAATCTAAATTTTGCTTAACTTAACATCAGGTGACGTAAAAGGTGAATGAAATTACGGAGTTTTCACAAAACTAAACATGTACACCGGCATAGCAAAATGAGCACAACGAAAACTGCTCTGATGGACTGCAAATCCATAGGTGGATGAGAGGCGTGACCAGTCTTAAGGAACATAATGGATACGACGAGAATTGTCAGATACGTATTGTTTCTTAAGGGACGATATGCTTTAAATGACTTTCTTTCTTTCTTTCTTTCTTGCTTGAAAACTGATAATAGAAGTGTGTAGAAGTTGACTTTTGCAAATATGTATATATATATTTTTTTTCAGGGTTAATTTCGAGACAGTATTTAGTTATAAAACATGTAAAATATCCACTATCTATTTCATATATATCCTTTTCTTTTGATATTAGCTGAAAACATACTGTGTTTTGCTTGCGAGTTAATAAAAAAATATCTGTCCTGAAAATTTATATTTTTGTAGATGTCAAGTTTTGTGACCCCCCCCCCTGTCAATTTTTACCTCCCCGTTCAGTTTTCATTGGTAAAGTGAGTACACTCGTGTCCTCATCCTGAGATGGTGCAGATCTTTTCAGGCACACCCCCAATGGAGGCGAGCTGCATGTACGATTTCAACCACATACCAGCTCTCCTGACATTCTTAAATTTCTGGCAGTACCGGGAAATGCACCCAGGCCACCGAGGACGGCAACTAATAGTGCTAACCTTTGCGCTACAGAGGCGGACAGTTTTCATCGGTGATACTCGTGTAATGAAAGTATTAAGCTGCCTCTGTGGATCAGTGCTAGAGTGTTGGCCTGCAGATCCCAAGATAGCCGGGTTGAAACCCGGCAGAGGTAGACGGATTTTTGAAGGGCGGAAAACAAGCCCATTCGACTCCATTTCATACGATATCGGCATGTAAAGGATCTCTAGTGACACATTTGGTGTTTACACGACAGAATTAATTAAAAATCAGTCTTAGACTCCCAAGAGAAATTCCACTTACTCTGCCATCTAGTAGGCCTAGAGTAAAACAGAACGTCGGAATTGACGAAAAGACAACCAGATTGCTTCAAATTTAAATGTCTGCACACGGGAACTGAGAACATACGATTATTATTATTATTATTATTATTATTATTATTATTATTATTATTATTATTATTATTAAACCATCAGTTGGTCGCACGTCGGTCCCTTCACCTCCGTTTTTCCTTCACCCTGTGATAACGCTGGTCAAAGTCTCCTACAATGTTGTTTGCCCTGGTAGCTTCTGTTCCTTTGTTAAACTATAAATTATGGTCGATATTATTTATATTTGTTGCTTTGTTCTTGACTGAAGTGGCGCACCTTGTATGAAAGGTGAGAATTTGTGTAGCAATGGAGTGTCTTCATTCTACAATTCCGAGTTATACATCGTACATTTTCTGTATGGTTGGTGGACTTCCTCGATTTTATGAACCCTTAACGAGATATCCTGGAGAAAGGCGAAATTAGTGGATATGAGGCGGAGAAAAAAGATATTTTGCAACAATATGATCATTGCATGGACACCGAGAATGGTTTTTGTGATGTGGAAGCTAATGTGATTCATCAGATACCGATGGGACTTTCGTTTTCGGAAAGGATAATACGTCAATTTGGACAAATTTACCACACAGTTGTTTTGTCTTCTTCTAGTTTAAAACGCGCGCAGGAGGAGGGGACGATAACAATCCTAACAGAGAAAAAAAGTCGTGCCATTGTTTGAAACAGTTTGTACTTCATTTCTCAACCCTCTTTATGAATTACAAGGCTCTGTTAACCATGTACACGATGTAGCCAGCAATTTCGACACAAGAAGCAAGGGTGGAGAAACGAGAGACATGCGACCACTAGCGTTACAGAATTAAGCGCGCCTCTCTGAGGGTTAAAGAAAGTATTAATCGGTATACTGCATATAACATATTAGTCTACGAAAAAATACTCGAATGACTTGTAGGAACTACACCGAAATCCCTTAAGACCACGGCCTTATAACGTTACTACTCAACAGGAGAATATGCAATCCCTGTGTAGTGCAATTCGCCACATGTTAAACAAGTTGACGTTGCACTAAATCGGGCATTTGGATGATAAAGGAGTATTTGAAACCAACTCCTCGTGACAGAATTTATCATCTAGCTGGCATTGCTCCACCTAAAATCCGGCGAGAATCAGTACCTTTGAAGATGCGACTTATGGTGATCACTTCTGCCAGATTACCAGCCTATTACTCGACATATGAAGTTGAGGAAATTTCATGAGTGGAAAGGCCGCCGTCAATCATCAGATCTCCAGAGTAGAGGTGTGAGAAAACAGTTCGGCACAACCATGAGACCATCTGAAAATCTAGCTGCTGGCCACACCGAACAGCCTGTACGACGGACACTCAGCAAATTTCATACAGGCTTCACTAGTTCGAAGAATGCTCCGAAGAAATGGCAGTTTTCAAGAGCGTCTGCTGGATGTGAGTGTGGTATGGAACAGACCGCAGTCCACTTGAGCTGGTGTAGTTTCTTCGGCCCAGAGCACACTTGAAGACTTGATGGTTGCTAATTCTGTGATCACTGGACAGGAGGTATTTGATCTTCATTATGTTACGATATAGCCACCAATTTTACTATACCCATTTGTTTTAATTGTAAATTTTATACTAGTTGTAGTAAATAGTTTGTAACTTTCCTTGTGATACACTTGAGTCGAAATTATTGTTCTTTACAATTATATTATATTATATTATATTATATTATATTATATTATATTATATTATATTATATTATATTATATTATATTATATTATGTTATGTTATATTAACTGTTATTGTTACCTTAAGGACAATTCTTGGCCCAATTAAAGGAAAAGATGAATATAGATGTCGGAATAACTATGAGCTGTATCCTCATGTCCAGAAGATCTCTGACATCATGCGGAGAAGGAGAATTGTATTTTATGGCCACTTGCTAAGACTGAAACCCACACGATCACCGAACCAGATCTTTACCTATTTTAAAGATAAGAAGACCCAGTCAACAAAGTTCAATGAGGTGGAAAGAGACCTGCAGGAGATTGGGACAACTTATGAAGATATAAACTGACTGAGCAAATGTCATGGGATAGCGGAGCACTGATGCGCAGGTGTGTTATCTGCGCACCACACGCCCCCTGTGCTAGCGGGAGTTGTGTAGGAGATCTTGTGAGCATTGGTTGTGCATGTGACAGGTGTAACATGGAACGTCGTTGTGAGCTGACACCGTTCGAACGGGGTATGGTGGTCGTTGCCCGGCGGATGGGAAGTGCGATTTCGGAAGTGGTGCGGTAATTCGGCTTCACACGATCAACCGTGTCCAGGGTGTATCGTGAATGATTGAATGCGGGTGTCACCGTCCACAACAGACAAACGACCGCCCGTCCAGCCACCCTGGATGACCGTGACCGGTGACATCTGAGACGGATTGTCAATAGTGACAGACGGGCAACCGTGCAACAAATCACGGCTCAATTCAACACAGGCCGTGCCTGACACGTCTCTCAGTGGACAATCCGTTGGAACATGGGTTCTATGGGGCATGGGAGCCAGCGCCACACACGGGTGCCACTGTTAACCCAACGTCATCGGGCACAACGACGCGCATTTATCGCCAGTCACCAGGAATGGCCACTGGAACAATTACGTAACGTGATATGGTCGGACGAATCACGATTTCAACTGCACCATGCCGATGGGAGGCACCGTGTATGGCACAGACTACATGAAGCGATGGATCCCGCCTGCCTCGAAGGTGTGGTCCAGAGCGCTGGTGTCTCTGTTATGGTCTGGGGTGCATTTTCCTGGTATGGAATAGGCCCTCTAGTTGTTTTGGAAGAGACTTTGAATGGTACGCGGTATGTTGAGCTGCTCGGAGACCATCTCCAGCCATTTTGGGCCTTTCAGCGCCCAGACGGTTCTGCGGTGTTTCAAGATGATAACGCACCGCCACATCGCTCCCACGTCGCTCGGGAATGGTTCCAGGAATATGCAGTGGAGGTCCAATAATAATAATGTTACTTGTTTTACGTCCCACTAACTACTCTTTTACGGTTTTCGGAGACGCCGAGGTGCCGGAATTTAGTCACGCAGGAGTTCTTTTACGTGCCAGTAAATCTACCGACACGAGGCTGATGTATTTGAGCACCTTCAAATACCACCGGACTGAGCCAGGATCGAACCTGCCAAGTTGGGGTCAGAAGGCCAGCGCGTTAACCGTCTGAGCCACTCAGCCCGGCAGTGGAGGTCCAACGACTGCTGTGGCCACCCAGGAGCCCCGATATGAACCCTATCGAGCATATCTGGGATGTCCTGGAGCGCAGGCTGCGTGCCATGGATCCTGCACCCACGAACAGACCAGCATTGGCGGCCGCTCTGCAAACGATTTGGTGTCAGCTGCGTCCAGAGGACTACCAGGGACTTATCGACTCACTGCAGTTCGCAGGGCCAGACGAGGCCCCACACGCTATTAGGTGACTATCCCATGATATTTGCTAAGTCAGTGTACAAGAACGCAACCCGCTCAGGAGGAAACTAAAAGACCACCAGGGTTTTCAAGAAAGGCTGAAGTTGAAGACGGGAAAGTCGTGGACGGAGGAAAGAAAATAGCAAGACCGCCAACGAATGAAGGAGCACTGGGCAAAGATCAGAGCCCAGAGAAGAACGTGGTCCTTAGTAGGCCGATACGAACAAAGAAGAAGAAGAAGAAGACGTAGTAGTAGTAGTAGTAGTAGAAGAAGAAGAAGAAGTATACCGAGCGAGTTGGCCATGCGGTTCGGGCCGCGCATCTGTGAGCTTGCATTCGGGAGATGAAATATTCCAACATCACTGCCAGCAGCCCTGAATATGGTTTTCTGTGGTTTCCCATTTTCACATTAATAAATACAGAGAATGTACCTTAATTAAGGCCATGGGCACATCCTTCCCACTCCTAGCCCTTTATTATCCCATCGTCGCCATAAGACCTATTTGTGTCGATGTGACGTAAAGCCAATATAATAATAATAATAATAATAATAATAATAATAATAATAATAATAATAATAATAATAATGGTTTTACGTTCCACTAATTACTTTTACGGTTTTCGGAGACACTGATGTACCGGAATTTCGTCCCACAGGAGTTCTTTTATGTGATAGTAAATTTACTGACACGAGGCTGATGTATTTGAGCACCTTCAAATACCACTGGAATGAGCCGGGATAGAACCCACCAACTTGAGTTTTGAAGGCCAGCACTCTACCGTCTGAGCTACCCAGCCCGGATTATTATTAATATTGTTGTTATTATTGTTGTTTTTTAAGTTCTGTTTCTACATGGAAGAGAGAATAGACCACGTCAACGTAATAACCGTGACGGCAGTGGGTCAGCTTCCCTCACAGAATGTGCTAATGGTTCCTGAGGTTGGACCCTTAACACAATTCTGAATGATGTGCTCAATGGATAAAGTGTTCTTTTAAAACTACCCATCACCTACCTGCTGTGCTCCCTCGAGATGAAATGTCGACAGAAATGAAAACTTTTGTTACCTCAGCCCACACACAGCAGACCCCAAAATAAATGGTCTCTAAGATACGCTTACGAAGCGGCTTCATCCAGCTGAGCCCGTATCTCTACAGTGCATTCTAATAAACATACTCTTGTGAATAGCGGATGTGGAGGAAATATTATTCTGAAATATAATTCTTTGTTACTTTAATAGCAGACGACATTTATTTATTTATTTATTTATTTATTTATGTACCGCATGCTTAGCTTTACTTGGCGAATAGTTAGACAATGGAGCACATACGAAGTTTATTTAAGTGTAGCTGATATAGCTATATTGACTTGGGAGTCGTGTTCTCTAATTAATGAACGTAGGTTTTCGTGGCTCATTCTATTAACATAAAGACATAAATGTGTAACTGGATTCTAGCCACTATATATATTTATTTAATAAAGCCGACCTTTCCACCAAATTGCATTGGTCTTCATCAAAGCATGTGAAGTTCTGCCTCTGACAGTGAGGAAAGAAATTCATCGAAGGAACGTGGAAGTCATGACCGTACTATCCACGGCCTACACCACTAATTGGACTCAGGGATTGTCGCGTTATGCTGTGGTGGCTGGGAGGGAAATTACTGATACACCGCCCTCTGTCGACAATTACTTGCGTGCGTCCCGCTATGCCATGGTGGTGTTATGCATGCATTTCTGCAGTACAGGTCTCCATGTATTTGATCACTTGAAGCCGTCTTCCCTGTTGATGTTATTTGGGCGCAGCTCTATCTCTGTGGCTTCTTTTACAAGTCGAGCATGGACGTTTTTACAGGCGAGATGAACTTCGTCTGTTCAAAGAGGATTTCATGGTCTGTACTGTAGAAATGTTCTGCTATGGCAGAGTGGCTTATAGCATTCTCCTTGGAGGATGAGAGTGATACTCTTTACCAACCTGATGTGTTCTTTCACACTGGTGCTAACAAGCCTTTCTGTCATGCCAATATATGAGCAACCATAACCACATGGAACTGCGTACACGTCCGGTATTTCAAGATGTAGTTTTTCTTTAACTGGTCGAAACAGGGATTTGAGCTTCCGGTCTGTGGTGAAAACTGGAATTATATTGTACTTTCTAAGAATGAGTTCTATTCTGTCAGCTATCCCCGCCACCTAAGGAAGGAATACTTTTTTCTTTTCACTGCAGTCCTGGTTGGTACTATCCTTGTTAGGCTCGTTGATCTTCACCGCTCGTGCTACGTCTCCTGACGTATAGCCGTTTTACTTCATGGATGTTGTCAGTTCTCTTAACGCACTCGAACGGTTATCAGCGTCAACAACGTTATTCACCCTAGTAAATAACGTTCGAAGGAGAGCTGATTTCTAGCAGGGGTGGTGTTGTGATGACTTAATGAAGGTGTCTTTCAGAATGTGTAGGTTTCTTGTACATTGCATGGCCTAGTGTACCATCATTCTTCTTGTATGCTAACACATCAAGAAAATGTAATTTACCTTCATTTTCTACTTCCAATGTGAACTTGATCTTACTGTTAATGGAATTTTGATGCTCCAAAAATTCATTTAATATTTCCCTTCCACGTGGTGAGACCGAAACTGTGTCATCCACGTAACGATAGGAGCGCTTAGGTTTCGATGGCGCTGTTGTTAATGCGGTAGACTCGAAGTGTTCCATAAAAATATTAGCAGCCACTGGTGACAGAGGTGAATCCATTGTTGATCCTTCTGTCTGTTCAGAGCAATGGGTTCATCTCGGTCACCAGTGGCTGCTAATATTTTTATGGAACGTTTCGGGTCGAGTGACATTTGACGAAGTAGAATTAAAACTAACATCTTCTCTTGAAGAAATAACTGTCTACTATGACTAGAATCACCTGAAACCCAATCCGGAGAAAACTCAGGTATGTGCATTCCATCTGCACAACAAAGAAGCAAGAAAGAAGTTGAACGTAATCTGGAAAGTATACAAATTAAACCATTGTGATCAACCCAAATATCTAGGGGTAAAGTTGGACCGTGCCCTAACTTATAAACAGCACCGTATAGATACCAAACAGAAGGTATGCAGCAGGAATAATCTCATTCGCGAACTTACACACACAACGTAGGAAGCACACCTAACGTCCTCCGTGCATCTGCCCTTTCTCTGTGTTTCTCTGCTGCAGAGTATCCTGCTCCAGTCTGGAGGAATTCGGTTCATACAAACCAAGTGGATGTTGCCCTCCACCAGACAGGTCGCATTGTTACAGGCTGCTTACGACCAACTCTTGTTGATAAGATCTTTCCACTTATAGGAGTAGCACCTCCAGATGTCAGGAGACAAGTTGCAGCAGAGATTGAGAAGGAGAAGCAAGAAGCAGATCGAAGATACCAAATATTCGGACTTTTGCGCCCACCCATGAAGATTGAAATCGAGGAAGAGCTTCCTACAAACAACAACATCAATCCTATCATCAGCCGAAACGCGGCGGAAGGAACTCCGGAGTAAAAAGCCGCCTGTAGGATTATGGGAAGTGAAATAGAAGCCAGCTGCAGGACACCATCTTCAATATGGACATTGGAAGACGCTTAACAGATGCGAAACCAACTTGAAGAGGTGGGAGTATGGTGATCAAGATTTGTGTGAATGTGGTGAAAAGCAAGATCATAGACACCTTCTCATCTGTAGAAATCTGCCTAAATCATGTAGTATGAAAGATTTGGTGGAAACCAATGAATGTGCCATCTCTACAGTTGAATACTGGGAAAACAAAGTGTAAATAGAATAGCTGTAAGTAAATAATAAATAGAATACTTCTTTGTATACTTTCCGTTAAAAAGAAAAATGGGCAATGAAGTTGCTATGAGAGAATGAACTCGAGGGTCAAAATAGTTACAGGGGTCAGGCAAGGCTGTAATCTTTCACCATTAAGGTAGTATACCTGGTATTTTTGACATAAATCTTGAAATTCCTTTGAGTAGAAATGTCGGAAAGAAGTAAACAGTTAAAATGTGAGGGCAGTTCGGTTAATAATGACTAATACCATTGATGTTTCGTAAGTATGGACCTAACCTTAGTAACTGTCAAGATGCGTCTAATAAGCAGGTTCTGATAGCATGCAACAGATGACAGGAAGAGCGTAAGACAACCGAAAGTACGAAGGCTTGAATAACCCGCTGAAAGCTGCACCTTTTAATATAAGATTTTTGTGTCAAGGGAGAGTGAAAACGAAGATTTTTCATCAAAGAATGGTCCAAAAGTATAGTGTGAGTTCCAAGAGTCAAAGGAAAATTTACCAGGTGCTAAAGAGACTTCCTTCCAGACGGTCGAACAACACTTGTAATTTTATTGATGAACAGTGCTCGGATAATTCGTCGACAGGCGCCACTAATGAATATGTTGCCCACGTGGACGCATTTTTCGTGAGAAGAGGAGGATTATAGCAGCCACTGTTGCTAACATGTTGAACATTAGCATGAGATCTGCTCATGGCATTACGAGGATGAAGATTTCGCTGGTGTCGACGTAAGTAAAATTCTACATTGCTGACTTCACTATTAGCATTAAGCTTTCTTTTTTCTAGGATTACAGAAGCTTTCTTTTGTTTTTTGTTTTTGGTAGTGGCTTTACGTCGCGCCGACACAGATAGGTCTTATGACGACGATGGGATAGGAAAGGCCTAGGAGTCGGAAGGAAGCGGCCGTGGCCTTAATATAGGTATAGCCCCAGCAATTGCCTGGAGTGAAAAATGGGAAACCACGGAAAACCACCTTCAGGGCTGCCGACGGTGGGATTCGTACTCACTATCTCCCGGATGCAAGTTCACAGCTGCGCGCCCCTAACCGCACGGCCAACTAGCGCGGTGATTACAGAAGCTTGACGAAGGATGTGAATGGTGTTCTGAAACAACGGCGACTGCTTACAAACATATAATTATAGGTTGGTATGTATATGTGATTTGTATCTTAATAAAATGCAAATTGTTCTCACTAATTGGATTAACCGCCGTATTGTATTTTTAAAGAAACAGTGTCTTATATAATGCACGTCGCTTGTGACATTATCCTATACTCTACTAATTAATATACATGCGTGTGTACTTGGGTAATGAAGTATGAGTATTCTATTTGTTCTATAACCACCTGAGTAGCTAGAGAGTGTAGCTTATCTCAGCTTGCATTTGTACTGCCCGTCGGCTATATTAACTATAGTATTTATATATTTTAATGCCGTATATAAATTTAGTTAAATTTCTTCAAATTAAGTTCTCCATATAGACAAAATATCTGTTTATCTGTTCAGTTAGTGTTATTAGATTGGATATGATTATAGTTTGGCATTTAGGTAGAGTTTTAGTTGAAAGAGCTTGTCTAGGTTAGGCATTATTATTTTTCTCCATTATTGGATCAATGAGGCAGCAAATACTGTAGATCTGGAGGAAAATAAAGAAATAAATATAGAAAAATATACAATGTAATATTTCAAGAGAGGTTAAAAAAATAGAAAATTTGGATAGTCTGAACATAGAAATACAATAATGTTCTTCATCAAGTTACTGCGATCTCAGCAGAGTTATTGCCGTATTGATTTTCTGTGGTCTGGGAAGGTGGAAGGACTTGCAGAATTTCACGCTTGCCTGGTATTGGGCCGTTATCGGGATCAGTAACCGTATAAATGTTTTAAGCCTTCTTGTAGAAAGGAATGGTGGGCTTTCTTTCCTTTTCTTTCTTTTATTAATGACGTCATCATGTTGTATCGTGCTGGAATAAAATCAGACAACTGGGTGAATTCTCTTCTTCTCCGTCTTCTGGGGCTCACTCCTACTGAAGGTTGGTGAGGATTATGGAGTAATTATTCCTTACTTTGTGCCTCTCCTATGAGAGTTGTATCGTGGATGTGGAACTGCCAAGTGGTGCCGTCTTTGGGATGAGCTTCACCACCCACGGCCACATTCTCTTTCTATCTTGTCTTCTATGATTATTTGTATCATTTCGATAGAATTCACTGATATTGGCTGCTTTCCGGCATTTACGAGGGTTAAGGCTTAGCATGATTTCCCAGCATAAGAGAGTACCTCTTCGTTAGAGACGAGGCCTACCCATTGAATCATCATTTTATTATAATAATAACAGTATATCCATTCCAAAGCCTCTAGTCGATTCACTGAGGAAGTGTCGGTTACGTAATCTATAACGTTCTTTTTGTTTACAGCCATTTCGAACCTATGAGTACTCTCGTCGGCTACTAGACCGTACACAAAACTATACAAATCTCATTTCAGATATATTGAGGGTTGTTCGTACTTTGTTTCATAACGAAGTATTATATAATTGAAGCTTGTTACAACAGTTTTATTTAAATAAACATTTCACGGGGAATACTATCTATCTATCTATCTATCTATCTATCTATCTATCTATCTATCTATCCATCTATCTATCTATCTATCTATCTATCTATCTATCTATCTAATATATATTACGAGGTGACCCGTGGTTAGCGCAACGAATTCTTTCTGCCGATATTCTTGGGTTTCTTGACTGGGGCCGCTATCTCACCATCAGATAAGTCCTCAATTGTTCTCACGTAACTTAGTATACCTCGAACCAGCTCTCAGGTCCAGAATCCCTGACCTGGCCGGGGATCGATTCTTATTATTATTCTTATTATTTACCAGAGACGTTTAGAGACGTCTCTGTGTCGGATATTTTCTTGCAGAAGCCCTTTAACAAGCTAGAAGCCAAAAGAACGAAGTGGTTACTTTTAAGTACAGTGTCCTCAAATGTCACTCACTTCGGTGGGAATAGAACCCACCATATTGGGAAACAGAATGACAATGATTAATCAATTGTGCCACCGTGATTGGAGACTGCTACTACTACTACTACTACTACTACTACTACTACTACTACTACTAAAATGGTAGAAAAGCGTTTTAGAACTTTGTTGAAGGTGAAATACCAGCATTTTCGTCAACAATTTGAAGATGGACTTTTAAAGAAGATGAGCATGTAACTCCAACTACTATCATATACGTAACTGCGGAGTGGTGTAGAAGTTAAATAAAATTCTATTCTATTCACTGGCAGAGTGAACAAAGTTAATAGTTTATTTGCTATCCCAGAATTAGCATCTTTGTAGAGATAATAGTGGAATATTACAAGAATTTAAAAAAAAGCTAATGAAAATGCGTTAATACGAAGGTTGGAACTTAAATAGTGGCAACACTGCTGTGGAGACGCTATGCAATGGAGTCTAATATTGTCGCTGATAGCACACGTTGGTTACATACCCACCTTACGTCAGAGCAAAGCGAGAGAAACACAGTCACGTATGAGCTAGCGGTCTAACGTAACGTTGTCACTATGTTTTCCAAACAGGAACAGCGGAGATGGATCAAGATTAAATGTGCTAGAGGTCGTACAGCACGACAGTGTCATTAAGGTCTTTAAGAATCTTGCGGGAATCTGCATTGTTTTACAGAACGGTGGCACGTTGGGTAAAAGCCTTCAACGATGGTCGGCAAACTGTGGCGGACATTCATTGGGCAGGTTGTCCTACGAGCGTCAGTGAAGAAGGAGTGCCAGATGATTCGTGAGCTCGCATTCGCTTCAGAACTGTTGCAGAGATTCGACAGGCAGTAGACCACTCCATTCGCACCAACAACAGAACAGGCTCTGCTGGCAACGGGTAATACACAACGCTGGTGACTACATTGAAGGACAGTAAAAGTTGCTAACATGTAACTCTTTTGTATCTGTTGTAAATAAATAGTTGCCACTATTTAAGTTCCAACCTTCGTATATTGAATCTTCTGGTGAAGACTATATACCAAATTTAATTTTAAGTCCTTAGCTGATTTTAACAAGAGTAAGTGACTTTGCTTTAATTATTATATTAAGGATACTTTATGTGTATATTTCAAATATATGACAGTAAGAAATTGGTAACAATCATTGTGTTGTGTTCTAGGTTTTTGTGTTGGATATGTATCTTCAAACTCACAACACATCAAATTACCAAACGCGACAGAAACATATTATTGTGAATACGTCTCTTCACGTTGAGTTGGCGTCATGAAAGGCATCTGATCGTAAAACGGGCTAAACCAAAAATTAGTACCAATTGGGAATAGGTCAGGATAAAGACAAGTATTACCATATTTATATTTATGTTACCACTTCAATTGAATTAATTATCTACTGAAAACTTCTAGGCTTCATTTCTTCAGATATTGCCACATTGGGGAAATGTTGAGTTGGGCCCACGGTCAGCGATGCTCATAGTTATCTCAGAGTGAGGGTCGAATTGCCTACACGGAACTGTCCCCAGCAGTCACAACTTTTGGAAATCAGTTAAAATATACAGTTAAAATAAGTTAAAATATACATTTAAAATAAGTTTGGGAAATCAGTTAAAGTATACAGTTAAAATAAGTTTTAAATGCGGTGTAGAGTCCGCTCTCAAAACTAGGTTAGGTTTAGTGGTTAAGTCATTATTAAATCATAAATGAACATTTTAACCTTATTTCATGTTTGTTAACAATACGTTTTAATTACGACGTTATTATGGTAATCATTAAATGGCATGTAATAATTTCAATAACTGTCTTTAATTGATATTATCATGTAATTTTGATACTTGGTAATACTAAGGACATTCAAAAGATAACGAGCGGCCGAACATTAACAAATGGAGAAACCTACCTCACTGAACAGGGGCGCAACTAGACCTCGATCTTTCGAGGATCGACGGTAATCCACAGGGGATGTTTTGACCGTGGGACTAACTTGAATGTGTCCATCAGGTGGACTTTGCCACTATGGCTCTGAATCCCTCAGCTAATTATTTTTCATTGAGATATTCCATTAAACATGTATTCATTAGAAGGCACTAATGATATCTTACCAGTCGGCCAGCCTGGTTGTTGTGCAGGTTGATACGCGCCTGGATATCTCCTGCTTTCTCGCGCGGGTCCAGGAACGCCTTGGAGAACTGGACGCCGTAGTCCATGTTATGCGAGCAGCCACCCCATTTCCAGGTGTTGCTCCGCCGCTTGCCCGTCTTGTCTCTGTAGCTTGTGGGGTCACAGCCGCACGTGATGAGTCGCCCTGAGCTGCACGCCCGGGCCACGTTGTGTGCCACCCCCGCTGCCGAAATCGCGTATGCGAACGCCGACTCCCGGTACCCTGAAACACAGTTCATATTGAGATGAAAAACATTTGCACTTTTGCCATGAACCCTTGACATACTGGCCACACAGTGGAACTGTTGGGCCGGTTCAGAACCGATTGGAATAATGCTTGCTTTAATAATAATAATAATAATAATAATAATAATAATAATAATAATAATAATAATAATAATAATAATAATAATAATAATAATAATAATAATATGGCCTTAGATATTGTGGTGCAGACCTTCTGAAGTGGTGCCATCTAGGCGACCTGCCTATTCCGACCTCACGATTGTGCTGCTATCTTCTTCTTCTTAATCTGTTTATCCTCCAGGGTCGGTTTTTCCCGCGGACTAAGCGAGGGATCCCACCTCCACCGCCTCAAGGGCAGTGTCCTGGAGTTTCAGACTTTGGGTCGGAGGATACAAGTGGGGAGAATTACCAGTACCTCGCCCAGGCGGCCTCACCTGCTATGCTGAACAGGGGCCTTGTGGAGGGATGGGTCGATTGGATGGGACAGGCAAGGAAGAGGGAAGGAAGCGGCCGTGGCCTTAAGTTAGGTACCATCCCGGCATTTGTCTGGAGGAGAAGTGGGAAACCACGGAAAACCACTTCCAGGATGGCTGAGGTGGGAATCGAACCCACCCCTACTCAGTTGACCTCCCGAGGCTGAGTGGACCCCGTTCCAGCCCTCGTACCACTTTTCAAATTTCGTGGCAGAGCCGGGAATCGAACCCGGACCTCCGGGGGTGGCAGCTAATCACGCTAACCACTACACCACAGAGGCGGACTGTGCTGCTATCTAACAATGAAAATATAAATCTACTGGACCAGATTCATCTACTGCTGGGCTGAGTAGCTCAGACGGTTGAGAGGCTGGCCTTCTGACCTCAACTTGGTTAAGGTTCGATCCTGGTTTAGTCCGGTAGTATTTGAAGGTATTCAAATAGGGGAGGATCGGGAGGTATCGGATGGCGGCTTGTGTCGGACAATCACAGACGTCTTTGTTACCAGCACGTGGCAGAACCTGTTTAGTTACTCACAGGTCCGCCTGCATGTTTGAAGGGCGGGTACATATTATTCAGTCGAAAGGCAAGGTCGTTTACGAGTGGTGGTGTATTTTTGTCCTTTGTGTGATTTTTGGCCGGCACAGATTTATATTTACCAAGAAGTAGCATCAACAAGGATAAGTTGCATTGAACTTTAAGTACATTAGCAGAAACAGTACTCCTTACTCTGTAATATCGTGGGTTTAGAACCAGTTTCTTTTCGAACGTTCTCGTTCAGTTCCTGTTGTTTCTTAAGGGAGTCATTCGCGTGGTATCGGACACGAAACTGGCGTGCGGTATCGGACGTCATAGGTTGCAGTTCCGTCCAGGTTAATGATAGTACTATTCTTTGTTTCAGGTAAACATGGGGAAGATACGAGAATAATGGGAAGAAATCAATATGATATTAGCCGTGAATATTGTCAGGGACAATAGAAAGAGTATTAGAGAGTTCAGTCTATGTCCCTCTGTTCTACAAAAACACGTTAGGTGATGGAATTAAAGCTCTTGATGCTGGTAAAGAGATTCCAATAAAAAAAGTGCAGGGCGAACAGTGCGACTTATCAGAGAACATTCTCAGATGAAGAAGGGAACCTGTAAATGCATATCAAGGCCCCGACAGCCAGCTCATGCCACTCAACAAAACAGAATTTTTAACTTGAGTATCAATTTGCTGAGGAATTGAGAGTTGAACATAAGTTTAATAAAACTAAAATGATGGCAGGAAAGGCCATTTTTTATGATTTTATGAAGAGGCACCAGGACCTCCGTTTGAGGAAGACTGAGTCTACCAGCCTTCAGCGAGCAGTAGGCTTCAACAAGGAGCAAGTGGGCACATTTTTTGATAAATTAAATGATTTATGACTAAATATTTGTTTAGTCCATCAAGAATATTTAACGCTAATGAATGTGATATTTTCAGAATGGCTAAACTATGATTTGTTTGTATTTTGAATGTGAAAAAATCTCTTTTTGTTAAAAAACTTTGACCGTCCGATACCATCCTCCATTTTCCAAACCTGCGAAAGTGTAATGACCTCATAATTTGTTAATAAAGTCCGTGTTTTAAAATGTAATTTAATATATTCTAGTTAGTACGTTAATATAAGAATATAGATGCTTATGACATGTACTACATGATTTTTTCGCATTCCGTAAAAAAATTTTGGCAGAAAAGTTAAACTGTCCGATACCTCCAAACATTCCCCTACGTCAACCTCGTGTCGGTAGATTTACTGGCCCGTGAAAGAACTCCTGTGGAAGAAAATTTCGGCACCTCGGGGTCTCCGAAAACCATCAAAAAGTAGTTGGTGGGACGTAAAAGTATTATTATTATTATTATTATTATTATTATTATTATTATTATTATTATTATTATTATTATTATTATTATTATTATTACCGTTTTCCCCAATTTTTTGGAGGTCGCAACTTTGTATGGATTTGGACCAGTTTTATGGCTGATGCCCTTTCTGATACAACCCAATGTCGGGGGATGTAATCACTATTGTGTGTTTCTGTGATGGTTGATAGTGTGGTGTGTTATGTGTAGATGATGAGGTGTTTATTAAGACGAACACAAACACGCAGTACCCTAGCCAGAGGTATTAACCATATATAGTCGAAATACGAGGTTCGAATGGGAATCGAGCCCGGGGTCTTCTGAACGGAAGGCCAGTACGCTGACCACTCAGCCAAGGAGCCGGACTCTACTGGGATGGATACTACGGCCGAGTTATAAATTTGGGGAGGGGAGACAGATACTACCAGAGATTTTTAACACGCAAACAACAATAATATGGCATGCCTATAATTTTTTCACCGACCTTGAAAATTGGACTACCTTAAACGGGATGGAACACCGTGAACATGGGATAATGAATCGGATTCACTACCAAAAATCCATCAAGGCAGCTACTTGGCATGAAGAGCAATTAACACATCATTATCTTAGCAGTCATAGTCATTTTGCTGTAAATTAATATTTACATACAGAGCGAGTTTGCCGTGCGGTTAGGGGCGCGCAGCTGTGAGCTTGCATTCAGAAGATAGTGGGTTCGAATTCCACTGTCGGCAGCCCTGAATATGGATTTCCGTGGTTTCCGATTTTCATACCAGGCAAATACTGCGGCTTAATTAAAGCCACGGCCGTTTCCTTCCCACTCCTAGCCTTTTTCTATCCTAACGTCCCTATCGTTACCGTAAGACCTATCTATGTCGGTGTGACGTAAAGCAATTAGGAAAAAGAAATAAAACGTACTTGCAAATAGTATTTTCATACTAAAGTTTTAAAAGGAATGTTGCATTAAAAGGGATCGTTTGCAATGAAACCATATAGAATCAAATCATCGCTGCCGTTGTTATGTAGACTGTCCGCATCATGAGAAGATGAGTGATTCTGGACAGGAATCCGGGAGTTTCTTCGTTTGTGCTAATGATGAAAACCTACAACCTGTTTCCCAGTCAGTGACCGGATCAAGGATGGAATGAATGAAGCCCCATCTTTCGGCGAGGATAGACACTGTTCTAGCTGCCGAAGCCGGTCGCACTCCTCTGGGCAATGATTAATGACTGACAGATGAAATGAAATGATAGTGGAGAGTGTTGGTGGAGTGAAAGATTACAGCGAAAACCGGAGTACCCGGAGAAAAACCTATTTCGCCTCCGCTTTTTCCAGGACAAATCTCTCATGGAGTGACCGAGATTTGAACCACAGAACCTAGTGGTGAGAGGCCGACACGCTGCCGCCTGAGCCACGGAGGCTTAGATTGTGCTAATGGAAGATTATATTAATAGCATGACTGAGCCATATTCTTTATTTATTAGAACACTGTGGCATAATTTTATTTAACGCGTCATAAAATCGCAGGGAGTGAAAGCAAGAACCCTGGATGACCGTGCCATAGGCCATGAGAACCCCGTATTGGTCCGTAAGGAACGAATTCCTCGAGTTGGAATTGAGCTGCATTCATTCATGGAGACCCCCACTATAGCACCAAGCCCAACCGCTGTATCCTGAAGGGGATGATATTTAAACGTGGGGATCCACAGAACAATTGTCTCAGGTTGACAACGCTTTCCTAAGGCTGGAATCATCTGAAATGAAGTCAATATATCCGCCACTTAGCTAAATTCCACAGATCTGACCCTACCTGCAATTAAGAACAGAATTATCGAATGTCATGTGTCGATAATATTATTTACTTGTGCTCAATTGAGAGAAGTGCATATTTGCAGGAGAGGCCGTTGACATCTGCTGAACCGTTACGAAGGATGACCCTCTGTTAGCCGGGGGTTTACCTCAAGCTCGGCATCTTTTTAAGGCTATAAAAGCTTGCTTGAAGAGGGTAGTTCTCTCATTCGAATTCAGTCGCTCGTTCTGCACGTATTTGCGCTCTCATTCAAATTCATACGCTCGTTGTGTTCAGTATCATTTGCTCGCTCAGTGTATTTCAGCCGCTCAGTCGTGTTACAGAAACTTATTAATTTTCAGCGTTTTGTGACCCTCAATAATCAGTGATAATTAGTTCTAACTTTATTTTTATCCACTGTTAAGAAACCCCAAGTGCGATATGGCGTACTTCACAAGCTTATTAGATACACTTATTTGTGAGCTTTGTAAGACTATTATTCGATCCCTGTGAGTTAGCTCACAAGAGCTAATAACACTATCAAGTAGCAAAACACATTTATAAGGCGTTCGCGGATCGCGAGAGTAATGAGTGAGAACCGTAAAGATATGATCGCTGCGGAGGATTTATTTCAACTGTCTAGTTCCGGTAAATTAGCGACGAACAAATCAGGACTAAAATTTGCGCGTAGGCTAACGTCAATGGTAGTCTATCACTAAGGTTGAGATCTTGTGTACGATCACGCCAAGCGGTGAAGCAGATGTTCTGAAATATATCACCATTCGAGACGATTCCAGGATCAAACAGAGGACAAACATGGTATATCCAGGACTCGAGGAGAGGACCTTCAAGTCCGCGATGACTGCTGTTGCTGTGGGCTATGCACACATGACATAGCGTTCATGTGATTCCTCGCTGATGGAGAGATGGTTGTTAAGTCGTTGAGTTCTATAAGCATGCAACGTGATATTCATACACTAGTGTAGGGTTTCTCAAGTCAGTTAATTAATTGTTAAATGTAAGCCAGTGTGGCATTTGTTTTGCTCACTTTTAGTAAGAATAAATACGTTCAGGGCTACAATGTATGTTTAAGCCCCGAGCTAAATGTTTATATTTCAATTAGATGGGAACAAGGGATAGCATATGTTAGTTATAGGTGTGTGTTTCTTTTGTTTTAAATAGTATTTTATTCCTGTATGAGCTGATTTTGGTAGAGATGTTGGGCAGAATCTTCACAGTATAAATTGGGATGCACACCGTCAGCGTCGCGAGATTTTACAGAGTAGATTAGAGACAGCAGTAGATTAAAATGTTTTCTATGAATGAAGCATGTTCTTTTCAGCTGCACGGAGTTGTGTGGTAGAGTTATATTCACCGTAGAATAAATAGCACGGTCTTCAACTTTGGGGGCAGGCAAGTTCAGGAATATAACGGGTATCGAACGAAGGATATTTCACTTGAGAGGCTTGAATTTCCGTGATATGTTGACGGGGCTGATATAATAAGAGGAAGGCGATAAAGCCATAGTGTTTTTTTTTTGCTAGGGGCTTTACGTCGCGCCGACACAGATAGGTCTTATGGCGACGATGGGGTAGGAAAGGCCTAGGAGTTGGAAGGAAGCGGCCATGGCCTTAATTAAGGTACAGCCCCAGTATTTGCCTGGTGTGAAAATGGGAAACCACGGAAAACCATTTTCAGGGATGCCGATAGTGGGATTCGAACCTACTATCTCCCGGATGCAAGCTCACAGCCGCGCACCTCTACACGCACGGCCAACTCGCCCGGTGCCATAGTGTTTACTGGGAGCCCTGATTTACATGTGTATTGAGAAGCCAGCCTGTGATTATGTACGTGAATGTGTTGGCTGGGTGTTATTTCGGTCAGAGAGAATTTTGTGCCAGTGTGCAGAGATAAGGAATTCGTCCAGGCCTCGACCAGAGATTAGCTTTAAGGTAAAGAGAGCCCGAGACAGCTGTAGCCTGTGAGTCCTCTATGAGTGAAAGTATTTTTTACGAGAGATCCCGTTAGCTCCACGAACTGCTGTCTACTTTTCGCAGTTATTTAAATGTTTGTTGCTCTCCAGCTGATATCCCATGCCATGCGGAGAGATACGGCAGTGCTGTGTCTTGTTGAGACATAAATCTTCGGAGCCTGAATATATCAGAGTCGAATTCCGGGGCCCCTATCAACTCCAGTGCATATCTGTGTGTGTTTTATTTTGCAGGTGTGATTTTGTATATATACCTTATGTTGTTTATTATTGTCCAGTGTATGTATTGTTTTTGTCTTGTGATGTCCTCCGTTGTGTAATGGGGTTAAATTAGCCCGTAGGCTAACTTGAGGGAAGCCAGGTCCTCTCCTGTTTCTTTGCTCATGGGTACGGACCCATATGATTAGAGTCTGCGCTATTTTGGATGGGTAATTTATGCGCAGCCTGAACAAGTGTTTTATATATATATATTTGTGTCCGAGTATTCGGAATGTACATATGTAAGTTAGGCCAATTACTAGTGTATCGAGTATTATGTCCGCATCTAATGGGCGGTTTGAGATCGAGGCTACGGGCAAAGGACTTGGGGACTTAACGAAGCAGTCAAAAAATTAAAACAATGTAACACAATCCAATTTCCATGTAAATTTTGTAATCGTATTTTCGGGACGTTGCCCATGTTTTCTTATGTATAAATGAATGTAATATGTCAAATTATGTACATGTGCGTATTACATTTTCTGACCAATTTTACGGTCGACTTTACGTTTTTTCGATTGGTATTTGATTAATATTATCTCAATTCATATTTTTAGGTCAATAAATTTATCTTACCCGTATACCTGCGTTCTCATTCACCAGTGTTATATGTACGTATTTCCTGTCCATATACTTTTAGTATATTTAGTAAGTAGAGATTTTTGATGCCCACTTCCGGACGTTCCACCCACTTTTGCCCTGAGCTAGGCCGAATTTGAATTTGAGACTGGATACGGTACAGCTCCTTACCGTACCTCACTACAGGAGTGCATATTTGCATGACTTATTTATGCACTCTTACAGTACAATGTATTTAAGGTTCATTTTCCTTCACACTAAGGATAGGAAAATGAACACAACGAATATTCTTCTAATGAACTAAATACCCATATGTGGCTGGGAGGCGTGATCATCTTAAGGAAAATAATGAAGAGGAAGAGCATCGTGAGATATGACCTTTTGCCCGAACAACGACAATATATCAGTAGAAAATGTTTAAAGTACTGTAATGTTCAAAGGGTACATAATACATACATACATACATACATACATACATACATACATACATACATACATACATACATACATACATACATACATACATACATACATACATACATACATACATACATACAAACGTTGCTCTCATTTTACGAGGAAACTTCCGCTTCCTCGACCGTACAAAACATCCCAGCAATTAGTTGCTTCTGAGAATTGAACTGCAATGTGTGTGCGACTGTTGTTGGTGTATTATTGTGTATATTGCTTGTGTGTTAAGTAATCGATTGGAAAATGAAGTATTTCCGGTGAACAGTGATATTTTTGGTGGAATGTTACTTGCAAAATATATCGTCGCTGTTCGGACAAAAGGTTATATCTCACCAGGGGGGGGGGGGGGTCATTCCCAGCTCCCGCGCTTTGCTTCCCGCCGAACATCGCCTCATGCTGACGACACGGGGAGGGCTCCTGTCGGAAGCTGTTGCGGTGAACGATAGGCAACTCTTTTTCATACACAAAGTCTTATAACATTTCCCTTATTTTGTCAATTATTGTGTTAAACATGAATGATTCTAAATATGGATTGTGAGAATGGTTGCGCAGTTATTTTCCACGCGCAGAGCTCTGGCAGTGCGGTATACTTTAAACAAGGGAGTTGAAAGCAACTTCATCGAGCTAGTCAATGACATCTTGGACGTGTTGAACTGCAGGACACCTATACAGTAATATATGAAAAAATTCCAGTTCGAAGTGCATATGGCTTAAACTTAGGGAGTCCGTGCGCGTAGAGGCGCACGGCTGTGAGCTTGCATCCGGGAGATAGTAGGTTCGAATCCCACTATCGGCAGCCCTGAAGATGGTTTTCCGTGGTTTCCCATTTTCACACCAGGCAAATGCTGGGGCTTTACCTTAATTAAGGCCACGGCCGCTTCCTTCCAACTCCTAGGCCTTTCCTATCCCATCGTCGCCATAAGACCTATCTGTGTCGGTGCGACGTAAAGCTCCTAGCAAAAAAACTTAGGGAGTCAGGGAAGTACTCTGAAGCGCTTTCTGGAGGTGATTGCACAACTGAGAGTTGGTAAACGGAAAACTTTAATTCGTTTCAGAAGTGGTTCGTAATTTCTATAAACTATCTCTCGGGAGTTTTTGAAGGCATGAGCAATGCAAGTATGTCTTATATTTTAACTGCCAGATTAAACGAAGTACGCTTGGAGAATTTTTTTCACGTGTCGTTGGCCTCGGAGCTTTTTATAACAATCCGTGCCCTTTTGAAGTTCGTAACAGAATTCAACTTCTGTTACTGACGGGCAGTAATGAAATCCCTCTCTCAACCGTACACCTCTACTTCTTAATTGTTTGGTCAATGTCTGCCTGTGTCACGTGAATTCTAACTGTAAGAACCCATTTGCGAACTTATGATCGGCAGCTCAGAACACAATTATGACCAATCTGGGAGGAATTCAGCGACATCAAAATTCGGACAGACAAAAGAAACCTTGCGGTGAGTTTATATTGTAATATGTTTGGGTTGTTGTGACCTTGAACCTTTTTTCCATATATTCCCGTTTGATGGCTGCGTTCATAATAATGTTGATTCAATAATACATCCCAAACATAGAAGTATAGTTGCACGCAAAACAAATAACATTATTATACATCCCAGTATATTATAATCCAATGTAAATACGGAGTACAAATATCACAAGAGTTGTGTAAAGTGAATCGCAATCCTGAAGCTAAATCAAAGTTATTTATGTAATAATAATAATAATAATAATAATAATAATAATAATAATAATAATAATAATAATAATAATAATAATAATAATACCGTGCCCAGTCATCTTTCGTGGGGGTCGGCACCGAATTGAGTAAGCGCTAGACATAACTCCTCGGAAGACACTCGGGTGGGGGGCCTCAACCCGGACACGGCGCGTCCCATATGACTGATAGGGGATGCTCCTGTAGATATGCAGGACAGGTGTGAATAAGGCCAAGCCAAATAAGCACCCGCGGATCAACTGAGGCAAAAAGGACTGCAGTCAACGGTCTCGACGGCGGAAGAGGATATTTCCCAACGGCTGAGAGAGCGGAAGAACTGGCTCTTCGGCTTACAACCGAAGTTCTAACCACGGACTCCTAATTAATCGTAAATGATAATTTAGCCGGAAGACACGAAGAGGCACCTCTCGATCTTAACCATCGAGTTGTAACCTTGTGATCATACCAGTATGATCACCCGAGCATGTATCTTCAACTTGCAACATTGGCATGATGGATAACACGTTATCACAGCAACTACCCCAGACTCTGGACACACCTAGTCCGGTTTCTCCCGATCATCGGATTATGGGGGATCGGGAGCATCATGCAGAGAAGAGTCGGAGCTTCTCAAAATCTCTTCGTCCCAAGAAAAAGACCTTCTTAGGTACAATTAATGTCAACACTCTACTGAAAACAGGCAAGCTTAAACAGCTAACGGACACCCTGGATAAGTTCGATATTCAAATCATAGCACTCCAGGAAACGCGCTACCAGGATGAAAACCATTTTGACTCTGAAGAGTACAGGATATTTAAGGGTAAACCTGCCATAAGAATCTATGGGAACTTAACACAAGTTGGAACAGCTTTTGCGGTACGAAGTTCTGTACTTGACTTTACATCCCCATCTGAAAGAATCTCAGTACTTACTGTGAAATCTGGCAATAAAGCTTACTCCTTGGTCAATGCCCACGCTCCCACAAACACTGACAATAAGAAAAACCCAGAGAAAGTGGAAGCCTTCTGGGAACTCTTAGAAGAAACCACTAGCAAGATTCCAAAGAATCACGTGAAGGCATACAGACTGACGTGGAATTACTACAACAAAAGAGTCATATCACGTAATGCAAAATTACGACACTACAAGACAGTTGTATTGCCCGAAGCTTTATATGCCTCAGAAACCATATGCTTAGGTGGTCACTCTAAAATTACAGAAATTGAAAAGCAGGAGCGGAAAATTCTCTGGAAAATTTATGGTCCTACGAGAGAAAATGGAATCTGGATTAAGAGGAAAACAGCGGACCTCTACTCCTTCACCGACAGGTTTACTGATGCCGTACGGAAAAGGCGCCTTAATTTCTATGGCCATATCTACAGAATGAACAGTGACAGACTAACTAAAAGATTATTCAAAGTAATCAACTCAAAGAAGGTCAAAATAAAATGGCTAGAAGAAACTAAGGCGGACCTCCAAGAAATAAATATTACAGACGACATCATGGAAAATCGTGGAGCTTTTAGAACCAAAGTAGCCAGTCATAAATTTAGGGAGAAACCAAAAAAGACAACTGGTACGAAGTGGTCGACAGAACGCAAGATGCAACACAGTGCATTCATGAAGAGATTTTGGGAGGATAAGAAGGCACAAACCATCAAACCAACTAACAAGTTCAAACGTGCTCTATGAATGGGCATAACGAAGAAAGAATAATAATAATAATAATAATAATAATAATAATAATAATAATAGTAATAATTTCGTCCTCCCCTGTGAACCATGTGACCTTGCCGCGGTGGGGAGGCTTTCGTGTCCCAATGAAGCAGATAGCCGAGCCGCAGGAGCAACCATATCGGATGTGTCTCTGTCGAGAGACCAGACTAATGCATGGTTCATCGAAAGTGGGGTAGCAGCATTTCGGAAATTGCAAGGGCGGCAGTCTAGATGATTGTCTGATATGGTCTTGTAGTAATACTTAACATGGCTTAGCTGTGTATATATATTGCTACACGGCTGAAAGCAACGGGAAACTACAGCCTGAGGAGATGCAGCTCTCTCTGTATGAATGATGTACTGATGATGGCTTCCTCCCAGGTAAAATATTCCGGAGGTAAAATAGTTCCCATTCGGATCTCCGGGTGGGGACTACACAAGAAGGGGCGATCAGCAGGAAGATGGATACTGGCATTCTGCGAGTCGGAGCGTAGAATGTTAGAAGTTTAAAACGCTGTGGTAAGTTAGAGAATATGTAAAGGGAGATGGATAGACTAAAGTTAGATGTAGTTGGTATAAGTGCGTTGGCAGGAAGAACAGGATTTCTGGTCAGGCGACTACAGAATTATCAACATAAAATCAAACAGGGGAAATGCAGGAGTAGGTTTAATAATGAATAACAAAATAGGGCAGCGGGTAAGCAGCTATGACCAGCATAGTGAAAGGATTATTGTGGTCAAGATAGACACCAAGCCAATGCGCACCACAATAGTGCAGGTCTATATGCCTTCTAGTTCAGCGGATGATGAAGACATCGAATGAATATATCAAGAGGCAGAAGATTTAATACAGTATGTAAAAGGTTATGAGAATCTAATTGTGATGGGAGACTGAAAAGCAGTGGTAGGCCAATGAAGAGAAGATAATACAGTAGGAAAATTCGGATTGGGATAAAGGAATGAAAGAGGAAATCGCTGGTTGAATTCTGCACCGATCACAATTTAGTCCTGGCTAACACTTAGTTCAAACACCACAAACGACGGATGCATACATGGACGAGACCTAGAGACACTGGAAGGTATCAAATAGACTTCATTATGATTAGGCAGAGATTTAGAAACCAGGTGTTGGATTGCAAGACTTTCCCAGGAGCAGAAGTGGACCCTAACTACAACCTGTTGGTCATGAAATGGCATCTGAAGTTGAAGAAATTGAAGAGAAGGAATACGAGGAGATGGGATCTAGACAAGTTGAAAGAAAAGAGTGTGAGGGATTCTTTCAAGGAACATGTTGCACAAGGACTAAATGAAAAGGCTAAAGGAAACCAGTGGAAGAAAAATGGACAGTTATGAAAAATGAGATCAGTAAGGCTGCTGAAGAAAAGTTAGGAACAAAGGGAAGATCACCTAAGAAACAATGGATAACTCAATAGATACTGGACCTGATTGACGAACGACGAAAGTATGCAAAAAATGAGGAGGGCAGGAAAGAATACAGGCGAATGAAGAATTAAATAGATAGAAAGTGCAGGACAGCTATGGAAGAATGGCTGAAAGAGAAATGCAAGGATGTTGAAGGTTGTATGGCCCTAGGAAAGGTAGATACTGCATACAGGAAAATCAAGGAAACTTTGGAGAAAGGAAAAGTAGGTGTATTTATTTTATTTTATGAAATACTTCCTCTCATGCAGAGGCTGCCTTGCGACAAAGTATACTTTTACATTTATTTTTAGAAGAGAAATAGATATACTGTACTTGAGAAATGTTGAAGGTAACCTAAACAGTGATTTCTTAGAATTATCAGTGAGCCCCTTAAGGCTATGATGGCAATCTCCCGTAACGTTGTAACTGGCAGAGACATCTGTTTCCAGAAATTAGCTGCAAAAGTGGGAATCGTTCCCCTTGCTCCAATCAGATGGAAAAACCACTTCCAGGGAAAGAAGACAAGTCAGAAAGATGTCAGGAACATATCCAACAGTTGTATCAAGATAAGCAAGTAGATGATAGTGTTCTGGAACAAGAAGAGGCTGTTGATGCTGATGAATGAGAGACCCAATATTTGAGGTCAGAATTCGTCAAGGACAAGTAGGAACAAGGCATCGGGAATTGATGACAAACCCTCAGAATTACTGACTTCCTTAGGAGAAACCAGCATGGAGAGGTTATTCCGTTTATTGTGGAAGATGTATGATAGAGGAGAAGCGCCATCTGATTTTCGGCAGAATGTTGTTATGCCTATTCCCAAGAAGGCCGGTGCTGACAAGTATGAAAACTACCGCGCCATTAGTTTAGTATCTCACGCCTGGCAAATTTTAGCACGTATTATTTACAGAAGAATTGAAAGACAAGTTGAGACTGAGTTAAGAGAAGATCAATTTGCCTTTAGAAGAAATGTGGGAACACGTGAAGCAATCCTGACTTTGGGTCTGAACTTAGAAGACCGAATTAAGGAAGACAAGGACACGTTCTTGGCGTTCGTGGATCTAGAAAGGGCATTCGATAATGTTGATTGGACCAAGCTGTTTGAAATTCTGAAGGCAATCGGGATCAGATACCGAGAAAGGAGAATTATTTACAATCTATACAAAAATCAGTCTGCAGTGATAAGAATCAAGGGAATTGAAAAAGAGGCAGCAATCCAGAAAGTAGTGAGGCAAGGCTGCAGTTTGTTCCCTTTCCTTTTCAATATTTACATAGAAAAGGCAATATAGAAAACCAAGAGGAATTTGGAAAGGGTATCAAAGTTCAAGGAGATGAAATAAAAAACGTGAGATTTGCCAATGATACTGTTGTTTTGTTTGTCTGAAAAATATCTGGAGAAATTGTTGAATGGTATGGATAGAGTATTGGGGAAGATATACAAGATGAAAATAATTAAGTCCAAAACGAAAGTAATGGAGTGCGGTCAAACAAAGTCAGGTGAGACAGGAAATATTAGATAAGGAAATGAAGTCTTGAAGGAAGTAGATGACTCTTGTGACTTGGGTAGTAAAATAGCTAATTATGGCAGAAGTAAGGAGGACATAAAATGCAGACTAGCACAAGCAAAGAAGGCCTTTCTTAAGAAAAGAAATTTGCTCACTTCGAACATTGATATAAGAATTAGAAAGATGTTTTTGTAGTCTTTCGTCTGGAGCGTGGTATTGTATGGAAGTGAAACATGGACGATAACTAGCTCAGAAAAAGGAGAATAGAAGCTTTTGAAATGTGGTGTTACAGAAGAATGCTGAAGGTGAGGTGGGTATATAGAATCACGAATGTTTACAACGCAACATCCGGCAAATATTACCTTATTTTTCTCTTAAATGCAAAATAAAGAACGTTATAAATATGATTAATTCAGGCGAAATTTCTTTGATGTTTCTAAACCATTGTCGAATTGTTTAAGGGCTTCACAGCTACAATCAGACAAGACACATGGTTTTAAAGATGGGAATTATTCGAAACTTCTCTCTCCAGTAATTATTTTTCGAACGGTAAAATTTCATCCATCTTAAAAGCACGAATTCTTCCCCGCATAACACCAATAAACACATTTTGCCGTGCAAGGAAATCTTTAAATCACTCAAGCGGTTTGTAATGTCTGATAAAAAGCAAGGTCAGTAACCCAGCGTGTGCGTTCTTACACCCCGATAGCTGCAGCAAGTGAGATTAGTGAATACCAGCCTTGGGAGGACACGGGGCTCGTCGGTTCTTCCTGGCCCTCAAACGCTGAATTGGAATTGTCTGAGTTAGATTATCATGTGCGAAAATAGTAAAATTAATATTGGTTTAATTTGACCTGGTTTTAGCCCTGAAGAAGATATTGTTTGTCTTTGATTATCCATGGAGGAACAACACCGTATGCATACTCCTGTCTCCTCAGAACTACGTGTTGTTGTGTCTACAGCCTCTGCACATGTTTTACATGTGAATTTTTGTGAATATAGATCTCTAGTGCTTAGATAGTAAAGGTATATTTGCAGTATTTAATATTATTTATCAAGGTGACTTGGAGTTAGTAATACGATATGTAGCCGGCTAAAGTCGTGCCAGCTGCCGCGGTTATACGTAGGGTTAAAGTAAACATTATTAGTACAGAAGTTAATAGGTTTATACAAGTTTAAAGGTAGATTTTTAAGGTAGAATTTTGAATTTATGTGGAGCTTGAGGAAGATACATGAAGCTTTGAAAATTGGATTATAAACTAGGATTAGATACCCTATTATTCCAAATGTAAATATTTTTACTTGAGTAGTAATAGTTATGGTCTTGAAACTAAAGGAATTTGGCGGTATTTTTGTCTTTTCAGAGTAATCTGTCCTATAACTTTATCCTGTTTCTTCAGTATGGCCAATCATGTTAGCACATACTAATTAAAAGTTGTATATCTTTCTACAGCAATGTAAAGTATTCACCGGAGAAGTTCACTGCATCACCCATTCGTTCACTCCATTCTGAGTTCACTACTCCTTGTTTGCATCCCAGCAGAATTGAATACTAAATTGATGTGCTGTTAGTAACTCCATCGTGTCTCTGGCAGTGTTGAACTGTTATTACTGCAGGAGTGTGAAACGATTTATTCCTCGTCCCTTGAAGACTCGAACCTTTGGTTTGTGATTTACAAACCGTAGGATAACATCAGACCGCGTCAAGACATTCACATTCAAGTCGGAGAAAATTTGCAAAGTCTGTGACGTTGATTGTGACTGGTCATGTTAATCGGACATGACGGGTCGCCACGGGCTCGCGAGACTCTACTGTCCACTGCTACCTGCTATAAATCCCATTGTTGCATGTGCGACAGCTTGTAGAGACGTTAGTTGTCTGGACTTGGGGGCGCCCGGTCTGCAGCAGCAAGATGTATCGCGCTCAACTACTTGCTCTTGGACCAACAAACTTGACTTCCAAACTTCAAGGAATCCATTAATATGTTTGTCAATATTATTAAAAGTTTCAAAATACTAAATATTCTCCTTCAATTCTTTGTGTTCTAATTAATTTTTAAGGAATCATTGCTGTTTTAAGTAAAATTACTGTGTATTTATTGGCAGAAGACTTGTATTAAGAGGGAGATAATAATAATAATAATAATAATACTAATAATAGCTTTACTCTCCTCCATCATCATACTATGTCTTTAGTCACTGTGCGCGAGCATTTTGATTTGACGCCATTCAGAATACCCGCGTATCAATTTTAACGTTCCTAATATTTTCCATATAGAGAGACAAGAACTTTATTCAGTGATAGGATATAGGACAGATTTTACATTATTTTTGTCTGTTAAGATTGTTCGAATACACGCCGACGTCGTACAACATCGAGTTTCGAATTGACTTTTTTCCCCCGTCCTTCAGAAATTCAATACTTCTGCCACGTTTGAATCGAGGTTTTAGAATTTAGAGGTCTACACAGTGCCACAAATTCGTACAGAGAGTTAATCTTTCATGTTCATATGATTCAATTACATTTGTAAATTTTGCTTTGAATGGTCTGGGAAAACATTTTTTAATTGCACTGCTTAATTTTGCTAGTAAGTCGTTTGATTAATTCACACTTCAGCTTCCGAATTTTTAAAATCAATGTGTTGTTCTTCAGTAAACATCTGCCTTTAGAATTTTTTATTTCATTATGTTTCTCTAAGAGCACAATTTACTGACTTGACTCAAGTTGAAGGTTTCTCGGGTGTACTATATCGGGTGAATCAGTTGCGTCTATTTTTCTTACAAGAGACAGTAAGTGAGTTTCATGTTAAGAACAGTGTACCCTTTTATGTAGAGCGGATTCCGCTTCTTCAATAGCACCTATGAAATGTTAGTGTACTGTACAAACTATATCCATCTCCTATAGGCTTTTGGGCTTATGCCATGTTAAGAAAATAAGGTGAATTTACGTTTGGCAGAGAACTGTGCTCTGCGTCATCAGAAGAAATATCGACTGTCCACTAGAAGAGACAGGGAAGGGAACTTCATTATTGTTATTTCGTCTCGGTGTTTTCCATAATTCGATCGTTCCTCATCGCCAGATGTTTCATTCCAGACTTCTGTCAATATCATACACCTGTCAATGTCATATCGTCGTTGCTGGGACAAAACCTCCTATGTGAAAGATTTTAGCTTAGAACTTTGGCCGGTAAGGTTCTGTCATCTAAGGTGCAATATTGTGTGAATGTTGTCAAGGCATTCTCGCTCTTCATAATGTATGTGCTGCGGGTCAGTATATCTCCAAAAATATTATCACATACGAGGTTTTGTCCCGGCAACGACGATATGTTACGTACACATTTTATATTGAACCTCTTATAGTGATTTTGATGGTTCAGTCAGCTTCCGCTTCGAACGCTAGCGCATTGCCACGTCCTGGGAGCCATCTGGTGGCGAATGAAAGTACCATTTCTATTATAACATCTAAATTTAAAGAGTCATTGTTTAAGAAGCCTTTGTAGTGGACAGTCGAGATTTCTTCTGTTGACTCAGAGCACAGTTCTCTGCGAAACGTAAAGAATTTCACCTTACTTTCTTAACACGGCATAAGCCCAAAAGCCTATACAGTATCATGTGTATAAGTACGGGCCGTGAAAGCAATAATGGTAACATATATCCATCTCAATAGCTGTCGTCGGAAGATTGCGTAAGATCTTGGCACAAGCAAGTGAATTTAATCTCTGACGCGGCTAGGTACTCTATTGTGTCCGATCCCCAGTACCTACTGAGAACATCTGGGGAGTCACACCTTTCTGTCGTCTCTTATAACAAGTTAGGAAGACCGTAGGCGTATTGTGTGCCTCACCTATAGGGGTGAAGAGGTGTAATGTGGGAGACAAGTCTTGTTGCATTACTAATATATACATATACGTACACAGTAGATCGTTACGTATCAAATAAAGCAAACCTAGATAAATCCACCATAACTTCACGAATTTGGAAAATATTTTTCTTCGAAATAAATATCAGTACAGCAAGAGCAATACCAATAGATCCTCCGGTATGATACAAGGGAGTTAATTTAAAGATGTCACACTTCAAGGAAGAAATCAGCAAAGGACGCTGTTTCTGTGATGATGAGAAATATATTATAGTTACTGCAATATATCAATAGAAAAAATGGATTAACATAAAACAGGAAAAATGAAGCTGTTCCCAAGGTTGTTAGGTCATCAGCCCAGAGGCTGGTTGGATCCTCAAATAGCACGACCAAAGGTTATGCGGTTATAAGGAAAACCCAAAAACCAATGGCAGCACCAAAATGAGGCGTACTAGGCAAGATGAGGAGTGAGGTAGTTTGCCATTGCTATCCTCACTGGATCAGAAAGTAATTTTTAAAATTTACATCCAATAAAGCTAAAAACCACACATAGTATCTTTTTTCTTCGTAAAGCCTGATGTTTATATTCCCCCAATGATACCATTTACAGCTGTTGAAGGGATGGGCAACCTGCGTCTTTTAAAATGTTCGGTGACTCTGTCTATACTTTAAAATATTTGATCATTGTTAATTTATGAGGGAACGGCTCAAATCCAGTATTAATTCTAGTAAAAGTACTCTGTACCAAATTTCATAACTCTGTGTTGTGTAACAATACAGGAATGTACATTTCTCTGTAAGATCAGTTATTCAGATGTTTTATTTGACGAAACGTTTGCCATTTTTCCATCAATAAAATATGTTTGTGAGTCATAAAAGCCATAGACAATATCGTCCTTGTTCTGCCAAAACGGCGAATGTGACAATGATCTTCCTATCCATTATTTCCCTTAAGACTGGTCACGCCTTCCAGCCACATATTGATATGCGGTCCATCAGAACAATTTGCGTTGAGTTCATTTTCCTATGCTCGTGTGTAAAGGAAAATGAACCTTAAATGCATAACACTCTAGGAGTGGGTAAATGTCATGCAAACATACATTCCTTCAGTATGGTACAGTAAGGTTCATTTTCCTTTACACATCCTCATAGGAAAATGAACTCAACGGAAACTGTTCTGATGGACCGCATATCAATATGTGGTTGGAAGGCGTGACCAGTCTTAAGGGAAATAATGGATAGGAAGAGCATTGTCACATTCGCCGTTTTGACAGAACAGGGACGATATATTGTTTCAGTACTGTACACTACACTAATTGAAGTACGCACGTTTATAAACTTGGCGTTGTCAGGTGATGTTTCGGAGGTTGGTTGTATGTTTAATTTTCCCGGTGACATCAACACGAGGTTATAGCTTTGTCTTCTTGACCAACGAGTAAATTGCTCCTTTTCGCCAGTACCACATGTTTAATGTTTACATAATTGAATCCCTGAACGTGGCTGCCTGCGATTAACTATGAATGTGACAGAGATGGGAATAGTTCCATTCAAAGAAAAGTAACTTGGTGGCATTGCCTCAGATTTTATTAAAGCACAGGACACTTATTGGCACGTCTTTTCTTGAGAACCTTGCTGTTATTCACTTTGAAAACCACCAATCGTTACATTCAACTAGTGAAAGATATTTGAGGCGAATATTTATGGGGAACGGTGGCTGTGGTTGTGATTATTGTGTTAAGAGTATGTGCAAGTTGACAACCATCGCCTATTAATACTAATCAGAGGGAACAATCTGAAGAGGTGCGATCCTTCGAAGAATAAAAGAAACGGGAAAGGAAAGGTTAGGGCCACGAAAGGCAACTCTCAAACCTAATACCGTCAGGGTTGGAAGAGAGTAAGAGTTGAAGAAGGGAGGCTGGACAGGAAAGATGAAGAAGTCGAACCAATGCCGGACTCAGCTAGAATACCCGTTGTTGCCAGCCCACGCTCAGAAGTTCGGCCTCTGGCAGGGGATAATGTCTTTTTATTCTACCCCATCCCAACCCAGAGGGGAATTTAGGTGGGCCTCACAGCATTACCCATTCCAATACCAGCTGAAGGTTACTTCAAGCCAATGTACTTCACGCCGTCAGTTCGCCTAATTGAGTCAAGAAATGCAGGTCTATTACTCCTTCCTCCCTCTCTGCGTGCGATGTGGTGAAATCTTTTTCATTCACCAGACATATAGTTAACATAATCTAAAATAAGTAATGGCTTCGGTACAAGGATTCGCCTCATTTTCATACAGTAGGTCCTGAGAGTGCAAAAAACACAGTGTTACACTCATACAGTAGAGGAACTACCTTAGCATGGTAATGAACACCACCGTGAAATACTGTTGATTACTTGCGCTTCGTTCTTTGGGGAAACACGCCATCGTTGTTGCACTAAACAGAATGGGCCGTGAATTTGAAAGGAGAATGTGAAGAAGATTGAAAGCAAACGCACATTCAGAATTTTCATATCATGCGGGCAAAGAGCATTCATTTAACATGCTTAAATCCGCTGAAAGCTGAATTCTTCGCTAAGAAGGAATCATATTTATTAGTTCTGCATGTTCGCTGCCTATATTCCTAGGGAGTGGATAAGAATTCCAGACAGCTTATCTGCTAAACCATCATTTCTCGACAAGTTGAGGGCAGGGGAGAAACATTTTCATTATGCTTATCATCGGTCGTATCACTGCACCAATGAACCTCCATCCTACCAGAGCTCTCTACGAACGGTAAGAGATTGGGATTCAACTGCTGATGAGGTGAAACCGTTAATGAGTAAATTACACTGATATGGTTAAGCATTGATCTGTTCGGATGAAAGTGAAATTGGACGAGAAGGTTCTAAGCAAGGATTATGCAGGAACAAAGATCAAGCGATTAACGTACGGATTGATTATGCTGATCTTTTAAGGAACATAACTATGGAATTATATACGACTTCTAGCTGACAGGAAGAACACGTTTCTGGGATACGTATTTGGTAAGCATTACTTTTGTAAAATCCTTGATCAGCTTCCATTTTCTGACACGTGACAAAGACACTTGAAATAAATGGTTCATAATATATGTTTATTACTTCGATCTTTATTTATTCCCTTATTCTAAAGCAATAGGATTTGTGTAACGTACTTTCGATTGGACGAAAGCAATAATTGCACCTACCTACACGCAAGGAAATAACCAGAATTTAAAAAGAAAATATTGAGGTGTTGCTTTGATCAGTGTACCAGGTAATGTGTTCATAGGCAATTTCGAAACAGGAGTTTCAGTCGTTGATGGAGAGTTTATTAATTGAAATTAAGTGCAGTTTCAGACTAAAGAGGGATTGTCAGGGCCGGGTTTTTAGTATGCATCAAGAAATCGGAAAATGATATGAGGTCAATAGACAGCCATGCGTATTTTGACAGCTCTAGAGAAGGCACCTCACGTAACACAAACGAAATCTTGTCGGTAATACTTTGTGATTATGGGACCAGAGGCATGTCAGTGAAGAGATTTATGTTGACAAAGAGGCCGCAGAAAGATTTAGTGTCAGCAGGAATTCTTGGTTACAAATAGTTACAAGGGTTACATAAGACTGTAATCTTACACCCTTACTGTTGCTTGAATGTATGGCATGGAGGGATTCAATTAAGTGAAAATATAGTAAGCGGTTTAGTCTATGTCAACGATAACTTGGCAGATTGTTACGTGGATTTGGCCCAATTTTGCTGCAGATGCCCTTCCTGCCACTCACCTTATGTAGACGGGGGTATTTACTATTGCATGCTTCTGTGGTATTTTTCAGTGTGGAATGTTGTGTATAGATGAATAGTTGTGAATATTGAGACAAACAGAAACCATACTGTCCTCCGAGCCCGAGGAATTAACCGTGCGCATTTAAAACACTCGACCATCCTGGGAATTGAACCCGGGGCCTTGCGAACCGAAGGCTGCTACGTTCAACATTCAGCCAAGGAGTATCGAGTATTCAAAATTGACAACTATGCATTGTTCACAGTTTTACTTAATCCCTAATAAATCAGACAACCTTCAAAACGTTCCATTTGTTTTTTATTGATATGCTTAGGAGTTTTGTAACTATACGTCGAATTGTGTTAGTATATTTGAAACATACGAGGTACAAACATCTTCTTTGGTAAGTCAGTTTCAAATACACACTTCATCTATATTGTCCGACTCGTTGGCTGAACGGTCAGCGTACTGGCCTTCGGTTCAGAGGGTCCCGGGTTCGATTCCCGGCCGGGTCGGGGATTTTAACCTTAATTGGTTGATTCCAATGGCACGGGGGCTGGGTGTATGTGTTGTCTTCATTATCATTTCATCCTCATCACGACGCGCAGGTCAAATAGAAAGACCTGCACCTGGCGAGCCGAACCCGTCCTGGGATATCCCGGCACTAAAAGCCATACGACATTTCATTTCTCAACTATATTTTCTATCGTAAGAGTTTTGTAAGACGGAATAAAAGTAATAATAGTTGAAGGAACAATACTACCACATTTTGTTTTCTAGTAAATGCATATTGATGATTTTTTCAATGGTTTGAGCCGCCCTTTAATGATGCTAGTTGTTTTTTACGTTGCACCGACACAGATAGGTCTTACGGCGACGATGGGACAGGAAAGGGCTAGGAGAGGGAAGGAAGCGGCCGTGGCCTTAATTAAGGTACAGCCCCAGCATTTGCCTGGTGTGAAAATGGGAAACCACGGAAAACCGTTTTCAGGGCTGCCGACAGTGGGGTTCGAACCTACTATCTCCCGAATACTGGATACTGGCCGCACTTAAGCGACTGCAGCTATCGAGCTCGGTCCTTTAATGATGTAGTCGATTAGTCGTTGAAGGTAGTAGGTTCGATTCTAGTTTCTGTGAGTGTTATTTAAATGTGTTAACTTCTGGGAAGGTAAAAAAAACCTCTGTTGGACATACATTAGATCATTAACAGGTAGACAGCACACAATTTATGTTGGAGTATGTTGACAATTGTGAGAGTTATGAAAGTTTTGAAGGAAAAAATAAACATTTTCATGAAAAGGGTAACGAACTCCTGTCCCGTTAGTAACTTTAAGAAAATTGTATATACTTATATACGCTATTAATCAGAGGACTACAACAATCGTAATTTATCTCACTTGCCAATGATTGTGAGTTAGTGATGTTATGAGCAAGTTTACGCAACGTAAACATTATCTTGCAAATACAGCTGAGTTCATGGAATTTGAGGCTGTTCTTGTGGAACAAAATATGTCATTCCTTGTTTATCAGTGTGTTTTCTTCGGGTATGTTATAGTGTTCCTACCGTGTGTGTTATCGTTAGTGATTTTGACGGACTAACAGGCTTTAAAGTTACATTATCTAAGTCGGCACGGAAAAATATGGCTTCCTTATTAACGAACACTGTTCAGATGGTACTGGGGCGTGCCAAAACGAAGCCAGGTACAGTAAGCAGACTGATAAGAAAATAAAATACAGGGATGCCTGTTCGCAAGCAATTGTGTGTCCGAGACAGTACTGAAAAATAGTTCCACCGCCAATCGAGGGTGTTGCTTGCTCGAGGTATCTGTCATTAAGCGGTCTGCTGGGGCAGTTGCTTGAACTAGTAAGGCGAATATATTCTCGGCCGGTTCGGGGATATTAATCGCGTCGGATTAATTTTTCTCCCTCGGGGACTGGATGTTTATGTTTGTACCAACACTCTCCTTTTCATATTTACACAACACAACTCACTACCAACCACCACAGAACCATCCGACAGTGATTACATCCCTCCGCACTGGGTTGGCATAAGAAGGGACATCCGGCCGTAAAGGAGGGACGAAGTGACGTGTGCGACACAGTTAGCATCTGCGTCTCACAGGTGTGGGAATAGCGGTAGAAGAAAATGTCACCCATATATTATTCTTTAATTTCTGTATGTTTACATATTCCAACAGTAAAACACTGCAGAAATCAATAGAAATTTTAGTTTCATTTCCAAAACCCGTAGGGACTATAACTATAGCATATCTTCAGAGCTGCCCTCAGGTACTCTATTTACCAGAAATTCCTTAAGAATGCAGTCACTTTGCAGGAGGCTCATTGTTTAGTGACACAAAGGTGCCGAATGTTCCTTGTGCTGTGTATTTTATTCTGCTATAACATAAGTTGCGATATAGATTATTGATATTGCGGATAGGACACAACTAAAACTTTACGGCCCCTATTCTGACAGCGTTCAACAGATGAAGTGTTATTTTGAACTTTTTTAATATCTTCTGTGTGATGTTGATGCAAGTATTCTAATTCACAATCAATTTTTCTCAGATTGGATTACTGGTAATCAGCCTTTAATGTACTAATATTTATAAAAGAAAGTAGTAGACCCATGGAGGGCACCCACTGGTCGAAAAGGAAAAATAAAATAAAATTTGAATCTCCGCCTCTGTAAGACTCCCTGAGTTATAATTCGTAATTCCAACGTTATGGGAATTTGGGTGCACACGTTGTTGCTACAGCATTGCAATTACGTTCTTACAGTGGTCTCTTAAGTCGCCTTTGAGGAGCTTTACCACCCCTCTCCACGTCTAAAACCTACAATATTGCCATGCTGTGTAAAGCAGTTCTTACGCCATCTTCAACAAAACTGCCCGTGCTTGAAATCGTTTTGACGTAAAATAGGTCTATAGCTTCAGAGTCCACCTGGTGCTCATGATCATTAAGGCGTCAATCTGTCACCGTGCTTAGCCGGTTCGAGTCCCGTTGGTCGAAACATATTCACAACCAGAATGTTGGCCGGCTGGGTAGGAGAGGTGGTAGTGTAGTTTCTAATCGCTAGATTGCGTGCCGAAAGCCTGGATTCAATTCCAAACCTCTTCGCAGTGTTCTTATGGAGTGAGAGTATATGACGCTGTTGATGGCGATTCGTCCGTCGGATGGAGACGTTAAGCTTTGAACAGACCCCTTGGTACTATTCAACAGGAGTAGGACCTGTGCCGGCACCGGGTTTCCCCCCTCCTTTCCTACTAGCATGAATAACGTCATTCACTTTGTCAATCAATCAATCAATCAATAATGATCTGCATTTAGGGCAGTCGCCCAGGTGGCAGATTCCCTATCTGTTGCTTTCCTAGCCTTTTCCGAAATGATTTCAAAGAAATTGGAAATTTATTGAACATCTCCCTTGGTAAGTTATTCCAATCCCTAACTCCCCTTCCTATAAATGAATATTTGCCCCAGTTTGTCCTCTTGAATTCCAACTTTATCTTCATATTGTGATCTTTCCTACTTTTATAGACGCCATTCAAACCTATTCGTCCACTAATGTCATTCCACGCCATCTCTCCGCTGACAGCTCGGAACATACCACTTAGTCGAGCAGCTCTTCTTCTTTCTCTCAATTCTTCCCAACCCAAACATTGCAACATTTTTGTAACGCTACTCTTTTGTCGGAAATCACCCAGAACAAATCGAGCTGCTTTTCTTAGGATTTTTTCCAGTTCTTGAATCAGGTAATCCTGGTGAGGGTCCCATACACTGGAACCATACTCTAGTTGGGGTCTTACCAGGGACGTATATGCACTCTCCTTTACATCCTTACTACAACCCCTAAACACCCTCATAACCATGTGCAGAGATCGGTACCCTTTATTTACAATCCCATTTATGTGATTACCCCAGTGAAGATCTTTCCTTATATTAACACCTAGATACTTACAATGATCCCCAAAAGGAACTTTCACCCCATCAACGCAGTAATTAAAACTGAGAGGACGTTTCCTATTTGTGAAACTCACAACCTGACTTTTAGCCCCGTTTATCAACATACCATTGCCTGCTGTCCATCTCACAATATTTTCGAGGTCACGTTGCAGTTGCTCACAATCTTGTAACTTATTTATCACTCTATAGAGAATAACATCATCCGAAAAAAGCCTTACCTCTGATTCCACTCCTTTACTCATATCATTTATATACATAAGAAAACATAAAGGTCCGATAACACTGCCCTGAGGAACTCCCCTCTCAACTATTACAGGGTCAGACAAAGCTTCACCTACTCTAACTCTCTGATATCTATTTTCTAGAAATATAGCAAGCCATTCAGTCACTCTTTTGTCTAGTCCAATTGCACTCATTTTTGCCAGTAGTCTCCCATGATCCACCCTATCAAATGCTTTAGACATGTCAATCGCGATACAGTCCATTTGACCTCCAGAATCCAAGATATCTGCTATATCTTGCTGGAATCCTGCAAGTTGAGCTTCAGTGGAATAACCTTTCCTAAAACCGAATTGCCTTCTATCGAACCAGTTATTAATTTCACAAACATGTCTAATATAATCAGAAAGAATGCCTTCCCAAAGCTTACATACAATGCATGTCAAACTTACTGGCCTGTAATTTTCAGCTTTATGTCTATCACCCTTTCCTTTATACACAGGGGCTACTATAGCAACTCTCCATTCATCTGGTATAGCTCCTTCGGCCAAACAATAATCAAATAAGTACTTCAGATATGGTACTATATCCCAACCCATTGTCTTTAGTATATCCCCAGAAATCTGATCAATTCCAGCCGCTTTTCTAGTTTTCAACTTTTGTATCTTATTGTAAATGTCATTGTTATCATATGTAAATTTTATTACTTCTTTGGCCTTAGTCTCTTCCTCTATCTCGACATTATCCTTGTAACCAACAATCTTTACATTAACTCATTAACTCCTCTGAGGATGACGTCAGGAAGAGGCTCCGAACATAACAACTCGCTATGAAGTTTCGTCTCATTTCACTCGACTCCACAGAGAAATGGAACAAGATTTGGACATACATAGAGGTGTAAAGTTTTGCTATGCTGATGCTTGTTGTTTAAAGGGCCCTAACATCTAGGTCATTGGCCCCGTGTAAAGTTTTAGAACCACACTATGGCCAATGGTGTTTTGAAACAATGAAAATTCAAAAATCGAAATACTATTTAGAAAACATGTGGGATGACAGTTTCCGACATAGTATTATAAGTAGGAACGATCAATGTATCCACTAATCACTGACCACGGTGTGACGCCAGCGTTTGACGCAGTATTGCCATCATCTTGAGGTACTAATATCACCATGCCGCGAGAATAATAATTTGTTTGGGCAGTGAAAATGAAATGAAGATCCACAGCCTGTTTCCAGTCGTTCGACTGGGTCAAGAATGGAGTGAATGAAGCCCCATCTAGTGGCGACAGTAGGAATTGTGCCGGCTGCCGAAACCTGTCACACTCCTCTGGGGCAATTATTATTAACTGAAAAATGAAATCAAATGATATAGAAGAGTGTTGCTAGAATGGAAGGTCACAGGGAAAACCGGAGTACCTGAAGGAAAACCTGTCCCGCCTCCGCTTTGTCCAGCACAAATCTCACATCGAGTGACCGGAATTTGAACCACGGAACCGAGCGATGAGAGGCCGGCGCGTCGCCGCCTGAGCGACGGAGGCTTCTGTATGGACAGTGAATGGCTTCAAAGTGATAAAAAAACGCATCTCCCGGATAGAGTTGCAAGTCAGAATTCCAAATAAAAGTCCAAAATCACCAATGTTGACCGTCAAAAGCTCTTCACAGGTAAGGAGGCCGAGCGTCGTGACGCCCCGCGATACTGCACCCCACCGGAGAACGCTTCCTATCGGAGTGGTGTGAATCTGTACTTGAGCGCTCTGTGTTTCATAAAAAAATATCCCATGACATTGTTGGATACAAATATAGATTGAACTTTCACCCGTAATATTGGCGTCGATCTGTTACCATATTTACGTCACCTCTCGTATCAAAGATACACTCAACATCGATTTTTGTTGGGATGAGTGGCTTAGACGGTTGAGGCGCTGGCCTTCTGACACTAACTTGGCAGGTTCGATCCTGGCTCAGACCGGTGTTATTTGAAGGAGCTCAAATACGTCAACCTCGTGTCTGTAGATTTACTGGCACGCAAAGAACTCCTACGGGACATAATTGTGGCACATTGGCATCTACAAAAACCGTAATAATAGCATTTCGTGGTACGTAAATCCAATAAAACAATAACATTATTATTATTATTATTATTATTATTATTATTATTATTATTATTATTATTATTATTATTTTCTACATCGACTTTGCCTTGGACATGTAGAGGTTTGTTTAGAATTAAGAAATGAAATGTCAACAACAAACCCCATACTGAGTGCATACTTTACTTCGACAATACCTCCCATGCAGAATGTATTTTACGTCAAAACTTGCTTCCGTGACCTCGAGACAGTCCCAGTCGATTTTCTTGTTAAACATGGGAAGCTATGAATGCTTGGGAGTTGTCCAGGGTAGAAGCTCGTCCTAAAGAAAGGAAAAATGATGTCAAGATTTCTTCACATCACATTACATTTCTGTGTAATTGTAATTAGTTTGTATTTAAACTGCTTCCAACTTATAATGTTCCCATTTACAAAATTGTCCGTAATTATTACACATCACAATATCTGTAATCTAACAAAATAGATAGGCCTATATGCATTGCCATTTTCTTCAAGTGGTTGCGGTGGTGTTGGTAATACAATTTATGTCATATATCGATGGCTTCCTTTTAAAACCTCGTAAGTCCTAATGCTCTTCCTATCCATTATATTCCTTAAGACTGGTCATGCCTCTCAGTCGCATATTTATATGCAATCCATCAGAATAATTCCACGAATGTTCATTTTCCTATGCTAATGTGTAAAGGAAAATGAACCTTTAATACCTTATAGTGTAGGAGTACGTAAATTTTTCATGCAAATAACATGCCTACACTACGGTACGGTAAGGTTCATTTCCCTTTACACATTAGCAAGGAAAATGAACACAATGAAAATTATTCTGATGGACTGCATATAAATATGTGACTGGGAGGCGTGATCAGTCTTAAGGAATATAATGGTTAGGAAGAGCATTAGAACATACGACGTTTTAAAAGAAAGCAATCGATATGTACGCGAAGTCCAGATACTTGTCTGGAGAGAGATGGTGCTAGAATAAATTTAATAATTTCAATGACCGCTCTGTCTCATCGCTGACTACAACAGTATAAAAGTGACTGAGGTATGAGGAATGCTAGTAACACTTTTCCTAATGCAGCCACTCCCTGTTCTGAAAAGTCTTAAATTGTTGCTCATGGGATCATTAGGTGCTAATATTTCAGTGGGCTTGGTAGGATGCTGCCGTGTATGGGAAACTGCGCGTTATTATGGTGCGTGTGTGTGTGTGTTTTGCAGATATTTTAGAGACAATATAAATACCCAGTCCCTGAACCAAGGGAATACACCATTTTAAGATTAAAATCTCCAATCCGGCCGGGTATCGAACCCGGGGCCCTATGAACCGAAGAGCTCTACACTGACCATTCAGCCAAGGTGTCGGACACATCACCTAATAATAATAATAATAATAATAATAATAATAATAATAATAATAATAATAATAATAATGGTATTAAATCACACTATCTACTTTTACGGTTTTCAGAGAAACCGATGTGTCTATTTTTTTCCTTTGGGTGTTCTTTAAGGTGTCGGTAAATCTCCCGACACGGGGATGACGTATTTGGGCAGCTTCAAAATACCATTGGTCTAAGCCAGGATCAAACTTGACAACTTGGGCTCAGAAAACTAGCGTTATAAGCCTCTGAGCGACTGAGCCCGGTGATGACATCTTCTGACTCGGGAGAAAAGCGCTTCCCTAGAACGCCTCTTCAACTACGCCTAGGCTATCTGTGTCTGCTGATGGCGAATCTGTTAGGGACGCAAGTAGCCTTCGGTCTGAGGGCTCAGCATGTATAGAAATGTAAGAAAGGTACCTAGCATAGATGCTAGCAAGTTGGTTTGTTCGATTTAGATTTTTTGAGATGATGTCACTCATAATATCTGAAATGACTCCAATAATTAGAATCAATATATAGAGGTATAAATTCAATTTCCCACATTACTATTGCATACAAGTGTCCTGACCTGACTGCTTGATTAATATGCACCTTGTTGTACCCGTCTCCTATTGACACTTGTTGAAGATTGTGAAGTTATTCTTGCCATTATCTGTGCGGAGGAATCCTGTCCTCACAGAGCTCGCTTGCTCTTCCAATGAATGTATTCATGAACGTTGTTCATGTTCTTTACGGCGTTCACGGTCTCCTCCATGGCAAGGTGAGAGAGAACCTTACTCTTACCAAATACCTTGCATTTTTGTTATTACTCGTGTAACTGCTTTCGATATAAAACAGTTCTTTACGAAATTAAATTTACGAAGGTGGGTCAAATGCAAATTTTAAATATTTTTTCAGTTTATTTTACTGAGCGAAAGTGGTTCACAACTCTATCATTTTTCTATGCAGTCACCTTTACGTTCAATGCAATACTCCAGCGCCCACAAAGAGCAAGAATTGCTGTAGAAGAAAATCCCTTGGTTGTCTGCTCAGTCACTCATGCACCTTCGTCATCGTTGATCTTAATCAGAATGGAACGTCTTCCACGCAGTGCCTCCTTCAGGGGCAAGGTCTGGTAAATATGGTGGATGTGGAAGACTTGCGAAATGCAGGTCTTGGATGGTCGCAACTGTTGCATGGGAAGTGTGAATCCAAGCATTGTCGTGTTACTCCTGTGACAAACATACATCACCGACTTTATGGGTTCGACCCCGGCTCAGTCCGGTGGTATCTACTGTAAAGGTACATAAATAAGTCAGCCTAGTGTCAGTAGATTTACCGGCACGTAAAAAATCTCCCATGGGAAAAAATTCCCGCACCTCGGGGTCTCCGAAAACCGTATAAGTACAGTAGTTAGCGAGACGTTAAACCCGTAACATTATTATACACTAAGTTTCGAGAACTTGTAAAAATATAAGGGAATTCAATATTTAATGCAACACATTTATTTCTAAAAGCAGGTTGGTTTCATTGAGGATTCAAATGCACCGTGTCATTCCCCAATCATTTTGCTACAACACCCTATTTTTCAACATAATCTCCGTTCAACGCTACGACCTTACGCCACTGTAATGTGAGGGCCTGTATGCCTGCATGCTACCACACGACTGGTCGATGTCGGAGCCATCGCCGTACTGCATCGATAACTTCCCCATCATCCAAGTAGTGCTTCCCGCGGAGTGCATCCATCATTGGGCCAAACAGATGAAAGTCAGAGGAGCGAGATCCGGGCTGTAGGGTGGATGAGAAAGAACAGTCCACTGTAGTTTTGTGAGCTCCTGTCGGGTGCGCAGACTTGTGTTAGGTCTTGCAAGGAGAAGTTCGTTTGCATTTTTGTGGCTACGAACACACTGAAGTCGTTTCTTCAACTTCCTGGGAATAGCACAATACACTTCAGAGCTGATCGTTTCACCACGAGGGAGGGCATCGAACAGAATAACCCCTTCAGAGTGATAATGAAACACGCCTCGCCCATTGACTCACCGTGCTTTTGTCCCCTGCCAGGTCTCCGTAGACATTCTGCAAGGGTCTATGGATATCTGTGATGCCCTGGTTTTCCGCCAAATCACTGCTCTCCGTTTGGTACGCATGTCCGTTACAGACGCCATTTTGAAGGCTAGTTATAGCGCTGCCACCTATCGGAAATGAATTAAACTCTACGAGGCAAAGCGGGAATATTCAAAGATGTACCAAACAAAATTACAATTTAAGAAAAACCGAAATTGGCCGAGAAATAAAATGTGTTGTATTATACAGTATACTGAACGCCCCACAAACATGCATGTACATACTGAATCGTCATTCGTCTACGAATCTCACCGCTGAAAAACTGAACAACAGACAACTGTCCTCTGTTCGTGCATGTCGTGAGTTGTTGCACTGATACTTCGATCGTGTTTGCTGGTCTGCACGGTACTGCCACCAATAAAATACTAGTTAAAGTCTATTGGAACTGTAGTACCAAAGCACCAAAGCCTGGCATCACCTTTCAAATTTTGATTACTCATTTAAGGTTTCATTACCGGGCGAGTTGGCTGTGTGGTTAGAGGCGTGCAGCTGTAAGCTTGCATCCTGGAGATAGTGGGTTCGAACCCCACTGTCGGCAGCCCTGAAGATGTTTTTCCGTAGTTTCTCATTTTCACACCAGGTCAATGCTGGGGCTGTACCTTAATTAAGGCTACGGCTGCTTCCTTCCCATTCCTAAGCCTTTCCTATCCCATCTTCGCCATAAGACATGTCTGTGTCAGTGCGACGCAAAGCAAATAATAATAATAATAATAATAATAATAATAATAATAATAATAATAATAATAATAATAATAATAATAATAATGTTTTCATTTGACTCGCCTCGTATTTTAGAAAATTAACTTGTATTGAATATAATTATTTACGACATGGTCCGACTCGTTGGCTGAACGGTCAGCGTACTGGCCTTCGGTTCGGAGGGTCCCGGGTTCGATACCCGGCCTGGTCGGGGATTTTAACCTTAATTGGTTAATTCGTACGGCACGGGGGCTGGGTGTCTGTGGTGTCTTCATCATCATTTCATCCTCATCATGACGCGCAGGTCGTGGAGATCTGCACCTGGCGAGCCGAACCCGTCCTGGGATATCCCGGCACTAAAAGCCATACGACATTTCATTTTCATTTACGACATATAATGCACTGTGCCCTGACTGTACAAGAATGGAAAGTAAATAATGAATTAAAAGATGAAATTAGCCCATTAACTGCTAGGATCCCGATTTGAGGACTTTTTGCCGCATAAATTTTGAATGATCACAATTTGGGGCTTTGGGTAGATACAGTTATTTAAAGCGTGTGTTTGTTATTTTCTGTTGTTACTGGATGGTTCAAAGAACCTAGAAAACTTTAAATTACAGAAAAACTGTCGTTAATGGGTAAAAATAAGTCATAATTGCAATAGATGAACTCAGATCGTGTCTATAATTTGGGAATCTGATCCGGTAGTAGATCTTACTTCATTCAAATTTGAAAACGTGCTTCTGAGAATGATATAAACTGGCTACACTCTAATGGAAACAAAAGAGGTTATCTAATATACAATTTATAAAAATGATCATTAAACAAACAACCCCTTATTTGCTGAATATAATAATAATAATAATAATAATAATAATAATAATAATAATAATAATAATAATATTGTAATCTACCCCCACTTCTTGGCTGTCATTTCTGAGCCATATTCCTCCACCTCACCTACGGAGAAAGAATGCGTTGCGTGAGTACCAGAAGCTGTCGAGGAATTCCAATCTGCCAATTCATGGAGATATACCGAACGCCTTGAACAACAGACTTCGGTCCAGAAATCCACCTTTATAAGGACTGCCAAAATCCTGGTTGACAAATTCAGCCTGCAGCAGGATTGGATTCAAGAATGGACTTCTATGGGTCCAGCTGAGTATCAGAACTTTCCCTGTATTACAAGAATACTAAAAGGATTTGACCTACCTCGAAAAACCTGGACAACCCTGAATCGTATCAGGACAGGCCATGGAAAGTGCGCTGACTTTCTCTATAAATGGGGCAAACTTCCCTCCCCGGAATGCACTGTAGCTGCGGTGCCCCTAAGCAAACATTTCGTCATATATTGGAACAGTGCCCCTGAGCGCTTATCAGGGTAACCCAGGAGACTTTCTTGACCCGAATCCTTATTGTATAGACTATCTGCAGAGCTTGAAGGTGAAATTGTAACCTACATAATGTAGGCCCTATTGTATACTTAATTTGTGATTATGTGTTTTTATTTTTAATGTCATACGCTGAATAATAATAAATACTAGTATTGTATGTCTCTTGATCTTGGCGAAATTAGGGCTTCCGGTCCTATCTTACACGTAACCACAACCCTAATAACAAGCAATAAACAGTTAACTATATGAACTTACATGTAAATAAGATTAGCACTACTTATAATAAAGAATTTTAGGCAATTTTTACTACTGTAAGATTGTGTTAAACAAAAGAGCCAAATAATATTTATAAAGCTCATGCTGGAATAGTAAAATGCATTAGCATAAATTAAAGATCCCTAAATGATCCAACCTAACCATATCTAAACTTTTAGAACCTTTTAGATACCCACATCGTACGATATGGAGTGCCAAATTGATTTTCTTCCACCCTACGCAAATCCGACTCCCTCACATCCTGCCGTTGTAAGTGCGATATATATCTCATACGTGGACTTGATTGGGTTTTACGGCCGGACACCCTTTCTGACTTTAATCTTACGTGGAGGGATATATTACTACTGTTATGTGTATTTCTGTGGTGATTGACAGATATTATGTGCATATAAAGAAATGCATATTAAGACGAATAAGCATACCCAACTGTGAGGTAGAATAATTAAGCAGACGCGTCTGAAACCCTGGCTTGCCCCGGAATCGAACGGAGGACCTTCTGAACCGGAGGCCACTGAATTGACCGTTCAGCCCGTTCAGCAAGGAAGCCGGACACACATTCGGTGTACCATTAGTTATACTTATGGAATAATATTTTAAATATAGGCTACTTATTATAACACTGTCATATCCAAGAAGTTGATATTCAATAATGTAAGTTCTACATTACTTCCAACTCTTTGTGGTCGGTCTTTCATCTTTCCTGTCTAGCAAACCTAACAAAAGCATTCAAATTCATCAGACTCCTTAAATCGCGAAATCACAAGCGCTTCTTTCCGGTGTGGCAGCGGGCTCGCCAATTCGAATGCCACATCTCTCCGGTCGTACCTTACACATAACCACAACACTAATAACGAGCAATTCGGTTTTATGAAAGGCAGGAGCACGTTCCAGGCGGTGAAATACCTAATAGATCAGGTAGAAGAAGCCTTGAGATACAAAGCAGGGAAATATCACGCAGTCTTTGTTGACTTCAAGAAGGCGTTCGACTCAATCAACAGGTGAAAGCTAATCGAGAAAATGAAATGGACAATCGGCGAAATAGACACACTAGTGAGAATAATTTAAGCATATCTACGGAGGAACATATTCCGAATAAACAACAACGTAGACATTTCTGAAGACATAATACAGACAAACGGAGTTATGCAAGGGGATCCCATGAGTCCCACAGTTTTCAACATTTATACAGCGGATGTGAACCGCATAGTAGAGGAAGGATCAAAAGCAGAGCTGATCCTATACGCAGACGACACGATGACTGGAGCGAAAGGAAAGGAGGATATGCAAAGGGCAGTCCGTAGACTAGAGGCCTGGGCGGAGAAAAACAGCCTACAGATAAATGAAGAAAATACAGTACAAATGAAATTCAGAAAAGGTGGGAAATCAACGCCCAACGACAACATAACATTACACCATTACAGAAGGTACGAACTTACAGATATTTGGGAATAAAACTACAGACAACGGCGGCGTCCTTTGGTATACATATTCAAGAAAGAACGGCAGCAGCAATCAGAGCCTCATACAGCATCCAAAACATATCAAACATATCAATTAGCACGGCGATGAGACTTTTCAAGACGACAGTAGCGCCAGTGATAACATATGGAATTGAGATCGTGTAGGAAAAGTTAAAGATCGGAGACCTGATGAGAATGGAAAGAATAAAAGCAATGTTCATGAAGAGGATTACCCGAGTCGGAAAGACAGCGCCATCCCGGATGGTATACCAAATGATGCGGGAGACGTATTTCATGGAAGACATACGATCACAATTCTACCTACAACCAACGGAAGCAAGCAGGGCACTAGTAAACATCAGGGAAAGGAAGAAAATTGAAATTGACCTCGACTTCTACGTCTCACCAGCGATGACGGACTACAGATGGACTAGAGCAGGGCCTCTCAAACGCCCAAAATCTCACGCGTGCAAACTGAGGCGCAGAGTTCTTGTGCACAGTGCATCGCTCCCATTCGGCTCGTCTCGGACCAACGCTTCGTCTCTGGGCTACTCGGCTAAGCTCGGCTCAACTCGGCTAAGCTCGGCTCAACTCGGCTCGGATTTGGAGCGCTACGGAGCAAGTGAGAAAGAGGGAGACAGGCGGAGCGAAAGAGAGAGACAGCGCTATTGCTCCAAATCGAGGAGTGGGGGTTTGCACTCTGGTCAACCAAGCGAAGTCGTCTTTTGCACCGTGCACAGTGCAACCCTTAGAGGCCCTGGACTAGAGAGTGCAACACGCAGCGCCACGTCATCACACGACTCTCCTTACACGGGTTTCACCACAGGATATGCATAAACAAGAAGTTCCATGATCCAGACGACGATTGTAAGTGTACTTTGTGCGGACAAAAGTGTAGTAGATATCATATCATAACATGCACGAAAAGAACCAAGACAATTACAGACTATAGCAAAGACTGAAATGTGAAATTTAATTAGTGCTCAAACTTGAGTGTACATTTCTCTATTAAATTAAAGTAATAACAAGCAATAAACAGTTAACTATATAAACTTACATGTAAATAAGATTAGTACTACTGATAATAAAGAATTTTTGGAAATTTGTAGTGCTGTAAGATTGTGTTAAACATAAGACATACAGCGACAGTGCACTCGGGGAGACATTGCATGTAACTCTATTAATACTGAAGATGGTTTTCCGTGGTTTCCATTTTCACACCAGGCAAATGTTGGGGCTGTTCCTTAATTAAGGCCACGGCTGCTTCCTTCCCAGTCCTAGCCCATTCCGTCCCATCGTCGCCATAAGACATATCTGTGTCGGTGCGACGTAAAGCCAATTGCAAGGAATGGTGTGAACTTCCGATAAAAAGGAAAGAGGTAGTATTATACCAAGAATACACACCTAGCAATCTATGATTGTTTGGAAAAAGAGGTCTCACATTTTTAAAATAGCGGGATACTGTCAAGACGACAGCAAATTTAACATCTGAGTAAGTTCTTCCAGGCAGATTCCAGGATTGATCCCGTTGCAGACACTGCAACGAGTTTGAAACCCTTGCGCATGTCCTGAGATGATGATATCATGGAGAACTTCTAAGGAATGTCCGTCATCACTCTGTCAGGAAGATGATAGCAAATGGATTAAAGTCGTCTGGTTTCGAGATGCATGAGGAAGTTCATCGTCTGGCTACAGGAGCTTGTGCTCAACTGGACATTATTTAAATTGACAGAAAGAAAGGATGTGCTGTTGTTATTGATCCAAGAGTTAGTTTTGTGGACAAAACTGAACAGACACATAGTTAATATAGATGAGACCAGTATATACGAACTCACAGTTCCTACCTGAAGGAAAAATATAGTGTCCGTGGGAATATTGTAGGATTAACGATGTGTAACGGTTGAACTATTCCGAAATATTTAGTGGATATTTTTAAACTGCATACAATTCATCTAAATTTAATATCAGATGTAGTTATAACTACAGTGAAAGGTTCTAATGTGAAACCACTTACATCGGTATTCACAGGGAATTACCACGATGATTAACGTTGAAATGTATATTTTTCAATTTATGTGAGTTTTTATCATACTTTGTCAAGTAACATCCTCTATTGTGGAGTTGAATACAATTTCATGCCCACTATCCCTCTGAATCTCCTTTTTTTCATACTGCGCTCCTACATCTGTATCTATACTACTAAGCAAATTCTCTAGATCCGCGGTACATAACGACAAAATGACGATATTGAAGCAAGTAATAGAGTTGTGATTTACTATCCTTGTACTATGATTTCCTCTCCTGATTCTCTTTGGTATCCTTCAAATATATAAAATATTGAGAGAGGGCAATTTGCAATCCTACCTTTCGCCACTTATGGATTGTTATTTCTCGTTGTATCTCTTGAATCATGTAAAAGCATTTTATTCCTGACGTCGAATGGAAAAGAAACAACTAATTCTTGTACTATGCTGAGAATGGTAGCACTGACGAAGAGAAGAGAGCAATTTCGTCGAATTTGGATGAACCATTTTATTGTTCTTTCGAGTTGGGCTGAAGCATGGCGTTCTCAAGTAATACGAATTGGCAATAAAGTTTTCTATAGCTGTTTAAATTATGGTCCTGTGTCATAGGACCTCTAGTTTTACGTAGAATACGAACAACAGGGATGTAACTTTTCACTTCAAAATTCCTCTATCATCGGGATTCGAAAGTGGACACTCTAGAGAGATATCAAAGACGATTCCTTTCTACTATTACCATTATGGTGGTTGGGATCGACAGATCAAAATTTTCAAGGTACGAAAGCTTACATGAAAAGAGTATAGTTAATTTAAGAAAGGACACCAGCACACAATATTTTTCGCTTTGGTCAAATAAGACGTAGTTCTATTGTTGATTGGATATTGCTGAAATTTGATACGACATAGTTATGTTTTGAATAAAATGCAAACAGGTCGTTTTTTCATTACTTTGATGAACATTGACAGGATGTTGCCTAGTCGAGCCGGCATAGGAGCGCTTGGTTCACCCAGGACAGCGCTGGAGCGATGTTCCGTAAGTACAAATATCCAACCTAAATATATTATTGACCGTTTATGTTATAACACGGTGATATTGGTAGTAACAGTAAACTAATTTAACTGCGGTTGTTAATGATACCTTGTAAAATACGTGACATATAAAGGTGACGTATAAAGAAATTGTTGATAAAATAACTACTTTATTAAGAAGGTCAGTATGAATTCACCTTTAAATAGAATATGTTAGTTAATAAATGGAATGCCGAACATTGACATATTTGACAAGGAGAGTATATTCTTACGATCCATAAAAAACAGGAAGTCATACAAAGGATGTCGAAATATCCCTATGTGTCTTTAGATAATTGCCATATCCTTTCAAAATGTATATTTACTAGAATATTACACATAATAGTTTAAAAGTACAGTTTATGTTTTTAGAATATGCATTTTAAACATTTAAATATATATATTAGGCATATTTGTAGTTGGAAATAGTTAATGAAAATGTTCTGTAAGTGGGAATAAATGCTTGTTGAACAAGAAATTAAAGAAAGAAAATAAGAAAGAAAGAAGATGTAATTTTTCTCAAGTGTAGAGAAGTTGGGATAATTTTCCTAAATATAGAGGAGTCGATTGATGAACTATTTTATGTATAGCCCATTTTTGAAGTGAAAATCGATTTACACTAATGCAATATTTTAACTTTGAAGAGGTCATACAGAGATATCGAACTAATTTGACTTATACCTTTTATAAATTTAAATTTCTTTGACATGCTAATGAAATTATGTGAAATAGTATATCAGAGGGAAAACAAACCAAACCCCATGGCACTTAGCCCTTGAAGGGCCTTGGCCTACCAAGCGACCGCTGCTCAGCCCGAAGGCCTGCAGATTACGGGGGGCCTATGGTCAGCACGCCGAATCCCCTCGGCCGTTATTCTTGGCTTTCTAGACCGGGGCCGCCATCTCACCGTCAGATAGCTCCTCAATTCTAATCACGTAGGCTGAGTGGACCTCGAACCAGCCCTCAAGTCCAGGTAAAAATCCCTGACCTGGCCGGGAATCGAACCCGGGGCCTCCGGGTAAGAGGCAGGCACGCTATCCCTACACCACGGGGCCGGCTATCAGAGGGAAAGGAACGAATAAAATCGAGGAATTTCTGTTAATCTTATTTTATAATGTTTCCACAACTCCTAAATTAACTTAACAAATTGAAACATTGAAACTGAAGCTTCTATATTTTGAATTTTGCTTATGATGAAATACCTTTCCCTCACTGTACTTCACATTTTTAAATGTTGTTAAAACTTCTTGACATAACTTTAAAGAAGTGTCTAGTAAATTCTGAACCTTAACATTGAACTTCCAATGTTTTGAATTTCGTCTGAGTTTCTTCTTCTTCTTCTTCCGTCAACCAATTTAAATTTTCTGCTGCTAACAGGTGTTTGAGTACTTTCTTGACACGAATGGAATAGATGCATGAGCTTGGAGAAACAGGAATAGCAAGTAATAATGAGCATTTCAAACATATTTTGTGGTGTTTAAGATGATCAGAATTTCATTATCCAGTTGCATAATTCATACCCGTAAATTCGAGCAACAGCAATAATTTATTGTCCGCGGACTTGATTCTGGCACTTGAGATGATCATTTGACACGCATCGCGAAGGCGTAGGATTGTCGTCTCTTGTTACTTGGGATTATGGAGTCGACACGCTGGTGCATTCATCACATAAGTTTTAGACTGTCCATGTAGTCACAGAAATTAATCATTATTTTATTGTCCAGCAAGTTGAAATAAGAATAAGAATGAGAGTGTTTGTAGGGTTATCCATCCGTCTTTCGCTGTGGCAGCTTGAAACGGGGCCCCTCCACAAAAGGAAGAGCGACTTCTAGATTTATTACGAAACTGCAAACTTGAATAATCAAATGGCAGGTAGGCCTTATATAGCATTCGTCCTCAATTTTTTACCGTGCCCCAACCTTATACGCTTATACGTAGTTCTACTTGCTTCTCTATATTCGACGAAGCATGCAGCAGACTTTGAAAGGCATATCGGAAATCTGTAGTCTTGATAGGCGCGTGTGCGAACTTGCACATTATTATAGCTATGAAATACCACAGCGTTATCAGATCAAATTCCGACCACTGAATGAGGGAATGTTTTAAAATACACTGAACGTTGCCAAGTGTACGTAATGTACACACATTTTGGCTACTATGTGCAGCACTAGAACACATATATCACATTGAACATAGTGATCGTTAAGATTTCGCCTTATCGTAAAATCAGTATAAGCTGATGGCGGAGCATTATGGCATCGAATTGTTTTCATTACCATCACTTAGACTCTACAATGCTTTCAGCGCTCCCGCCTTGCAAATGTCACCACTATTTTGTGATTTAATACGGTTTCCTGGCAATAAATTTCGGTTACACGTGTGATAATGATGTAAGCAACTTAGATATAAATCACGGCCATGCAGCCGATTCATCTGTGTTACATTTCAAGAGCTCAGGGGTAACCTCTACTTTCTAAAATATTGTTCGTACAAGAAGCCTGCGGGATTAACATTTAAAGAAAACTTCTATAGATAAATTCTGGTAAATACTTTGTAAAAATTTAATTTACCTTATCTTGAATCAATTTAGAAAAATATATCTTCGTATAGAAGTTAAGAGAGTATTAACTTGAAAATCATTTATCAAAAATATAAATATATGTTTCATGTGTTGTTGTTGTTTTTGTTAAACACAGCAATAATAATAATAATAATAATAATAATAATAATAATAATAATAATAATAATAATAATAATAATAATAATAATAATAATAATAATAATAATAATAATAATAATAATAATAATAACAATAATAATAATAATAATAATAATAATAATAATAATATGAAAATGAAAACCTACAACCTGTTTTCCAGTCGTTGACCGGGTCAGGGATGTAATGCATGAAGCAGATATAGGCTGTTAGTACGATGGGGTCGCCACTCCCAAAGTGATTATTAATGAATGATAGATGCTATGAAATGATAATGGAGAGTGTTGCTGGAATGAAAGATGACAGGGAAAACCGGAGTACCCGGAAAAAAACCAGTCCCACTTCCGCTTTGTCTAGCACAATTCTCACATGGAGTGACCGGGATTTGAACCACAGTATCCAGCGGTGTGAGTCCGACGCGCTGCCGTCTGATCCAAGGAGGCTTCAATAATAATAATAATAATAATAATAATAATAATAATAATAATAATAATAATAATAATAATAATAATAATAATAATAATAATAATAATAATTCTTGTTGGTTTCGTGTTAGAAGTGCATCTATATACAGCTGCATCAACATTAGAAGTCCTGCTCCAAGGTGTAGGGGGCAACGCGTCCGCCTGTCACCCGGTGGCCACGGGTTCTATTCCCGGCTGGGTCAGGGGTTTTTAATTGTAAATGATTAAACTGGGTGTTTGTGTCGTCCTTAACGTTCCCTTCCTCACATTCAACACTCTACTCTTCCTGCACTCCAATTACACGTAATTTCATATCGCATGATGCAAGTGGGAGCAAAGATTTCTATAGGTCGACACCCCGAACAAATAGCATTAAAAAATCAATATTAGAAAAAATTACCGAATATTTAACTTTCAGCTTATTAGACCGTGTCGAGCACATCTACTTTGTCGTATGGGGTCACTTTGGTTACTGGATTTTCTAATTTTCATTTTCTTGCTCACGAGTGAGAAATTCCGTTTGGGTAAAATACATTAAGTGACTTCATTTGCTTAACTAGATTTGTGATATAAGTGCTGTAAATAGTGTAAAATAAATGGGTAAAATGCATCGTCTACTTTAAGTCAAATTAACATACTGCGCTTAATTAAATCAAGTTGAGGTCATTGAATATCGCTGAACTGGCTTAGGGATTAGCGAATTGGTGAGTTTTACTCTGTGTCAATGGAGGTACAACTCATTACTACAGCTCTCCCGGTAATTAACAGTATGGTGAATGTGGGTAGGCTACAGGCAAAGGCTCAATGTATCGCATTCAGATTGGTCCAATGCAGACCAGCAATTACGTGATTATGTCCACATTCAGTGTATACAGCACCATGTGAGGATTACAGCCATGATTAAAGTGTTCATTGTAATGAGCTTTGAATGGGGAGAGTATTAGTAATAATAATTCATTAGAACGTATCCGACATGTAATGACTAATCATGGATTTAATGGACAGTTTTTCAGTTTACCTACACTACAAATAAAGCAAAGAAATGATCCGTAAAAAGTATTGTAAATAGTTTTATTAGTTAACTGGAGGACCCGTGCTGCTTCGTAGCATTCGTTATAAATAGGTCAGATAACTCGTCTGGATATGTATGTTGTAGTCATATTGTTTTGCCTGCTCTTTTTAATGGTTTCATGAATATTTAATAAGAAGCGAATTATGGTACGCCGCAGTTCGTAGTAAGAATTCATCAATTCTGTCGTCATCATGCCGTCTGTACGGTAAAAATCTATCCATCTCTTTTTTTATCCTGAAGTTCTTGATGTGAAGCTTCGTATTGTGTCGTAGAAGGCAAAGGTATTTTAAATCTCAGTCCTTCGATATAGAACGATTATCTCGTGAGCTCATAGGTTAATCTCGAAGGAGCATTTCTTTCCGAGGCAGAGAACGTTTTGATTTCACTCTTTCTAGTGTAGCTAGGTTATACTTCGATAGGTGTTCCCAGATAATGTCTAAGGTGTATGTTATGATGGGGTCTGTGCGTTGACTTTTTATCTCTTAGCAGCATGTAACTTTCTAGAAACGCTTTGCCATGTGTTGAATATATTTTGACGCTGGGAAAGGTTAGAAAATGAAATAGGGAATAGTATTTTCCGTCATCAGAGAAAGTGTGTACTATCTAGCTTGACAGGTAGTAATCAAGCATGGCTGCATGCAATGATATTACTAGAGTCCGGATCGTTAGGTACTGAGAGGTTAGAATGCAAACTTACTTAAGTCAGTAACAAGTATACCCTACACTGTACAACGATTATGCTATGAGATTTGCATAGATATTAGGGGTACAGCTTATAGAACTCCTTGAATTTATTCTACTCTTCGTACATTATGGTACAACGGGTTGCATAACACATCCTACAAACCAAATTACTTTGCATTCTAACCTATTACCACCTAAAAATCCGAGGTATAGGATATTACTAAGGATGAAAATAAAATATATCAGAATTTTAATGAAATTGTTAGCCTCTTAGCAACGCGCTAAGTACAGAATGTATTGCGGGTTAGGGTAAGCCTTCGCCTGCAATTATTGGAGTGATCATTTAATGATTTGATTTTATGATTACTCAAAGTTGGCTGATCTTAGAGACCTGTCAATGTCTCATGATTCACCGGCAGATAATTCTGGATAGAATAAAACAAGAATAAAGCAAATCTGTCCAGTAGAAACGACGGACCGGTTTGCCAAAGCTGATTTTTGTAAACTCTTTTTTAATTTATAGATAATATTTTTGGTTTCCACGTTCCACTAATTAATTTAACGGTTTTGGGTGAGTTTTAATACAAACATGCATAGAACACGTTCGTTATGACAGTGAAACGATCCAAACCTCTAAGTAAAAAATTGTTTTTATTATACATTATTGTCAGACTTTAGTTTTTTACTATTTGTTTACCTTCCCACTAACACATTGGAAGTTTTCAGCGATACAGGGATGGGAAAGGGATTGGATTTGGAAAGTAGTGACCGTGGTCATAATTAAGGTACAGCCCAGTATTTCCCTGATTTATAAATGGGAAATCACGAAAAACCATCATCAGAGCTGTTGACGGTGGGATTCGAACACACCATCTCCCGAATTCACGACCGACTTTACTGTCTCCCTTGTAGAGGAACTTTCAATTATCGCAAGTATCAACTACCAAGGGACGTTGTTGTTGTTATCTTATTAATATTACATAACTATTTTCTGTGTTTATAATTATTATTTTATTCTAACAGACAACAATTATTTGCCCTAGCAGTGTTTAAAATTGACAAATAAATGAAACACGTAATTTAAAAATAGACATATTTTCCACAGTCTGAAGTTATACCTGAAAATGTTGTATGATCCTGATAACGATGACTACAGCAGGGTACACGCATGTGCGATACGGCTTGTCCTCTTCCCTGTGTCGCTTTTGACAACGTAGGTTCCTTACATTAAAAATGTAACACGTTTCATTCGATCATTGCTGGTATATTGTTGGTTTTGAATATATTTCGCCAGCCTGAGTGGTTCAGACGGTTGAAGCACTGGCCTTCTGACCCCAGTTTGGCAGGTTCGATCCTGGTATTTGAAGGTATTGAAGTACGTCAGATTCGTGTCGGTAGATTTACTGGCACAAAAAGAACTCATGTGGGACTAAATTCCGGTACCTCGGCGTCCCCGAAAACCGTAAACGTTGTTAGTGGGACGTAAACCAAATACCATTATTAATACACTTCATAGAAGTTGTTCTACCTGTCAATGAAGGGTTGTTGCAAAACTTACAACAACTGGGTTAACACGAGGGAGGTACAATGGCCTGTAACAGGATTCCCACCAAGGCGGACAGCCAATACATACATTTTTGAAGTAATATGTTACGCCCCGTGGCTCGAGTTCCACATAAAACTGTAAATTCCAGTAAGTATCAACAGGCACGTAAAATTACAAGCTTTCGAGTTAGCAGGAGGTTAATTAATTTAATTTCGTGTGGCTATTTCTAGCCGAGTGCAGCCCTTGTAATGCAGACCCTCCGATGAGGGCGGGCGGCATCTGCCATGGGTAGGTAACTGCGTGTTATTGTGGTGGAGGACAGTGTTATGTGTGGCGTGTGAGTTGCAGGGATGTTGGGGACAGCACAAACACCCAGTCCCCGGGCCATTGGAATTAACCAATGAAAGTTAAATTCCCCGACCCGGCCGGGAATCGAACGCGGAACCCTCTGAACCGAAGGCCAGTACGCTGACCATTCAGCCAAGGAGTCGGACTTAGCAGGAGGTGCCAATTACATACCAGTTCTGTCGACGCGAAAGTCCAAATTATTCAGAGTGGTCGGGAACAAGATATACGAGCATTAAAGTGTTGGTCATACAGATAAATAATTTGAAAAGAATAATTCGATACGTCGCGCCGTTTTCATTTTATCAGCTGTTGAACTTACCCAGTTAAACGCTTCGCGGGCGAATTCAAATAGGCTTTGTGAGGCGGTGTTGTGAAATGTGCACGTTGCTTAAGACCGTCTTGAAAACACCAATCGAAGGCAAAACTGCACCAGGGGAGGAACCTGAACACGGACCTCCGAACTGACACGATCACGCCATAGCTACAGTGACATCGGGTGAAACCCACGGTGTGTTTGCTTTTGATGATGGTTTCTCGGCGTGGCTCTCAAACCGGTCTTGAGCCACGTGCAGATTTCGCAACACCGCCTCGCATAGCTTACTTGCATTCGCCCGCGAACCGGTCTGATTGGCTAACTTCCGGAGCTAATAAAATGACAAAGGCGCGAGATATCGAAATATCGTCGCTGCCGGGACAAAACCTCCTATCTGAAATATTTTAACTTAGAACTTTGGCCGGTAAGGTTCTGTCATCTAAGGTGCAATATTGTTTGAATGTTGTCAAGGCATTCTCGCTCTTCATAATGTATGTGCTGCAGGTCAGTATATCGTCGGCTTACTTCTAAACCCTCGTATGTTACAATGTTCTTCCTACCCATTATATTCCTTAACATTGGTCACGCCTCCCAGCCACATATTTATATGCAATCCATCAGAACCTTTTTCGTAGTGTTCATTTTCCTGTGCAAACATGTAAGGAAAATGGACCTTACCATACAGTATTGTAGGAATGTTGTTTTCATGGCGAATGTAAGCACTCCTACAGTTTTACGTAATTAAGGTTCATTTTACTTTACACACTAGCAAAGGAAAATGACCACAACGAAAATAGTTTTGATGTACTGTACATCCATATGTGGCTGGGAGGTGTGACCAGTCTTAAGGAAGAAAATGGATAGGAAGTGCATTGGAAGATACGAGGTTTTAGAAGTAAGCCATCGATATCTCCAAAATTATTATCACATGGGAGATTTCGTCCCGGCAACGACGATATGTTTTTCGAATTATTTATCAGCATGGCCAACCCTTTTACGCTCATATATTCGATTCACGCTGTTTCTGACCAGCCTGTATATTCTGATAACCTCCTAATCAACAGAAGCTGATGATCCTATGGTTATGCACCTTTCCACTCCGTGGATGGGTGGCTGTAGAACTGCCTCTCGCTGTTGTTAAGATGTCACTAAAAGTGCGACCCTAGAGACTGTCCATTTGGGAGTGTGCGTTGGCAACCACGCTAGCTGAGACTGGCATTACTTCAACTTACTTGTGATAGAATCCCCACTTTCATACCTTCTATCCGACATTCCTTGATCAAGTTTTATTCTCCCCTGATTCAACAGTGTCAGGTCTGTGAGGCTTGGGAGTGTGTAATTTTTCACGTCCTCGTTTGATTAAATGCGTATGTTTACACGGAACTCTACAGCAGTATTCAGTGAGCATATCTGAGCCTCCTTGCCAATTATCATACAATTCAGAGCGTCCGAACAGAACTAGTTCCCTCGTAAGCGGTCAGTGCAGAGATCGCGTGGAGTGACACTAGTAGGTGAATAAACTTGAATGGACATTTTCTTTCTTTCTTTCTTTCCTTTTCTTTCTTTCTTTCTTTCTTTTTTTTTCATAATATTTTTACCCTCCAGGCTTGGTTTCTTTCCCTCGGACTCAGCGAGGGATCCTACCTCTACCGCCTCAAGGGCAGTGTCCTGGAGCGTGAGACATTGGGTCAGGGATACAACTGGGTGTGTAGGCGTGAATTCCCCACAGGACCTTTAAAATGGTGTCCCAGGCAAAGAAAAATAATAAAAGAAGGGTTCCATCATGTGCCCCAAAGTTTGGAGTGCCCATAAATAAACATGTTGACTGAAGGAGAAAGAAGCTTAGACGTTCAGAAAAAAGAACTCTTCTGACTTCTGATTGGTGACTTCATTTGTTACGCTGTACCCGGTGTGAGTCAAACGGCCCATTCATTGTTAATAAATTGTGTTCAGTGATTTTGAATGAGCAATTTGTTGTCGATTGTTTATTATTGCCCGAACTAAGCGATTTCAGCTGAAAGTTTCTGCGGCCAATGTCAAAATTTCGGAAATAAAGTTCGAGATGTATACCGTGAAGAGGGGAAAGATGTTATAGTGGATATATATCGTCGCTTCACCGGTAAAAGGTTGTAATCCACAAAGCTCTCCCTATCGATTATTCTCCTTAAGACTGGTCACGCCTCCCAGCCACATATGGATATGCATCCCATCAGAACAATGTCCGTTGTGTTCGTTTTCCTATGCCGACGAGTAACCGAAAATGAACCTAACATGAATACGTACAATAGGAGTGCGTAAATACGTAATGTAAGCATACATTCGTATAGTACGGTACAGTAAGGTTAATTTTCCTTTACACATGGGCATAGGAAAATGAACACAACAAAATTTGTTCTGATGGACTGCATAACCATATGTGGCTGGAAGGCGTGACCAGTCTTAAGTGAAATAATGGATAGGAAGAGCATTGTAACATTCGCCCTTTTGGCAAAACAGGGACGATATATACACTAAAATAACACGTCCTGTCTGACTGATTCATAATCCCTGAGCCAAACCTACTGGACATAAATAAGTGAAATTTTGGGGATACATTTATATTACAGCATTAAGTGCTCATTAAGGGAGGATTTTTTGGATATTCCGTTGCTAAGGGGCTGAATCGTTTAAATGAGTTTATCTATATCTCAAAATCTTAACAGTTTACATACATAAACATTGCTTTGGAATCTCATTTAAATATAAAGAAACAGGTATTTTTTTGTTTTCGGAAAATCGCCTTAAGGGGATGAATAAAGTGAAAAGGGGTTGAATACCTTTTATGAGGATACTTATATCTAAAAAACTGAAGATGTTACAGACATGGAAAATTAGTATTTGGGATCTCTTTTAAAATTAAAGGAACACGTATTCTTTGTTTTTGGATTATCGATCTAAAGGGGGAATGAAAAGGAGTGAAGACGAAGTCGAATACTTTTTATGAGAATATATCTCAAAAATGAAGTTACGGACGTTAAAACTGGCTTAATGAACCTCCCTAAAAAGAAGGTATTTTTTGTTTTCGTAAAATCCACTTAAGGGGAAGGGGAATGGCTGAAAAGGAGGTTGAATTATGTACTTTTATAGGGATACTTATATATTCCTCCTCTGCGAACCATGTGACCTTGCTGCGGTGGGGACGCTTGCGTGTCTCCATGATGCAGATAGCCGAGCCGCAGGTGCTACCATATCGGATGTGTATCTGTTGAGAGACCAGACTAACGAATGGTTCATCGAAAGGGGGGTAGCAGCCTTTCGGTAGTTGCAAGGGCGGCAGTCTAGATGATTGACTGATGCGGCCTTGTAATAATACTAAACATGGCTTAGCTGTGTTGATACTGCTACACGACTGAAAGTAACGGGAAACTACAGCCGTAACTAACTCCCGAGAACATGCAGCTCTCTCTGTATGAATGATTTACTGATGATGGCTTCCTCCGGGGTAAAATATTCCGGAGGTAAACTAGTCCCCCATTTGGATCTCCGGGTGGGGACTACACAAAAGGGGGCGATCATCAGGAAGATGGATACTGCCATTCTGCGAATCGGAGCGTGGAATGTTAGAAGTTGGAATCGTTGTGGTAGGTTCGAGAATCTGAAAAGGGAGATGGATAGGCTAAAGTTAGATGTAGTTGGTATAAGTGAAGTACGTTGGCAGGAAGAACAAGATTTTTGGTCAGGCGACTACCGAATTATCAACACAAAATCAAACAGGGGAAATGCAGGAGTTAGTTTAATAATGAATAAGAAAATAGGGCAGCGGGTAAGCTACTACGACCAGCATAGTGAAATAATTATTGTCGTCGAGATAGAAACCAAACCAATGCCCACCACAATAGTGCAGGTCTATATGTCTACTAGTTCAGCGGATGATGAAGAAATCGAAAGAATATATGAGGAGATAGAAGGTTTAATACAATATATAACAGGTGACGAGAATCTAATTTTGATGGGAGACTGGAATGCAGTTGTAGGCCAACGAGGAGAAGGTAGTACAGTAGGAGAATTTGGATTGGGACAAAGGAACGAAAGAGGAAGTCGGCTGGTTGAATTCTGCACTGATCATAATTTAGTCATTGCCAATACTTGGTTCAAACACCACAAAAGACGGCTGTATACGTGGACGAGACCTGGAGACACTGGAAGGTATCAAATAGACTTCATTATGATTAGTCATACATTCAGAAACCGGGTGTTGGATTGCAAAACTTTCCCAGGAGCAGACGTGGACTCTGACCACAACTTGTTGGTCATGAAATGCCTTCTGAAGTTAAAGAAATTGAAGAAAGGAAAGAATGCAAAAAGATGGGATCTAGACAAGTTGAAAGAAAAGAATGTGAGAGATTGTTTCAAGGAACATGTTGCACAAGGACTAAATGAAAAGGCTGAAGGAAACACTATAGAAGAAGAGTTGAGAGTCATGAAAAATGAAGTCAGTAGGGCTGCTGAAGAAATGTTAGGAAGGAAGAAAAGATCAACTAAGAATCAGTGGATAACTCAGGAGATACTAGACCTGATTGATGAACGACGAAAATACAAGAATGCTAGAAATGAAGAGGGCAGAAAAGAACACAGGCGATTAAAGAATCAAGTGGATAGAAAGTGCAAGGTAGCTAAGGAATAATGGCTGAAGGAGAAGTGCAAGGATGTCGAAGGTTGTATGGTCCTGGGAAAGGTAGATGCTGCACACAGGAAAATCAAGGAAACCTTTGGAGAAAGGAAATCTAGGAGTATGAATATTAAAAGCTCAGATGGAAAGCCACTTCTAGGGAAAGAAGACAAAGCAGAAAGACGGCAGGAGCATATCCAACAGTTGTATCAAGGTAAAGATGTAGATAATTTGGTTCTGGAACATGAAGAGGCTGTTGATGCTGATGAAATGGGAGACCCAATTTTGAGGTCAGAGTTTGACAGAGCTGTGAGTGACCTCAATAGGAACAAGGCACCTGGAATTGATGACATTCCCTCTGAATTACTGACTGCCTTAGGAGAAACCAGCATGGCAAGGTTATTTCATTTAGTGTGCAAGATGTATGAGACAGGAGAAGTCCCATCCGATTTTCGGAAGAATGTTGTCATGCCTATTCCCAAGAAAGCCGGTGCTGACAGGTGTAAAAACTACCGCATCATTAGTTTAGTATCTCATGCCTGCAAAATTTTAACTCGTATTATTTACAGAAGAATGGAAAAACAAGTTGAAGCTGAGTTGGGAGAAGATCGATTTGGCTTCAGAAGAAACGTAGGAACACGTGAAGCAATCCTGACTTTACGTCTTATCTTAGAGGATAGAATCAAAAAGGACAAGCCCACGTACATGGCATTCATAGTTCTAGAAAAGGCATTCGATAATGTTGATTGGACCAAGCTATTTATGATTCTGAAGATGATAGGGATCAGATACCGAGAACGAAGAATTATCTACAATCTGTATAAAAATCAGTCTGCAGTGATAAGAATCGAGGGCTTTGAAAACGAAGCAGCAATCCAGAAAGGAGTGAGATAAGGCTGCAGTTTGTCCCCTCACCTTTTCAATGTTTACATAGAACAGGCAGTAAAGGAAATCAAAGAGAAATTTGGAAAGGGAATCACAGTCCAAGGAGAGGAAATCAAAACCTTGTGATTTGCCGATGATATTGTTATTTTATCTGAGACTGCAGAAGATCTCGATAAGTTGCTGAATGGTATGGATGAAGTCTTGGATGAGGAGTACAAGATGAAAATAAATAAGTCCAAAACAAAAGTAATGGAGTGCAGTCGGACGAAGGCAGGTGATGTCGGAAATATTAGATTAGGAAATGAAGTCTTAAAGGAAGTAGATGAATATTGTTACTTGGGTAGTAAAATAACTAACGATGGCAGAAGTAAGGAGGACATAAGATGCAGACTAGCACAAGCAAGGAAAAGCTTTCTTAAGAAAAGAAATTTGCTCACTTCAAACATTGATATCGGAATTAGAAAGATGTTTTTGAAGACTTTCGTGTGGAGCGTGGCATTGTATGGAAGTGAAACATGGACGATAACTAGCTCAGAAAGAAAGAGAATAGAAGTTTTTGAAATGTGGTGTTACAGAAGAATGCTGAAGGTGAGATGGATAGATCGAATCACGAATGAAGAGATACTGAATCGAATTGGTGAGAGAAGATCGATTTGGCTAAATTTGACGAGAAGAAGAGATAGAATGATAGGACACATCTTAAGACACCCAGGACTTGTTCAGTTGGTTTTTGAAGGAAGTGTAGCTGGTAAGAACGGTAGGGGTAGACCAATTTATGAATATGACAAGCAGGTTAGAGCAGATGTAGGATGCAATAGTTACGTAGAAATGAAAAGGTTAGCATGGAAAAGGGTGGCATGGAAAGCTGCATCAAACCAGTCTATGCACTGATGACTCAAACAACAACAACATTATGTATTAAAAACTGCTAATGTTATAGGCGTGGAAATTGATATATATTCTAATTTATTGCAGCCAATGAACTAAGGAAATTGATTTATGGAATCTCCTTAAAAAGAGAAACATGTACTTTTTTGTTTTCGTCTTGAGAGAAGATTTTTTCTCACAGGGGCAGTTCTATGTCACACGTTCCAGAGTTAGCCTGGCTATCTTAGCCCCAAAAGGCAACACCACAAACGTGGTTTCCAAACAGTTACTAGGGTAAATGAAACTCCATTTCTGGCGAGTTTTTATAACTTAGGAATTTTCAGAAAATATCTTAGTGCAGTATCGAGGAACTATTACTTTTATCAAATTACGAAATCCACGCGAACAAATCCGCAGGTAACAGCTAGTAGTGGATAAATGGGTTTCTGTTCCCTCAGAGATTTAATGTAATATCTAGAAGTGCAGGAAGTGCTTAATTTACGTCAAATATACTAAAGAAACTCAATCCTAAACAACGATTTAGGGAGTCTAGTTATCATGGTCTTCCAATGTGTTTTGTTCATTCCTTGCTTTGAGCCTTATAAAACAGTATATAGGACCCAACTAGAGTTACAACTTAAACTTACTTTGGAGCCAAATTGGGTGACTGCTGGAGCCGGAATAGATTTACATATAAGTAGCTCTGTATACTGTTCTAAATCACCATTTTCATGGAAGGAATATATTTCAGTTACTCACTGTGTACAGCAGAAAACTTTCACTGCTATTGTTAAGTTGAGATGTTGATAGTAGCAGCAACAGAACGCGGAAACACACTTCTTTTAGCTCATGTAACTCTCGCATGTCTTTCACGTAAGTTCTGCTCTTGATGCCGAATATGATTTGAATTTAAATCGTGCGCAGTATCTGGACATATAATTCACTCACACAGTGGATGTGTCGTACACTTGCAGGAAATATGAGCAGGAGGCTCTTCTAAGAAACGATTACCACTGCTTCATGAATTCAGAGTTCCATGTATTTCCTTTGAAAGGCAGAAAGAGAGCAAAGTATGACTTTGATGAACATGTAAGCTTTCGAACAAGCGCTTGAGTATTTATCACATGAACAGGCGTGTGGATGCACTTTTCAAGTTCGTCCACTTCCAGTATTGATATATGTAGGCTTCTTGAGAAGTTGAGAATAATCGTATTGTTACACCTATTTATACTAATACCACGGAATAAAATAATATTCAGACCTGCAAAGAAAAATTGTGCTTAGTTTTATGTGTTTTGCAATTTTTTTTTCTTTCTCAAGATATTTTAGAAGTACTCATGAGGGAGTAACTTAGAAGAAAATGGGTTTTTACATTTAACCAGTGGTGTCCATGAACTTTGCTTAGCGTACAAATCTCAATGGATTTTAAGAAAGTTCAACGACAAATGAATATTCTCAATAATCATAATTGACAGGGAAAGTTGGCAGAACGGTTAGGGCCGCGCAGCTGTTATCTTGCATCCGGGAGATAGTGGGTTCGAACCCCACTTTCAGAAACCCTGAAGATAGCTTTCCGTGGTTTCTTATTTTCACACCAGGCAAATGGTGGGGCTGTACCTTAAGGCCACGGCTGCTTTCTTCCCACTTCTAGGCCTTTCCTGTCCCATCGTCACCATAAGACCTATCTGTGTCGGTTCGACGTAAAGCAAATTGTAAAATAATATTAATAATAATATTAAAAATAACATGTATTTTACATCCTATTAACTACTTTTACGGATTTTGTAGACGCCCACAGGAGTTTTTTAAGTGCCGGTAAATCTGCCGATTCTAGGATGAGGTATTTGAGCAGCTTCAAATATCACTGGACTGCGCCGGGATCGAATCCGCGAACGTGAGCTCAGAAAGAGTCAGCCTTTTACTGTCGGATCTACTCAGTCAGTCTATATCCTCAGTGGAATGGACTGCACTATATAGTCTAATAATAACAGGTGTGCCAGATCCAAATCTTCTTTTAAATTAAAGGGCCAAGATACTTTCAAAAAGGTATGTATACCGAGTGGATCAGTTACGTCTATTTTTTCTTGAACATGCATGAATCCTGCTAGGAATTAAATGCCATAACAACTTAGAGCAATTGTAAATACATAGCCCGATGTAAGCTTCCACGTACAATGCAATAGCCATACAAGAGGCAGTAAGAAAGGCCCGTTTTATTGTCCTTGTACCCTTTTAGTAGAAACTACATCCGTTTCTACGGTTGTCTCAGGAGAAATACGTAGGCATCTGACTGCTCAAGAGGTCATTTTTCCTTTTAGAGAAATGGGTTGTCGTGATATCATAGAAGACGCAGTAGGCCTACGTTGCGATCAATTACAGACATGCCAATTCACCATTTTATACAGTCTCGTCAAATCAAAATTAATACAAAAGGTTTTCGGTCAAATTATGGAACCGTGTGCACAAAAATTTTCCTCTGGGGTGCAGAATACGAAAGCAGAAGTTATGATACTAGAACATCTTAATACCCACTCAGGTCGCAATTCAGTTGCTACAAGGTACATTTAAAAAAAATGGTAAAAAAGGTGGTTATGGTCTAGGATACTGCAAGAAAGAGGAGCATAACAGCTGAAATAAGTTTAGAGAACAAGGGATATGAGTATTATTGAACATGGAGATTCTTGAGTTTTGATCAAGTTATTTTTATGCCTTGAATTGTGCTGTGAAATTAAGGACTTCATCAAGGAGGAGTTTGACCATAGTTAACCGAAGGTTACAGTGAAGAAGATGTCATATGAAACAATAAAAGTAGATGAAAAGGGAAATAAATTTAATATTCGGAAGGACAGAGAATTCATATCAATTTTGAACAGAGAGTTCCAGAGAAGTGTTCGGCGAGATAAAGAAGAGTACTATAACAACATCTGTACTGACTTTGAATTTGAGGGGAAAAAGGGCATTATGAGAAAGGTATTCCAGTATACATCTAGTGTGAGATAAAGCTTCGACCAAGGGTGAGAATGGTCAAGGATGTAATTGGTCAGTTAATAAATGATTAATCAGGTATTATACAGAGACATAAAGAGTATACTGAGAACTTGTATAAATAAGATGTTCATGATGATAGCCCAGTGGAAATAAATTCGATCTTGAACCTCTAGTGTTGAAATATGAAGTAATATCTGCTCTAAAATGATTAGCAAATCGAAAGACCTCTGGGATTGATGAAATTCCAGCTGAAATATGGCAAGCTACCGAATAAGATTCGGTCAAAGTTTCAAAAGCATTATGTCAGCAGATTCGGTAAACTGCAACATGGCTCACTGATTGTAAAAGATTCATGTACGTTCCGATACCAAGGAAAGAAAAGATCTGTTCGACTGCTCAAACTACCATACAATCGCGCTAATATCATATGCTAGTCAGGTTTTGATAAAGATCAGTCAACGAAGATTAGAACCTGACATGAAGTACGAACTGTCCAAAACTCAAGCTGCTTTTAGGTACGGTAGAGGAACCGGAGATGCGTTGGATGGTAGAGAGAGGAAAGGAATAACAGAAATAGATTTATATGTACTTTATTGACTATAAGAAAACCTTTGATAGTGTAAATCACAGGAATACAGGGGTTGTCCTTCGACAGATGGGTATATCTGAACATCTCGTTGATCCGATGCGTGATCTCTATCTGCAAAAGAGACCACGGTTAGAACTGACCATGGTAATAAATTCTGGTTTTCAGTAAGTAAGGGGTAAGGCATAGATGCATACTCACTCCTTATCTGTTCACTTTCTGTGCTGAGTACATCATAAGAGAAGCCGGAACATATGAGAGCTTTTACTAAAATTTTAACGGCTGACTGCAAAAAGCATAAATATTAATAATTGAAAGATTTTAAAATCCAAATGCAGTAATGAATAACCACATGCTTATTCTCTAACAAGGAAACATCGGCAATGGGTTAGTCGCCGATCGCGATGAAACTTGGAAAACACATTGAGGTACACGTAAAAACGATGTCGGCATCAATTTTGGGTGCCAACATTCATTAGGGCGTCAACTACGGGGCCTAAAAGTTGCGACATTTCAAATTCCGCGCGATCAGCGATGAATACCTGCTGGCCAATGCTAAGCTGACACACTGCGTACCTGGAGACACGCCTCTGCACCTCCTCTCCTCCCCGCTCCAATTGGTTCGCCACCGCACGTTCCCCTTCACCCCGCGCTTGCCGGCTGCGGTGGCGAACCAATTGGAGCGGGGAGGAGAGGAGGTGCAGAGGCGTGTCTCCAGGTACGCAGTGTGTCAGCTTAGCATTGGCCAGCAGGTATTCATCGCTGATCGCGCGGAATTTGAAATGTCGCAACTTTTAGGCCCCGTAGTTGACGCCCTAATGAATGTTGGCACCCAAAATTGATGCCGACATCGTTTTTACGTGTACCTCAATGTGTTTTCCAAGTTTCATCGCGATCGGCGACTTACCCATTGCCGATGTTCCCTTGTAAGTATGAAAGTTTGAAATTTGTAGGGTTAAGTTCTTTGATTCTGAACATACCTATAAACTGGAAAATCTATGTGAGGACAGGCAAAACGTGGATATCTATCATGGAGGCATGGTAGAGTGTGTCGAATACGATAAGTGATCAGAATTAATATTGGTTTCCATAATTATGGCTCAAATGGGATTGAGATACACTCATGTTCATAAAAACAACAGAACACATTGAAAGACTAGTGGTAGGAAGTTCAAAATCAATCAATCAATCAATCAATCAATCAATCAATCAATCAATACTGATCTGCATTTAGGGCAGTCGCCCAGGTGGCAGATTCCCTATTTGTTGTTTTCCTAGCCTTTTCCTAAATGATTTCAAAGAAATTGGAAATTTATTGAACATCTCTCTTGGTAAGTTATTCCAATCCCTAACTCCCCTTCCTATAAATGAATATTTGCCCCAGTTTGTCCTCTTGAATTCCAACTTTATCTTCATATTGTGATCTTTCCTACTTTTATAAACGCCATTCAAACTTATTCGTCTACTAATGTCATTCCACGCCATCTCTCCGCTGACAGCCCGGAACATACCACTTAGTCGAGCAGCTCTTCTTCTTTCTCTCAATTCTTCCCAACCCAAACATTGCAACATTTTTGTAACGCTACTCTTTTGTCGGAAATCGCCCAGAACAAATCGAGCTGCTTTCCTTTGGATTTTTTCCAGTTCTTGAATCAGGTAATCCTGGTGAGGGTCCCATACACTGGAACCATACTCTAGTTGGGGTCTTACCAGAGACTTATATGTCCTCTCCTTTACATCCTTACTACAACCCCTAAACACCCTCATAACCATGTGCAGAGATCTGTACCCTTTATTTACAATCCCATTTATGTGATTACCCCAATGAAGATCTTTCCTTATATTAACACCTAGATACTTACAATGGTCCCCAAAAGGAACTTTCACCCCATCAACGCAGTAATTAAAACTGAGAGGACTTTTCCTATTTGTGAAACTCACAACCTGACTTTTAACCCCGTTTATCAACATACCATTGCCTGCTGTCCATCTCACAACATTTTCGAGGTCACGTTGCAGTTGCTCACAATCTTGTAACTTATTTATCACTCTATAGAGAATAACATCATCCGCAAAAAGCCTTACCTCCGATTCCCCTTCTATACTCATATCATTTATATATATAAGAAAACATAAAGGTCCGATAATACTGCCTTGAGGAATTCCCCTCTTAATTATTACAGGGTCAGATAAAGCTTCACCTACTGTAATTCTCTGAGATCTATTTTCTAGAAATATAGCAACCCATTCAGTCAGTCTTTTGTCTAGTCCAATTGCACTCATTTTTGCCAGTAGTCTCCCATGATCCACCCTATCAAATGCTTTAGACAGGTCAATCGCGATACAGTCCATTTGACCTCCTGAATCCAAGATATCTGCTATATCTTGCTGGAATCCTACAAGTTGAGCTTCAGTGGAATAACCTTTCCTAAAACCAAATTGCCTTCTATCGAACCAGTTATTAATTTCACAAACATGTCTAATATAATCAGAAAGAATGCCTTCCCAAAGCTTACATACAATGCATGTCAAACTTACTGGCCTGTAATTTTCAGCTTTATGTCTATCACCCTTTCCTTTATACACAGGGGCAACTATAGCAACTCTCCATTCATCTGGTATAGCTCCTCCGACCAAACAATAATCAAATAAGTACTTCAGGTATGGTACTATATCCCAACCCATTGTCTTTAGTATATCCCCAGAAATCTGATCAATTCCAGTCGCTTTTCTAGTTTTTAACTTTTGTATCTTATTGTAAATGTCATTGTTATCATATGTAAATTTTATTACTTCTTTGGCCTCAGTCTCCTCCTCTATCTCGACATTATCCTTGTAACCAACAATCTTTACATACTGCTGACTGAATACTTCTGCCTTTTGAAGATCCTCACATACACACTCCCCTTCTTCATTAATTATTCCTGGAATGTCCTTCTTGGAACCTGTTTCTGCCTTAAAATACCTATACATACCCTTCCATTTTTCACTAAAATTCGTATGACTGCCAATTATGTTTGCCATCATATTATCCTTAGCTGCCTTCTTTGCTAGATTCAATTTTCTAGTAAGTTCCTTAAATTTCTCCTTACTTCCACAGCCATTTCTAACTCTATTTCTTTCCAGTCTGCACCCCCTTCTTAGTCTCTTTATTTCTCTATTATAATAAGGTGGGTCTTTACGATTCCTTACCACCCTTAATGGTACAAACCTGTTTTCGCATTCCTCAACAATTTCTTTAAACCCATCCCAGAGTCTGTTTACATTTTTATTTACCGTTTTCCACCGATCATAGCTACTTTTTAGAAACTGCCTCATGCCTGCTTTATCAGCCATGTGGTACTGCCTAACAGTCCTACTTTTAAGACCTTCCTTTCTATCACATTTATTTTTAACTACCACAAAAACAGCTTCATGATCACTAATACCATCTATTACTTCAGTTTCCCTATAGAGCTCATCTGGTTTTATCAGCACGACATCCAGGATATTTTTCCCTCTGGTTGGTTCCATCACTTTCTGAATCAGCTGTCCTTCCCATATTTACTTATTTGCCATTTGTTGGTCATGCTTTCTGTCGTTCGCATTTCCTTCCCAATTGACATCTGGCAAATTCAGATCTCCCGCTACAATCACATTTCTTTCCATGTCGTTTCCCACATAGCTGACTATCCACAGGACATGTTCATTAGTATGTGCTGTAGAAACGATTAGCATTTCAGTCACCTACGTTCAGCATGTGTCCTGTTGCCTGGTAGGCACTGGGTCCTCCATGGGCACTGATAACTTGTTCCATGCGAAAGACGCGAATGGTGTTCTGGGTTATAGTCATCCATGCTGCATTCACTGGTTCCACAGTTCATCTTTGGTGGTTGGCATTGGGTCACAGCGCCGCGCCCGTCGTTTCACCAAAACCCACACATTTTCGATTGGCGCAAGTCCGGTGTTCGAGCGGGGCAGAGCAACATTCTGACATCCTGTGACAACTAGAAAGCACGTGTTCGTGCAGCAACGGCTGGTCGCGCATTGTCCTGCTGAAATATGGCATCTGGGATGTCGTGCAGAAAGGGTATGGCTACGGGTCGCAGGATGTCATTCTCGTAGGTCAAACTGGTTACAGTGCCCTGGACACGTACCAACTGTGATTTGGGGTTGTACCCAATCCACACCATAAGGCCTTGAGTTGATCCTGCATGTCGTGTGCGAATGCAGTCAATATGATGCCTCTCCTCTCTCAAACTTAATTACTGTCTATTCTGTCTTTTCCTTCCCTAAAATTACTCATATTTCTCTTCACAAATACAATACTATCCTGTATTTACTTCTATATCAGTCATATTTTTGTTGTTTTTCCTACAGGCAGCTACGTTTTTGCCTGTGGTCTTCTCGTAGCACATCAGGTGTGTCCACGAAGTATCAATATAGGCTTCGGCATTAATGGTGTGACACACAGCGTTATAGGACTAAACATTGGTGTATCCATCGCAGTGCTCTTGACAGATCGATCTGTATTAGCACCTTCCACTTCGCTGAGGAAAGGAACGGGAAACGGTACAGCTTTCCAGTCCTATTGTGGACCGACTCTGTGGGAAACGTTTTGCGAGTAATTCTATGGGAAACTCGTGAACTATAGATTTTAATTATTTCACCTTTCACACAAACAAAGAAAGAAAATCTGCCCTTCAAAGCAGATTAGAGTAATTAGAGTACAAGTATATGGGCTTCGATATAATGTTACTCGCTGAAGCTAAATTCTGTTTTATTAATATTTTTAATATTATTAGGGCAAATAGTATTATAGATGCTGCTGCTCCTGATAGCACTCTATAGGGAAATGCAAATAGGCAAGGATTTCCTCTTTGCGCGAATAAGAAGAGAAATGGAAGAAGTCCAGTTCTACGATGAATTATGGTATCAACGAAAGAAAAGGAAGGATCACGAAAGATGCGAAAAGGAAAGAGGCCCGGGAGAGAATAGGAGTTGATCAAATGAGTCTGACTGTAAAGATGAAAGTGAGAAGGCTGATACTAGTAAGCAGGAGCAATATCACATTCATCTAGGGGATCGTGGTCGCCAACTTACACTGCCAGGATGAGCATCTCTTGAGGGTTTACATTTTACCAACCTCTTACTACAGACGGGGGATATCGTGGGTGAATTCCACACACACCAAAAGGATTTGACAGGATCTTTTAAAAATAACATTCTGAATGAATGTTCCAACAATGTTCACAATTTCACATGATATTTGACTAAAAATTAATATCAAAGTGTCTATTTATGACACTTCCTTCTTCATACTTGTGTATTTCTGGACCAGCTCGATATAGGCTACGTCCAAGTTACATCAGAAGTCTCTTCCTGGAGAAACTGACTGGCCTGATTTTAATAATAATAATAATAATAATAATAATAATAATAATAATAATAATAATAATAATAATAATAATAATAATAATAGTCTAATAATAATAATATATGGCCGCCGGAGAGTCCGGATTAGGTCTTTCGAGATGACGCTCTATAGGTGACATACGCGTCTGTGATCCTACATAAGATGAATTGTAATGTCGAAGACGACACGAACACCCAGTCCCCGAGCAGGACGAATTAATAAATGAAGGTTCAAATCACCAACCCGACTGGAAATCGAACCCAGGACCCTTTGGACCAAAGGCCAGCCTGCTAACCATTTAGGTATGGAACCGATAATAATAATAATAATAATAATAATAATAATAATAATAATAATAATAATAATAATAATAATAATAATAATAATAATAATAATAATAATAATTCTCCGCCTCTGTGGTGTATTTATTTTATTTACTCATTCCTGCCCTTGATATTGTAACGGTTCAAATCCCGTTACAAGATGATATCTGTATTTTTATTATTGTATGATTTTATCTGTATTTTATTATTATTATTATTATTATTATTATTATTATTATTATTATTATTATGTCAGTATTATTATTATGTTATCTGTGATATTGTACTATTATTGTAATTATCCGTTTTATTCAATTTTGCAATTGCCTGTTGCTTGCAAGATTGCACTTAGATGTATACATATATAAGTATGTGTAGATTATCATTAAACACCTGTACAGTGAGAATTGTTGTATATATCAGAGATCGGATATGACGTTGGTGCATTGTGCAATATTGTTGGCGATTCTGCCAAGTCATCGCCACTTCTTGGCTATGTCATTGTATTTATTTAGAATATGCGCTCAGCGAGTTAGAGCCGGCGGCTATTTCACCACTGGATGTAATATCTGTCGCGTAGGTGGGAGTATGTCATTGTTATTTCTGGAGATTACGTAGCTGTGTCAACCAAAGTCTATATAAGGTGGGTGCACATTGTAGCGTCAGTCATTACTTATACGGATGCAGTACAGTGAAGTAGTCTACTAGATCAAGAGGCCTTAAGTGGTCAGCCAACCAGTGTGGACGAGAGATGGTGAAGACTCAGTGAGCCATTATTGGTCATTGAGAGAGTGAGACCAAATGGTTGGTCCGTCACTTAGTGGAAGACGCGGACGCAAGGCTTACCAAGAAGTCAGAGAGGGCAACCCTGGACCTACCAAGAGGTCATACCATATTGACTTACAAAGAAGTCAGATGATATGGAGAAGAAGCAGTCTCAAGGATGTATCACCACGTTAGGCGTGACACATCTACAGTAAACACCAGAGCAATGGATTACGTCGTAATTACACTCAAAGTGTTGAAGGTACAGTCAAGTGAATCAGTGAGGGAAATATTTCGTATAAATTGTTAAATGTCCGGTCAAGAAGAATTCAAATTCATGCCTAGTTTCTTTTAGTTGCAATGTCATAATTTCATATTCTCATCTGTTTTATCGCAACAAGACTCACTATTTTTTGATATATTATTTAAAGAATATATATTGTTCTATCAAACGAATTCAGAGTTTCATTTCATTGACAGTAAAATATCTTAACCTCAAAATTAATGGGGAAACCGAACGCCAATCTCCTTTTCCCAGAACTTATATGGTATGTTGTCAAAAGTAAGCTTATTACCCCACACCCTAGAGATGGTCAAGAGTCTCATTCTATTATTGCTGTACTGAGTGACAGCTGGCGCCCTTCAAATAACGTATGTGTAAGTAAGCAGGTAACAAGTAAGTGTCAGTACAGGGTTCGACGAGTGTGTATTTTATTTAATGAATGTTAATTTTCATATTTTCCATTATAAATGCAGATATTCAGATTTTCAATTAAATGCAGAGTTTTATATAAGTTTCAAAATTCAGTCAGACAGTTAGGAAGTTCTCATTTTGGCGCCCAACGTGGGGCTCGAATAAATTCAGAATTTGTTCTGAATGACAGCATATCATAGGTTCATTTTGGGAGGAGTATGCGCATTTAAGCCAACGGAAATCATTACCGGTAAATTTCAGGACTATAATTTTGTGATATACATTTGTATTTTGGGGATATGTCAAGGGATTTGAAGAGGGAAATTAATTTGAGATCGCGTACTATTACTAGTGAACCAAAGATGGACAAGGAAGACAATAACAAGTCATGTGAGGACGAGGTCATTGCTTCTGCGGACATCCAAGGTGAAATTCAGAGTAGGGAGCAGGTGAATACGATGAAACCTTCTGAGGAAATTCAGGAAAGTGCAGAAATTGAGAAGCATACTGAAACCCAAAAGGAAATCGCGGGGGGAATGAACCAAGATATTCTAAATTTGCTGATGGCCAGACTTACCGAGCTCAGTAATGAAAATAAGAAGCTCAGTGAAAAGATTGATACTAATAGTGAAAAGAGTCAAAAAAGAATGGAGGAAAAGATTGATACTAATAGTGAAAATAATAAGAAAGAGATGAAAGAATTTTTTAGTAGTAGTAGTAGTGAAAATAATAAAGAGATAAAAGAATTAATTAGTACTAATAATGAAAATAATAAGAAAGAGATGAAAGAGATGAAAGAATTTTTTAGTACCAATAATGAAAATTGTAATAAACAGATTAACTCTTTAAGTAATAAAATGGAACAAATGATTGATATTAGTAATGAAAATAATAAGAAACAAATGGAAGAATTAATTGGCAGTAATAAAGAAAATTTTAATATGACCAATGAGAAAATAGATGCTTTAAGTGAATCACTAAATTATAAAATAGATACTAAGATAGTAGAGGTAACTAGTCAAATATCTAAGTTAGAAAATAAGTTAAACAAAGAGTGTGTTGACCGTAGAGAAGGTGAAATGAAGTTGAATCGGAGCAGTCTTCATATTCAGACCGAGCAAGTCAAAGAAATATGTACAGAGGACAGTAACAAGATCGTACCGATAATTATTAAGTTGTCAGAAATGTCTAGTAATCGGGAAGAAATTCATGAGGTAGTCGAGAAAAGATTGGACAAAATTTACAATGCAGTTAGGGAAGATACGAGGGAACAGATTAGTAGAATTGAACAAATTGAAAGCAAACTTGTGGAAGTCAGTGAACTACGGAACGAACAGGAAATGCTATCACAGCAGGTGAGAGAGAGAGAGGAAGAATTGCAGGAAGACGTGAGAATAGTGGAAGAGAATTCTGAGAGAGCAGCGGAAGTAGAAGAAGAAGAAGAAGAAGAAGAAGAAGTTGTGAACTGCCAGGGATTGATTCGGCAGGAATTTGAATTTGCAGGTGAGATGACGGGAGAAATGATAGTGGTGAGTGGTTTGTTCAGTAGGGATCGTGATTTAACCAGGTTTTCTGGAGAACAGTTCAGTACTACAGAATTTGTAAAAGTAGTCGAGAAAAGATTTGCAAGTAAGTTGAGGAATAATGTTATTGAATGGGAATACGTGTTGGAGATTTTGTCTAATGTTTTTATCGGTGAAAGTAAAATATGGTTTCGAGTATACTGGAATAATATGTCTGATTTAGGAGAGTTTAAAGTGTTCATTGACAGGCTTTGGGAAGAATGTTTACAGGGGCGAGAGAGAGAGCGCATGATGTCTAGGGAAAGTAATATTGTAGAGAGAAGGGGGAAAATGTTAGCCGTGTATCAGAGAAGTAGTAATCCTGATGAGCAGAGAATTAAGAGTTATGTCAATAGTGATATGGGTCAGATGAGTAACCAGGGAGAATCGGAAGATGGGGGGCGTATGTATTTGAGTTGTGAGAGAGAGTATCAGAGGAGTAATCAGAGAGAATCGGAAGATGGGAGGCGTATGTATTTGAGTTATGAGAGAGAAGGTCAGAAGAGTAATCAGAGAAAATCGGAAGATGGGAGGCGTACGAATTTGAGTTATCAGAGAGATTATGATAGTCTTAATATGAATGTTATCCAAGTTTCTTTATGGAGCCAGAGTATTTCAGATTCACAGGGAATCGGGTAAGTTAAGTAGACAGGCTGAAGGTAGTAGATGAACTGGTATTTAGTATAAGTAGTTATGTAGTGAAAGTAGAGTTAAGAGTAGTGTGATTGTGACCTAAGTAATGTTAAGTGAGATATTTAAGTAATGACGTAGTCGTAGATAATGAAGTAATTGATGGTAGCAGTAAGTTAGACGTAAGAAGTGTTCTGTTAAGTGATGTAAGTACTTGTAATGCCGAGAATATGACGTAAGTAGTGAGGTAGTAACTCCAATGATGGAAATTATGATATGAAGAAGGTAAGTGAAGGTACTATCAGATCTTATAACAGCCGTTGGGTGAGTCAAAGTGAGTAAATAAAATAATAGCGGTACCAATCATAAGTAAAGATAATTGTAAGTTTCATCTATGCGTTGTACCAAAACTTGTGTATTCAGTTGGAGGAGCTGACTTGGTTGCAAATCATGGAAGTAGAATAGACTTTAATTTAGGTAGTGTGTGTTTGTTCTGGGATAAATCTAGCAAAGAAGTACGTGTTAATTATGATGGTCTGAGGTAAGTGTGTTGGTGACGTGTGTTCTTTGAAATATATGAGAGGTAAGTGAAGTGGTTCCTAGTGAGAGGAAATGTGTTGGGTGTGTTACGTGCCTGTACGACCAGTATCCGAGGGATAGTCGGTATGAGGCAGTGGCGTGAGGTAATTTGAGTGAATTACAGGAGGAGTAATTGTGGTCGATGTTAGGTAAGCATCGAGAGGTATTTAGTGGTAAGTGAGGAAGAACACGTATATGAACATAAATTTGTAGTACATGACCATTGATCGTTTGTGGGAGGTAAGTACCCTATTCAACTTAAAAATGCTAGTGACGTCTAGGAACAAATAAACATTATGCTGGATTACGGAATAATTGAACCATCTTGTAGCCATAGTATTGATTCTTTAATTATTGTTGCCAAGGAGGATGTGATTTATTGAGATATGTAAGTTTATAAGGGCAAAATTGATTGTTTGAGTGACAGAGTGCTACTCAGAGTTCCATTTCATCATCTGCAGAGGCGGGAAATATCTTGAAGTTATTGTTTTGTATCAGGGGTATTTCACTATTGTGAGCCGTATAGGGAAGTGTGCATATTCTTATAAATTCAGGAAGGGGACATTGTCGGTATTTATAGTATTATATATGTAAAGAAGTATTTCACGTGATATTTGTTGAAATAAGAGTAAGATGATTAAATTTTGTGAGAAACTGGCAAAATAAAATTAACATACATGAATTAGCGTGTGAACCAAGTGTCGTATTGGTGCATTGGAAGAATAAGTGCTACATTGTCATGTACTGTGTGACAAAACTGAGAACAGGACATTGGACAGTTATCTGCGATAACCATATGCGAGGAAAGTTCTCATATAAGTGATATTTCACAAAATATTTTGATATGTTAAAAAAAAAAGGAGAAGAATGTTGTATATTGATTGAAAATTATTTGTGTGTGTTAAATCAAGTGCTATACTCTTGTGATTTGTATGAGAGAAAGAGAGAATGGGACACTGGACAGTTATCTACGATGGCAATGTGCGAGAAGAATTCTCATATTTGTGATATTTGATAAAATGTATGGATGCTGAAAAAGAAAATTATTGTTGTATACTCATTTAAAGTGTTTATCTGTGTCAGTGTTATATATATAATTTTGTTCATAAATCAATCGATTCTTTGTTCTTCGATTTATTTATGAGGGAGGCGAATTGTAACGGTTCAAATCCCGTTACAAGATGATATCTGTATTTTTATTATTGTATGATTTTATCTGTATTTTATTATTATTATTATTATTATTATTATTATTATTATTATGTCAGTATTATTATTATGTTATCTGTGATATTGTACTATTATTGTAATTATCCGTTTTATTCAATTTTGCAATTGCCTGTTGCTTGCAAGATTGCACTTAGATGTATACATATATAAGTATGTGTAGATTATCATTAAACACCTGTACAGTGAGAATTGTTGTATATATCAGAGATCGGATATGACGTTGGTGCATTGTGCAATATTGTTGGCGATTCTGCCAAGTCATCGCCACTTCTTGGCTATGTCATTGTATTTATTTAGAATATGCGCTCAGCGAGTTAGAGCCGGCGGCTATTTCACCACTGGATGTAATATCTGTCGCGTAGGTGGGAGTATGTCATTGTTATTTCTGGAGATTACGTAGCTGTGTCAACCAAAGTCTATATAAGGTGGGTGCACATTGTAGCGTCAGTCATTACTTATACGGATGCAGTACAGTGAAGTAGTCTACTAGATCAAGAGGCCTTAAGTGGTCAGCCAACCAGTGTGGACGAGAGATGGTGAAGACTCAGTGAGCCATTATTGGTCATTGAGAGAGTGAGACCAAATGGTTGGTCCGTCACTTAGTGGAAGACGCGGACGCAAGGCTTACCAAGAAGTCAGAGAGGGCAACCCTGGACCTACCAAGAGGTCATACCATATTGACTTACAAAGAAGTCAGATGATATGGAGAAGAAGCAGTCTCAAGGATGTATCACCACGTTAGGCGTGACACATCTACAGTAAACACCAGAGCAATGGATTACGTCGTAATTACACTCAAAGTGTTGAAGGTACAGTCAAGTGAATCAGTGAGGGAAATATTTCGTATAAATTGTTAAATGTCCGGTCAAGAAGAATTCAAATTCATGCCTAGTTTCTTTTAGTTGCAATGTCATAATTTCATATTCTCATCTGTTTTATCGCAACAAGACTCACTATTTTTTGATATATTATTTAAAGAATATATATTGTTCTATCAAACGAATTCAGAGTTTCATTTCATTGACAGTAAAATATCTTAACCTCAAAATTAATGGGGAAACCGAACGCCAATCTCCTTTTCCCAGAACTTATATGGTATGTTGTCAAAAGTAAGCTTATTACCCCACACCCTAGAGATGGTCAAGAGTCTCATTCTATTATTGCTGTACTGAGTGACAGCTGGCGCCCTTCAAATAACGTATGTGTAAGTAAGCAGGTAACAAGTAAGTGTCAGTACAGGGTTCGACGAGTGTGTATTTTATTTAATGAATGTTAATTTTCATATTTTCCATTATAAATGCAGATATTCAGATTTTCAATTAAATGCAGAGTTTTATATAAGTTTCAAAATTCAGTCAGACAGTTAGGAAGTTCTCAATATGTGCAGCGGTTAGCGTGATTAACTGCCACCCCCAGATGCTTGGATTCGATTCCCGGCTCTGCCACGAAATTTAAAATGTAGTAGGAGGGCTGGAAGTGGGTTCACTCAGCCTCAAGAGGTCAACTGAGTAGAGGAGGGTTCGATTCCTACCTCAGCCATCTTCGGAGTGGTTTTCCTTGGTTTTTCTCTTCTCCTCGAAGAAAATACCGGGATGGTACCTAACTTAAGGCCATGGCCGTTTCCTTTCCTCCTCCTTATCTATCCCTTCCAATAGTCCCATCTCCACACAAGGGCGCTATTCAGCATAGCAGGCGAGGCCGCCTAAGCGAGGTACTGGTCATACTCCCTAGTTGTATCTCCGACCCAAAGTCTCACACTCTAGGACACTGCGCTTGAGGTGGTAGAGGTGGGATCCCTCGCTCAGTCGGAGGGTAAAACCAACTCTCGAGGGTAAACGGATTAAGAAAGAAAGAAATAATAATGACGAGCTTTTTTACATAAAATAGGTGAGTGGCCCTAATGTTGGCATCTCACCAAGGCGACCGTGGATCTGAATTTCGGCCATTCCATGTGGAGAATTGTGAAATGAAAAATCACGTCCCGGTAGCTTGCACTCCAAATAAAGTTTAAAAAAATAATTTGCTTAAAATCGCATCGACACAGATAGGTCTTCTCGGCGACGATGGGGTAGGAAAGGGCTAGGAGTGGGAAGGAAGCGGCCGTAGCCTTAATTTAGGTACAGCTCAGGCATTTGCCTGGCGTAAAAATGGAAAACTACTCAAAATCATCTTCAGGGTTGTCGACGGTGGTGATAGAACCCACTATCTCCCGAATGCAAGTTCACAGCTGCGCAACCCTAACCACTCGGACAACCCGCTTGGTACTCCAAATTAAACTGGAAGTCCCGTGGTTATGATCATATCAACAGTCTACGAGCTATAAGCTAATTTGTTTGCTTGAATGCTTTGGAATGGCTTGAGAAATACCCTACGACTGCGCACACAAATTTTGTACAATATATTTTATAAAACCAGAACAATTTCTCGTTGTTTCCACTGAGAGAAACATAGCTAACAATCTAACAATCTAGAATAACGCAGCAAAACGTGTCAATACAATTTATCTGTACGGGTCGACGCAGACTGATTTGAATACAGGAAGGATCTCAAAAATGACCCATGATATGTATCCCTGTAATAGAGGTCACCTTACAAGATTTCATCAGCCAATGTCTCAAATGAGTGGCATTTATCTAACATATACCTCCACTTTGATTCATGGCATCGACAATCCGCACGCTGTTGACCTCAGAGCTACCACCTAGTGGTGTGAAATTCCCCCAATACAGTGCCAATAATAACACAAACTCCTCCAAAGATTTCTCTTCCGGGAAAGAAAAGAAACAGTAACATACTCTTCCAGCCAATAAATGGCTCAAACCAGCATCTTAATTCGAAACATGTTCTTTTTCTGGTCTAAATCAAGTGTTAATATTTATAAAAAGACCTGGAAATAAATAATATAAATAAAACTTCTGATAATACTCGTACAACGGATTAAAACTGAACTCTACAATGTTAAATAGTATTTATTTCTACTGTTCGCAGTTTTGGATTTTTTGGCAGACTTCTTTACGTCGCACCGACACAGACAGATCTTATGGCGACGATGGTATAGGAAAGGGCTAGAAGTGGGAAGGAAGTGGCACAGCCCCAGCATTTGCCTGGTGTGAAAATGGGAAACCACGGAAAACCATCTTCAGGGCTGCCGACAGTGGGGTTCGAACCCACCATCTCCTGGATGCGAGCTCACAGATGCGCGCTCCTAACCGCACGGCCAACTCGCCCGGTAGAGTGTCATTTTTAGAATTAATTAATTATTAATATATATTAGCACATTCAGTTATATATTAAGGGTATTCTTTAAACATCCTCCCTTATTTGACATACGGAAATTTTTGAGTTGTTTTAAAATAGATCCATAGAGATCGCTGAAATAAACGAAATTAACCACGTCATTCATAAAACGAAATTTCTTCTTTACCAGTTAGTTAATTACGCAATCCTAAATTCCTTGTATTTTACTCCTATTTCCTAAGGATAACAAAACGATTAAATACTTCCATTATCCTAAGTGCCGAAAGTCTGTAAGGTAAGACAAATTCCAGAAGTGACATTTTAATGAGGACAGGGACATTTCTTATGATTAGATTATAAGTGGGAAGAAAGCGCTCTCGGAGGAGAACAATGAGTATAATTTAGTGCTTGTTAATTCTGTCACTACGCCCCGTGCGTCAATTACACGGTGGATATGATGTGATAATTTAAATACCCACTGGGAGTGCGCTTCTATATACGTAAATACCTTAATCCGGGACTATGACAAGGGGCTAGTAATTCAAATTCTTTATGACCTAAGTTGTACAGTGATTCTGCATAAATTTAAGAGATCAAAAAAAAAAAAAAAAAAAAAAAATCAAATGCTAAGGTTCGGATTTTGGATCACCTCATGGTAAACAAGTTGGGGAGTGTCTGCTTAAAAGGTGCTATTTCCACTTCCAAACAATAAATCAGTATTTCGTCCACTTACATTACAGTGGTTGAATATTACCAAATGCCATGAGCAGACCAGACCAGACCAGACCAGAAAGATGTGTGTGTATGTATGTTTAGTCCTCAGTCCGAAGGCTGGATGCATCCTCAACAGCTCCGCCATCAGCTGTGATAGATGGCCTAGGGGCGACTTAGGAAATGAGGAATGAGCTAGTTTGCCGTTGCTTTCCTTAAAAGTTGTACACAACCAGATCAAGAGTACGTTCCATGTTTTTTTTTTTTAATCTTATGTTTCTTACATTTTTCCCCACAAGTTTCTTAAGGTGGAAATAGCATTTTCTGAACAGTCCTTGTTTAAGAGCAAAGTGTTACTATATAAAACACAGAAAATGATCATCCTGTAAATACTAGATGCTGCTTTTCGGGCGTAGCCAACAGTCATGTCAAAAGGGCGAAACATTAATGACCAAAGCAATATTATTGACTTTTTATTTCATGGTTAACCCTCCATGCGCTTAAGGACGCACAGCTGTGAGCTTGCATCCGGGAGATAGTGGGTTCGAACCCCACTGTCGGCAAGCCTGAAGATGGTTTTCCGTAGTTTGGACTAATGCTGGGGCTGTACCTTAATTAAGGCCACGGCTGCTTCCTTCCCGCTCATACAGGTAGGCCTTTCCTATCCTGCTGTCACCATATGACCTATCCGTGTCGGTGCGACGTAAAGCAAATTTGTAAGTTCATGGTTACAGCGACCAATCTGGTGTAAGGAACTTCAACCAATCAGGATCTGTATTTCGCAATAAAACTATCGACTTTGCATAAACACTTTCGTATTATCGCACCTACGGGAACATTTCTTTATAGAAATATATTTATAATAGCGCACTAAAACATCTTTATACTCTCCGTAATTTCTTTACTGTAATATCGTGGATCAATTGTCTTCAGTATTACATTATCGTAACTGTGTTATTATTACAGCGGTTCGCGCAATACCGGGTCGATATTCCAGCACAACCTGCTGCCGTTTTCTAGACTGCAGTGACATTGGAACACGTGGATACGTGCTGGGCACATTGCTGGTGAATGCAAGACATCACAAAGTCGGAAGTACTTTTGCCTCATCCTTGAGTTCGTTAGGATGGGAAACCCATGAAGAAGTACACTGTGAATCCTCTAAAGCAGGGCCTCTCAGGGTGCATGCGCTTGGTGCATGCACTGTGCACGGTGCAAAAGACAACTTCGCTTGGTTGACCAGAGTGTAGACCCCCACTCGTCGATTTGGAGCAATAGCTCTGTCTCTTTCCTTCCCCACGCCTGTCTCGCTCGCTCCCCCTGTCTGCCTCTTCCTCACTTGCTCCGTAGCGCCCCAAATCCGAGCCGAGTTGAGACGAGTTGAGCCGAGCTTAGACGAGTAGACCAGAGACGAAGTGTTGGTCCGAGCGGAGCCGAACGGGAGCGATGCACTGTGCACGGAGCTCTTGCGCCTCGATTTGCACGCGTGAGATTTTGGGCGTTTGAGAGGCCCTGCTCTAAAGGATCGTTTAAACGAGCTGATATCTGTCTTGGAGAATAAATAAATTATGCACTTTCATTTACTTGCTTGTTTAATTTTGTAGTTATTTGCTAAATATTCCAAAAACATACAACCTGAGATAAAGATAAATTATTCTGGAACTCTTGTTTATTACTACGGATGTCATTTTATGTCACGAAATAAATAAAATTTTTTACAATTTGCTTTACGTCGCACCGACACAGTTATGTCTTAAGGCGACGATTGGACAGGAAATGGCTACGAGTGTGAAGGAAGCAGCCGTGGCCTTAATTACGGTACAGCCCCAGAATTTGCCTGATGTGAAAGTGGTCAACCACGGAAAACCATATTCAGAACTGCCGACAGTGGGGTTTGAACCCACCATCTCCCGAATACTGGATACTGGCCGCACTTAAACGAATGCAGCTATCGAGCTCGTTCTCTAAATAAATCAATCCGCTATGCATGTTGAATTTGGATTGGTTAAATGTGGTAGAATAGTCCTGTTAATTTGTTGGTAATATTAGCAGACGGAAGATCTTAGCGGAATATCTGCAACAGAATACAAGAAGCTGGGGCTTTTACTAACTGCAGCATAAAGATGAGGGTAAATATAAAACACATGAGAATTTACACCAGTATCCTTCAAATGTGGACTATCAGTATTGGAACACTATAAACTGCGTGATGATTGTCTAATTTTCAAAGTGTAAGTTTCTTTCGTGGCCAGACTCTGATGTAGGGGTATAATGACTGCTTCTTTCGCGGAGGGCCAGGGTTCGAGTCCGACGACTTTAATCCTGAACTGAGCGCTGGAACGGGGTTCACTGACCCTTACGAGGCAGATTAAGAAGTCGTCTGATAAGACAGGCAGGAGATCTGTTCATGAAAGCAATAGGTTGGGGACCTCGTTACGCTGTCCGCGTGATTTCAATTTCTGCAGGCCACCTGGCCGCACAGCTATCGTCTTGGCAGGCTAAGGCCTTCAATGAACTGTATATATCACGGTATTAATTATTAATACTAAATATAATAATATTTCACAACATGTGAACAATAGGTACATTCATAATGCCCGACTCTGTCTCTTACAGTACAGTATGGAACTCCAATGAAAGTACTGCACAGTTTAATTATGTTGTGATAAATATCCTCGTATGATTAATACATTTGCGAAACTCTTACAAGTTTACTGGCAAGCAGTCTTCTATGTTTATTTAACATAACTGTAAACCACGTTGCTGGGTCCTTAGAAGGAACTGACTCATGCAATAGTGGGCTAGGTGTATACGGGAAATTTTAATTTTAATTTGGGACCTGTGTGTTGGTTATATGTATACTTATTCTGCTTGTCCTTCTTCCTGACCCTTTCCTCAATTTCTTGGGGTGGGCGCGTGAGTGGGTTTGACCCAGTTTTACAGCCGGATGCTTTTCCTGACACCAACCCTATTCACTATTGCGTGTTTCTGTGATGGTTTGTAGTGCGATGTGCGATATGTAAATGGAGACGTGTATTAACACGAACACAGACACCCATATCCCGGCTAGAAGAATTAACCAAACGCGGTTAAAATTCTCGACCCGGCCGGGAATCGAAACCGGCGTCCTCTGAACCGAAGGCTAGCATGCTTCGCAGGAGCTGTAAAGTGTAGTCACATTATTAAAAATTATTGTTAATTAAACATTTCAATGTGGCATAAAATAATTCAAATTTTCGAGGTCAAATTGGCTATATACAGTAGATATACAAATACACTAAGTATCTAAATCTTTCTTTTGTCAAGATTATCGTTATTTTATGAATTATAAATGTTATTTTAAAATCGAATAATACTTTTTATCATAATTTCCCATTCGGAGCATATTTAGTGAAATATTTGCGGATGTACCATTTGGCCCATCTCATAAACACATCTCCTGCCAATATATTTCACACGAACTATGACGTGTATTTTAAACGGGACATTACTTAGGAAAAATGAAATGTCGTATGGCTTTTAGTGCCGGGATATCCCACGACGGGTTCGGCTCACCAGGTGCAGATCTTTCTATTTGACTCCTGTAGGCGACCTGCGCGTCGTAATGAGGATGAAATGATGATGAAGACAACACATAGGCTACACCCAGCCCCCGTGCCATTGAAATTAACCAATTAAGGTTAAAATTCCCGACCCGGCCGGGAAGCGAATCCGGGACCCTCTGATCCGAAGGCCAGTACGCTGACCGTTCAGCCAACGAGTCGGACATTACTTAGGTTAAATATGAAATTTCGTTCAATTGTATTCGGTCATTTTCACATGGTACACGAAGATACAAAAATGGCAATGCATTCATTTAATGCACAATATATCAAAGTGGTTGTTTTCAGTAAAGGTATAGAACACATTTTGATTTTATATATTGAAGATTTTTTAGAAAATCCTAATTCTTTAAAAGAGTTTCGATTTTCACAATCCATTACTTTACTCCTGTCGTTCATTTCAGAGAATTTTTGTCGCTTTACCTACCTGGAGTTCTGCAGGTGTCGTAAAAATTTGATTGTATAATCTGAGATTGTTGATGTTGGTCTTTTCTAGTGTCATCATTTGAAGAACTGCACGTGGATGTGACAACTAAATCTGACTGGGCGTATTGTTATTGTGCTTAGTGGTAGGCAAACGTGCCAATGACATGCTGGCAGGGAGAGGTGTGGATTTCGTGCTGTACAGTCATTGGATGTATCTGTCAACGGGACAAGTCAGTGGAGATGGTATCATGCAGATCAGTGTGAGAGCGGGACGGGGAGGTACAAGGTGGGATGGTGAGCGACCTGTCAACTGCTCACCTACTTCAGTGTCGAGTAGCTTTACATTTCTTGAAAATTATTATCTATTGTACTGTTTAGTGATTTCTTTTGTGTGAGTAATATCTCAGGCCCTTTCTTTTCAGAGAGAACAACGGATTTCAAACAAATCTCGGTTGCAGATAAATGAGGACGTCATTAAGATAATTTCCAGATTCCAAGTTCACAAGTATTTAAACAGAAATAAACATACATATTTTAGTGTGATTTGATAGAATCTGATGATGTTCGTTCATGAACGAAACACGTCATTCTATTTTAATTAAGTTGTTTCTTTTTCAAGTATAATGCTATTACTATATGTGTTTATTTTTCACGTAGTTTTATAAATTTATTACTGAAAATTAGTTTCGGCAGATTGAAAAACCTAACAGTAAAAAAAGTCTGTTTAGTGAGGACAATAATTCGTCGCTGTTCGGGCAAAAAATTATATTTCACAATGCTCTTACCATCCGCTGGCCCCGTGGTGTAGGGGTAGCGTGCCTGCCTCTCGCCCGGAGGCTCCGGGTTCGATTCCCGGCCAGGCCAGGGATTTTTCTCTCGAGCTGAGGGCTGGTTCGAGGTCCACTCAGCCTACGTGATTAGAATTGAGGAGCTATCTGACGGTGAGATAGCGGCTCCGGTCTCGAAAGCCCAGAATAACGACCGAGAGGATGCGTTGTGCTGACCACACGGCCCCTCGTAATCTGCAGCCCTTCGGGCTGAGCAGCGGTCGCTGGGCAGGTCAAGGCCCTTTTCAAGGGCGTTAAGTGCTGTGGGCTTTCTTCCAATCCATTATTATCATTAAGACTGGTCACGCTTTTCAGCCATATATGGATATTTAGTCCGTCAGAACAATATTCGTTGTGTTCATTTTCCTTTGCTCACCGTAACGCACTCTGGGGATGTATGTTTGCATGACTTATTTACGCACTCTTAAAGTATTATGTACTTAAGGTTCATTTTCTTTTACACGTTAGCATACGAAATTGAACACAACGAAAATTGTTCTGATGGACTGCTTATTCATATCTGGCTGGGAGGCGTGACAAGCCTTAAGGAAAATAATGGAAAGGAAGAACATTCTGTGATATAACCTTTTGCCCGAACAGCGACGAATTATTGTCATAATTTTAACATTGCTCTTAACTGAGCACCCGAAGTAAACTTCGAAAATCGTTCACCATAGCCACATAGAACGTGGAATTCGAATCATACATATATTTTTAAAGCTAACACAAGAATGGGATTCAGATGTAGAAATCAAAACCAGAGTCGATTTTGGAAGAAGTGTGTTTGTGAAATTGAAATATCTTGTGTTCAACCGTGATCGCAATTGGAAACTTGTTGACATGTGGTGAAATGTTATGTGTTACTGCTGCTGCTATATGGTGTCGAATGATGGATACTAAAGCCTTCGTCAATGAATCGTCTTCAGGCCTTTGAAATGAATGTGTCGCAGAATGTTGAAGATCCCATGAGCAGACCACATCACCAATGAGGAGGAACTCTGTAATGCTGGGGAAACGTGTGAAGTCACAACCCTGACAAAAATACAGGAAAGCGACCTATTTCGAGCACATCTTCCTAAATGACAAATGCATCCTGATAAAAACTGATCACAGAAGGGAAATGAGGACCTGGACAGATAAGATTATCCTGGAAGCAAAACAGCCGA